>NC_064638.1:1252764678-1253364678 GCF_023864345.2 Schistocerca serialis cubense | reverse complement strand
TAACATGGAAAAAGTGTATTTTCATCCGGGAGAAAGTGTATTTTCAACCAGGGAATCCGGGAAAAATCTGGGAATTTTTTTTCCTTGCTTACGTATACACCCTGATATGCCAAGCAGTAGTGGAGGAACAGGACACTTTTCTGTATTGGTGCAGATGGAAGGTGCAAGGATCCATGGAGGAAGATAAACAATCATGAAAATACATAAATAATATAGATATACACGTGAATAAATTCAAAACAATACAACAAAAATAAGTGGGAAAAATTACAAAAAGGACAGAAAATGGATGGAGTTTCATGTTGATTTCAGTGTGTTTTTGCCTTTTGCTATCTGCCTATTGCCCAGCACAGAATCTCTCCATAGAGCTATCTCTATCCTCACCACTACCACTCCCCACACTCCTACATTCTACATGCTTTGTAAAGTCCATAAACCCAATCACCCAGGATGCCCCATTGTGGCCGCTGCTGTGCCCCCACTGGGAGAATCTCTGCTCTTGTGGACCAACACCCTCAGCCTATTACCCACAAACCTACCCTCCTATATAAAAGATACCAACCATTTCCCCCATCAACTCCCCACAGTTTGTGTTCCTTTACCATACAGTACCCTCCTCGTCACTATTGACACAACATCCCTTTACACTAAGATCCCTAAGGCCCATGACCAAGTCACCATTGAATGCTACCTTTCCCAGTGCCTGATGGCAACCAAACTTACAACCTCCTTCCTGATCATGATGAACAACTACATCCTCACCCACAATTACTTGTCCTTTGAATGCATCACCTACAAATAAACCTGGGGTATGGCAGTGGGCACCTGCATGGCACAGTCCTATGCCAACCTACTCACAGACCATCTTTAGGAATCTTTCCTAAACACCCAGAATTCCAAACCCCTCACTTGTTCAGATTCATTGATGACATCTTTGTGATGTGGATTGAGGGTTAGAACACCCTATCCACATTCCTCTACAACCTCAACACCTTCTTCCCTATTTGCTTCACGTGGTCCTCCTCAACTCAACAATCCACATTCCTTGATGTTGACCATCACCTCAATGCTGGCTGCATCAGCATCTTCATTCTTTATCAGACCTATCAGCAACTGGCAATACCTCCACTCTGACAGCTGCCATGCAGTTCCTTACATACAGTCTAGCAATGCTTGGCTGTCCCATACATCTGTAGTGATGAGCAGTCAATCTCAAAATGTAGCTAGTGTCTCACTGAGGTCTTCACAGACCATAATTACCCTCCCAAACCTTTACAGAAACAGATCTCTCATGCCTTATCTCTCCAGACACCCACCTCTTCTCAAAATCCCATCATCTGACCACAGAGAAGAATACATGTGGCTCAGTACTACCCAAGACTGGAGCAACTGAATCACATTCTGTGCCAGGATTTCGACTACCTCTGATCGTGCCCTGAAATGAGGAATGTCCTACCCACTATCTTGCGCACTTCTCTCGCAGTAGTATTACACTGCCCATCGAACCTACACAATATCCTTGTCCATCCCTACACAACCCCTGCCCCCAACACCTTGCCTCATGGCTGATATTCCTCTAATAGACCTAGATGGAAGACCTGTCCCATACATCTTCACACCACAACCTACTCAAGTCCAGTCACGAGCACCACCTATCCCATCAAAGGCAGGGCTACCTGTGATACAAATCAAATGATCTACAAGCTAAGTTACAACTGTGCTTTATTCTATGTGAGCATGACAGCCAACAAGTTGTCTGACCACCAGAATGGCCATCAACAAACTTTGACCAATAAACAGGTGGACCACCTGGTTGCTAAGCAAGCTGCCCATCACAATGTTCTTCATTCTAATGACTGCTTCATAGCCTGTGCCATTTGGGTCCTTCTTACAAATACCACCTTTCCTTAATTGTGCAGGTGCAAATTCTCCCTGCAATTTATCTTGTGCTCCTGTAACCCGCCTGGCCTCAACCTTCATTAGTCATGGTCATTGTCCACCCAACTTATCCCTTCCCTGTTGCCACTCCACAGCCTTTTATTCCGCACATACAGGCACAGTCTTCTTACTTCTCTCTTTTACCAGCCCCACCCCACCCTCCGGCCATTGTCCTGATAGCAACTAGCTGCCCTACCCTCTCTCCACCTAATCTCTAGAAGCTCTCACAAACATTATTTTACCATACCCCACCCATATGCTGCTCTCCCTCTCCCTCACCACCCTTGCCTAATTCTTATCCCCACCACCCAGATTGCTTCTCCCATCATGTGCAGTTGCTGGCAGTCTGGCCTTGGCAACCTGAGACAGTGGTCATGTGAGTGTGTGCTGTGTTTGTTTGAATCTGTGTGAGTGTGTGTATGTTGTCTATTCCAGAATAAAGCCTTCTAGCTCAAAGCCTACATGATTAGTAGTCTTTTTGTTGTGCCTGTCTATGACTCAACATCTCTTCTGTATGGTGAGTAGCGATCTATCCTTTTCATATTATTGTCATTATGCCATACTGCATTTTCCATTGTTTGACATAGGAAGAAAAAATATATTGGTTGCCGCTGCCTCTAGGAATGTAAGCTCTCAGAGTTTAAACAGTGAACCACACTGTGATGCACTATGCCTCTCTTGTAATATCTGTCACTGGAGTTGGATGATATCTTCAAAATGATTTAATGCTTATTAAATGAACCTGTGACAATACTCGATGATTTTCTTTGGATCTTCTATATTTCTTCTATCAATCCTGTCTGGTACCAATCCCAGACCAACAGTCAATTCAAGTATTCATTGAATGAGGATTTTGTAAGCTTCCTGCTTCATGGGTGAACTATGGTACACTTCCTGAGGATTCTTCCAATGAATCTGTCTGCCACCATCCCAGATATTTCATTGATGTTATTGCTTCCAGTGATTGTTCCCTAATTGTGTAATCATATAAGGACCAGTCAAATAAAAATGGGACCAATGAAATAAAAGTAAGTGAACTGTTTATTTATTATTTCAAAGGTAATCACCATAACTGTTTGTATATTTATCCTGCTATGAGTCAAGACAGTCACTCAATAAGAGCCTTCATGGAAAAATGTTTGTCTTTGCCTACAAAGCCATGATTATACCCAGGAGTGCACCTCTTTGTTCAAAGCAAATGATAGTCACAAATGTGTTTCTTTAGGGCTCCAAAAGTATGTAAATTGCATGGGGAGATATTGGGACTGCATGAAGGAAGTGTAAGGCCTTCCCAACTAAACTTCTGCAGAGTGGTAAAAACAACCTAACCATCATGTGGACCTAGACACATTTTTCCATGAAGGCATTGACTGTACCGTGTCACAGAGGGCTAAATATATTAACTGTTATAATGTTTACTTTTGAAATAATGAACAGTTTACTTACTTCTTTTCTGGATGCCTCATTTTCTTTTGACTGCCATAGAAAAAGTAATAGGCCTATTTAATGCAATATGTTAATTTGTTGATACTGAGAGTCAACTTTCAATCCCAGTACCAAGTGCCAATCCTTCACACGTCTTCCTGTGAAGGAAGAACCTTTTGGAAGAATACAAAATATATAAACATTCCTACCTAAATTAAAAAGCTATTTTGAATGATGTGTTTGCATTGAAAAACAGACACTATTTTGATTGTGCCGCATCTCTTATAAATGTGAAAATTAGCCTATTCCTACTGATATTGAACTATGTGTCATGTTTTTCATATGTTTTATACATAAGACTTCCTATATATCTTAATCATACAGGGTGGTGCAAGTAAAAGTGGCCTGGATGAGTGGATGTGATTGGATGCAGCATTACTGGATGAGGGAAAGACCTACAGTTACTTCCAACAGGATGGAACAAATGGAACTTTTATTTTTGAGTGAGTTTATTGTTTTCTTAATTTCAGTAGGAGAGGTGGGTTGGATTTCAATTTTATCAAATTGCATAGGCATTGCCTCTTCCATATATAGCCTTGCACTTTCTAATAAATAGCTAAACCCTATTTTCTCTGCAACACTTAAAAATCGCTATTAAAATATTTTCTACTTCTGACTTTTTGTTAACAAACTTTTCATTGAGTTTTCTATGTGCAGTCTTCCTGTGCTCTCAGTTTTCCTTTTAACAGTATTCCAAATTGTTTTAATTTTATTATCAGAGGTACTTCTACTCATACATAACACATACTTCTGGACCATTTAAATAACTTTTCTTAATACAGTGCAATTTTTATAATGTTTGATAGTTTCTGGATCATTACTCCATCTAGCTATAAGATACATTTCCCTTTTCTATTTACAAGATATTTTTCTGCCTTTAGTTGACCATGGCTCTTTAGCTGGTTTCTTACAGTTATGTCTCACTAGTTTCTTAGGGAAACTGTTTACAAATAT
Organism: Schistocerca serialis cubense; assembly: GCF_023864345.2. Lineage (NCBI taxonomy): Eukaryota > Metazoa > Arthropoda > Insecta > Orthoptera > Acrididae > Schistocerca > Schistocerca serialis. The sequence continues at coordinate 1,253,360,301 of NC_064638.1, read as the reverse complement.
ACAGGGTTACTCTGAATGATGGACCCATTTTAAAAACTTTATTCAAGTACAAATCCAAAATGAACAAGCTTAATACCAATGAAAAGAGGAAGTTTCAAAGTTTTTTCATAATGTTTGATACCAATTTAATAAATGTAATAATTTGTATTTAATTAATTTTTAATGTTTATTTAATAATTACAAATGTTATAAATGTTCAACGTGGCTTCTTTGCTAAAAATTACATGCTGTAGAAATGCATCATCCTCCATCTTTGCTAGCAAATAACCACAAAATGCAAGATGCTTCTATCTGTCATTGGGGTTGTGAGCTTGCACATGTTGTAATTAGAAGAGCTAGTACAGCAAACATTGTCTCAGAACTTCCCGTACAGTTGGTTGGGGTATTCCAAGTTCTTGACCGGTTGGGACTGCGCACAAAACTTCCTTCAATCTGTTGGACATCATCCTCTGACACACGAAGTTGGCCTGTGCTTTTTCCTTTGCGCACACTCCCAGTCTGTTTAAATTGCTTAAACCAATGGCTAATGCTTTTGTGAGTTGGTGGTTGAATACTAAATTTGATATGAAATGCCCACTGCACTTCAATTTGTGACACTTTTCGCAAACTCAAGAATGTAGAAAACCCTGTGCTCCACAGTCACCATCTCACTCACAAATGGAATGACGGCCCTATTGCAGTGCGAACTCTACTGGCTGCTTCTGAAACCATCACCTCCTGCCAAAAATTTGGCATAAAGCTTGTTCATTTTGGATTTGTACTTGAATACATATGACTTTTTGAAAATGCGTCCATCATTTAGAATAAACCTGTACTCACAAAGGTATCATGAAATAGATTAAATTTTAAATTGGCATTAGATTCACTGTACACCTCATCCCAGTCTAATTGTTACAAGCTTTCCCTAAAATTTGCAATTGTTAAATCGTTAATTGAATGCACTATTTTGGAAGACTATTTTGCATTACTGTATGGAGCTATGTCATATACTGTAACTAGCTGTGCATCATGATCAGACAGACCATTATGAACAGGAAAGTCCATTTCTGTAATACACTTCTTATGCTTTATGTAAATTTATGGCCAAGAACTAATGTTTTATGATATCGCTAATTTTGTAGGTTTCTGAAGCTGACAAATTAATTTGTTGAAACAGGTGTAGTGAAATAAAAAGATCTGTCCAACTGATGACTCAATTTTATTCTGAAATAAATATTCCTTGTTGCCTCAGGACACATCTTTCCAGTCATCCCTCCTTTTATTAAAGCTGTGCCACATATTTCTTCTCTCATTGATTTTATTCAGTACCTACCTCTTCATCAGTTACTCAATCCACCCATTCAATCTTCATTCTCATAACATTTTTACATTCACTCTTCAGCATTCTTCTGTAGCAACACAATTCTGAGGCTTCTATTCTTGTCTGCACCACTGATCACTTATGTATTAGGGCAAGAGTCTAAAACTGCCATAATTGATACAGCTGATTCCCTGAGTGTTGTGCACCAAGAATTAAATATTGCAGAAGATGCACACTGGCCAGCGCTTGGCATTATAGCATTATTTGTACTTCTCCTCAGCAATCAGAGTCACTATGCAAGCCGGCAACCTCCCAGCTTCGGTCCTGGTGATGAGGTGTTTTATGTAGTCATCTGAGCTATCGTCTGGTTGAATCAGGAAGATTATAGCTACTGTTGTTTCAGGTTTGTGACCATGGAGTAGAAAGACCAGTGTATGTTGTGACATGCATATTTATCACAACATCTTATTAAAGCATTCTGTGATGCTGTTCTTCTGTGGATGGTAGGCAGCAATCATCCTGGGAGTGATGTTGCTACATGAAATTATCACTGATACTAGCCCAATGGAAAACTTCTCTGTGATCAGAGATCATCACATGGGATGCTCCGTGCTTCAGAATGATGTCTTCTACAAGGGACCTTGCAGTTTCAGGAGCTTTGGCAGTTGACACAGATTCAGTGACAGCATAGTGGGTGATACCAGATACCGCAGAGGTAAAAGCATTGGTGTTTCCTTACCATGGCCCACATAGTGTCTAATGTATCAGTAGAAATTGGGCCAGTGGTATCTGCATCAGATTTGGTGTAGTGTCTTTATAAATCCCAAGTGAACAGATTCTGGAGAATCATGGAAATACCTCAGGATCATTGGTTATGGATGAGCTTTGATGATAAGCAACCAATAACACCAGTCGAATCATAGTCCCTCTTACACGATGTTCAGTCTATTAATTGGAATCCACTTTTGGTTGGTAGCTCAATCTTCAAGGCTTACATGTTTTTCAGCAATGCTGGAACTTTCCTGTGTTCAGCAGGGATGTCATTTAATACACTGATGATTGGGATTTCGTCCATGCTGATGTGTTCTGCCAAAGGCTTTCTTGAAAGGCAGTCAGCATCCTGGTATTTGCATCCACTTTTGTGTACCATGCGATATTATACTCTTGAAGCTTCAAAGCCCCTCTCATGAGTCAACCTGATGGATTCTGAGAAAATTTCTTGCATTAGAAATGTTCTGAGGAGTTGGAAAATCTGACTGCTCTTTTTTTCTCTGAACCAGGACAGATTCCATCAGCACTCACTAAGTGCCCAAAGACTTTTATCTCTTGGGCGACGAAGAGCCCCTTTTATGGATTCAGGTTGAAACGTGCTGTCTGAACAAAACTGAACACAATTGTCAGTTGGCTTAAATATTCTTCAAATATTTTTGAAAAAAAGAAAATGTCACTGAGACAGCAAAGACATGTCATCCATTGAAGGTGTTGAAGGAGGTTGTCTATCTTCTGTGCGAAGGTGGCTGGAGCATTACACAGTTCAAATCGCATAACTTTGAACACACAGAGCCTGTCAGGAGTTATGAAGGTGGTCCTTTCCCAGTCAGCCTTGTCCAGTAGGGCGTTTCAATGTTCATAGTTCAGAAATGCTGTGCTCCATTAGAGCAGTTTAGGTTGTTATGAATGTGTATCAATTGATAGACATCTTTCTTTGTGATTTTTTTCAGTTGTCAAGAGTCGACACAGAAATGCCACATGCTGTCCTCTTTCACAAGGACTACCAGAGAGATCTGAAGACTCACTGAAGATTCAGGTATGTCATCTTGCAGCCTCTTCACCACTTTTTCCTAAATTATCCATTATTCAGGTGATGATGCATTATATGATTGGCACACTGTATGAGTGTCAGCTAAATGGTGGGTAATCTCCACTGTTGATACAGTGTTTCATCATGCACAACTTGATCTGTCTTTTCCCCACTCTGGAAACTGATGCAGAATGGATAATACTCCCTGACATTGTTCCTTGGTCAGGATAGATCCTATTAACAGCTAATAGTGTCTTAAGATGTTGGATAACAACCTGGTCAAAAATGACCCAGAGCAATCTTTGTTATGTGTGCTTGTTGGAATAGCTTTGTCAGTCTGGAACTGTGATCTTCCACAGCCTATGATTGCTTGTGATGCCTGCCAGAAGTCCCATCTGAGAGTAACATCATAACTACAGTCTTTTAAAACAGCAAATTCGAAGAGCTGTGTTCTATCAGCAATAGTTATTTTTGCAGTAGATGTTCCTGTTGGCTAGATGTATTTCCAACTCATGATCTTCAACATGACTATTTTAATATCACAGACCATAGTATTCTTTAGATGGCAATGGTAGCATTTGACATTACAGGAAAAGATGTCCCTGTATTGATTGAATTGACTAGTGCCCATACAGGTTCACCATCAGTAATGGTGATGAGATTTCCTGTTATCTTGATAATTGTTGTCCAAGGAGGATAATCATCTGTGGGGGTGTAACCTCTGTAGGTTGCCACCTCAGTTTTTCTGAATTTGGCATCTAGGTAAGCAACAGGGAATGCTAAGCCATGTTGGGGAGTGAACTCATCCACAGTACAGTTACGAGCTTCAGTCCACAGATCGACCATAATTGTCTGCAGTTGACTGGCATGAATAGGACAGTTGTGATGGCTGATGTCTTGTGGTGTAACAGTAGTCAAACACTCATTTTCTCTCTCTGCACTTGCACAAAATGTGTCCAGGGCATCCACAGTGAAAACAGAATAGCGTGTTGTCCTCCTTCCTCTAAATGTCGGTTCTTCTATGTGGTGTTCTGCTTGGTGGAGTAGTTAGTTGTAGCTGGGTTAGTCATATGCTGAATTGTCTTTTGATGGTGGTGGCATAGGTTTTAGTTGGCCGAGTCCGTTCTTCATGGTCTGTTCAACTTGTGATGGAGACTGGTGGCAAAGATTGATACACTTCCTCTTCGACATTCTCAGTTACCTCCGGGAACATGGGGTCGATGCCCTTGGCCCCTATCTGTTGTGTACTTGGTCTGACATTTCTGGCCGCCATACACTGCTGTATCTCTTGTCTTACTTTCTGGCATTTGAGAGAAGCAAGGTCTTGGTGGCCTTCCACAACTCCCAGAGGATCACATTTGAGAGTCGGTCATATCTCTTTCATCCAGATTTTATTTATTTATTTGTTTCCTTGGTGCAGTGGCACCACTTGATGAATTGTTCTGTTGTTGTGACATCCTTTTGCCAAAAGAGCGTGGTACATGTCTTGTGTGAATCCTTTCATTGAATGTGGGATTTTCTTGCCTTCTGGCATGTGCTGATTCGCAATGTTGCAAAGGGCCAAAACATTTTGCGTGTATAATTGCGTCATTTCACCATAGTGTTGGGCCCTGTTCTTTAATTGTTCTTCTGTGAAATTGACTTGCTTTTGATTGTCATGAGATGTTTCCTTCTATTTGGCTGGAATTTGTCCAATCTATTAAGGTTCTCTTCATTGTTTTTGAACTACTATAGTCAGGTGCCATCGAAGTAAAAGCACATGCTTGTCAAACACATCACGTCATCCTAACTGTTATATTTGGTAACTCAGTCAAAGCCTTTCAGCCTTTGGTTGGGTGCCAGCCACCCTCTGGAAAGCACTGATGGGTTTCTGATGTACAGCTGACTTAGAATGGAACAATGTGATTTCTGCAGCTCCCATTTTTTAATTTCTTTTATGTGTACTGAGTGATGTAGCACAATGGCACATTGGACTTGCATTCAATAGTGCGATGGTTCATATGCTGCTCATCCAGTCGTCCGGATTTAGGTTTTCTGTGATTTCCCTAAATCACTCGTGTCAAATGCCATGATTGTTCCTTTGAAACAGGTGTGAACAATTTCCTTCCCCATCCTTTCATAATCTGAATGTATGCTCCTTCTCTAATGACCACGCTATCAATGGGATGTTAAACTCTGGTCTTCATTCATCCTTCCTTCCTCTTATATGTGAAATCTCACGTATTAGAGAAGTCCCAATTAGCTTTAAACTTGAAATGCATTAATTTAACAGTTTTGACTAATTCCCTTTCCTGCTGCAGAACTTTTACTCACTTTATCAGCAGCCACAATCCAACACAGAAGACTGAGTACCCTTCAGGAAGAAAAGATGTAGGTTATGCATAGTGGTACCAGAAAAATTACAAAGTAAGATATAGAGGCAAATTCATGGTTCAGTTTTAGCTGGATAATGTGCCTGCAGAGCCACAGAACACAGTTGTTGTTGTTGATGTCTTCAGTCCTGAGACTGGTTTGATGCAGCTCTCCATGCTACTCTATCCTGTGCAAGCTTCTTCATCTCCCAGTACTTACTGCAACCTACATCCTTTTGAATCTGCTTAGTGTATTCATCTCTTGGTCTCCCTCTACAATTTTTACCCACCACGCTGCCCTCCAATGCTAAATTTGTGATCCCTTGATGCCTCAGAACATGTCCTACCAACCGGTCCCTTCTTCTTGTCAAGTTGTGCCACAAACTCCTCTTCTCCCCAATTCTACTCAATACCTCCTCATTAGTTACGTGATCTACCCATCTAATCTTCAGCATTCTTCTGTAGCACCACATTTCAAAAGCTTCTATTCTCTTCTTGTCCAAACTATTTATCATCCATGTTTCACTTCCATACATGGCTACACTCCATACAAATACTTTCAGAAACGACTTCCTGACACTTAAATCTATACTCAATGTTAACAAATTTCTCTTCTTCTGAAACGCTTTCCTTGCGTTTCACAAAATGACTGGTGGATGAGTGCAAACAGGATGTCAGTCATTACACAAAAAAAAATTGTCACATGTGCTCAAAGGGCTGAACTCAGTCATCAAAACACTTCCTTGCAGAGGTTACCCGAGGTAGATAAACCATTTCATATGACTGTCATGGATATATTTGGGCCATTTTCTCAAACACCAGCAGGAAATCATTATGTGCTATTGATAATTTACTTCTGTAAAGTGAGCCGGGAGCAGTCACATTTAAACCCCTCACAGTTCAACCTCACTGTTGATGCTAGCAACTTCAAAGTACAATGGTTGTTAACCAACAGTAATAAAGAAGTATTTGTATCTACTGACTATCTTCTGATGCACCTGTATCCTTCTTTGGCAGAGAACTGCCGCCCACACCTAGCCATTCCTGAAACTATTTTAGTCTACCTTTTTTGGAAGGCAATTTGAATGTACGTACCTCGATGCTTCCTGTTGCTTCGATGAGGTCGTTCATGTTGAGCACTGCTATTGTTTTCTGAATGTCCAAATGTTTTGAACTCAATTGTATAATCTAAAGCTGTTGGATTCACAGATCTTGGACAATCAGATGAAACAGCAAATGTAGCATACGGACTCATCTCATATATATCTGAAATATTTTCAAAATCATTGTATTTTCCATGTGAAATAAGAAAGAATAAATATCTTTGTCAAACATTTACATTTTTTTCAGCTAGATACTTGTTTCTATAATTATGAACCTAATATATAAATATGTTCACAAAAAAAGAAAAAATTATCTCATTGCTCTTCTTCACATTCTCTCCTACATTTTTGTGAGCTGGTTTGCTTTTGTGTGTGAGCAAGGACTGTCTGTGTTGTACATTACTTACTTATTAAAAATAGAAAGTCAAGAAATATTATTGCTAGAAAGTCTGACATTTGTCTCACCAGATGATGTATCCATTTGTTTTGAAGTGTGATGTTCATCTGATTTACTTGGTGAAGATGAATATATCTGTTGGAAATTTCGTTTATTGTCCATTTCAGCAGCTGCCTTGCAAATGCTGGCACTTTCAAGAGCATCCTGACATCCTCTGCCACCAAGACTATCCTTGCACTGTCTGCAAGAAGAAATACTTCTACACAAAGCAAGAAAAATTAGCAAATAAATATACTAGGGCTTCACTAACTTACTTTCTGCGTATTGCAACATATATCAGAAGTCCAGCACTTAATAATAAAACTGCAGAACAGACTGTGGATACCACGACATAGATGTCTTCATAGAAGTGGGGAGTATCTGTCAAGCTTTGACTTTCCTGCATTGGAGCAACAGTTGCTGGAAAAAGAGAATAGCTCACTGTACTCTTACTTAAAAATATATGCATACTGGTTGATTCTATATTCATTGAAATTTCAGGACCAAACTTTCTTAACTAATAATAAATATTGTGCCAACTTTGCTGATGACTTTTTATGTTATTTTTCATGCAGGGTGTGTGATGAAGCAAGCTGGGGTATTTTTACTTCCTCTCTTGTTTTGCCAGCTGCCTCCTTAAATTCGTTTTTTCACTTTTAACACATTATCATTAAGATATGGGACTATAATCTGCATTTCCATAAAAGAGAAAGGTTGGCCCTCAGTTTTAAAGAATATAACACCAGATTTAATTTTGTGCTTAGTTTTATGTATGTAATTGATTTTCTAATTTATTTTGACTATTCCTAGTTACTATCTTTTGTTACAGGGTGAAATCAGTAATTGTTTCATAACTTAAATTCTATTGTTGACTTATAAACAAATATAAAATCTGTACTAATGACAAACATTTGGAATTCAAAACACAGCCACTTATAAACAAATATAAATTCTATATAAAAACAAAGATGAGGTGACTTACCGAACAAAAGCGCTGGCAGGTCGATAGACACACAAACAAACACAAACATACACACAAAATTCAAGCTTTCGCAACAGACTGTTGCCTCATCAGGAAAGAGGGAAGGAGAGGGGAAGACGAAAGGAAGTGGGTTTTAAGGGAGAGGGTAAGGAGTCATTCCAATCCCGGGAGCGGAAAGACTTACCTTAGGGGGAAAAAAGGACAGGTATACACTCGCACACACGCACATATCCATCCACACATACAGACACAAGCAGACATGTCTGCTTGTGTCTGTATGTGTGGATGGATATGTGCGTGTGTGCGAGTGTATACCTGTCCTTTTTTCCCCCTAAGGTAAGTCTTTCCGCTCCCGGGATTGGAATGACTCCTTACCCTCTCCCTTAAAACCCACTTCCTTTCGTCTTCCCCTCTCCTTCCCTCTTTCCTGATGAGGCAACAGTCTGTTGCGACAGCTTGAATTTTGTGTGTATGTTTGTGTTTGTTTGTGTGTCTATCGACCTGCCAGCGCTTTTGTTCGGTAAGTCACCTCATCTTTGTTTTTATATATAATTTTTCCCACGTGGAATGTTTCCTTCCATTATACAAATATAAATTCTGTACTAATTACAAATATTTGGAATTTGAAACACAGCCATTCTTAAAGTATTTCTTTGGCTCTATTCGAAAACATGTTAGCAAAGCCAGCCCCTAATTAATTCCAAAGTAATTACCAATTTTGTCAAAAGTACTGTTTGCATAACTATATCTGTTGATTTCATGATTTAAACAAATAATTCCACCTAACTCTTGTAGTAGAAGAAACTGTTAAAATTTTTTCTAGGTATTCAGTTTATGGGTTTAGTGTTGTAGGATTGCTGGATCCAATGATGCACACTATACCACATGTAATAAGCACTATTTTATTAATTGGAAGCACACATATACAGTTATAAACATTCTTGATTCTCAGTGCATGGGTGTACCGTTTTGCGTGCAGCCACAGACTGGTCACAGAGTGCTTGGTGTCATCGCGCACCATGATGTGAGTGCACAATGCCAAGTCCTTATGCAGAAATACAGGCGGGAGCGAGTGCAGTCGAAGAGAAGGCACATGATTGTTAGTGATTAGCTCCTTAACATGGCCGACAAATGTCGAGTCGCAAATTTGATCTGGAGGAGGTGAAGGCTTGACTAGCTCTGCTGGGAGAGTGAGGGGTTCTCCATACAGTACTTCTGCCAGGGACATGCCAAGGTCCTCTTTGTATGCAGCCCGAATGCCTAACATTACCCATGGTAATGTGTCAGCCCACTCACCTTCATGGCACAACAGGAAAGCTTTAAGCATTCAGTGCCAGCGTTCGACAGCCTATGGGTGGTGGTATGCTGTAGTCCTAAATCGTTTCACTCCACACAGTTCACAAAGCTGTCGGAAGAGGGCACACTCGAACTGGCGTCCGTAGTCAGTGGTGATAGAACTTGGGCAGCCGTAGCGTGAGATCCACATTTATAAAAGAGCTCAGGCCACTGAGTCAGCTGTGATAGTAGTGAGAGGAATTACCTCTACCCAGCAGGTAAACCTGTCAATGGCGGACAGTATGTAATGGAAGGGGCCCGAGGGGGTTAAGGGTCGGACAATATTGGTGTGTGTGTGTGTGTGTGTGTGTGTGTGTGTGTGTGCTGGAATCTTCTTTTTCCCACATCAAATGTACCCTTGGGGGGGGGGGGGGGGGCTGTGCATGGTATCCTACTTTCACGCACTGACAAGCCACACATGCTTGTGCCCAACTGTGACATTGTTTTATCATCCAGGGCCAAACGAAACATTTAGATACCAGACGTGCGGTGGCGTGAATGCCAGGGTGTGCCAAGTCGTGGACAGTATTAAAAATGTCCTGGCAGAGAGGTGCAGGAATCACTGGACATATGCATCCTGTTGAAATGTCACAGCAGATGGGTGATGAAAACCCAGGAAGTGTCTGTAACTCTAGTTTGAGTCCTGTTTCAACATTGGAGCACCACAATGTGGCAAGTTCATTATCCTCTGTTTGCAATTTAGAGAGTTCACTGAGGTCCAGTTGTGAAGATAAAACTGACACACAAGATAGAAAATTGGCGATGACGTTGTCTGCCCCTCTGACATAACGTATGTTGTACATAAACTGACATATGAGGTCCATATGTCGAAAACATCTTGGGGATGAGTCCTTGCCTGTGTTACGGAAAGTGTACACCACTGGCTCGTGGTCAATAAATACCACAAGATGGCGACCTTCGATATCATCTTGGAAATATTTGGTGGTGGCGTAAATAGCAAACAGTTCCCGGTCGAAGGTCGACCATTTACGTTGGGAAGCGGGCAGTTTGTGTGAGAAAAATCTGAGCGGCTATACTACAGAAACCATGGATTGCTGAAGTACCGCCCCCACTGCTGTATCACTAGCACCTGTATTAAGCGAGATGGGTGCATCAGGAATGGGGTGAGTGAGCGTAACGGCCATCTGTAAGGCTTTTAGGTTATCAAATGCGCAACGCATATCTGGAGTCCACGTGACCGCCTGAGACCCTGAAGTGTTTTTTTCCCGCAAGAGCATCCGTAAGTGGGGCTTGTATGTCGGCAGCATGGGGGATGTGTTTGTGGTAGTAATTTACCATTCCAAGGAAGCAGCGGAGGCCCTGAAAATCTTTGGGCAAAGGCACCGTACTAATGGCGTCAACCTGTTTGGGTAGGGGGCAGATGCCATCGGCAGATACCCCGTGGCCCAGAAAAGTGACACTATTGTGGTGGAGTTGTGACTCAGCATTGTTCACTGCAACACCATTTGCTTTTAATAGTTGGAACACTGTATTTAAATGTAGTTCATGTTCCTCGAGGGAGGAAGAAAAGATTAACAAGTCATCCAGGTACGCATATACAAAGTCCAGTTTTCCAACCAACAAGTCGATGAACTGTCCACATCTGTGCAGCATTTTTAAGGCCGAACAGTGTGAACAAATACTCAATCAACTCGAATTGGGTGATGATAGCGGTTTTTTCAACGTCCTCCAGTGACATTGGCAGTTAGTGGTAAGCCTTGTGACAGTCAATTACAATGAAAATTTGTGCCTCATGCAGTTGTGAAGCAAAGTCTTGAATATTTGGGATGGGATAATTATCTAGAATTGTTCTGGTGTTAAGCACCCAATAGTCACTGCAGAGGCGGAAAGTGTCATCTTTCTTGGGAGCCAAATGAATGGGTGATGACGAACTACTAGAAGAAGGGCAAATAGTCTTACTATCTAAAAGTTCCTGAATTATAGTTTGACATGTACCGGTGAACCTTCTGTGGTATTGATTCTGTGGACAGTACCGTTGTTGATCACGAACACCAATGGGGATGATGGACCTGCACCCAATGCACTATGACTAACCTGTAATGCACACGCTTGTGTGTCCCAGGCCGGCAGGTCAGCAGCAGTGACCGTGATCGACTGATAGTCCTTGTTTTGGAGCTCAGTGGGGTACTTGGTAGTGTCGTGGGCACAGCCTCTCTCCGGCAGCAGAAACGTCACGCAGCATCGGTGGTGGGTGTGAGGAAGTGGTGCAGGGGTTGGGGCCGTGGCTGTGTGTGACAGCTGAGTGACCCGCTTATGAACGTCCATGAGTTTGGCTTGCACAGCGGCTATGCATAAGCGGAGGGCTTCATTGCTGTCCCAAAGTTCTTCGTCGTGCGATCTAAGTGACAGCACTGCCACAGCGGTTTCAGCTAGCTCACACAATAGAGTGGCGCTCTCAGATGAGAGGGAAGAGATATCTGAACCGGTGGCACGGTCTATCAAGTTAAAGGTTAGTGTACCTCGTTGTAGGTTAGATGTCAGTGCATGGGCTAAGAGAAAATCTACCCCAAGCATGGGTTCATCCACCTCGGCGATAACAAAAGTCCACTGTAAGGGGGTGTTAATATCCTGCATTTTAAGGCTTAATTTAGTTATTCCATGAGATTGGATCAGGGAATTGCTGTCAGCTCTAAGCTGGGGGCAAGGCCGTTGCTCGAATTTAATCCTTTAATTGCTCTGGACATGTTAACACTTGCACCTTTGTACCTGTCCCTGTGTGCTCTGAAAGTGTTTATGCGCACCACCAGTCCTTCTACCTGGTACTCTGAACGTTCAGAGAACGCGTTGGGAATGTGCATGGAGAACGACATTTCTTAACTGTGTCGCCAAAGCGAAAATGGAAATAACACCAAGTGGGATGGTGCATGGCATCGTCAGTTGCGCTGGCTGAGGTCGAAGTGGCAGAGGAGGGAGTCTTGTCAGTAGATTCTTCCGATGGTGGCAATGCAGTAGTGCTGGTAGGAGAGGAGTTATGACGGCGGCTGCCAGGCGGCGTTGGGTCTGCGCACATGTGCGGAGTGAGTCATGCAAACTCTGTACCTCACGATGGAAACTACCGCGCAGGTGTGCCAACCCCTGAGGCCTGATGGCCCCCAGGGGGAGGGGGGGGGGATGCGGGGAGGGGGGCAGAATGTTGCAAACCTGGTCTGTGATCTTCAGTTTAGTGTCTAGTGGGGCTGAACTTGGACTTGAACTTCCAGAGAAAGTTTGAGCAACCATATGGTCCAAAGTGTAACGTTTGGCATGTAATGTGTGTCAATCATGGCGTAAAGATGACACCAGAGCTGTGATGGGGATCTGGAACCCAGCAACTCATGACTGATGAGGCGGATAGCTTCCTCTGTCAGTGTGGATAGTTGCTCAAGGATGGTACGTCGGGCGAATACATATTTGTCCGTAGTGATGGGGGGGGGGGGGGGGAGGCAAGCCACAATGTTGCAGATCAGGTCCAGTTCATAATGGAGGTGACATAGTAAGCAAAGGAACTTCGAGTTGTCGTCAGCGACGCCAAGTAGTTGCAGGATGTGGTCGACCAAGGCAACCATGTGTGTGGGTAGTCCTTATGAAGGGATGGTATGTTAGGCCAACAAATGGTGAAGTCTTGACATAACTGTTTGTCAGAAAAAGTCACTCCCTGTCCATAGCTCTGCAGCATAATTGTTTATTATTGGCAGGGGGGGGGGGGGGGCGCTTGTGAACAATGAAAGTAAAGAACTCTGAAAGGCAAATCTGCGCCTGTTGTCTACTTCATTTAAAGTAGTCAGTGTTGAACTTCCACTTCCTCCCTCTGGTTTCCAGCCAGTGTAGCAATGCAGTATGTCAACCCCAAGGACAATCAATGAGGAAATAAAGCAGGTGAATGTCACAGGTGGATTAGTGTTTGGCTACAGAACATAGTATCCTAGCCCCCAACAAAAAACCTCAAAGATTAGTCTTAAAATACAGAAATTTTACCTCCAGATATGGTTGTTGTGGCCATACTGTAATGTACTCTTGTTGATCCGGCACTGTTATGAGCTGTAATTCGTAGTTCATACCATGTACCAGGCTGAAGATCACCAATCAAAAAGTTCATTGATGGCACATTGTTGTCCACCAAAATCCATTCATTTCTGGTTCCCAAAATCCGATATTCAACAACAAAATATAACATGGGACATCCTCCATCTGGCCAGTATGGTAAGTGCAAGAGCACAGAAGTTGCATTTGTTGTCAAAAGTGTTTTTAGTTCAGGAACTTGTGGTTCTGGAAAAAATTAATTCAAATAAGTGAGCCATTTTTACTGTTACTTCATTGAGTATCAGGTATTCCATACATCCAGTATGGCTTTAAGGCAGTGTCAAGTATAATTATGATGTTGTTGAATTGTGATCAGTTTATAGCTTATAAAATACCATATGACATTAATGACACATATATTCTTCAAAGAAGTGTGAATATTACATAATATCTACTTGAGTTGGTCTCATAATGGTCACACACCTAAACATATTTCTGTTTCACACTCATACATTTTTTTATTACAAATTATATATTGCAGTAACACAAGGCACACCACAGGCTATATTTAACTCTTTGTAAGGTTGCCATAATGTATCTTCGGAATATTATTGGCGTGGGTGTTGAGATGGTGCCAGGTGAGGTAAACTACCTGTTCTGAGTCAAGTCACTGAGCAGTTTGAGTTCGAAGCAGTTTGTTGTATAAGTATCTTGTTGGTAACACGTACTTCTGACAGTGTAAAACACAATGTTAAAAGTATTGAAATGGATCCAAAGTCAATGTAGAATGAGCAATAGTTATTTTTTAACAGAATAAACGACCAAGAAGAAGATGTGACTTTTAATCTTCAAATCAAAACCTGGACCATTATTAACACAATGCTAGCAGAAGCAATTTTCCCTATACAGTGTTGCTGAAGACAAATAATGTTAATTATTTGTCAGATGTACTTTTCTCCAATTAATTTAATCAATTGATTAAATAGCAACTTGATTAAATAGCAACTTTAGCTATAGAAATATCTTCATTAATAAATCATTTAAATAATAGTATTATGGGAGTTGGGTACATTTCAACCTCCCTTTTGTGTTTCTTAATCTTTAACAAGCTGTTGACCAAATACTAAGAAAGTTTATATGGCAGGTTCTTGGTGCACACTGCATCCCAAAGTCCTACATCTAAAATCTCCAGGACATGTGTGAAAAAATCAAGACAAAAACTATAAGCTCTGTAGGTGTCAGCGAATAACTTGAGGTAAAATTTTTGGCGCACTGAGAATCTGCTTTGAGTCTAGTGTTGCTCAGTCTGATTATGAACTATGCAAAAGAACATCCACAGAAACTGACTCCACGGACTCTTATATTCTGACAGTGTAGGTCTAATAGCAGAATCTCTACCAGAAATTCAAAACAACTTTAATGCCTGGTGCATGGCACCAGAAAGTAGAAGAATTAAGGGTAAGTAGGACCAAAATGGATTATATGTATTGGAAATTCTCAAAACCACAGCTTCCATCGATAAAGACATTAAAAACCATATAAAACTGGGCAGTAGAAATGGAGGTCACTCAGAGGAGTCAGCTGTGATGTGAAAATGCCTATCGAAGTCAAAGGATTTTTTTACAAATGAGTGATACGACCAGCTGTAATGCTTGGTTCATAGTGCTGAGCCATGCAATATCAGTCGAACAGAAGCTCCAGGTTTCAGAGACAAGATTCTATGCTGGTCTGGATGAGTGATACTAAAAGAAGATAAGAAGTGACTTCATCCAAAGCTCATTTAAGCAAACATAGCAGGAAAGATTCAAGAGAGTTGCCTATGCAGGTACAGGCACATCATGCACCATCAACAGAACCATAGGACAAGAACAGTGCTTAATGTAATAGAACTGACAAGAGGCCTTTGATGTCCAGTATATACATTGGTTAGGACCATGAAAAATCACCAGAAAATGATGGGCCTGTGCCTTGAAATAAAACAACATTCAGAAAGGTGGAACAAGACTGGAGGGGCAACCCCAAGAGAAGTGTAAAATAAGGAATGAAAGCTGAAGAAGAAAAGAGTTTTGTTGTCATTTCACTTTAATTTGCTCCCTATGCAAGATTCCAGATATTTAAATAATGTGACTGTTTCAAGTAATAGGTAAGACATTCATAGGTCCTTCTGCTTATTTATGTACAATATTTTATATTCATGTATGTGAGGGTCAGCTCAAATCTCTGCATTTTGCTACATTTTGTGTGTGTGTGTTTGTGTGTGTGTGTGTGTGTGTGTGTGTGTGTGTGTGTGTGTACTAAGAATTATCCATGAATAATCTTGTAGAGCATCTGGTGTTATCTGCTAAATGGTTAATGTATGCAGTGAACAAAAATGTTTCTTTGGTGTCTACCCAAAATATATTTACATCAGAAGACTTCTCTCCACTAAGAAGGAAGCTCTCCATTAAGAAGACAAGATACATTCTATTTCCCAGGAACAAGAATGATGTAATACATTCCATTAACTAGGAACTGACATACAACAGTCTGCTGGCAAGGGCCTGTTGTATTGCTTTCTGTTAATCTTCAGTCCAAGTCATATTCCTGTTCAGATATTCCACAAGCTTGTATTTTGTTTGTTAAATGATGCTGCAGGACTATATCTACTATCCGCAACCTTCTGGCTCTCTAAACACAAAACTGGTTGTGTTTCACTCAATAACTGCTTGTGTAATCAGTGTTCATTCCTACAAAGGAGTTCTTCCTGTCTCTAAAAATGTCAGGATCTGGAGCATGAAATAAGTTCCTTAGTTTTACAGCAAATTTATGTCAGTGAAACTTGCCTGTGTTTCTTCACATCTGTTTCGATTTTTTTTAACTTGGCAGGTAAGACCTAGCTTTTAAATTCGCTGAGTATTTCTTACATAGCTTCCTTTTTTCATTTACTTTGAAATTCCCTAAGTTATTGAATTAACTTTTTAAAAGTGTTTTCAAACATGTTTGCTTCTTTGCACAATGCAGAGAAAGAGAGTGGTAACTGGGCAAATCAGTTTGACAGAGCAAGAAATGATACTGATGTTTCACTAGAGTCAGGACAGTACAAAATCTAAGATAGATATGTTACAGGAAAGATCATCCATTGTGGAGGAGCTGGTGGATGATGTAGGAAAGACATTACAAATCAAAATATGGTTCTGAAAATCAGAAGTGTTACACACTATAGTTTAGAAACATTATGAAAAGTCAAAATTCACTGGTTTGGAACTGAAGAAGTTTACGAAGTAAATGCCTAAGCACTAGACCAAGTATAAGAATATATAAGGAAGATGCAGTACTGAAAGAGCAGTGCCAGTTGTGAGTGTATGAGATCTGCAATCAGTACATTGAGTTTGAAGATTTTATTGCCAGGTTCATCTAAAAATATCCAGTCATATACTCTCCAATGCTTCATGAAAAGCTCTGATTGTGGAGGAGTGCTTGAGTAACATAAAAGAATACTGTAGCAAATTATGAACAAACTAATTATGAACTAACTATGATACAAAGAAGTTATTTGAAGCTTAGGAAACTTTGGCAAAAACTACCAAAACAGACTGTATGAACTGCTGAAAAGCAGTAAAGAACTTTATGGAGAGGGGAGAGTGGGCCAAACTAACTTCAAGAACAGGATAGAGATTAAGCCAATCCCAGAAGTACATAGAAGCCTAAGGTAAATATGATGAGGAATGTTTATAGGAAAACCTAATAAATGGTAGAGGTGGCTAGCTGATGGCTTTATAGAGTAAAAAAATCAAGAAACTAAGAACTGCAGTATAATGAAGTGGGGAATATGTTGCCACTGCAGTGAAGGCCCTCGTCAAAGTGGGATATTATCATGGACTGCACAGGCAAAACCCAGAGATGAAAAGGAACCAGAACTATGAGCAGGCTAGAAAACTAGACTGCAGTGAGAGAGATGCTGATAAAAAAATTATCATCAATATTCTACATAGAAGACAAGAAACAATTATTGAGGAACAGTGAAAAAGAGAATTCATAGCCACAGTAGATGATATCTACTTAGAAACATACCTCATGGAAAGAGAAAACAAGATGAAAAATCAATGTGCCATGTGTGAGGGCAAAATGAAGTTAGGATTGAATTTTGGATGAGTTACCACTAGGAGATATGTAGATTGCAAAACAGCTAGAAGGAATTACAAAAGAAGACAATGAACAGGTTGGCCACCTGTTGCAGATAGATGTGGTTAGGAGAGAGCTGAATAAATTCCATGGTTTGAAGCAAAGACACATACTACAGAGACACCTGTGAAGGTTTATTGTTACACCTAGATGAAAAATGTGCAAAAAGTGAGGGATGTAGCTGTTGTCACTTTGCCTCCATAGCCAATGTTGCTTTTACAAGTGTCTGTGTAGTAGCACTTGATAGTAGCACTTGACTCAGAGGTAATCTGGTCAGAATCCTGGAAGATGGAAGAAATTTTCACCACCAGTATCTGGCCAGTGAGGCATGTGACATTGCTGATCAGGATCCATCTGCTGGGTGGGGATGTTTAAGCTCAGCAGACCCCGTGGTACTTTTTGAATGCACCCAGAGGAAGAAATACCTTTCAAATAGTCAACCATGCCATGTGACTTCTATTCCACTGCTGCTCCACCAGTATATTAGATAGGTTCATTGAGGAACTGAAGGACGTGGTAGAAGTTCAGAAAATGGAAAAATGACAGGAACTGGATAACAGCAAGGAGAAGGAAGAAGAAATAGAGGAACAGGTCTGGGTAACTAGACCTTTGGAGGGTGGCAGAAGGCAAAAGGAGATACAGAAAATTTGGCAGGAGATGGAAAGGATTCCAAAAGAAATTAAGAGAATTTTATAGGAGATCATTGGCAGGTCTTGAATTTGGGTCTTGCACAGGTGTATGACCCAGATCATAAGAGAATGGGTTCAAGTGGGTGTTGGAATACCAATTTAAAAAGGTGGAATGAATAGTTCTGAGGATATTCCTCACTTCATGGCATGATGTCAATTAGTCAGAGCCCTGGAAAAGAACAAGGATTAATTGTCCCCATCCTGCATGTTACTGTGTGCAGAGAGTTGGCTGGTCCACTATTATGTTAGGTGTTTTGGGTGTACATAGAAGAAAGATTGTGGGTTTAATGCACCGTTGATACTCTACCTACACCTACATCTACATTTATATGCTGCAAGCCACCCAATGGTGTGTGGTGGAGGGCACTTTACATGCCACTGTCGTTACCTCCCTTTCCTGTTCCAGTCGTATATGGTTCGAAGGAAGAACGACTGCCATAAAGCCTCCATGCGCACTCGAATCTCTCTAATTTTATGCTCGTGATCTCCTCAGGCGGTATAAGTAGGGGGAAGCAATATATTCGATACCTCATCCAGAAACGCACCTTCTCGTAACCTGGACAGCAAGCTACACCGCGATGCAGAGCGCCTCTCTTGCAGAGTCTGCCAGTTGAGTTTGCTAACCATCTCCGTAACACTATCACGCTTACCAAATAATCCTGTGATGAAACACACCGCTCTTCTTTGGATCTTCTCTATCTCCTCTGTCAACCCAACCTGGTACGGATCCCACACTGATGAGCAATACTCAAGTATAGGTCGAACGAGTGTTTTGTAAGCCACCTCCTTTGTTGATGGACTACATTTTCTAAGAACTCTCCATATGAATCTCAACTTGGCACCTGCTTTACCAACAATAAGGCCATTAGTGAATGCAGATGAAAGAATTTCTGGACCATATGATGTTGGTCCACAAAATTTTCAGCAAAACAGTGTCCTGCGATAGGGATTGCTTATCAGTACAAATGAGGTGCACATGAGTGGGCAGAACATTCAGGAGAAGTCCTTTGGTTTGGAGGTGGCAGCTGCCAATCTACCCCATACCCCATCAGAGGTGCCACATGTTGAAGCTAGCACATCAACCATCAACTTCAGTACAACCACTGCAAAGAGTTATGTATACATTTGGCAATGAACCAATATCTAACTGAAAGGTTTTCACTAAATGATAGCTAAAAGGATGATGGAGTTGGTGAAAATACTGCCCAGCATAATGTAGCTGATTCTAATGCCTCCCACATATGGATTTTACACCATTCCCCCATCCACATCCACAACTTTTCTCAATTACACAGGTATGAACCTATTCTAAAACATAAAACATATCATCTTTCCCTCAATCTCCCTGCCATCACTGTTGGATAATGCCTGCCTCTAGATCTCTTCTTACAATGCACCCCATTCCTCTCTGCTAACAAAGAAAAACTCCCTGGCAGTATCTCAATTGAATCCAGGTGCCCCACATGGCAGTCAGACACACTCGTGTCTCAACTATGAAGGCAGCACCACTTGCCTGCACTTACATATACTATCCAGCACTATTTTTTAAGCCTCTGTTTTTATGTTTTCGTCCAACCCCCAACTGTTCCATATCTCCTCCACCTACCACAACTAAAATTGCTGCTCCCACCAGCAGTGTGTTTTTTGTCACATTTCAGCACTGGTAGCAGGTTTAAATTGCTACACATGCTGAAAGTACTAGACTGAGATTACTCTACATATATGTCTCAATTACTCCATATTAAGTTTTATAAGTTACCTGTTCCTTTTGTCTTGATTGTGACTGTAGCACTAGGATGGCTGTTTCCCACTCTGTTATATGCTATTATGTAGGCATGATATGTGGTACCACACTGTAGATTTGGTAGCATGAGAGAATTCTGTTCAGCATCCAGTTGAACTTCTATCCAGTTCCCATGGTCTCGTTTATAATTCAGCAAGTAACCTGTAAGGAAGGAAGTATTTTTACCTTTTGCAAATCTATTCAACTAGGCTTGCTACTTATAGTTATCATAGGAGTGACTGTGTTTCACTAGTACATACATATTGCCAGAGTGAGTTTCAAAAGTTATTTTGATAGGAATAACAGTTTTCCATATTACTAGAACAACTGTAAATCCTTGTCAGTTACATTGCTTGTAAATTTCCTCCTTTTTTTGTCTCCATGTACATTGAAAGAGATGAGATGGCATTAAACTCTTTTTAACCTTCTATGAAGCACAGCTAATCAAATTGATACATGGCAGAAATTTCTGTCTATAATTTGTCAATCATCAACAGCAATTATGATTTTTCACTAGTAGCTCCAAACCCTTTTTATTGTGTACTTAAGTATCTGAGTGATTGGCCTGTTGTCGAGATATGTGCTGATTCCTCAAGCTGATGCATTGTGGATATCACCATTTCACTTCAACAGTACATTTATTTGATTATCAATGTAACATCATAAATACTAAAAAGCTACTTTTGAGTGTAAAATGTGTTTATTTTATTTTTGGATTGTTTCATTGTCTGTGTGTAATTTTGTAGGAATTTTATAATTTAGGTAGCACGCATTACACTGACCCCAAATCACCACCGTTTGTGCCTTCCATGGTGTCAAGCAAGAGCTCACTGGAGTGTAGGTTGAAGGTTTGTTGTGTTTTCTGATGAAAGCTGATTCTGCCTCAGTGCCATCAACCTGTCTACATGCTAGACACACTGTATCCACACCTGGAGTTATGGTCTGGGGTATGATTTCGTATGACAGTGGGAGCACTCTCTTGGTTATCCCATGCACTCTGACTTCAAATTTGTACATAAACCTGCTGATTCAACCTTTTCTGCAGCCATTCATGAACAGCATCCAGGGGGTGTTTTACAATAGGATAACGTTCACCCACATACCGCTGTTGTAACCCAATATGCTCTACAGAATGTTGAACTTGTTGTGTTGGTATGCTCAATCACCAGATACATCTTCAATTGAGCACATATTGGACACCATCAGATAAGAACTCCAGCATCATCCACAATCAGCACTAACCATCATTGTATTGAATGAAAAAGTGCAACAGGTGTGGAACTCAAACCCCCAAACTGACATCTGGCACCTGTACAACTCAATGCATTTGTGTTTGCATGCTTGCAGTCAAGATTATTGCTGTTACATTGGTTATTAATGTACCCACATTTCACATTTGTAATGGCTTATCTTGTGGTTACATTAATATGCGATCTTGCAATGTTAATCACTTAAATATATTACCTAGACAAATGTATTTCCAGAATTTCAGTATCCTACATTTACCATTTTTTGGTGTTGCATTTTTTTCATCAGTGTATTTGCAAATTTTGTAACCTTTGTTATCAGCTATTATTACTAAAAATCTTCACATAATTACATGTGTTCCCATTCCAGCACTCCACAGCCCTTTGTTCCACCAATGCACCCAGACTTTTTATTTCTTTCCTTTTCCACAACCCTCGCCCCCCCCCAACCTTCTCCTGCCCCCCCCCCCCCCACGCCCCATCTAATTACGTTTGTGTGTGTGTGTGCGTGTGTGTGTGTGTGTGTGTGTGTGTGTGTGTGTGTGTGTGTTGTCTATTTCTGACAAAGGCATTGTTGGCTAAAAGCTAACTTTTTGACAGTCTTTTTGCTGTGCCTTTCTGTGACTCAGCATCTCCACTATATGGTAAGTAGCAACTTTCATAATATTGTTACATAATTACAGTTCTTCAAGAGGCATTCAGTACACTAAATCTGATATACAATCTTAAAAAACTGAAGTTATCTTAATATCATTTTGATTTGGATTGTTCTGGAAGTTTTAAGGAAAATTTAGAAGTCTCATATAACGTACATTTAGTGGCAATTGAGTCAGTAGAGTTAAGACTGTTTTCAGGCCAGGTCAGACTCATGTACGCTGTTTTTGACATGGCTTGAGTTAACACCTAGAGAAGCTCTTTGCAACATGTGGTGAGTTATAAGCTTCATCTTTTGATATTTACTGTCACATTGTGAAAATAAATGTGAAATATTATGTGGAATGGTGAATAAACCACAGAGTAAGTATTATCTCCATGCTGTATCATTTCACACCATGGATGTCATCAGTTCCCTTGTACTTTGATGCCATCTTAAAAAACTAAGTGAACTTTTTACTATTGTGTGATGTTACCTTCCTTGCACTTGAATACACATTGCTTACTATACAATAATAGTTTTTCCATAATGTCGACATAAACTATAACCACGAAATTATTTAACAGTAGCAAAGGAGGTATGTCATAGTGTGAATTGTTTTCAGTAGCATTAATCTTGTAGAACACATAATTTAAGGCAGTCATACCATTTGCAAACTAGTTGACAATTTATTCTAGTTCAGGTTGGGTTGTTTGCCAAGAGAAATGCTTATTTACAAATCTTAGTACTGTCAGAACACAAAGAAACACTTAAGTTTCCTATTTAGTTAGTGAGATTTTCTACCTTAGAACAGACTGTATTCTGCAACATCTAATGTTGTAACATAGAAAATGCTTAATTTAAAAGGAGTGGAAACTTTTAAAATGTAAATAGGTCCTTTGTTGGTACAAGAAGTAGTGCAAAGATGGCCATCAGCATCACGATGTGCTTAAGATGCTTCTGTTGCCACAACAAGAAAGTATTCCTGATTTTTCTCATTTCTAAAGCAACATCTATATTCATATTTTGCAAACGACCAAAAAATGCATGACAGAGGGTATCCCCTTTGTTCCAGTTATTAAGGCTTTCTCCTGGTCTATTCATATATGGGGTGGAGGAAAGAGGACTGTCTAAATGGCTCTGTGTATGTTCTAACTAATCTAACCTTGCCCTCACAATCCCTGTGGGAGTGATCCTTAGCAGGTTGTATGATATTCTCAAGAGTTATCATTTAAAGCCATTGTTTTAAACTTTGTAAATAGGCTTTCTCAGAATAGTTTGTGCCTCTTTTCAAGTGTCTACCAATTCAGTTTCTTCTGCATCTCCAGGACACTTACCAATGGGCCAAATAAATCTGTGCTGCATTTCTCTATATATCTTTAAATCCACTGTTGGGTCACACACACTTCAACAATATTCTAGGATAGATTGTATGAGTGCAAATCAGTCTCTTTTGTTGACTGATCAATGAATACATTTCCCTAGTATTCTACCAATGAATCAACGTCTGCCACCTGCTTCTCCTATGACTGCATCTATGTGACTGTTCAATTTCTTATTCCTGCAGGTTGTTGCACAGAGTTATTTCTATGAGTTTCCCAATCTCAGTTATGACTCGTTAATAGTGTAGTCACAGGATACTCAAGAACCTCATTAATCCAAACTTCCAGTGAATTCAGAATTTTTTTAACGTATTAATGTGCAGTAAAGGGTTGGCATGTTCGGTATATGGTATTATTATGTACAGATGCTATGTTGGAACTGCACACTGCATAGAGATCGGCACTGCAAACTGCATGGAGATCACCAGTCCCACACTCCAGCTGCCTTTACTGTGGCCAGTGTGGATCTGTTCCTTACAGAGTTAAGAAGCTGTATCAGTATTATTCTTTTTTTCATGTGTTTTGTGTCGACTTGTGTGAAATGGTTTCAAAGTAAAATAAAGTAGTTGTTTTGATGAACAAAAAATTGGAAGCACTAAACTGAACAGATAAAGAACAACTTCTGAAAAACGTAGCTGCAGAGTACGGTGCAGGGACATCAACTGTGTCAGACTGGAAAAAGAACCAAGCAAAAATTGAAGACTTCTGTTTGAAAATGATGACAGTTTGCCGAACGATGGTACAATAAAGAAAGAAGCAAGAAATGAAACACTGGATGAACCATTATTCACTTGATTCATTGAAAAAAGAGAGCATGGAGTTCCATATCCTGTCCAGTTCTGTACGAAAAAGTGTTAAACTTAAACAGCAAGCTACCTGATGTTGATACTTAACTGAATGATGAATCTATCTTCACAGACAGCGAAGGTTGGTTAGAAAGGTGAAAAGTTCATCATGGCATATGCCAGCTTCTGGTAACTATCAATTCTGAAGTCATGGCAAACAGCATGGCCTGCTAGCTGTGATTCCACTGTTGAAATCTGTGAAGTTGTCAACACTTCTGAATTCCTTGAAATGTTACCAAACATTCATACTCATTCAGATGCAGATGATAGTGATGTGGATACTTGGTTGCAAAATGACAGTGATTCTGGTTATGGCATGAGACCTATGACAATATTTACACTCGTTGTACCATAGAGACCAACAGTAAAGGTGAAGTAAACAATGAAAATGAGTTTCAGGACAAGAAATAATGCTGCATCCAGAGTCAACAGCACAGCTGGAAGAACTAATGATTTATCTAGAACATCAGCCACAAACAACTCCAGCTGAATTGAAATGTCTACATGAGTGTGCTGCTCTCAAATGTCACCAAGTCTGAAACAAAAGAAACTTACTCACATCCTCAATAAATAAATGTGAGTAGACCCTAGTAACTGTAGAGTACAAGTGCCAAAAAAGTGCTTCTTGTTGGTGCCAAAATAAAACGTTTCTACACTGCAGTACATATTAAAGTTTTTGCATTTAATAGAATATTTTTATTAATTCAGGTTGCATCTGGTCCCAGCTCGTTAGGATAAATGAGGTTCTTATATACTACATTTTCTTTTTCATTTTGTAAAGCGCACAGTTGTACATTTATGAACATTTAAAGCAAGTTGAGAATCTTTGCAATATTATTGTTAGTTTGTTTCATTCAATAAAATAATCTAACAGAGTAATTAAGTGTATCTCATAGCTAGTTTTGCTCAAATATCAAAATATCTCACAGCCGTTATCTTTGATCAAGTATCTAAAAGTGTGTTGTTTAAATAATTTGAAAATTGTAATACTTTTTTTAAATATTATTTAGTTAAATGACTGTCATTTCTTGGCATACCAACAGAATAAATGTTGCTCTAAGACAGAGGATGTAGTGTTTATTCAATACAAAAAACACACACACCTATATTAGTGTATACTATGGAATGAACTTCATCATGGAGAAATTTTATACATACATAATATATTGGCAGGAAAAGACACAAATTTTATATAATAAAATAGTAAAATGAAAGATAATTTTTGAGGTTACAGAATCTATCAATTTTCTCCGTTATAAAACTAAAGTACTATGACTGATTCAGTGTAGCCAAATATAATGGATATAGGCAAAGATGTAAATATCCTTTAACAATTTATTTCACATACATTGATAAGCCAAAATTATTATGACCACTGCCCACTGCAAGATGGATGCTGCCTGGCGGTGTTACAGGCATGTGGCATGGTTAGGAAAGTATGTACATAGAGCAGAAGTACATGGGCAGTCATTCTAGTGAAGATGCAGGCTGCAAATGGGGAAACCCACTGACATAAGTGATTGACTGTTATGACCTGGAACTTGGGAATGAGCAACTCAGAAAGAGCAAAGCTGGTCGCTGTTTGCATGCTACTGTCGTGAGCATGTATGGAAAGTGGCTGAAGGACAGTAAACACAAGTAGGGAGACAAGGCATTGGGCACCCGTGGCTCATTACAGAGTGTGGGAGTCAGAGGTGTGTCTGCTCTTTAAAGCATGATAGGTAACGATCTCTGGCAGAACTGATGCCACGCTACTTTACTGGTACAGACACAAGTGTTTTAGAGCACAGTGTTCAGCACACATTGTTGAGCATAGGTCGTTACAGCAGACAACCTCTATACATGTTCCCAAGTTAACCCAACAACACTGTAAATTGTGATTTCAGTGGACATAGGATCATTGAGACTGGACTGTGGATAAAAAGAAACATGTCACCTGGTCTGATAAATCAAATTCCTTGTTACACTAAGTTGATGGTCATGTCTAGACATGCCATCATCTAGGTTAATGAATGTACAAAACATGCAGGTCCCATTGAGATGTAGGTCAGTGTGGTCAGTATTATGCTGAGAGAAACATTTGCCTGGGCTTCCACAAAATCTGTGGTAGTAGTCAAAGCACCATGATGGTTGTGGAGTATGTGAATATTATTGTGGACTACTTGATGTCTTCCATGACTGACGGCATCTTCCAGCGGGATAACTGTCCATGTCATAAGAACAAAATCTTGCTACAGTAGTTTTTGAGGATTATTGTAGTTGACTCACATTGATGCCTTGACCATGGACACTCCTGGACATCAGCACCACACTGACGAATCAGTGGCCTGTAATTTATGAGAAACTATGTGACCTGTACATAGATATAAGTTGTATAACTGTCAAAATCTACCAAGAACTTGTTGAACCCATGCCATGCAGAATCACTTTCGTATTGACTCCAAAGTAGGTCAGTACACTAGTAAGGAAGTGGTCATAATGTATTGGCTCATCAGTGTACAGATTCAGTGCTTTCACATACCTAATATTGGTGTTCCTCCATCTTTGATAGACCTCCACTGTAGTTCAATGTTGTTATGATCTGAGCCTGTAGATTCAAGCAATGGTGGGTCAGGTGTCAAGAGCACAATAATTTTGTATGTAATGTGGTCCTCGCCAAAGAGATTTTTTGCAATGCAGGTATAGTTCCCCTCACTGAGTTTTTCCATTTCTGCAACAGAGATGTTGAGCTATTGTCTTCTTCATTTATATAACAATAAGCAAATTAAGTAATTTCATAAGAGTGAAGACATTATTATTGTGCATATGCAAAAAGACTACTCTTTATTTTATAGCAAGTTGTAGAATGATGAAGTGTTTCCAGTTATGTATCTTGGATAAAAGTTGCAAGTCATAAACTCTGAAAATACCAAAAGTACTCGTTATGACGTAACTTCAAGACATTTAAGCATATACATTGTTTAGGTACTTCAAACAACATGTTCAGAAGCTATGATGTCACATGTTTGTGTTACTCTAACAGTAATGAAGTTAAATGCAATTATTGAGCTCATCAACAGCTATGGGTAACCACAGATAGTCTTAAAAAGAAAAGCTGAATGAAAATATCCTTTAAAGAGATTCTTACTCAAAT
Organism: Schistocerca serialis cubense; assembly: GCF_023864345.2. NCBI lineage: Eukaryota > Metazoa > Arthropoda > Insecta > Orthoptera > Acrididae > Schistocerca > Schistocerca serialis. The sequence continues at coordinate 1,253,333,099 of NC_064638.1, read as the reverse complement.
TTTTGGCACATTCTAGCTAAGTCAGTGTACTATTAATATTAAAAACCTGAATATTAATGACTTGGATATCACCCTGAGGTCCTGTGTTCTTAGGCTGCATTCCTTTGCATTTTATTCTTCTGTTTTCCTTGGTATTTTTTGATATAGCACATTTTTTGATGTCCACTCAAATTACGTGTCTATTTTTGCACAAAAATGGACTTGTCAGCTTACCTGGACAACCAAGAATATGTTGCCTGCTTTGCTCTTATTTACTTTCATTTTATTTATGAGAAACAAAGTCTCGACCTCATCAAATAGGACAACAGTTACCTTTACTGCTTAAACTCCACCCTTATCAAGGAGAACAAGATTGTGGCATGTGCAAACTGCAAATTGTGACCATTAGGACTCAGGTCATTACCAAAACTGAGGAACAGGAGCATGTGTTATATGTATGACATTTAAAGGTTAAAAATTGTTTATCTACAGTGGTGCTGTGAGTTTTACATTATCATCTCATTTGCGTTAAACGTTTTTCATAAAAATACCTGAATCAATCTTTAAAACTATGGTCCTAGGGTCAGTTACTTAGTATGTCAAAAACTCCCAAATTTAGGAATGAAATGAGCACTCACGATGTTTAAAAGCAGTCAAAACTTACGAATATCAAGGTTTCAGGACCTGATGGAATTTTAACACTAAGTATGACAAGCAGTTAATCCATTTCTTCACAAACAAAGATAAAAACCTTGTGCAAAGAGAACAGTCTCATATAAGAGGAGACATGTAATCAGGGAAGTGAATATTATTTTCAAATGTTCAATTTTTTTTTTTTTTTTTTAAAATCAGTGTATGCATGAGTTGCATTTGTGTGAGTATGTATGTGTAGGTTTGTCATTTTATTTTGATGAAGGCCTTACTGTCCGAAAGCTATATTTGTGACAGTCTTTTTGTTATGCTTATTTGAAAATCAGCATCTCCGCTATATGGTGAGTAGAAACTTTCCTTTTCACAATGTTGCTATATTTTCTATGTTATATTTTCTGTCAAGTTCCACAACCATGAGAATTACATTACTTTTGGGTCTACAGAATGAAACTGAATCTAATATAATCAAAAAATATGTTCTAATCTAATTTTTAAAAAAATGTGGATTACTCCTATTAATAAGAAGATTTAAAGGAAAGATGTAAATATGAAAAACTGTGTTCCAGTATCACGAATTATTCTATGATGCAGGATACTGGCGTATATTGTAAATTTGAATATAATGAAAAGCTTTGGCTGAAAGCTCAAGATTGGTGTAGGAATTGCCTATTTCCAGATATACGAGGTGTGATTGGAAAGTTTTAAAAATAGGCTTGTAATTGTACAATGGTGGTACTTACATGCTACCGTGATGTATCATCTTCAAAATAGTCCCCTTCTGACTGAGCATACCAACTCCAATGGTGTTTCCACTTTTGGAAACATTCCTAGAAATTTTTTTCTTCAAGTATGTTAAGGACGCTCTCTGTATTTACCTGAATGTCTTCAATCAAGTCAAATTGCTTCCCTTTCAGTGAAAATTTTAGTTTAGGAAACAGGTAGAAGTCCACAGGGGCCAAATCAGGGGAATATGGCAGGTGTGGAGGCACAGGAATGTTGAATTTGGTCAAAAATTCAACGATGGAGAAGGCACGATGAGCCGAACCATTGTCATGTTGTAGCACCCAACTCCTGTCTTTCCACAATGCAGGCCTTTTCTTCCGCACCTTTTTGCACAAAAGTTCAAAGACACATTTGTAGTATTACTCGTTAATTGTCTGTCCTCCAGGGGTAAATTCATGATGCACAATGCTGGTAGAATCGAAAAAATTCATCAACACTGTCTTCACCTTTGACCGACTTTGCCATGCTTTTTTTGGTCGTGGTGAACCTGGAGTCTTCCACTGTGAGGACTGCACTTTCGTTTCAAGATCATATCCATATAACCATGATTTTTTACCTCTTATTACCCTATTTAAGAAATCTGGGTCATTTTTAGTCTGTTTAATCAGATCTTGGCACACTTCAAGTCGGTATTGTCTCTGGTCACTTGACAACACTTTTGGAATGAATTTTGCGGACACTCGATTTTCAGTTAAAACTGCATAAAAATTTAAATTAAGTTCATCAGCCATCTCCATAATTGTAAGTCTATGATCAGAGCACACTAAGTCACGAACTTTTACAACATTTTCATTTGTTTTTGAGGTGGAAGGACGGCTGGACCATGGTTCATCTTAAAATGATTTGCGGCCATTTTTAAATCTGTTGAACCAGATAAAAACATTTGACTGGCTCAGACAATTATCTCCAAAAGCTGTTTTTAATAGTTTGTAAGTCTCAGAAGCTGATTTCCCTGTTTTAAAACAAAATTGTTGCTCTGTTTTTACGTCCATCTTCACACAAATGATTTGCGGCCATTTTTAAATCTGTTGAACCAGATAAAAACATTTGACTGGCTCAGACAATTATCTCCAAAAGCTGTTTTTAACAGTTTGTAAGTCTCAGAAGCTGATTTCCCTGTTTTAAAACAAAATTGTTGCTCTGTTTTTACGTCCATCTTCACACAGACAGAATCCGGCAACAAGCCCTAACAGACCTGCCCTCAACCAGCTGCCACAATGAACTGAATAAAGGAAACACAGTTTCCTGACAGAGGGCATTCAAGGACAAGGCAATGACTCAGTCCCCACCCTCCTTGTACCTGCCCTCCAAAACAGTAAGCAGTAGTGGAACGATTCTTAAAACTTTCCAATCACACCTCGTAAAAACATACAAATTTTGGACAGATACTAAACTGATAGATTCTCTATTCATGTAGAATGAAGTTCAACACTGTACCACAGCATTAGCTGGTACCATGATATGTGTTATGAACATTGTCTTTCAATGTATGTGATTGATCCACAGATTTATACAAACAAAAGAGGCAGAAAGCAGTTCTCAATGGGCATTGTTCATCAGAAATGAAGGTAATTGCAGGCACACCCAAAGAAAGTGGGTAAATGCCAATATTACTCTTAATAACTATAATCAACTACAGGTATAAAATAAGCTCCACCACTAGATTGTTCTTTGGTGATACTATTTTGCATGGTAATAAATTATTGCTGGGTAACATTGTTACACTGTTACATAGTTACACTGTTACATAGTTGCACTGTATTCATACAAAGACAATGAATGGTTTGTTATCTAAAATGACAGATGCAATTCTCATAACAGAAGAGAGAAAATCCTGCAGCTGTTAATTGGAGCCCTACGTAGAAATCTTAGGATTCCTTTAGTTCAAACCCCCCACCACCCTCTCTCTCTCTCTCTCTCTCTCTCTCTCTTCCAATGCATCTTTTAAGATGAAACTGAATGAGATTGGAATACATACAGAAGTACACACAATCATGTATCCCTCATTCCATACATACAGAGTGATTTTGCTGAATTACGACAAACTGCACGAAATAATTCCTGAGAGGATAATGAACAAAAAGGGCCATAATTATAGACATATTGCAATAAATATATTCCAACAAAGGTACACCCACTTGAAGGTGAAGATAAAAAGATCTTTGATGATGCAAATTTCAGTGATTGAAAGCACAAGTGACAACAGTTTTGGCAAGTGGGAATGTTCTGCCTGTACTTGTGTTTTAGCTACATGACCAAGAGGGCAGTGAGCTAGAGTAGTAGCCACATTACACTTTATACCACCAAAGTTACATCTTCCAGCAGGGGAGGCAGGGTCGCCTACAGAAACCACAGTTATGCCTCACCTGTGAGGCACTGTGCCAGGATGACTGGTCCCATGAGATGATCACCAATCATCTTTGTCCACACATTGAGGCTGAACCAGTGCTGATTGATTGCTGCTTGTTCCCTGTAGCCCACAGGTGGGTGTAGTGAAGGTTGAGATATCGTAAAGGTAGCCTCATCTGTGAATAGGATATTTGACAGAAATCCTAGCAGCATAGTGGCCTATGTGATGAACCAGTAACAAAACATTTCTGGAGAGGCAAGTCCATTCATAAATGAGGTCTGCACATGTTGTAACTAATATGGACAGTAGCACTTGTTGTTCCATGGTCCACATGGTCATCTGGCTTACTCCAAGCTGATGGGCCATCTGTCAGGTACTGATGTGGCTCACTATCAAAGATCCTTTATCTCCACATTTAAAGTGGGTGTCCCTCTTTTGGAAAGCACATAAGCATATATGACCTTTCTTCCTCCTTATCCTCTGAGGGTTTGGTTCCTGAAGTTTGCCTCCATTTACGATAATCATCCTATATATGTTCAGTGAGGGATAGAGGACTGTATCTGTCCGTATTCTAATATCATTCCCTTGGAATGCAATTCTGGTCATCTGTTTATATGACTTTTTTGCTGCTTATCATCTCAGGGATTGTTTTGTATTGTTTGTTGCCACTTAGCAAAATCATCATGCTTCTGGAAAATTACATGAAGTGGCCACAATCATCATCTGCTAATTATACAGTGGTGTTATGTGGAATATATATTTAGATACAGAATCAAACCCATTGTTTTCATTATAGGACAAACTGTTCCACACTCTAAAGAAGTCCTACCCCACCCACTGTATTCACCAAACATTGCTCCCTCTGACTACCATATCTTTGGATCAGTAGTACACAGCCTGGCTAACCAGTATCTCTGGTCATATGAATAAGTGCAAAATTAGAGCAATTCATGGATCTGCTCAAAAGATGCTCAGTTCTTCTGCTGTTGGATTTTTATGCTACCTGAAAGATGGGAGAAAGGTGTGGCAAGTGGTGGCCAATACTTTGAATTACAAATTTGTTGTAAGTTTTTCACAATAAAGCCTCAAACTTTAAGATAAAATGGCAGAATCAAAGTTGTAGACCTAATATTTTATTTCATATTTTAAACTATACTTATGACTAGAAGACAATATTTAAGAACATTTCAACAATTATGTGAATTTGGAACCTGTTTTTTTTCTTTTATTTTGTGATAATCACAACTACTGTGGAACTTGAAGCAGTAGAAAGCATGCATGTATTTAGAGTAGAGCAAATATTCTGTAGCACATACTTATAATGTGAAGTGAATCCTGCAGTATTCTGGTTCTTGAGTCAGATTCAAGTACACGCTTCTTATAAAGCCACTGAATATTTGGTGTAGGGTTGCCAACAGCTAAGCAACTAAGACTTGTACTTGATTTCAGTGGCACTTTGAGAACTTGTGAGAATGATGCAATACGAGCTGGAGCTGTAAATCACAATGACAACAGTGAAAATTTGTTATTAGTTGAGGGTAATTAAAAAAGATAAATACTGTATTATTGAAGTAAAAGAATATCTCATATGATAATCTCATAAATGCAAGCACCAGAAGAGATAGTTTCAGTCATGAATAAAAATGATTAAATAAGACACTATGTACTGGTTTAAATACATCACTTTGAAATATCAGTGGTTGATAAACTGCAGCTGAAAAGTAAGCATCTCAGACAAAAAATTAGTTACCCCAAGCACACATCACACTGATACCATTTCTAGCAATGATAGACATCTCAATTAGGAATGTAAAATCCTTCAAGTATGCCATGTTCAGTTGAAATCACTCATTTGGGGTTAGATCCCATACAGCTACCAAATTGTGAGGATACTGATTGGTATTTTTCAATTACTTCTCCAGACAGTCCCATAGGTTTTCTAGGAGATTAAGATTGGGTGATTTAGTGGACCAGTCAAGGTGAAATAGAGTGCAAGGATGTTTATCAAATAAGAATGCATGGATGCATGCCGGACTGCTAACATGGCTGCTGTCACCTTGGAACACAGGAATGTCCACATCATACTCATCACACAGATGTGACAAAGGGCAAGACTTGCTCTCAGAGAATGTTTAAATAAATATTCTGTTTCATGTTCGTGGTAACCTGAATGAGAGGTTCAAAGTCATGGAACAAAAAGCACTCCAAAAACATCAAAGAACCAAATCTGGCCTAAACTTCACCTTGCATGCACTGTAGATTAAATGTCTCATTGGGCTGTTGGAGCATAATGCCCTGCATCATTTCTGTGCAAAAAGTGCATGATGTAATAAGACAGACTGAGTTTCAGATATTACAGAATACAATACATACAACTGACAGAACACAACAGAATTGTCTATTTCATTTTTCATAGTAAATCTCCCAATTCTTATATTATCTCACAGTACTGCATTGGTTCTATTCAGTTAAAACTCTGCCAGAGTGATCCCATCCCAGAAGTCCAGTGTAACTTCCAGTCACTGCTTAAAACTTTAGGCCCTCCCCAGAACCTCTCCCCTGAATAAATTTCTCTCCTCACCCCTATGACACCCTGCATACCCAACTTCAACATGCTCCCCAAAATACACAAACCTTACAATCCTGAATACCCCTTGTAGCTGTTTATTGTCCCCCCACTGAAAGAATGTGGCCCTAATTGACCAGTGCCTGCACCAAATGCCAAAAATCTAGACTCCCACATCAAAGATACCAACCATTTTCTCCACCCTCTTCCCACCATCCCCACTCATTTATTTCCTGAGTCCCTACTCATCACTGTTGTTGCCACTTCTGTGAACACCAGCTTTGTCACTACTGAACACTACTCTCCCAATGTCTTTCAGGCACCAGATCCATAACCTCACTCATCATAAACTTTACTAACTTAATCCTAACACACAACATCTTCCCCTTTGAGGTGAAAGCACACAAACAAATCCATGGAACGGCCATGGGCGTCCACATGGCAGCCTCCTATGGCAACCTGTTTATGGGTCATCTAGAGAAAAACTCTCTAGCTCCCCCAAAACTCCAAATCCCTGTTGTGGTTCAGGTTTATCATATCTTCATGCTCAGGACTCATGGCCAAGATGCCCTTTTCTCATTCCTCATTAAACTTGTCCTCAAACTAGTGTGCCACTTTCCTGGATGATGATCTCCTCCTCTCCAATGGCTCCATACATTAAACCACCAACAGTGCATACATTTCAACAGCTGTCATCCCTTCCACAGCAAAAAAACCATCCCAGACAGCATGGCCACTGAGCGACACTGTATCTGCAGTGACAAGAAATCCCTTGCCCTTTCTGCTGAATGTCTCACAAAGGCTTCACAGACAGGCATTACCCCCAGACCTAGTCCTCAGACTGATTTCTCATGCCATATCCCCACACACACCCTTCATCACCAAATACCATCTTGGACTGGAACAACTGAACCACATCCTTTGTAAGGGCTTTATTTATCTTTCATCATGCCTTGAAATGAGTGACACCCTATGGAAGATCCTGTGCAACAGCCTAGTCCATCCTTACGTCATTCCCAATTCCAATACCTTGCCACAGGGATAATATCCCTGTGAGACCACTCCAGTCAACCCACCCAGCACTGCCTATTCCAGCCATGGAAAAGGCTTATCCTACACCATCAGAGGCTGAGCCACCTACGAAAGCAACCATGTTCTATACCAGCTCTGCTGCAGTCATTGTGCTGCTTTTTATATTGGTACTCATATGGCTACCAACCAGCTGTCCATCAGGATGAATAGTCAGTGTCATACTGTGGGCAACAGTAAAATGGACCACCCTTGGCACAACATGCAGCTGAAAGTAACATGCTTGATTTCATGGCTGTTCCACAACCCAGGCAATCAGGATCCTCCCCTCAATCATAGGTTTTCTGACTATGCCAATGGAAGTTATTTTTACAACACATTCTGTGCTCCCAAAGTTATCCCGGCCGCAACCAGCAGTAACCTACTGTCCCCCCACCCTCCGCCCAAAAGTTCCCACACCCTCTCTGCTATCATCTTCCCATTCATGTCCATTCATTCTCATTGTGTGGTGCTCTCTGCCAATGCACCCACCAGTCTTTTTTCCTTTCCTGCTCCCCACTGCCTCTCTTCCCTCTGTCCTCCATTGACTCCTGACACTGACCCTAGCAGCCTTGTCCTGCTACCTCCTAGTCTATGCATGATCTACCAGACAATGCTTTTCTCCCTCACCACCCGTACCATGCTATCACTCCTCCATTAACACAAGCAAAAGTTCTTATTTGACGCACTGGAATATAAATGGCTTAAGTTCTAAATCTCCTAGCAGCCTAAGCTACAAACTCGATGAGTTACAAATTCTTCTCTCAGAATGTGAAAACATATAAATTATTTTAGACTTAGCTGTAATACAATAAATATTTTAAATAAAATTGAAAACTTCAATGTTGCTACCAGCTATTGCAGGGAGAAAAAATCTCACAGTGGTTGCTGCATACTCCTGGACTCTTCTGTAAGCTATGAAGTGAAAACAGATTTCAATTGTTTAAATCAAGAGAGCATATTCAAAAGCTGTTGCATAGAGCTTAAAGACTTTAATATGTTGATAATTTCAATTTATAGAATTTTGGAAAGGGCTTTAGTCACACCATTCCTCTCTAAATTCCAGTGCTTGCTAAATAAGCCAAAGAAAGAAAAGAAGGAAAAAAATCATAATAGCGCCAGATTTTTAATATAAACACTGCAAATGACAATAAAGAATCAACAACATTTATTAATTCAATTAAAAAGTCTGGTTTTAAACTAAATTTCTTGGAGTTCACCAGAGAAAATATTCGCTCAGCAACATGCATTGATAACATTGTAACAAATTACTACTTTGAAAAGAAGTTTCAGTAAAACAAGTATTGAAATATTCTGTGAGAAACTAAGTAAAGTTAATTGGTGTTTTGGGGATGGTGGTTCAACAAATGATAACTTAAGTACATTCTTAAATAGTTTTCTTGAAGTATTAATAATGAAGCTTTCCCACCCAGATCATATTGCAACAAAACATCAAGTAAGATAAGATGGATCACACCAGGAATAAAAATGTTGAGTGAGAGGAAAAGGAAGCTACACAATCAACTGAAGTACAACAAAGATCCTGATTCTGTAAAATATGTTAGAAACTATAAAATTATTTTTAAAAAAGTTAGGAAAGCTTCAAAACAAATGGCAAACAACAAATTCATTCTAGGGCAGAAAAATAAAACAAGGGCTGTGTGGTTTGTAGTTAAGTCTGAATTAGGTGTCCAAAATCATAAACAAGACATTTTAGAAATCAAACTGAAGGAAAAATTGGTTGTAAATCCAGCTGAAATATCTGAGTGCCTCAATGAGTACATCATAAATGTAGCAAAATCTGATTTAGACATAGCAAATTACGAGCAGAAAGTAAATGGTTTTGGGTTAAAAGGCAACACCAGTGAATGTCTCAAAAAATTCAGCACAGTCTCAGCAAAATTTGTTGAAAATGTCATACTCTCCTTAAAAGACAAAAACTCTGCTGGATTAGATTAGATTAGATTAGATTAATACTAGTTCCATGGATCATGAATACGATATTTCGTAATGATGTGGCAGGGATGGGATACCCACCAAAATAATTAAAAAAGTATACAGCATAACCGCTCATCCTCTCTCTCTCTCTCATAATAAACAAACCCTTTGAAGAAGGTTACTTCCCTGATCTCTTGAAATACACAGAAGTAAAACCATTGTTTAAAAAAGGTTCAAAAGATGATATGGGAAATTATCGCCCCATCTCTATAGTCCCTGTCATATCAAAAATATTTGAAAAAATTGCTGCTTTACAGATACAAAGCTTCATAACACAGAATGATATCATTTCACATAACCAATTTGGCTTCCAAAAAGGCAAAAACACAGTAGATGCGATAAATGAGTTTATCGAAAAAATTACTTCATCACTAGATAGGAAAGCTAAGGTCACAGAAATATTCTGTGATCTTACAAAAGCATTCAACTCTGTAAACCATGCCCTGATGCTTTTCAAACTCAACAGGTATGGAATAAGGGATGTTGCTTTGAAATGGTTTGAATCATATCTCTTGGAGAGGAAACAAAAGGGTAGTAATCACATCAAATGGAGCAGATCACTTCTCAGGATGGAAAACTGTGTCACAAGGCGTTCCTCAAGGCTCATCCTTGGACCCTTTTTATTCCTGTTCTATGTAAATTACTTGCCCCTCAACATAAATACTCATTTAACCTTGTCTGCAGATGATACTTCTGCCCTAGTTTAAAATGAAAATTCTGACAATATGCCGTAGAGTGTCATGAATACGTTAAGTAGCCTGGAAACATGGTTCAGTCAAAATGACTTAAGGCTAAACATTTCAAAAACCCATGTGATGAGTTTTAAAACCAAACATTCAAAAAAATGAAGAAATCTGTGTCACTCACAACAATAAAAAATTGGAAGAACTTGACTCAGTCAGGTTCCTGGGAATAAACTAAGCCAGATCTTTGAGTTGGAATTCTCATATAGAATACCTAGCAAATGAATTAAACAGCCTTGCATTTGCAATGGAAATTTTAGCCTGTGCCACTGATATGGCCACCAGGAAAATAGCATATTACAGCTACTTTGAATTGGTTATTCGATATGGAATAAATTTTTGGGGAAACTCGGGAAATGTTACATGAATTTTAGAGTTGCAAAAAAGAATCATTCGCAATATGTGCTCTACACAGCCGAGGGCATCATGTCGACCATTATTTAAAGACCTAAAAATATTAACTGTCCCCTCTTTATGGATCTTTGAGGTGGTTCTTTCCTACACTGCAGAGCTGACCTATTAAAAAAAATCATTTTGAATACTCATATGACACAAGACATAAAGAGAACTTTATGCTCACCTCTCATCACTTAAAACTGCGTGCTCAGAATCCGCCATGAAAATTCACTACACAATAAAAGGGTGTGACATAATGAATATGAAGATAAATACTTTAAAAATTAAGATACATGAGTTTCTAACTGAATAATGCTACTCCTCTGTGGAAGATTTCATGAGTGAGAAAGTGATACTTTGATCTTGATCCCTAAAATGGAATAAAAATTTATGATAGTTATAGTAGACGTAAATACTGTAAGTTTGACAAATTGCAAGTAAGTAAATGCTCCACAAAGTATTATTGTAAGTGTGACAAAATTTTAAGTAAGCAAATTGTAACCTTGACATGTCTCCTGTACATCAGACTTATGTTCTGAAATTTTGTAGGTTATGAGATGAATAAAACACATTTCACATAGCAATGAGGTAAAAGAAATTATTCAGATAATGAAGGGAGACGAAAATTTAATAGTCATGGGTGACTGGAACTCAACAGTAGGAAAAGGAAGAGAAGGAAACGTAGTAGGTAAATATATGGAATGGGAGTAAGGAATGAAAGAGGAAGCCGCCTGGTAGAATTTTGCACAGAGCATAACTTAATCATAGCTAAAACTTGGTTCAAGAATCATAAAAGAAGGTTGTATACATGGAAGAAGCCTGGAGATACTGGAAGGTATCAGATAGATTATCTACTAAATAATACTACACATTGATCTTGCCAAAAGCTGAGAAGCAATTCTTCTTGGTGTTTTAGTTCTCTGGGGCACTCTGGGATGCTCTCTGGTGCACTCTGGGATGCTCTCTGGGGCACTCTGGGATACTATCTTTCTCTCAATTTGATGGGTTCTGTTGATTCTGTGATTATCTATCCCTTATTTTTAGATCCTTTATCTCTTATTTTTAATTTTATTGTTCATTATAAGGTTGCGAAGCATCCTTATCTATCTCGTGAAACTTTTTTTTTAAAAAAGTGTACCTCTACTTTCATTTTAAACTCTTATTTTTTAGATCTATAAATTAATTATTTATTAATTATCATTTCTGTGTGGGTTGCAGGGGTTCTGACCCCTGGGGAGGTGGGTGGGTGTTCATGCATGGCTGTGTGCGCCGCCATATTTGCGGGTGACCTTGAACGGGACTTAGTCGCAGCACGAGGCGCCTGGGCGGATTGCGATCTAGTTTTAACAGAGCGCGATCTGCTGGAAAACTCAGCTTCCGGTGATGCCATGTTGGATTATCAGCGCGCTACTTCCTGCCGCGCCCAGCTAGCTTCTAATTACCAGCAGGAAGTGTGACGTGTGGTGCTGCTCTTATCAGTGCTTGCAGCCAGCTACTGCTTGTTTGGAGGACTTGTAGTGCAGGAGTCCGCACCTCGTAGTCTCGCGGTAGCGTTCTCGCTTCCCGAGCATGGGGTGCTGGGTTCGATTCCCGGCGGGGTCAGGGATTTTCACCTGCCTCGAGATGACTGGGTGTTTGTGTTGTCCTCACCATTCATGAAAGTGGTGATATTGGACTGAGCAAAGATTGGGAATTTGTACGGGCGCTGATAACCGCGCAGTTAAGTGCCCACAAACCAAACATCATCATCATCATTGTAGTGCAGGAACCAGATTTTAAATTGTAAGACATTTCCAGGGGCAGATGTGGACTCTGACCACAATCTATTGGTTATGAACTACAGATTAAAACTGAAGAAATTGCAAAAACGTGGGAAACTGAAGAGATGGGACCTGGATGAACTGAAAGAACCAGAGGTTGTAGAGAGCTTCAGGGAGAGCATTTGGGAACAATTGACAAGAATGGGGGAAAGAAATACAGTAGAAGAAGAATGGGCAGCTTTGAGAGATGAAATAATGAAGATAGCAGAGGATCAAATAGGTAAAAAGACGAGGACTAATAGAAATCCTTGGGTAACAGAAGAGATATTGAACTTAATTGATGAAAGGAGAAAATACAAAAATGCAATAAATGAAGCAGGTGAAAAGGAATACAAATGTCTCAAAAATGAGCTCGACAGGAAGTGCAAAATGGCTAAGCAGGGATGGCTAGAGGACAAATGTAAGGATGTAGAGGCACATATCACTAAGGGCAAGATAGATACTGCCTACAGGAAAATTAAAGAGACCTTTGGAGAAAAGAGGATGACTTGCATGAATATCAAGAGCACAGATGGAAACCCAGTACTAAGCAAAGAAGGGAAAACAGAAAGGTGGAAGGAGTATATAGAGGGTCTATACAAGGGTGATGTTCTTGAGGACAATATTATAGAAATGGAAGAGAATGTAGATGAAGATGAAATGGGAGGTATGATACTGCATGAAGAGTTTGACAGAGCACTGGAAGACCTAAGTCGAAACAAGGCCCCGTGAGTAGACAACATTCCATTAGAACTACTGATAGCCTTGGGAGAGCCCGGCCTAACAAAACTCTACCTTTTAGTGAGCAAGATGTATGAGGCAGGCGAAATACCCTCAGACTTCAAGAAGAATATAATAATTCCAATCCCAAAGAAAGCAGATGTTGACAGATGTGAAAATTACCAAACTATCAGTTTAATAAGCAACAGCTCCAAAATACTAACGCGAATTCTTTACAGACGAATGGAAAAACTGGTAGAAGCCGACCTTTGGGAAGATCAGTTTGGATTCCACAGAAATGTTGGAACATGTGGGGCAATAATGACCCAACGAGTTATCTTAGAAAATAGATTAAGGGAAGGCAAACCTATGTTTCTAGTATTTGTAGACTTAGAGAAAGCTTTTGACAATGTTGACTGGAATACTCTCTTTCAAATTCTGAAGGTGGCGGGGATAAAATACAGGGAGCAAAAGGCTATTTACAATTTGTACAGAAACCAGATGGCAGTTATAAGACTCGAGGGACATGAAAGGGAAGCAGTGGTTTGGAAGGGAGTGAGACAGGGTTCTAGCCTACCCCCAATGTTATTCAATCTGTATATTGAGCAAGCAGTAAAGGAAACAAAAGAAAAATTCAGAGTAGGTATTAAAATCCATGGAGAAGAAATAAAAACTTTGAGGTTCGCCGATGACATTGTAATTCATTCAGAGACAGCAAAGGACTTGGAAGAGCAGTTGAACGGAATGGACAGTGTCTTGAAAGGAGGGCATAAGATGAACATCAACTAAAGCAAAACAAGGATAATGGAATGTAGTCGAATTAAGTCAGGTGATGGTGAGAGAATTAGATTAGGAAATGAGACACTTAAAGTAGTAAAGGAGTTTTGCTATTTGGGGAGTAAAATAACTGATGATGGTCGAAGTAGAGAGGATATAAAATGTAGACTGGCAATGGCAATGAAAGGGTTTCTGAAGAAGAGAAATTTGTTATCATTGAGTTTAGATTTAAATGTCAGGAAGTCGTTTCTGAAAGTATTTTGTATGGAGTGTAGCCATGTATGGAAGTGAAACGTGGATGATAAATAGTTTAGACGAGAAGCGAAGAGAAGCTTTCAAAATCTGGTGCTACAGAAGAATGATGAAGATTAGATGGGTAGATCACATAACTAATGAGGAGGTATTGAATAGAATTGGAGCGAAGAGAAATTTGTGGCACAACTTGACTAGAAGAAGGGATTGGTTGGTAGGGCATATTCTGAGGCATCAACGGATCACCAATTTAGCTTTGGAGGGCAGCATGGAGGGTAAAAATCGTAGAGGGAGATCAAGGGATGAGTACACTAAACAGATTCAGATGGATGTAGGTTGCAGCAGGTACTGGGAGATGAAGAAGCTTGCACAGGATAGAGTAGCATGGAGAGCTACATCAAACCAGTCTCTGGACTGAAGACCACAACAACAGCAGCACATAGCAACTGGAGACGATGTTGGGCTTCTGGCATGGGATCACTATGGCAGAGTTTATATGTGGAGGTGTCAGACAATTGGTAGAGGACTTCTGCCAGGTAGTCACTGTGATTCCTAGCAATGGTGGTGCAACCTGCGGATAGGATGATTATGTTGGATCTGTTTAGGGGCTGTGTGAGGCTGTTCTTTCTTCTGCTGAAAGGTTGGTGTTTTTATGAAGGGAGCTGGGGAAGGGTGGTGACGTCTAGTTGAAGATGACCAAGGGGTGGTTAGGTGGGGGGTGGGGGAAGGTCACAGTTGACTTTAGGTATGAACTGGGAGAGGCAAGGTTCAGTGTTGTGATTAGGTTGGCTGTGACTGGAGGGATTAGTAGCAATAAGGGCATGGACAGGGAAGAGAGTAGGAATTAGCAAGTTCAGCATGGTTAAACTTGGGTGTAGGGCTGAAGGTAATGTCTTTGGATAGGAATAAAACTTCTGTGGGACTGAGGGTTTGTGGTGGAAATGTTAACAACAGTGTTTTGGCTTTGCTTTGGTTCTGGGCTTTGTGCAGTGTTGGGAAGGAGTTTTGGAGGATGTGGTAAATTGAAGAGGTCAGCTAGGCAGTGTCGGGGTGCTATGAGGTGTTAATGAGGGAGGTTCTATGGTTTAGACAGCATTTAAGGAACATGATGTGGGACTGGGCTTTAACCAGGGAAACAGATACTTCTATGAACTGGTGCAGAAAGATGAAGCAGTGGTCCATTTTGGTAGGTATGGTATTAGAAAATGGGAAATTGGTGAGTGAAAATGTTGGGTTGTTATAAGAGGAACTGGGTAATATAGCATGAGTTCAGGGAGTGATAGGGACAGAAGAAAATGTGCTGGGAGAAATAGGATGGTTTTGTGGTGCATGTATATTTGATAATGCATAAGATATTGTCACGTGGGAAAAAAGGAGGAAACATAAAATTCTGATGGGAGCAATAGGTGAAGAGGGATTGGTGGATTCAGCAGTTAAACATAGTGATTAGTTGCTGGAAAGTGTTACAACAGTGATCCGATGGATGGGTAATGTGTAGAATGAACAGCATGCAACACAGTCATAACAGCCACAACATCTGCTATAGTTTGTCTGAAAAATCACGCACTGACCACATTGGTCAGCAACTAAAAAATGTGTGCATAACAAAGGCAATTGTGAAAATGTAGGGAAAGATGTGGGTGAACAATACAGGAAAGGAGTGACAGCTGTATGTACTAGACACATAATGTACGTTTATACATTTTTAGGGGCAGATGGGGAGCAGCACTTGCTGCAGGTGACATGGGGTCATGAATTGGGAAGGGGAACAGATGGAGGAAGGGTCTGACCCAAAGATTCCCCTTCCTCCTTCCTGTCACCCCCTCTCAATTCATGTCACTACATCGCTTTGAGCATGTGCCACTCCCCACCAGCCTGAACATTTGTGTATTATATGCCAAGCCCATGTATACGCCACCTCTCCCTCCCGCATTCCTAATCGGCAAACTGGCTGTCTCCCTCCAAATCACTAGCCACCCACCCCCAGTCCCTCTCCCTGCCTCCCACTTCCCTCTCCCTTTATCCAGCCTGTTCAAAACTACCCCCACCACAGCCAGTCCACCTGCCAAACTATGACATTGGCACTGTTAGTCTAGCAAGTTTTCTTTCTTTTGTGTATCCCTATTGACAACTCAATCCTTTTACTTTTTGGTGAGTGGTCTCGTTTAATCCAATAGTATTTATGTTGAAAATGTATGATATTATCACTATGGCTGTCAGTGTTGCCTTTGTGATTGCTGCACAGGATGGCTCAATGGTTTCTCATAGCTCATTCAGTGTAGGTGGCTTCTGTCGAAAAACTTCATTTTTTTTAAAGGTCTCCCACAGGTAGAAGTCAAGAGGTGTAAGGTCTGGAGACTGTGGTGGGTACTCAACAGCTCCTCTTCGACATATCCATCGTCCAGGTAGATTTTCATCTAAGTAGGCTCTGACTCTCTGTGGTAGTGAGGCAGAGCACCATCTTTTTGTAGGTAAAATCTTTCATTTCCAAACACCTCTAGTATGGCAGGTAAAACTGACATTTGCAGGATATGAAAATATAAACCTCATTTGTGATGCTACTTTCAAAGATGAGTGATCCAATCAAACCACGCAATGACAAACCACACCACACATAACACCCAGTAGATTAAAAACGTTTGTCCAAGTGAACATGAGCATTCCAGGAGCCCAATACATGCAGTTGTGGCAGTTTACTGTACCATTCATTTTGAACTGCACCTCATCAGACCAGATAATCATCCCTGCAAACCATTCATCCTCGCAAAGCATGCCTTCACTCTTCTCAGTACCCCAGCCTTCAGTCAGGGTTGTCCTCATCTGTAGTGTGCAGTGATCTTGGAATGCACACTTTCCACTTTTTAATCTCCAGAACTTGCCATATGCTTGATAGGCTTACCCCGCTTTTGCATGGACCCTGCCTCACAGATTTTTGAGGTGACATTGTAAAATATTGCAACACAGTAGTGCTGGAAGCTGGAGTTGTTGATGCTTTTGGTCAGTCAAACCCTTCTTTACATACATCCTATTTCAACATTGCCTTGCATTACTCGAACAACATTCTTAACTTCATTCATTGCTGCATTGTCATCTGCTGGAAAATTCACACCAAGAACCTATGAGATAACAATGGACTACACTAACATGCAAAATTGCAACAATACATCATTTTGTTCACGATATTAACTATGAAAGTGTCTACATTTTTTAATTATTAATAACACTGTTCATCTATAGATGGGAGGATGTGTTGGAATGTTCACAGTTTTCTGGTTGATAAAAGTCTATGTCATCATTGTTTGATTGTAGTTTCATTTTTCGAAATCCTTTTCAATGTAACTAAAAGTGTGGTAAATGCTTTATATCTAATCCCTTAGTTATTGCTAATATTTTCTGTATGAAGGAACGTCTTTTGAGTACAAGTAATTTCTTGAATGATTGCTGATTATAGCACTTATGTGAATCTAGCTATATTAATATTAAAACTAATTCTGCTACCTTTTGAGTTTGGTGTTTGGATGACTGGTCTTCCACTTTCTCCTTCTCCCACAATTGTAGATGCTGTCACCCAGAATTCATACTGCTCTGTTTCCTTCAGACCTCGAACTTCATGAGTGTTTATTGTAGGTCCTACCTTGAAACTCATTGGCTGTAAATAAGGGAATTCAGAAACATTGGAGTATATAGTATAAACAGAGCACGAGAAGTATTAAATTCAATCATATGTTTATTGATAAGATAGGAATCAGCATCATTATTTAGTCAATTTGTATTTCATAAACTGATTATAGTTAATTTATATTTCATCAGCTGATGTGATTGTGAGCCAAAGCTCCAGTGATAATTCATAAAATAATTAAACTCATTTGTAGAGAAATTTAATTTTTTCCTAAGGTTTTACGTTGATGAAAATTTAATCTACACAAAGACAGCAAATATCTGGAGAGCAGCTACCATTCCAGAATGTCTCTAATATAGGGATGGAAAAATTTCCTTGCTCTTTCAGCACTGGAAGAGAAGGGAGAGGGAGCAAGAGAGGGGGCAGGGAGAGCCTGCAAGAATGTGTCCAGTTAACTAGGATGTCATAACGTATTTGGCAGTTGCTTTGGCATGTTTCTTACACCTGTGAATAAAATGTTGATTCTGACATAACTTTAATGTATGTGAAGTAAGAATGGACTGGTCTAGGAATAATGTCTTTCACTACTAATCTTAAAGTCCTGGGTATTGTGTTTGATCCGTACCACTGTTTAGATTTTTAGTAAAAAATCTTCACATATAGAGTCTTGAGCCTTTAAAGGAATCATACTTACTCTGCTGAAAACCATGTTGGTGAAACATCTGAAAAAATTTGAAACAAACATAAACTGAAGATCACAAGTCAAAAGCCAGTTGCTGAATCTTGATGTAGCAGGGGTCAATGACATGAAATGAAAAGTAGATGAAGGTCAGATAAATTTAGTGTATTATCAACTGCATCAATAAATAATGTAATGGAAGTAGGACTCTCTGTGAACAGGAAAGCTCACAAAGACTGAGATATTGCTAACAGCAGAGTAATAGGATGATTTTCATCAGAACTTAAACAAAACCAACACCAACAAATATAGTTCCAGTGTACATGTCAATTTTGCTAGCATGGGGTGACAAAACAAAGGAGGTAAATGAGAGGACTGAATGGGTAACACAGTATATAAAGGGAGGTGGAAATCTCATAGTCATGGGGGAGGGGGATTTGAACACTGTAGCAGATCCAATATCCTGCCACTCCAACACCATGGAGGTGAATTTGGAGAGGGACAGTGATATTATTTGTGTGGCGCACAGCTCCACCTTCAGTTCTGTGAATATGGGGCTATAGAACACAGGTTAGAGGAGGATGCTCTTCAGTAAAGGAAAGAGAATCTGCCCTGACAGGTTGACTGGCAGTTTGTTTTTCAATATTGGAGCCTTCATTATGCAGATTCTAGACTACAGCTTTTACCACACAATTCTGGACCTCAGCTTTGATTTGGAACTCTGCTTGAATGCATGTTGTGGAAAATTGACATTGACAAAAAATATTTGGTCCAGCTTCCGAAAAGAGTATGACATTTCTCTTCACAGCTGACTCCTAATCATTCATGAAACCTTGCTCATATCAGTGGCATCAGCAACTAAAACCTGGGCACCAGATATGATCTATGTCTTGGAAAGAGTGTTTCAAACCATATCTGACAATAGCTCACAGTTAACAACAGGCGAGTTCCATTTCTTTTGCCAAAGTAACAGCATAATATGTCTAACATTACTAATTTTTATCCTGCACCAGAGTCAGAATGTTAAGGCTCAAATGCACAAGATGATAACAATGGCAACTTCTGAGGAAGCCCTGATAAGCTTCCTCACCTCATACAGATCAATCTCGGTATGCAACCATAGCGCAGCCATGATGCTGTATTGGCACAGGCATCATATAATTTTTGCTCTTCTGCACATAACCCAGCATGCCCATACTATTCTTGATCTCTTACATACAGTCAATACTGGAGTGGACTGAAGATGTCTTCACTGGTGACAGAGGACATCAAATGTGTCAAGTGGTTGCCCCAGAGCACCTTGTGTATCATCCCAGTCACCACTATTTACAACAGCTAAGTGGTGTTATATCCCCATCAGGATCCATGTAAACAACCAGGTTTCCCACCACTGCCAACCAAGCCTCCCATCTGGTAAAGGTCCACACTGCTGCCTCCCAGGCTTCCACTCACTACGTGCCAGAGCTCCTCGCCTCAACATTCTGCGAGGCATGGTTATCATCTCTGCCCACACTGTAGGCTTACTGAGCCCGGACATAGCCTTTAAGCAGTGGAGAGTCTGTGGGGAATGAACCATTTTCCCCAGTTGTGTTAGTTAGTTAGTTAGTTACAATTCCATAGATCATTTGAATGATACTTTTATCAAAATGATATGGAACTAGTCAGTTTATTGGAAATGTATACAAGATTACTATTAACATTAATGAACACATGACTGTTTCATTCCTACTCATGCAACTATACTTAAAAACAAGGGCTTTTTTTTAGTGGCAACCAGTTTTCAAGTGGAAGTCCCATTGCCTGGAGAGGAACAAGTCCTGGAGGTTACAGTTTGGACTCATGTTTCTTGCAGTTGTAACAGCCACTCTCTACTGCATTTTTGACCACTGACTTAGTGCCAGTCTTTATTTGCAAACGCTAGGTACTTCACAGCAGTGATCTGCCTAGTTATCAGTAAAACAAAAGTAAGGAAACGAATAGAAGGCAGACTAATGGGATAACACAGGTTCTCCAATAGGAACAAGAAAGAAGAAAGACTTCTTGAGTTCTACAGTAAATTTCAGCTCGTAATAGTAAACACTCTGTTGAAAAATCACAGTAGGAGGAGCCATCAAAAAGGAATGTACCAGATGGAGTACATCATGATAAGACAGTTTCCAAAAACAGGTATTAGATTCTACAGACTACCTAGCCCAAGATATAAATTAGTGATTTAGTAACCATGAAAAACAGACTTAGGTTCAAGAAAACTGTCAGGAATGATCAGCATACAAGGAGGATAGATATTGAAATATTGTGGAATGATGGTGTGTGTTCAAAGTTCTCTGAGGGCAGTCTTAGGAGATGGCCAAACAAACTGAGGTATAAGAAAGGTAACTGGAAAGGACCTGTGGATAACAGGTACAGGTAGCTGGTGGGTACAGGCGGCTGGCAGAGGGGGTGAAGACAGCTGGCTTCAAGTGTGGGGTGCAAACAGAGCTCACAATTTGCAGCATTGTTCCCAGAGTCGATTGGGGTCCTTTGGTTTGGAACCGAGTGGAAGGTCTCAACCAAAGGCTTTGTTGACTCTTTTGATGGTCCTCACTGTTGATTTCTAGACCTGTATTATTGTTTGGTGATTTGTAGAACTCCCCTTGATTGGTCAGTAGCACACTACACAAAGGAAGCAGCTATTCGGGTTGCAGAGTACTTGTGGAGTGCTCATGACGGTTTTTTAGGTTAGGCAGTAGTTTAAGGTGTTCTGATGATCACCCACCAGCTGATACACAGCAAGGGAAGTCAAACAGCATTCAGAATAAAGACACTTCAGCTGTCATAATTTTATCCGTAAATTGTCAAAGTATTTGTAATAAAGTTCCCAAATTTACAGCCCTCCAGGAAAGTCCTCATGCTCAAATTATTTTTGGGGTGTGAAAGCTGGCTGTAACCCAAAGAGGGAAGCTCTGAGAGTCATGGAATGTGTATCACAAAGACAGATTAGAGACCATAAGAAAGAGAGTGTTCATTGCAGTTGACAAAAATATGGTCTGTTTTGAGGTCAAAGTTGAGTGTGACAGTGAAGTCACACATAAAAGAAGTCACACATAAAAGAAGTAGGTGAAACCAAGCTAATTGTTGGATGTTTTTACTGGCCATCCGATTCTGCTGTGACAGTTCTATAGTCATTAAAAGAAAGTTTACGGTTGATAGTGCATAAAGACCCAGATCACGCAGTACTTGTTGGAAGTGACTTTAGCCTACCAAGATGTCTATGGATTCATTGCTGGGGGTACAGACAGACAGTGATGCGAAATACTTATGAACACTGTTTTGACCAGCTAGCTCAGCATCCCACATGCAATGGAAATACCTTAGACCTTGTAGCTGCAAATAGTCTGGACCTTATTGACATTGTCAGTATAGAAACGGGTATTAGCAATCATGATGTCATTATAGCAACTCTGATTACAAAAGTTAATAAATAAGTCACAAAGACTAGGAGAGAGTTTTTGCTGTATAGAGCAGATAAGCAGTTACTGACATCTCACTTAAACAGTGAATTGGCATCACTTAGTTCCAGTAATATGGATGTAGAGGAATTATGGGCAATGTTTAAGCAGATTGTAAATTGTCATGTTCTGGAGAGTTAAGTGCGTAGTAAGTGGATAAAGGGCGGGACAGACCCACCATGGCTTAATAACAAAATTCAGAGGATTCTGAGGAAGCAAAGACTGCTGTACTCTTGGTTCAAAAGAGAATGCACAAATGATGACAAGTGAAGTTTGGAAGAGACTCGTGCGTCTGTGAAAAGAACTATGCAAAAAGAATACAACAATTACCATCATCCTTAGCAAAAGATCTGGCAGTGAAACCAAGAAAATTCTGGTGTTATGTAAAATTGCTAAGCCGGTCTAAGGCTTCCTCTCAGTCCCTTGTTTACCAGTCTCATGTGGCAGTTGAAGATCAAAACGAAAGTCGAAGTTTTAAATTTCCCACAGGAGAATCATACAAACATACCATCATTTGACCATCAGACAGATGATGACAAACTAATAAACATCACTGGTGTAGAGAAACAACTGAAAGATTTGAAAGCAAATAAATCACCAGGTCGGATGGAATCCCAGTTCAATTTTACAAAGAGTAAGCAACAGCATTGGCCCCTTACCTAGCTTGCATATATTGTGAATCTCTCACACAGCAAAATGTCCAAAGCAACTGGAAAAAAGTGCAGGTGACTCCAGTATATAAGAAGGGTAAAAGAACAGACATGCAAAATTAGAGACCAATATCCCTAACTTCTGTTTGCTGCAGAATCCTTGAAGGTATTCTGAGTTTGAATATAATAAACTTTCTTGAGACTGAGAGGCTTATGTCCATGAATCAGAATGGTTTTAGAAAGCAATGCTTGTGCAAAACTTGGTTTGCCCTTTCCTCACATGATGTACTGCAAATTGGATAAAGGACAATAGGCAGATTTCTGGAAAGCATTTAACATGGCGCCCCATTGCATGCTGTTAAAAAAGTTACAAGCATATAGGAATAAGGTCACAGATATCTGATTGGCTCTGAGTTTTCTTAAATAATAGAACTCAGTATGTTTTCCTCGATGGCAAGTGTTCATCACAGACGGGTGTCATTGATAGTGAGTGCCCCAGGGATGTGTGACAGGACTGCTGTTGTTTTCTATATATATAAATGATTTGGTGGACAGGATGGGCAGAAATCTGCAGTTGTTTGTTGATGATGCCATGGTGTACAGTTAGGTGTTAAAGTTCAATGACTGTAGGTAGGTACAAGACTACTTAGACAAAGTTTCTAGTTGGTGTGATGAATGGCAGCTAGCCCTAAATGTGGAAAAAAGCAAGTTATTGTAGATGAGTAGGAAGAACAAACCTGTAATGTTCAGGTACAGTATTACTAGTGTCCTGCTAGACATGGTCAAGTCATTTAAATATCTGGGCATGATGTTACAAAGTGATATGAGATGGAACGAGCATCCGAAAACTGTGGTAGGGAAGGCAAATGGTCAGCTTCGGTTTATTGGGAAGATTTTAGGAAAGAATGGTTCATCTGTAAAGTAGATCACATATAGGACACTGGTTCAACCCATTCTTGTTCTTGAGTACTGCTTGAGTGTTTGGGATATGTACCATCTCGGATTAAAGGAAGACATAGAAGCAATTTAGAGGCAGGCTGCAAGAATCCTTACTGTTAGCTTTGAACAAAACATAAGTGTTACAGAGATGCTTTGGGAACTGAAGTGGGAATCCCTGGAGGGAAGGTGATGTTATTTTTGAGAAAACTATTGACAAAAAGGATTGCTTTATGTGCCCTCCTCACATGTTCAGTCTGTATGGGAGAGACTTTTCAGTGTGAGAGGGATGACAGCTATTTAAATGGAGGTACCTGTTGATGGTTAGTGTAACTGATATGGACAGAGGTTATTGAATCATTCGAAAGATGGAGTGGATGGTGGAGGAAAGTGGGAAAGTGTCCCTTTGCTGTGTGTGTGTGTGTGTGTGTGTGTGAGAGAGAGAGAGAGAGAGAGAGAGTGAGAGTGAGAGGGGGGAATTATTATTTTCCACTGATGTTATGGAAATCAGGATGTCAGAGACTGTAATGGGGTCTCCAAAGACAAATAAATAAATACATTACAATGAATAAGTGATGCAATGGGAACACCAGTACCAACAGATGGTTTAATTAGAATCTGATTTTACATAGAATATCATTACAACAAACCTTTGTTACATGATGTCTTCCTTTAAAATAGACAGTATAACGTGTAATAATTCCATTTGCGTTCTCAGGAGGTAACCATGAAACAAGTATAGAGTCAGAAGTAAGTGAAATTGCCTTAATGGCAGCTGGTGAGCCAGGAACTGAAAAGAAAGAGAGAGCAATTCAATAAACTGCACTTTTAAAACATTCTAATGCCATTCTGCTTTTCCAAAAATGGGTGAATTAATGAGACTCACTCTTTATTAAATTTGTTTCATTCCTATAGGTATTTACAGTTACACAGTTTTCGGTCAAATAAATCATAATCTTACTGATGTGAAACATGTTGGTTTTCTGCAGGATATTCATGCCTTGTTTGCACTAAAGCAAATGACAATCCTTACCTGAGTGGCAACATTGTCATTTTTACATCTCAAGAAGAGAAAGTCAAAGATAAAAATTGTGTTTTACTGAAATTTCTTACAGTAGAAATCACATGAACTACATGAGTAAATAATTGATGAAGTAACTGCAAACTAGTTACAATAATATGTAGTAAATTTATGATTTTCTTTCACAGCTTTAAGTTTCTGAGACCTAATCATACAACTATGCTCTGGAATTTCACAATTCTCCTGTCGTGGTTAGAGAACAACCATTACCAGATCAGTCAGCTACAGACATCAAAGCATGCTTCTCCACTTAATTTTATAAAAAGATGGACTGCCTTTATTGATTTATCCTACATAGTTGCTGCCAAGTCATCATCTGCTGGCCTATTCAGCTGTAAGCTAGAAAATTCTTCATTTCTTGTGATGATGAAAATTAACTGTTCAGAAGATAAAAGTAAACTTTATCATAAATTAATAGGAGCGGAAGCAGTGGTTGGGAAGGGAGTGAGACAGGGTTGTAGTCTCTCCCCAATGTTATTCAATCTGTAAATTGAGCAAGCAGTGAAGCAAACAAAAGAAAAATTCGGAGTAGGTATTAAAATCATAAACTTTGAGGTTCGCCGATGACATTGTAATTCTGTCAGAGACAGCACCTGGAAGAGCAGTTGAATGGAATGGATAGTGTCTTGAAAGGAGGGTATAAGATGAACATCAACAAAAGCAAAACAAGAATAATGGAATGTAGTCGAATTAACTCGGGTGATGCTGAGGGAATTAGATTAGGTAATGAGACACTTAAAGTAGTAAAGGAATTTTGCTATTTGGGGAGCAAAATAACTGATGATGGTCAAAGTAGAGAGGATATAAAATGTAGACTGGCAATGGCAAGGAAAGCGTTTCTGAAGAAGAGAAATTTGTTAACATCGAGTATAGATTTAAGTGTCAGGAAGTCGTTTCTGAAAGTATTTGTATGGAGTGTAGCCATGTATGGAAGTGAAACATGGACGATAAGTAGTTTGGACAAGAAGGGAATAGAAGCTTGCGAAATGTGGTGCTACAGAAGAATGCTGAAGATTAGATGGGTAGATCACATAACTAATGAGGAGGTATTGAATAGAATTGGGGAGAAGTGGCATTTGTGGCACAACTTGACAAGAAGAAGGGACCGATTGGTAGGACATGTTCTGAAGCATCAAGGGATCACAAATTTAACATTGGAGGGCAGCGTGGAGGGTAAAAATCGTAGAGGGAGACCAAAAGATGAATACACTAAGCAGATTCAGAAGGATGTAGGTTGCAGTAGGTATTGGGAGATGAAGAAGCTTGCACAGGATAGAGTAGCATGGAGAGCTGCATCAAACCAGTCTCAGAACTGAAGACCACAACAACAACAATAGGAGCGGTATGACAGTTGTTGAATTTGATTTTAATATTTTTTGGCAAATATTGTGTGCCTATTGAGAACACAGGAGACAGCTTGAATTCCTAAATTAATGCCAAAGGCTCTGGAACTCTTAAACGTGACACATAATATTTTTCATTTATCCCTTCAAAAAGAAAAATGTTCAGGCATAAAATAATAACTACAATAATAATAAAGAGTAAAACCAAACAATGGAAAATCTGGAATGGGATAACAGCAGTATTATGAAATGGGTAATTGCTACTCACCACATAAACAAGACATTGACAGACACACAGACAGACACAACAAGAAGACTGCTATACATTTCAGCTTTTGGTCAAAAGACCTTCTTCTGAGTAGGAAACAAACAGACATTCACACAAGCACAACTCACAGACACATGACCTCTGGTTCTGGCCAGACTCAGTCCAGTGACAGTGGCCAGAGTCAGTGGTCATGTGTGAGTAAATTGTGCTTGTGTGAATGTGTGTGTCTTATCTACTTCAGAAAAAGTCTTTTTGGTCAAAAGTTAAAATGTTTGGTAGGCTTTTAATTGAGTCTGTTTGTGACTCTCTGCTATAGGGTGACTAGCAATCTATCCTTTTCATAATAAAGAGTAAAACCAATCAATCTCTGGTGAAAATGTTTCTGCACTGAGGCTTTACCAGTACATAAATGTAGAAATGAGCCTTGGTTTCTTTGTTGGATTTGAAATCTTAGGAATGCCTTGAGACTGGATGAAAAATTCAGAGTTGTTCACTATCTTTTGTACTTTGTGTATAAGGCAAAGAAAAGTATAATATGTGCTTGACAGAAGTTAATCATAAAGACTGAATACAGAGTGAATGAAATACTGTAACTGAGATTTTGTCTGTGCTCAACAACTGGGCTAGTCACATCTGCTTTGTGCCTGTTCTCTCTCTATGCCTATGTGGATTTTCCCAGTCACATGAAAATGTTTAGTACCAATAATTTTTGCAGAAGTTTACGAATAAGAGCTTGAAATTAAAATCACACATTTTCAACTTTTAGAGATTTCTAAGTTTAAGAACATCAGTCACCTTTGAAATTATCAAGTTTAGTACAAAAAAGGCTATGCTTTGTTCTAATTTGCTTATTTTTAATTTAGTAGTTTCTTTGTGGATATAATTGTGGTGTAGTATTACAATGCATTTGCCTTTTTATTATCTGTTGGCTCTCAGAAGTTAAGGAGGAGGAGAATGTCATTAGAGATGGTGCACAAGCTCTGTTTAGGGAAGGATGGAGCAGGGAATTGGCTGTGCAATGGAATTCTTAAATCCAGGTGGCATGATGCATGTTCGAACTGTTATCCTCCAAAATGCAATTCCAGTGTGCGTACCACAGCACTACCTTGCTCGGTCTCTCATAAGTCAAAACAGTTAATGCAAATACACTCCTGGAAATGGAAAAAAGAACACACTGACACCGGTGTGTCAGACCCACCATACTTGCTCCGGACACTGCGAGAGGGCTGTACAAGCAATGATCACACGCACGGCACAGCGGACACACCAGGAACCGCGGTGTTGGCCGTCGAATGGCGCTAGCTGCGCAGCATTTGTGCACCGCCACCGTCAGTGTCAGCCAGTTTGCCGTGGCATACGGAGCTCCATCGCAGTCTTTAACACTGGTAGCATGCCGCGACAGCGTGGACGTGAACCGTATGTGCAGTTGACGGACTTTGAGCGAGAGCGTATAGTGGGCATGCGGGAGGCCGGGTGGACGTACCGCCGAATTGCTCAACACGTGGGGCGTGAGATCTCCACAGTACATCAATGTTGTCGCCAGTGGTCGGCGGAAGGTGCATGTGCCCGTCGACCTGGGACCGGACCGCAGCGACGCACGGATGCACGCCAAGACCGTAGGATCCTACGCAGTGCCGTAGGGGACCGCACCGCCACTTCCCAGCAAATTAGGGACACTGTTGCTCCTGGGGTATCGGCGAGGACCATTCGCAACCGTCTCCATGAAGCTGGGCTACGGTCCCGCACACCGTTAGGCAGTCTTCCGCTCACGCCCCAACATCGTGCAGCCCGCCTCCAGTGGTGTCGCGACAGGCGTGAATGGAGGGACGAATGGAGACGTGTCGTCTTCAGCGATGAGAGTCGCTTCTGCCTTGGTGCCAATGATGGTCGTATGCGTGTTTGGCGCCGTGCAGGTGAGCACCACAATCAGGACTGCATACGACCAAGGCACACAGGGCCAACACCCGGCATCATGGTGTGGGGAGCGATCTCCTACACTGGCCGTACACCACTGGTGATCGTCGAGGGGACACTGAATAGTGCACGGTACATCCAAACCGTCATCGAACCCATCGTTCTACCATTCCTAGACCGGCAAGGGAACTTGCTGTTCCAACAGTACAATGCACGTCCGCATGTATCCCGTGCCACCCAACGTGTTCTAGAAGGTGTAAGTCAACTACCCTGGCCAGCAAGATCTCCGGATCTGTCCCCCATTGAGCATGTTTGGGACTGGATGAAGCGTCGTCTCACGCGGTCTGCACGTCCAGCACGAACGCTGGTCCAACTGAGGCGCCAGGTGGAAATGGCATGGCAAGCCGTTGCACAGGACTACATCCAGCATCTCTACGATCGTCTCCATGGGAGAATAGCAGCCTGCATTGCTGCGAAAGGTGGATATACTCTGTACTAGTGCCGACATTGTGCATGCTCTGTTGCCTGTGTCTATGTGCCTGTGGTTCTGTCAGTGTGATCATGTGATGTATCTGACCCCAGGAATGTGTCAATAAAGTTTCCCCTTCCTGGGACAATGAATTCACGGTGTTCTTATTTCAATTTCCAGGAGTGTATTCATTGTCAATAGCTGCAGCTGCAGTTATGATTGTACAATGTAACAATGCATATCATAATGCAAATCTGTCACTTCAGAAGACAATTTCAGCTTTTTTTGCATGTAAAAAATTAAAGTGCTTTTCAGTATTGTATATATAAGTTAACTTGAACATGAGTTCTATTTCTGTGGGTACATTATTTGTCTGAGGTACATCTCAATCCCCTTGTTCCACTCCATTCCACATCTACATTCATACTCTGCAAACTTCTGTGAAGTGCATGCCAGAGGGCACTTCCCATTGTACCAGTCATCAGGGCTGCTTCCCACTGCACTTATGTATGGAGTGCAGTGTTGTGCCAACACCCCTCTGAACAGACTTCACAAGCAACGGCCAGGCAGTCTAGCTAGCTATCTGTAAAGTTACGCTGCCAGGGCCACAATATTGCTTGAGGTGATGTGCACGAATCGTCTGCCGAGTCTGCGGCATTTGTGAGCTGAATTACTTAAGGCCGTGACCTGACAATGCACCATCTCTGTCCCTACCAAACCAAAGGCATAGCCCAGTCATAACAGAGATGGGTAACTCTACCATAACTATTCACCGCTCAGACCTAGCAGTACGTTGTCTTTGACTGCTATTGACACTGAGACGTACTCCGTGCCGGGCAATGGCCCAGTGTGTGTTACCCAGCCTGAACTATATCTAGCCATAATCTTAGCTAGCTGGGGTCTATGAGTCACCGATAGATCTGATGCTGCTGGTGCTTGAACTAGGGACAACCAGCTGGGGCGACGAACTAGGGACGACCAGCTGGGGCGACGAACTAGGGACGACCAGCTGGGGCAACATCCAGGGTGATTCCAACTGGCCTTTGGGTGTAGGGTTTGGGTTCATGGACAACGTACCACACACCTGACCATTCACAGTAGTGGCTTAGGAGAATGAATAGTTTCAGATATTATCATGAGCAGTTAAGCAGTATGTCACAAAGACAGGGTGAGTCCACTGAGAGTTTTGTGGACCAAATTAGGAAACTGAATGTCAGTATGTATGAGAGTAAGGAAATTTATGGCATGAATGTAGTCCTTCTGCTGGTGGACATTTTCAACTTATGTATCAAGAAAGGTGCAAGCAAAATTTCAAAAAGACTTAACAGTGTGCACAGGAATGGTAACAGCATTCAATAAAGTATTAGTGGTGTGCAGCTTGGCACAGTCATGTCAGTTAAATATCTAGGCAGAATGCTGCAAAGTTACATGTCATGGAATGAGCACGTAAGGTCAGTATTAGAGTAGGCAAGTGGTCAGCTTCAGTTTATTGAGAGAATTCTATGAAAGCATAGCTCATTTATGAAGAGACTACATTTTGAACACTTGTGCCACCCATTCTGGAGCACTGCTCAAGTGTTTGGGGCCTTCACCAGATCAGATTAAAGGAAGGCATTGAAGCAATTCAAAGATATGCTGCTAGATTTGTTACCAGTAGGTTTGATCAACATAGATGTATTACAGAAATGCTTCATGAACTCAAATGGGAAACACTGTTGAGGAAGTTTACAGAATTAGCGTTTGTGACACACTGCAGAACAATCCTACCCCTCCAACACACATCTCACATAAGGACTTTGAAGACATTATAAGAGAGACCAGGCCTCATAGGGAAGCATATAGACAGTCGAGCCATTTGCAAGTGGAAAAGGAAAGGGAATGACTAGCAATAGTACACCTCTGCCGTGCATCATACAGTGACTTGTGGAGTATGTATGTAGATGTTGATACAAGCATCAGAGTACTGTAGATATAATATCAGGAATGGTGGAAGAGCTACACACATAAAAAGTAGAATGAAGCCACAGGCCATACACCTAAATGAGTAATGCATTGCATAGATCTTTGAATAATGTACTCGAGTAATAGACTTGGAAACACTCGGGAGTGATTCTAGCAATGTAAAGACCTCAATACTTATTTACATGAAGTATTTTTTTTTAAGTCTACTTTACAGAAGTAGAGTGCAGTGGCTACTTCTACCTATTAATGTAAAACTGGTCTAGTTTCTCATCCCTGAAGGCTCTCCTTTATAAAATAATTTACAAAACACAGTGTATGAATAATGATTATGAGTGCCAGGAAAACGTAACACATTTTTGAACCATTTGAAGTATTCTGCACCATACAATATTATTATGCACAAGATCCATTAAACATTCATCAAATTAATTAATCCAGTCTACAGAGAAACTGTTTCATTTTTCACAAATAATGGCCATGATCCAGCAGTTGATATCTCAGATTCATTGTCATTTGGTCAGAACAATTTATGATGTCTGTCTTGGTCACCATCATGAGGGCTAGTCAAATATTTAATTAAAACTTTAAAAAAAGTTAAGCAATGAATTATTTGCCTTTTTGTAGTTAGTTAGCTGCTGTCCTGGTATGTATGAAATATGTAAGCCACAGTCCTGAAGCACTCTGCTAGAGGAGCCAAAACAAAATGGCACACCACATTGATAAAGTGGAGTATCATACCATAATTTTTTCACACATTTGAAGGAAAACAAAGTGACAAAATTCCATACAATCGTATAAAACTTTTTGAAAGATATAACCTGTTGTACAGTCAAATGGCAATTATATCTTAAAAAAAGTCGATACTGAGTTAGTGAAAGTGTATGGCAACAGTGCATCATCATGTTGTTGTTGCTGTGGTCTTCAGTCCTGACACTGGTTTGATGCAGCTCTCCATGCTACTCTATCCTGTGCAAGCTTCTTCATCTCCCAGTACGTACTGCAGCCTACATCCTTCTGAATCTGCTTAGTGTATTCATCTCTTGGTCTCCCTCTATGATTTTTACTCTCCAAACTGCCCTCCAATACTAAAATGGTGATCCCTTGATGCCTCAGAACATGTCCTACCAACTGATCCCTTCTTCTAGTCAAATTGTGCCACAAACTTCTCTTCTCCTCAATCTATTCAATACCTCCTCATTAGTTATGTGATCTACCCATCTAATCTTCAGCATTCTTCTGTAGCACCACATTTCACAAGCTTTTATTCCCTTCTTGTCCAAACTACTTATCGTCCATGTTTCACTTCCATACATGGCTATGCTCCACACAAATACTTTCAAAAACGATTTCCTGGCACTTAAATCTATACTCGATGTTAACAAATTTCTCTTCTTCAGAAACGCTTTCCTTGCCATTGCCAGTCTACATTTTATATCCTCTCTACTTCGACTATCATCAGTTATTTTGATTCCCAAATAGCAAAGCTCCTTTACTACTTTAAGTGTCTCATTTCCTAATCTAATTCCCTCAGCATCACCCAAGTTAACTCGACTACATTCCATTATCTTCATTTTGCTTTTGTTGATGTCCACCTTATATCCTCCTTTCAAGACACTGTCCATTCCATTCAACTGCTCTTCCAAGTCCTTTGCTGTCTCTGACAGAATTACAATGTCATCGGCAAATTTTAAAGTTATAATTTCTTCTCCATGGATTTTAATTCCTACTCCAAATTTTTCTTTTGTTTTGCTTTACTGCTTGCTCAATATACGGATTGAATAACATCAGGGAGAGGCTACAACCCTGCCTTACTCCCTTCCCAACCACTGCTTCCCTTTCATGTCCCTCGACTCTTATAACTGCCATCTGGTTTCTGTACAAATTGTAAATAGCTTTTCACTTTCTGTATTTCACCCCTGCCACCTTCAGAATATTTCACTCAACATTGTCAAAAGCTTTCTCTAAGTCTACAAATGCTAGAAACATAGGTTTGCCTTTTCTTAATCTTGCTGCTAAGATAAGTCGTAGGGTCAGTATTGCCTCATGTGTTCCAATATTTTTACGGAATCCAAACTGATGTTCCCCGAGGTCAGCTTCTACCAGTTTTTCCATTCGTCTGTAAAGAATTTGCGTTAGTATTTTGCAGCCGTGACTTATTAAACTGTTAGTTCAGTAATTTTCACATCTGTCAACACCTGTTTTCTTTGGGATTGGAATTATTATATTCTTCTTAAAGTCTGAGGGTATTTCGCCTGTCTCATACATCTTGCTCACCAGATGGTAGAGTTTTGTCAGGGCTGCCTCTCGCAAGGCTATCAGTAGTTCTAATGGAATGTTGTCTACTCCCGGGGCCTTGTTTCGACTTAGGTCTTTCAGTGCTCTGTCAAACTCTTCACGCAGTATCATATCTCCCATTTCATCTTCATCTATGTCCTCTTCCATTTCCATAATACTGCCCTCAAGTACATTGCCCTTGTATAGACCCTCTATATACTCCTTCCACCTTTCTGATTTCCCTTCATTGCTTAGAACTGGGTTTCCATCTGAGCTCTTGATATTCATACAAGTGGTTATCTTTTCTCCAAAGGTATCTTTAATTTTCCTGTAGGCAGTATCTATCTTACCCCCTAGTGAGATAAGCCTCTACATCCTTACATTTGTTCTCTAGCCATCCCTGCTTAGCCATTTTGCACTGCCTGTCGATCTCATTTTTGAGACGTTTGTATTCCTTTCTGCCTGCTTCACTCACTGCATTTTTATATTTTCTCCTTTCATCAATTAAATTCAATATTTCTTCTGTTACCCAAGGATTTCTACTAGTCCTTGTCTTTTTACCTACTTGATCCTCTGCTGCCTTCACTACTTCATCTCTCAAAGCTACCCATTCTTCTTCTACTGTATTTCTTTCCCCCATTCCTGTCAATTGTTCCCTTATGCTCTCTCTGAAACTTGCTACAACTTCTGGTTCTTTCAGTTTATTCAGGTCCCATCTCCTTAAATTCCCACCTTTTTGCAGTTTCTTTTAGTTTTAATCTACAGTTCATAACCAATAGATTGTGGTCAGAGTCCACATCTGCCCCTGGATATGTCTTACAATTTAAGACCTGGTTCCTAAATCTCTGTCTTACCATTATATAAACTATCTGGAGTGGTAACCCCTTGTTGTCCTGTTTTGCTCATTGTAAAGCTTGAGTCCAGAAAAAGTAGGACGAAATAACAAGACACATAGAAGAGGATACTTAATATATACAAAGCAGACTAATTATAGGAGGAGAGTTGCAAATGTAATTTTTTTTAGCCTCTGAATTATAGGCTACCCTGCATGACAGATTTGTTCTGCGGGAATAGCATCAACCTGCTTTATTGACCTGCTTTGCAGGGCAGCCTACATGTCAGGGGCAAGAAACTAATTTCCAGTCACGTATGTGTAAGCTGCCCTGCACAACAGTCGTGTTGTTTTGGAGTAGGATTGGCCTGCTTCTTCAAACCTAATATGTGGGGGCTGCACATGCAGGTGGGGATGAATGGATGGAGGCTGAATTGACAAAAGTATGAACAGAGGAGGAGCACGGGATGGAATGGATAGAGGGGAAGGGGGAGAGGGTTACAGACAGAGAGAGGGGCAAGAGGTGGGACAGAGAGAGGTGATAAGGGGATCGATAGGAAAAGGGGCAGGAAAGGAGGGGAAGGAGAGGGGGAGAGAAGCAGATAGATAGGGAGATGTGGAAGGAGGAAATGGATAGAGCGAGAGGGGCAGAAGGAGATGGATATGGAGAGGGGTTAGGAGGAGATGAATAGAGTGAAGTGGGAAGGAGGATGTGTAGGGAAAGTGGGGTGGAAGGCAATGGATAGGAAGTGGGGGCAGCTAGGTGTATGAAGAGAGGGGGTGGACAAAGAGAGAGAGTTGTGTGGAGGAGGAGATTGGCAGAGGGAGGAGGCTGATGAGATGGAGATAAATGGGAAGAGAGGGGAGGGAAGAAATGGTCGGAGAGAGATCGTATGGGTTAAGATGGACAGGAAGGGGTAATGGATAAAATGGGCAGAGGAAAGGGGTGAGGAGTGTTGTGAGAAGATGTACAAAGAGAGGTGGAGAAGGAGATAACCTAGAGAGAGGAGGATGAGGAATGGACAGAGTTTGGTGGAGGGGGGGGGGGGGGATTTAGAAGGCAGCTGGAAAGTGTATGTGCATAGTGGGCAGATGGAAAAGGAGAAGAGGGAAGGAGGGGATGGGGTAGAGAGGGGGGAGGAGGATATGGACAGAGGGGAGTGAGATGAAGATGTGGTCAGGAAAGGGTGCAGAGGAGATGGTCAGTGAATGGGCTGAAGAGGCAATGAAGAAGTTGGGAGGAGGAGATGAACTAATGGAGGTGGGAGGATAAGGTGAACAGAGGGATGGGGAAGAAGAAAAAAATGGTTCAAATGGCTATGAGCACTATGGACTTAACTTCTGAGGTCATCAGTCCCCTAGAACTTAGAACTACTTAAACCTAACTAACCTAAAGACATCATACACATCCATGGCCAAGGCAGGATTCAAACCTGTGACTGCAGCGGTTGCACGGGTTCTAGACTGTAGCGCTTAGAACTGCTCGGCAACCCCGGCTGGCTGGGGAAGAACAGAGTGATGGGTACAGTGGGGAGATGTGTGAGGTATAATGGTTGAAACATGTACACGGGCAAAGCTGCAGGGAGTAGGCTCTGTGTGTGTGTTCATATATATATATAGACACACACACACACACACACACACACACACACACACACACACACACACACACGCACACACACCTTCTCCCAGGCCCCTGGACCAAACTGGGCCAAACCTGACACACAAACTGTTTGCCCTGAGAGGACCAACATAGGGGGGCTTGTAACACTCTGTAATATTTATGGAGATACAGATGTGTGCTTGTTTCTAAGCCCCTGCCATATAGGCTGCTCTTCATAACAGGATAACAGGTGCGTTGCATAGGAATAATATCAGTTGACCTTATCGATCTGCTTTGCAGGGTAGCCTACACGTCAGGGACAAGAAATGATTTTCCAGCCCCTAGGAAGGAATGGTTTTCCAGCCCCCAGTGCATAGGCTGCCCAGAACAGCAGGAGTCATGTGTAGTAGTAGTAGTAGTAGTAGTAGTGTCATCCTGCTTTGCCTGGCAGCCTATATGACATAGGGAAAAAAAAGGGTTTCATGGCCTTGGTACATAGGCTGTGCTGAACAAAAGGGGTGTTATGCGTATAGTATCTGTCACTTTATTGGCCCCTTTTGCAGGGCTACACGTGTGAGCAGGCCTGTGGGAAGGTTGAGATGGATAGAGGAGGGGGTGGACAGGAAGGGTGGAAGTAGGAGAGGATGGGTAGTGAGAGGGGGCAGGAAGGTATGTAAATACAGAGAAGGAGGAAAAGGATGAGATGGACTGAAAGAGGGGAAGGGATGAACAGAGAGAGGGGGAGGATTAGATGTACAGGTACAGAACAAGGAGGTGATGGACAGAGAGAGAGGAAACAAAGAAATAATTCAGGCTTTTGTGATGGAGTAGTATTGGACCGCTTAACTGACCTGTTTTGCAAGGGCTACATGTGCGAATAGGCACAGCTCGGGAAGGTTGATGTGGATAGAGGGTGGAGGGGGCAGGGGGTGGGGAGGAACAGAAGAAGATTGGCAGAGAGAAAGGGGGAGGAGGAGATGAACAGAGAAAGTGTGGAGGAGACAACATGGAGATAGATGGGCAGAGGAGATGGACAAAATGTGGGATGGAGGAAGCTGCAAGAGGTGGGAAGGGTAGACAGATATTGGGCAGATGGGCTAGCAAGACGGGAGGGGGAGAGGGAAGGAGAAACAGGAAATGGACAGGGAGGCAGGTATGGTCGGAGAGAGGTGGCAGTGGAGATGGTCAAGGAGAAAGGGGAGGAGGAGAAGAAGAAGGAGAGTTGAACAATTTAAATTGGAAAGAACACTTAGAAAATGTTGTGGGGAAGGCAAACCAAAGACTGTGATTTATTGGGAGGGCACTTAGAAAATGTAACAGATCTACTAAAATAATTCCTTACACCATGCTTGTTTGTCCTCTTTTAGAATACTGCTGTGTGGTGTGGGATCCTTACCAGGTAGGATTAATGGATTACATCAAGAAAATTCAAAACGGGGAAGCACATTTCTATATTATTGCGAAATATGGGGGAGAGTGTCATTGACATGATCAGGATTTGGAATGGACATTATTAAAACAACAGCGTTTTCCACTGAGGTGAAACCTTCTCACAAAATTTCAATCACCAACTTTCTCCTCTGAATGCAAAAATATTTTGTTGACACTGACCTACACAGGGAGAAACGATCATCATAATAAAATAAGGGAAATCAGAGCTTGCATGGGAAGATATAGGTGTTTTTTTTTTTTTTTTTTTTTTTTTTTTCTGTGCGCTGTTCGAGATCAGAATAATACAGAGTTATTTTGAAGGTGGTTCAATGAACCCTGTGTGAGGCACTTAAGTGTGATTTGCAGAGTATCCATGTAGATGAAGATGTAGTGAGGAGATATGGATTGACAGATATGGTAGGAAGATGGGAACAGATTTACACGGGGGAGAAGAGGTGGACATGGCAAGGGGGAGGGGGATATGGATGGGAGAGGGGGCAGGATAAGATGAATAATGGGGGCTGGATAGAAGGAGATGAATAGGTAGGAGTGGGACAGAAGAGATGGACAGTGAGATGGGGGCTGGAGGACATGGACATCAGTTGAGGGGAGCAGGAAGAGATGATCAGAGAGGGGTGAGGAATATGTGGACGGAGGGAGGGAGAGAGTGAGGTGGACAGAGAGACAGGAGAGGGAGAGATGGGCAGGAAGAGGGTGGAAGAGGAGATGTGCCAAATATATGTGTAGAATGCATATGCTGATGAAGCTGTGGGGAAAAGGCTAGTCACCATGAAATGCTGGGTGTACCACTATGACCCCAGGACAAAGGATCAAAGTAGGCAACATGGCTTCACCACCACCATGAAGCATCACAGAAAGCTGTCCAAGAGGTTGTCTACACTCCATGCCCCAGCTCGTACTATCTAGAACACAGTAACACTTGCTGTTTTTAGACTATG
This sequence comes from Schistocerca serialis cubense, assembly GCF_023864345.2. Classification (NCBI taxonomy): domain Eukaryota; kingdom Metazoa; phylum Arthropoda; class Insecta; order Orthoptera; family Acrididae; genus Schistocerca; species Schistocerca serialis. The sequence continues at coordinate 1,253,295,509 of NC_064638.1, read as the reverse complement.
AAATTTTGTCTTAGTTCCCATATTCTCCTGAAGTGGCATCCAGTGACTTCTTCCTCTTTTCTCAGATGAAGAAACCATTGGATGGCAAGCATTTGCAGAATGATGATAATGTTATTTTCTAGGTGGAATATTTCCTGATCAGCCAAAATGTAAACTTATGCAACCAAGATATCTGCCAAGTCATCCATAGTTGGGAAAATGTGTTGCATTGAAGGGTGAGTATATAGAGAAGGATTAAAGCCACACCAAGTTCCATGGTAACTGCTTTATTTTTTTTTTTTTTTTTTTTTTGAGGTAATAATTAAGTTGAATACCCCTCATAATAGATGTGTTGATGAAAGTTTATGGTTGTATAATAAGAAAGTATTCTTGCAGCTGTCTAACATTACCATCTTGCTCTGTTGAACAAAACACTGCACGACTCAGCACACCATCTCCCATACTTGTGTAAGCCAGCAACCTCACAGAGTAATTTGTAAACTTAAGGAGACCATGGAGGTAAGTATCAAGACTTGCAGTTCTCTTCACTTCACTCCCAGCAGCCCAAAGATCTATAACAAAGATTTAAAAAATTGCTGTTTATCAAAACAGCAATATAATCTACTGATTTACATTTTGTCATTAGAAAAAGAACTATTCATAACATTTTACATAAACTGGTATTACTTACTTCTTGCTATATTTCAGATTTATTTGCTACAGGTTGTTATGAATAGCTCAATTGTTTTCATATTTAATTCAATTAATTTTGTATGAATGTTATTTTTTTCATAAAATACTAAACCATAAAATCGTATATATGTATTCCCAGTGCTTGTTTCATTAAAAAAGAGGTTCTGATACTGTTGACTTTTCAGGGGGTGTTTTTGATATTTAAACTTATTAAAATGTTATGCTAACACTTTTCTGGGCATTTTAAAAGTGCAAATACAACATTTGTTTTGCATCACTTCAACTGCAGCAGAAGTTCTATTGGACGGCATCTTGCGCACGCTCGCGAGCCCCCCCCCCCTTCCCCCCCCCCCCCGCCCCCCCCCTCCCCCCCCCCCCCCCACACACACACACAGATGCTATTAGATCATGGTACATTTTCTCAATGCAATCCAGCACTAGCAGCGCTATATCCATTCCTTGTGATGTTGTAGCACCTTCTTTGACTCATCCCAAAAGCAGCCAGTGCCATCTAATGATAGTGTGTGCAAAGTGAAGAATTTTAGTGGGCCAAGATGGGACAGAAAGGGTATAGCACTGTGCAGATGGATAGACACAATGTCATTCAGTTAGGGGACAGAAGGAACCTGGCTGCTATTGAGCCAACACAAAGCCAGGCAACCACTCTAGGAACTTGTGCATGCACTTACTTACTGCACATTAAGGGACAGTGAAGGGAACAGCTGACTGGAAAAACTTTTGAGTCTACGCAAAACAGATCTGTGCTTCTGGAACGAGTGAGAAACTGTTCATAAATTTGGGGATATTTCTTTGTTTCCTAATATGGTAACAATCTGGCAGTATCAACTGCTGATTCCATCAACAAAACTGAATCACAACTGTAGCAGAATTGAAACAGACTACAGATAATTTTCAATTAAAACTATTTGGTCTCATTATTTGACCTCTAACCTTTGCATTGATTAACTAGCAACAAATTGCTGCAGTTACAAACTTAGAGTTGACTGGGTTGTTTTAATTCTTTTTATTGAGTGTGTGTATATAAAAGCAGTGTTGATGTGTTCCTGAGTTGCATCCAAAGTTATGTCATATAACTGTGTCATGTGGAATTACTGTGTTGCCATTCAGTGTTGTTTCACAATGCCAATAGTAAGGTATTTACATATATTTGTTTCAGATTGTGTCCACTCAGCACAACACAAGACATTTGACATTGTCCACATTTCCTGCTTGCATGTAAAGTAGCATTTCCACTAAATTACAAAGGAAACTGTGTTTAGAATGTGAACATGGCTGAGACATGCCATTCCAGATACAGCTAATGGTGTTTTTGTGATGTCAGCATTACTAGAGTTTATAATTATCATTCCATGGTTAAAACAATGACCTAGGGCTGTGAACACAGACTTGCATGGATCTGTGACCGAAAGAGGTGTTAGTCAAATTTGAATGTGCAGTCTAGTACATAACATTTTCTCCCTTCACACCTGTCTGAAGTATTTGTCCCATTACATTTTTCAGAAGCTTGCTAATTTTGTTACCCAAAATTCTTTTTCCCACAATAATTAACCTGGAATAGAGATAATAGTTTTATTCAGCAGTGTCACATTTTCTAATATTTTTGTGCAACAAATTGAACCAAAAAGACGAACTTTGGAGAGATTATCAATGTGATACATCAGTTAAATTGCATATTTTTGTTGTACACAAGCATAAACACGAAAACAGCCAAATCTGTGCTTTAGCTTCACAAACATGTAAATCAACATGGTGCCTCCTTGGTTTGCTTCTATCAGTAAATCACAGCACAGGGCACTTGATGTCATGCAGACATGTTTCTGGCAGTAAAACAGGACACTAAGAATGATTATTTCCTTATTTATTCAGTATCATTTTTACTACTGAATGCAGTTAGACTGAGGTCTAGGTAATTTTGAAAGGTAATCAATTGGTTGTGAGTTGGTGAAACTGATAAATGTGATTTCATAAGTGATTGCTTATACTACTCGTGCAACATGATATAAATTCTTCTGGCTGTCATATGTGACAACTGTGATGTTTCTGTCACATCAAGTATCCTGGCAGATCTTGGCTAGCATACAATACATTTATGTTTGAAGTCCCATATTTGGTGGTCATCTTATTTATACTTAACGCACTACAAAACTATGTAATTTAATTGATGAACCACATAAAAACTCTACAAAATACTTCATTTTTGTTTTATTTGTTGTACAAAAGTACTAGGAAATGTAATATAAGTGATTAAAACTGTTACTGGAATGGAGTTCATGGAAGTAGGATATTTTTGTTTGACATCATATCATAGGTCATTGTATGGGTAATGAACATTCGTTGTAAGGTGGGAGAAAGAAGTCAAAATCCAATTTCAACTTTCAGTAACCATCAGCTGTGAATATTAGGAAAATATTTATGTGGAAAAAGGCCAAATTTTGTTACACTTTGTAAAAATGACTAATTTAGCTATACTGTGCTAAAAACCACCAATTCCACATTTTTATTTATTTATTTATTTTTTTTTTTTGAAAGATTTTTGTCCCCATATATGGAAGTAAGAGTGAAAGATGCATTTCTATTCTGCAGAATATATTTAGTAAGCATGCTAGTGGAGTAGAAGGTTCCTTAGTTCCTGAACTTAGTATTGTGAGTGATAGAAAAAATAGCGTTGGCCATTCTTGACTTTTCATAACCCATTTTATTCCGTACACTCTACAGTTCTCATACTTTAAAGACATAAAAGAGCACATTAACTGTTGCAGTTTATGCTACATTAAAGTGGAAGCATTACATTGTTTTGAATTATGCTTTGCCACAAAACAGGCTATTAACTATATAGATTCAAATTAGGTTTGGTGCTAGTAGTGAATTTAATGAGTAAAAGGACGAGAATGGAGAAGATAAATTACTACATTTGTCAAAATTTGGACAGAAAAATCTTTTTTTCCCTATGTTTGCATGTTCTTATAGGAATTACAGGTAACAATGTCTGCCCTGCCCCCCGCAGCTGAGTGGTCAGCATGACAGAATGTCAATCCTAAGGGCCCGGGTTTGATTCCCAGTGGGGTCAGAGATTTTCTCCCCTCAGGGACTGGGTGGTGTGTTGTCCTAATCATCATCATTTCCTCCCCATTGACGCACAAGTCAGCGAAGTGGCGCCAAATCAAATGACTTGCACACAGCGAATGGTTTACCCGACGGGAGGCCCTTGTCACATGACATTTATGTTTACATTTTACAGGTAACAATGATACAAGACCAAGAAATGTATCTGGACTTAATGGAGATTTATGCAGTATATGTAAATCTGAGGATTATATAGTTCCTGGCAAATGAAAAAGTCATGCTCTTTCCCATTATATGAGAGATCATCATGTTATGCATTTCTGTATTTCTATGTTCTAAAACAATTAAAAAGATGATATATATTATGATTACTACCTCATTTACGTAGGCTACAAAAGATATGCACAAATATATTATATGTAGCTTACTGGAATCACTGATGACAGGCTTGTAAATAACTTTATAGCCTTGTATGACTCCCCCATGGTGTTGTACTGGTGGTGGAGTCCAGTTCACTTTCATGCTCTGTGATGACAAGGGAAAGCAACTTACATTTTGTGGCGCAGCATCTGGAACTATACAAAATAGAACATTAGCTATGCTTTATTCTTATCTGTTTCATTTAGTTTATAACGAGACTGAAAATTTTTTATAAGAATAAAAAAGTTTATTTCAGTGTTCGAATTTTGACTCAGTGTATAACTTATCAGGAGATTCCTTATAACAAACACAGGTGGTTGTAGTATTGTTTTGGAGCTTTGTGATATGTGCCCAACTTAATATTATAATTTTTTCCCTTTCTTGATGCTGCTGTTTATGTCCCCATTCTGGTTACTGGTCTGATGTGGCCTCTACACCAGTCTCAACTGTGCTAGCCTTGTGTTGTGTAACTACTGCAACCTACTCCCATTTGAATGTTGTCACTGTAGGAAAACCTTAGTCTCCATCTACAGTTATTACATATTCCCCTTTAATCATTCAAATTCCATATATCATGTGTTATCCAAGTATGTTTTTGCTTATTTGATCCTCTGTTGCCTTCACTATTTCACAACTTTAATCTATCTTCTGTTTTTATTGTGTCAGTCATTTCCTATTGCTTCCACATACTCAGCCATCTTTCATGATTCTTAAACTGAGGTTTTACATTGAATACAGTGTCCTCCATGCAAAATTGTACTAGCACCTTCCCTTTTCATCCCCTTTTCCTTTCTTCTTCTCATCCTTACCCTATCAAATTCCATTCCCCCATCATAATTAAATTGGCCTCCCCTAACAAATTAAATATTTGTTACCACAGGATATATCATTTCAAATGCTTCATCACCTTTGGAAGCAGGAGGCATGAACGTGTGCTATGTGGGTGGGTGATGCCTTTATATAAAGGTTGTAAATTTTAAGTTGACAAACCAGAATGACTCGAAAAATAAGCGTCACACAACAAGATGTGTAGAATCCAAAATTGATTATTTTCGAGGGGGACATCTGCTGGTGCTAAAATTAGCCTGCCACACCAGTGCCCTGGGGGTGGGGTGGGAGGCAACTTTAAAATTTCAAATGGGCACCCCCCATTTTTTATTGCAGAATCAGATTCTACATAAAAAACTATGTACATTTCGTCTTAAGCATTTGTTTTGATTCTTGGTAGCTGGGACTGTAATTCAAGAAAATCCATGTTCTCATTTTTGCATGGAAAATGATTATAGATAAAGAAAAATTACTTATTTACTTCATAAATTTTAATTGACTAAAACTAAAACTCTCCCTCTCTCCCCATAGGGTGGGGTTTGAGAGAGACAAATTAGAGTTTTACAAATGTTGACCCAAATATTATTTTTTCCCACAGATTTGGATAAGTTTTGTTTGTTTCGTGGTCATGAGGCCACATAACTTTTAATTACGAAACAAATCATCTGACTAGCTAACTAACCAACCAAACATCCTACTTACTAATGAGTGAACTCATTAACTCACAGAGTAAACAAAATAAAAGACTAACTGAGGAAAAGACTAACCCATTCACCAACTAAAGATGAACTTATCCCATTTGAGATTTGGTGGTCCTGAAAAGGAATGATTGGTTTCGTGTTATTGTTAATTATTTGCAAATACTAGCAAGTAAATGAATTTCAGGGTGCTTGTTTCCAGTGAGACCCCTTGCCTCTCACTTTCAGACTTCTTGTTGTCCATAAATCTCTTGCATCTCACCATTTTATGAAATCAAATGTTCAAAGAGATGACCTCCAACTTTGATGCATTTATTGACTTGACCTGTAAATCCCTGCACATATCTTGATATCATGTCTGGTGTAATGGCAGTGCAAACATCTCTTACTCTTTGGATCATGCTTTCATGAGTGTTAGGTGTTTCCTGATAACGATATCTTTTAGATAAACCAATAAGAAAAAATCTGGCAAGGTAAGGTCAGGCGATCTGGTTGGCCAATTCACAGGACCAGCCTTGCCGATCCAGTGACCATGGTAAAGTCAATCTAGTATATCATGCACTACTAATGAATAATGCACTAGACAACCATCATGTTGAAACCACATGTTTTGTCAAAGTTTGATGCTCAGGTCTTCAAGTAGATCTGGCAGTTCATTTTCAAGTAGGTTTCAATATCTGTTGCCATTCAAATTACCATTGATAACATATGGACTGATCAGTTTATTGCCAATTATACCACACCAAACATTAACTGACCAAGGTCGCTGATGGCTGACTTCTCGAATCCAATGTGTTGTTGTTGGTTGTTGTGGGGAAGGAGACCAGACAGCGAGGTCATCGGTCTCATCGGATTAGGGAAGGATGGGGAAGGAAGTCGGCCGTGCCCTTTGAAAGGAACCATCCCGGCATTTACCTGGAGAGATTTAGGTAAATCACGGAAAACCTAAATCAGGATGGCCGGACGCGGGATTGAACCGTCGTCCTCCCGAATGCGAGTTCAGTGTCAAATCACTGTGCCACCTCGCTCAGTCGAATCCAATGTGGTTTCTGTTCACTCCAGTAATGCATGTTATGGCAATTAACTTCGCTGTGGTTTGTGAATGTTGCCTCATTGGAGAAAAGTCAATGTTTGAATCCGCTGACCTGCCCAGTGACAAAATGTTAGATGGTTTTGGAAGTCATTGCCATGTAGTTCCTGATGCATGGATACCGGGTATGGATGAAATTTGTGGAGCTTCAGGATTTTCCAAACACTCATGTGTGAAATTCCTGATTCCCTTGATATTCCTCTTGTGCTCGCATCTGGATTATGAGCCACAGTGGCTAGCACTGCCAATTGATTGTTTTCTCCACAAACAGTAGCTGCACAGATTCTTTTTTGTGGTTCACACTACCTTCTGCAGAAAATTGTTTAATAACTCGCACAAAAGAGGACCGTGATCATACTTGGCCAGGAAAACGCGGTGCATAAAGCATGACTGCATCATCAAAATTTCTCCTACTTTCTCCATAAATGTAGACCATCTCAATTTTCTCTTCCACAGGCATATGCCACATATTAATCTCAAGAGAGGAAAGATAAGGGGCATCGAGAAAGGCAGGGTTAGAATTTCTATGAGCGAGAAGCAGCCCACTTGGCGTAATTCCACCTAGCAATACTAACTCCACATCAAATGTGACTGGTAGCAAGCAAAATCCATGAAAGAAGTTGCACAAGTTAATCAAACATAAGTCACTCAAAATACAATCCTTATAAACGATGTATTGCTGTCTGAATGCTCAGACGGGTAAAAGTTAAAGTGCATTTACGACATTAATACTTATTATTTCTGAAGTCCTATCTTACAACAAGCAAGGGCGAATTTCTCATCCCTGCGCTACCTATTGGTGGCATTCCGAAACATTACACTGCTCATCAGCAAGGGCTAGATAAGAGCATCGATTATCAATCAGGGCTAAGTGGGATATTGATTATATAACAGCCAAGATATTCCAAAATAAAATAAAGGTGTGAACAATATGATTTAAGTCAATAAGTTTCTGAATGTCATTTTCTATGTTTTTCCACCCGAAACTAAAAGACTCAAACTAAGAAAGCACCTCAGTTGTGAGACTTTTCGAGAAACAATGGTGATTACTCCAAATCTAATAAAAAATTAGGTTCGTGAGCCAGTTAGTTTTTTACTTAATGAGTTTAATCATTAGTAAGTAGGATGTTTGGTTAGTTAGTTAGCTAGTTAGATGATTTGTTTGATAATTAAAAGTTGTGTGGCCTCATAACCACAAAACAAACAAAACTTATCCAAATCTGTGGAAAACAATAATATTTGTGTCAACATTTGTAAAACTCTCCAAACCCCACCCAATGGAGAGAGAGACGGAGAGTTTTAGTTTGAGTGAATCAAAATTTACAAAGTAAATAAGTATTTTTTATTTTTACATAACCATTTTCCATGCAAAAATGAGAACATGGATGTTCTTGAATTACAGCGCCAGCTACCAAGAATCAAAGCAAATGTTTAAGACAAAATGTACATGGTTTTTATGTAGAATCTGATTCTGCGATAAAAAATGGGGATTCCCATTTGAAATTTGAAAGCTGCTTTCTGCCCCACCCCCAGGAGGCTGGGGAGGTGGGCTAAATTTAGCACCAGCAGATGTTCCCCTCAAAAATAATCAACTTTGGATTCTACATATTTTTTCATGTGAAGCTTATGTTTTGAGTTATTCTGGTTTGTTAACTTAAAATTTACACCTTGTATATCTCACCTGTAATAGAGCAGTCACTACATTGTTCACAGTAGCTTACCCACATTTGTATTTTTTCCCCTTTGTTACAATTTGAAGATGTATCATTTTCTCTCCCCAACAGCCTGAAGTTGGGTTTTGTTGTCTCTCAGAGCAGAAGTGATCATTCTTGGGATGGGCTGCTGAGTTTAAGAAGATTCTGCACCTGGTTCCTAAAAGCTAATTGCACCTGGTTCCTAAAAGCTAATTGCAGAATTGCTAATGCTCTAATTTTGTTTGGAAGTTATTTCTTAGAGTTGTTAAATATGCCTTGGTCACACCTTAAGGTAAAAAAAAAAAAAAGAATAATCATATAATGTAATAAGAGACTCAGTGTTCTAAATCACATTGATAATGTAAATGTAAGTCGCTAGTGAAGCACTTCTGAAAAACTCATTATCCCATGTAAAGTGGTTTTTATTTGTTTGTTTCACATTAAATAGTTCCATGCTGCAGGAAAATCACTTATTTCAAGAAACTTGATGTAACTGTAAACACAAATATAAAAAAGGACTGTAGGCTAGTTCAGCAGTTACAGAAACAAGCCTCATTAGGCATCTACAATGGAAAGAGAAGGAGTTAATGTGACTTCTTAATCCTATGTGACAATTAGAATTAAATGTAATTGACCTCCTTCCCGTGTTGTAGCAGTGACAGCAGATGATTTTGGTCCAGGCCCCATACTGTTGAATGCCTGAACATACACATCATATCTTGTGAACTTTTTAAGCTGCTTTAATCGTGCCTCAGTAGTCATTAGACCTCTTACCTGGAAACATGAAATGTTATTGTAGCACTGGTATGAGTTCTTAGCTATTACTACAGTTCCTGACTTTCAAAAGATTGTGCTTGTTTTTACTAACCAGATGTGTGTTTGTACTATTTGTGTCCAATGGAGCCATTCCGTGAATATTCCAATGTACAATGTATCCAAGTATATTTCCATTCCAAGTGTCAGGTGGTGGAGGCTACTTAAATAAAAAAGGACACCATGAGTCACAATATTCTTTTTTGAACATAATACAATCAGTATTCTCAGAAAAAATACTAGAGAACGGAGCATATGTGTGCATTAAGAATATTTGACCATTCTGTGCAGCCACAAGAAGAAACATGAACACTAAAGAACTATTCCTGTAGCTCAAACAAATCTTCAGAGAATATATTTAGTAACTACATACTGATAAAATTTCCTTAAAATCCAATTGAGAGGGAGAAGATTAATGATGAACACACAGTGTGTTCTAGGAGGAATATAGGCATGTATAGGTGACTTACAGAGAACCATATCTTAAATTGCATAGTAAGATTTTAAAGGGTAAATAATAAACATGGTATGGGGAAAAGACGGTTTTAAAAAAATCAGTTTCATCTGTGGCAGTAAAATTTGAACTACTGGGGGAATCATTCGCAGCATTTCAGGGTTTGCAAAAGTTTTAAACAAGTACCGGTATCTTTAAACAAGTTGTGAACATAAGAATTGGTTAATTTATTTCTCCATAGTTCAGTTCATTTGCAAGCTTAAGATAGAATGGCCTAAAGTGGTTGCTTCTGCATATTAATGGACAACTTCACTCTCTCCCATGAAGATTCTTCTTCACGCTGAGATTTATGAAACACTATGTGTGAATGAATGAGTGAACATCAGGCTTTCATGAAACTGGCTCTCATTTAAAATACCATCAAAATACACAGCTTCAAATGATTCCAACTTATGGTATGATTTCCTGATGACAGTCATGTATATAAAACTTATACCCTGAAGCAGCAAAGAAATTGGTATACGCATGCATATTCAAATACAGAGATATGTAAACATGCAGAATATAGTGTTCCTTTTGGTAATGCCTATACAAGACAACAGGTGTCTGTCACAGTTGTTAGATCAGTTACTGCTGCTACAATGGCAGGTTATAAAGATTTAAGTGAGTTTGAAGGTGGTGTTATAGTTGGTAACACACAAGTGATGGGACACAGATCCCGCATATATTAAGGATTGGGGAGGGGATTTTCCTGTACAACCATTTCACAAGTGTACTGTAAATATCAGGAATCCAGTAAAACATAAAATCGCTGCAGCCGGAAAAATGTCCTGCAAGAACGGGACCAATGACAACTGAAGAGATTCTTTCATCATGACAGAAGTGCAATCCTTTCGCAAACTGCTGCAGATTTCAGTGCTGGGCCATTAACAAGTGTCAGTGTGCAAAACATTCAATGAAATGTCATTGATGTGGGCTTTTGCAGCCAAGGCCCACTCGTGTACCCTTGATGACTGCACGACACAAAGCTTTATGCCTTGCCTGGACCCGTCAGCATGACATTGGACTGCTGATGACTGGAAACGTGTTGCCTGGTTGGACGAATCTCATTTCAAATTGCATCGAGCAGATGGATGTGTATGGGTACGGAGACGACCTTCTGCATCCATGGACCCTGCATGTCAGCAGAGGACTGTTCAAGCTGGTGGAACCTCTGTAGTGATGTGGGGCATGTGCAGTTGGAGTGATATGGGACCCCTGATATGTCTAGATATGACTCAGACAGGTGACACGCATGTAAGCATCCTGTCTGGTCACCTGCATCCATTCATGTCCATTGTGCATTCTGACAAATCCAGCAGGACAATGTGGTACCCCACATGTCCAGAATTGCTACATATTGGTTCCAGGAACACACTTCTGAGTTTAAACACTTCCACTGGCCACATAAATATTATTGAGCATATGTGGGATGCCTTGCAACATGCCGTTCAGAATAAAGCTCCACCCCCTCTTACTCATATGGATTTATGGACAGTCCTGCAGGATTCACGGTATCAATTTCCTCCAGTGTTGCTTCAGACATCAGTTGTGTCCATGCCATGTCATGTTGTGGCTCTTCTGCATGCTCACAGGGCCATACAGATATTAGGCAGGTATAGGCAGGTATACCAGTTTCTTTGGCTCTTGAGCGTATTATGTGTTTAAGAGCTGAAAAATTCTCTAATATTCTTCTCCTTTTCTCTCTGTACCAACAAAAATTTGAAACATTATGTTGATTTCATTTTCTTTTTAATAATATTTAATCTATTGTAATGTACTTCCATTAGAACAAATATAATCTTATGCTTGCCTTACAAGAAAAGTGAAAAAAAAGAAACGAACAATATGGGAAGGATAGATTGCCACGCACCATATGGAACAGACATTGAGTGGCAGACACAATGAAAATGGATTCTTGAAATATTTAAGCTTTCAGACAAAGTGCTTCTTCCATATTTTTAGCATTCTTTTTCATTGTGCCTGCCCACAACTCAGTGCCCGCTCTTTGTGGTGAGTAACAATCTGCCCTGTCCATATTGTTTTTATTCCATTGTGGACTTCCCATTGTTCAAAAAAAGAAACCAGTGTGAAGATATTTGCTGCTACTTTAGTTCCTCTGTGCCAAATTTTTTTAGTACTATTGATACTCAGACTGCCATTTCTTACTCCCCCTACTTTCATGAGAAATGAAATGTACCTTCCATGATATCAGCAATTCATCAGGACCAATAGTTTCTGCATTCAGGTCCTGTGGTGGAGCAGCTGGAACTGATAGTCATTTGTTAGAAGCAGTAGTTTATTTCACAACCAAAATCTGTGATTCATTTAGGAAATTATGCATGAAAGATAATATACTCAGAGAAGAATAAAAAAGTTGCCACTTTCAGACAGCACTTTCAAATAAATATTACCTTCTTCTTGTGTCTTCACAGTGAGGGTATCTGTGAAAGGGCTAGCCTCAATAGCATTAGTAGCAAGCATTCTTATGTGGTACGTTGTGGCAGGGTGTAAGTCAGTTATGACTGCAGTTCTCATGGAATCAGCACTGAAACATTTTCATTCATTCATGTAGTTACTGTTGTGGGAAAGAAGAACATTTTAAATGTAAAGCTATGAATACATGCATCAAAAGCAGAACTCACATGAGGAAACTATAAATTACAAGAATTACAGAACTTACTTTCAGGAGGCAAAATTCCAGGTTGGAAAGAGAGGGAGGTCACACACTAACAACATGGTCCTTGAAAAATAGGCAGTATTCTGTAAAGGGAATAGGTCAGATCCCTGACACCCTGACATACAAAACTATGCTTAATGACCATATTCCTTACATCCTTATTATCCTGAAGAAAATCATGAAAACTGTAGGCCTCTGACAAAGGCTCACAATTCATCTGTAGAACTCCTTACTCATCTTGATCTGCACATCTCTACCTTCCACTTACACCTAAGAATACACAGGAACAACAATCCTAGTCATCCCATTCTGTGAGGCTCCAAATCCTGTATGCGTCTTTACCACTGAAACCCATACATGAAAGGCCAATGAGAGTGTGCCCTTGCTAGGGTGTCTGACATACGACAGACCAATGAAAGTGTGCCCTCACCATGAGGCTACTCATATGATCGCCCAATGAAAATGTGCCCTCGTTTCGAAATTTGTCACATGGTGGACCAATGAAAGTGTCCCCTTGCTGTGAGACAGTACTAAAAATATAATGTATTCAGTATTATCAGTGTAGAGTTTCTGATAAAGTGTGCTTAGTGGACCTTAATCAAACAATCAATTACTGTTATATTTATGTTGCTTTTTTCTTTTGTTTCTACACTGCTGATTGAGTATAAAATGAAATATTTAATTGTAGCTGCAATAGGTTAGGGTGTTTGGTCACTGCAGATACAAATGAAAGAGCAAGTACAGCACAAATGAACAAGAAAATAATTATAATAAACATAGGTCCAGAAACCAATGGTCTGAAGTATGTTGATACTATTAACAGGGCTGACACACACACACACACACACACACACACACACACACACACACAAATCAATGTTCAAGTTGGAGTACCTATCATCCAAATAGTCGATTAGCTTGTGTTGCAGTCAGCTAGGATATGAAATGCAGACCTATGAACTACTCACTGCTGACACATGCAAAAACATAATTCAAAATCTTTGTTGATGTGATGTCTGTGATTTCTCATAAGTTCAAATGTACATATAGTATATGTTCATAACATGGTCTCTGGTAAAACATGCTTCATCTGTAAATAACATAAATAACACATGCACAAGAGAATGTGGATCATTCCCACATTGTGTCTCTCATTCATTGGCAGAAGGCAATCCAGGCTGGAGAGTCAGGTGTGATCATGGTCTGCCACTTTGCACATAATATGAGTGCAGCTGTCCCTCATGTAATGCCATATGGCAGAGAGCAAAATCATTCTGGTGCAGCATCCGTTTTGGTGCTTGTATCTTCACTTTGATAGTTGTCAACCCTCCCTCATAAGCACATATCTCCCAACAGCCTATGCATCCAAGGAAAACATATCTGCTTGAGCACCAAAACACTGAATACCTACTTCCTCAGTGTCTCTGACAACTACATGTATTTTGTACATAAAAAAATCTCACAGGCAGTGTCTTTCTCTCACCCTCCATAAAACACAGCTCTCACGACCCTGTCACTGTCACACATTAGCACTATGTTCTTGGATGCATCAGTTCATTACCGTGTGTCAAGCTATGACTTTCTCATCTAGGTGTAATGATGCAAAGCAATATGAAACGTAATGAGCTCATAAGAATGGTAGTAGACAAGGTGAATGGTTGACTTGGGTTTATTGGGAGAATGATAAGAAAACTTGGTTCATCTGTAAAGGAGAAAGCATATAGAACACTACTGTCATCCATTCTTGAATAATGTTTGAATGTTTGGGGATAGGTTGAATTGGAGGAAGAAATTGAAGCAATTCAGAGATAAGCTGCTAGATTTGTTACTGGTAAATTCAGTCAACACTTGAGTATTACAGAGATGCCTTGTGAACTGGGAATCCCTGGAGGGAAGACAATGTTCATTTTGCAGAACACTACTGAGAAAATTTAGAGAACCAGCATTTGCGGCTGACTGCAGAACTGTTCTACTGCTGCCAATGTATATTTTCTGTAGGAATCATGAAGATGAGAAAAATTAGGAGTCATAAGGAGGCACATAGGCAGTCATTTTTCTCTTGCTCTATTTGTGAGTGGGCGAGGAAAGGAAATAACTAGTAGTGGCAGCTTGTAGAGTATGTACGAATATGTAGTTTTAGATATCTGAAAATGACATCCCCCTCATATCCTTCCTATACCACCCACTGTTGTCTAATCTCCTTAATGTCTTCATCAATCTACAAGGTGGAATGTGATAAACTGCTGATTTGGGAATGAAATAAAAAAATAATGAACTCTTAAAAACTTGCATTTTTATTTTTCTCATATTGGACAATATGAGAGTTTCTAATTACATGTTTTAAACAGTGTATCTGGCAAATGTCTACCTTCACAATTCATACACTGCTGCAGTTGTTTTCTAAAATTCTCATGCACTCTTTAAGTATGTCTTTTGGTATTCTTGCAATTTCAGCCTCAATATTGGTTTGTAGGTCTTCCAGGGTGTTGAGACAGTTGCACTACACCTTTGACTTCAGGTAACCCGAAAGAAAAAAATCGCATTGGGCTAAGTTTGGTGATCGTGCGGGCTGGTTCAGATCCCCCGTCCAAGAGAGAAGTCTTTGCCTCAAAAAAATCATGATAATGCCCACTGTGTGTGCAGTGGCACCATCTTCTGGAAACCAGATATCCTGTAATTACATTGCCTCGAAAGCTGGCTAGAAAAACTTTTGCAGCGTAGTTAAGTAATGATCAAAATTCACAGCTACAGCACGACGATTTTCCTGGAAAAAGTAAGGGCCAATGATGCCTACTCGTGATTGGCGCACCACACAGTGATGTGGTCTGAGTGCAGGGATCTCTGGTGAATTTGTCTGGAGTTCATGTCACTCCAGTACTGCATATTCTGTTTGTTTACACACCCACTGAGGTGAAACTGTGCCTCATAAGAAAAGAACACATTTGCATCATGGGGTATGGTTGCAAGCATCTATTCACTTCACAAGATGTTCTTCATGTTACATAATCCTGTACTGACAATTGCTGGACCATGCACATTTTATACGGGTGAAAATTCAGTTCATTATGAAGAATCCAGTGGAGAGAATGTCTTGCAATGCCAAGAGAAAGTGCATGTTTCTGAGCTGAGCGTTTCTCATTCAACATTTTGTGTTGTTGTAACACTTTTCTCAGGTCCTCTTTGTACAGATGACACATCCCGTGTTGTAATGAATGCAGTTACCCAATTTCAAATTGATTGCTGTCCAGGAACATGTTCACGTGGGGGTACTGCAAATCATGACTGAAAAGCATGCTTCATTGCAATAATCGAGTGGGAACTCGAGAAATACACTTCAGCTCAAAATGAGCGCTCCTCACATGTCCACTGCATTATTGCAATGGAACAACAATTGAATACAAACCTCCTGCTGGTCACTATTAACCATGCCCACTCTACTCTATTCGACAAACAGTGTTGCCACAATGTGAATTCTAAAAAAGCCATTTACTCCGCTCCACCCTGTATATGACTTTCTCGGATCATTATCTTTCCCCAAAGGTTCCTATCCTTGCAACTGTTCCCTCCATAAAACCTCCTTCATGTGCACACACCCAGCATGGAACAGTTGCCTCCCTCCCCATTAGAAAAAAGTCTTCGGAAATCAAATTTGCACAGAGCAATTTTTTTGCAAAGTGTTAAAGGAATCCATCATATATGGCAAAACTAACATGATGAGGTGTAGCGCCTTATAGCATGCCTATTGAGATAGTAACAACAACGAACAGATGTGCAGTACGAATCACATGCAGGACATGTGATGTCAGGTGCCAGAGTGTATGTAGTTTTTATGTGATTTATCTATTTATTTATGTACACGTAGAACCAAACTGAGGAGCAAATCTCCATGGTCGTAGAACTTTCAGTACATGAAATTCCAACATAAAAGTAATAACGGATAAAAATAAAATGTTTATGAACCTGAAAAAAGTCAAGCCATAAGTTTAAGTAAACGCAGTCAATAACACAACAAGAATCAGCTTAATTTTTCAAGGAACTCCTTGACAGAATAGGAGTGACCCATGAGGAAACTCTTCAGTTTTGATTTGAAAGCACATGGATTACTGCTAAGATTTTTGAATTCTAGTGGTAGCTTATTGAAAATGGATTCAGAAGTATACTGCACACCTTTCTGCACAAGAGTTATGGAAGTCCGATCCAAATGCAGGTTTGATTTCTGCCGAGTATTAACTGAGCAAAAGCTGCTTATTCTTGGGAATAAGCCAATATCATTAACAAGAAATGACAGTAAGGAATATATATATATATATATATATATATATATATATATATATATATATATATATATATATATATATATATATATATATATATATATATATATATATATATATATATTTTTTTTGGGAGGCCGATGTCAAAATATCCAGACTCGTGAACAGGGGTCGACAAGATGTTCATGAACTTGCACCACTTATTGCCCGAACTGCCCGTTTCTGAGTCAAAAATATCCTTTTAGAATGGGAAGAGTTACCCCAACATAAAATACCATTTGACATAAGTGAATGAAAATAAGCAAAGTAGACCAATTTTCATGTCAAATGATCAATCATTTTAGATTCCGTTCGATTAGTAAAAATGGCAACACTAAGTTTTAGAACAAGATCCTGAATCTGGGCTTCCCACAACAGTTCACTATCCGTCTGAACACCTAGAAGTTTGAACTGTTCGGTTTCACTAATCATATGCCCAGTCTGTGAAATTAAAATGTCAGGTTTTGTTGAATTGTGTGTTAGAAACTGTGATTTTGCATTAGTTTATTTTCTACAAGCCATGAACTTAGGTCATGTACTGCACTATTTGAAACTGAGCAATTGTTGCACACAACATACTTCACTACAAAGCTAGTGTCATTAGCAAACAGAAATTAGAAATTTAGAGTTACCCACAATAGTAGAGGGCAGCTGACGGACACTGTTTGAGCTGCAGTCAAAATACTGTCATTTTCATTTGCAGTTCTATTTGTTTAAGTTTCTAATTGTTTTATTAATAACTATTATAATTGTGCTTAGTTATGAAAGTGAATGAAGGCGTGAATGTGAAATAATCTTTTATGCAAAGTTTTTTTACTATACATTGAAGTAACTGGTATTGTGAGGAATGTTCAAGAACGATGTATGTGTTGTCATTCGTAACAGGGAATTTTTTATAAACTATTTTGTCACCTTATGGTACTGGGAGAATGAGGTTATTATTTTGGTAAAGTAGTTTTGTTAATAGTGAGCTAATTTTGTATTTGCGGGTTTTTTAAATTTATTTGTATTAATTTACTGCTCTGATTCAGTGACAAATTTGATATTTTGGTACCAAAATGTTTGAGGAGTGCTGTAAAGTGTGGAAGAGAGATTGATTTAATTTACAGTATGAAATTCATAACTGATGGTGACATTTTACATAACTAAATAGTGCCTGGCGTAGTGCTCACTCATTAATGTGAACACTTTGTTACATGAGACTGATTATAGCAGCATTTGAGTGAGCTTTTCTGAAAGAAACAATCCGTTTGTGAACTTTCTGTGAAGGATAATTAATGATTACCATAAACTGGCTAGTGTTATGAATGATGTGTGCATGTGGACTTTCCAGACTTTGTACAGCTTAGAGTAAGGTTTGGTAGTAACTGGTGTGTGCAAGCTTACCATAACAAAGTGAAATTTATGCACGTAAATACTTTCATTTAACTGTTATTAACCTTCCACCAACAAAACAATTTTTAGTGTGACTTGTGGTTACTAGGTGTACAGAAGTTTTTCTGTATCTTTTTCGGGCTGAGAACTGTATTTCAGTAACTTCAAGGAGGCATGTGTGTGAGAAGAGAATCACCACAAGGTAAGTGGAACTTCATACTCTGTAGAATTTTACAGTGCCGCGACAGTGAGTTGTCTCTCCATTATTTGTCTCCCCTTATCCTTTAAAGCTGTGGTCTGAGTGACTTGCCCCTTCCTCTCAACCTTCCAAAACCTGTCTTTCATCCCCCTGTGATAAAGGAACTAACAGTTCTGAAAGCTGAGATTGGGGTTTCAACTTTTACCTATGTCCTTCAATGGTACTGGACTTTTGTCTCCTGAAGGTAACAGCTGGAAGATGACAAATAATTTATGTATCTTCATCACCCAGCAGATTGAAACATACGTATTTGAATTATATTGATGTTAATGTTGCAGTTACCATACGTAGATGTGCATGTATGAATTGTCATTCAAAAACAGTTTGATTTTATTATGACCTGTGAAAAAGTGGTGATACACACTTAGAATAATAAGCAAAATGAAAACAGAATGTAAAATTCGGTGTATTAAATGTAACAGTAAGAGACATTTACCATCTTTGTAAGTATAGAAGCTTTCAAGGTCAATTTCCACAAATTTCTTTTGGGTTGTAGACCATGTCATGCTGTACCAGTAATTCAGCCACTATTGCTAGTGATCATCAACAGAATATATAACACTGGTCATACATACCATAATGAGAAGCACTTGCAAAAGGGACAAAAATTTTGGTACATAATTTTACAGCATGATACAGCAATAGTCCAATGCTGCATGCAAAAATTCATTCCAGCATATTATTTTTAATCTTAAATGAGGTACGGGACCATAACAGCTGACAGAAGAATGAGTGGAACAGGTCAAACACATCTCACAATGATGATCCTTGCAATTTAGTTTCCAGAAATTTTATGAACAAATATTGTTGTGATCTGCAGTCAAAAGACTAGCTTGATGGAGCTCTCCTTGCTAATCTCTCCTGTGCAAGCCTCTTTATCTTCAAATAACTACTGCAACCTTTAAAACCTGCTTCCTGTAGTCATCTCTTGGTCTCCCTCTACAATTTTAACTGTCCCTCCTTCCTTCCACACACACACACACACACACACACACACACACACCACTCCAGTATGAAACGTGTCCTATCAAAAATAATTTTTCTCACCAATTCTATTCAGCACCTCCTCATTAGTTACAAGATCTACCAATCCTAATCTTCAGAATTTTTTTGTAGCACCACATTTCAAAAGTTTCTATTCCCTTCCTGTCTTAACTGCTTATTGTTCATGTTTCACTTCCATATGAGGCTACACTTTAGACAAATACCTTTAGAAAATATTTACTAACATTTAAATCTATATTCAGTATTAACAAATTTCTCTTCTTCAGAAATGCTTTTTTGTCATTGCCAGTCTACATTTTATGTCCTCTTTTCGCTGGCCAGTTACTTTACTGCCCAAATTAGCAGAACCCATCTACTACTTTTAGTGTCTTGTTTCCCTCAGCATCATCTGATTTAATCTTACTACATTCCATTAGCCATGTTTTGCTTTCATTGGTGGTCATCTTATATCCTCCTCTCAAGATACTGTCCATTTCATAGAACTGCTCTCCAAAGTCGTTTGCTGTCTCTGTCAAAATTACAATGTTTTCAGCAAAACCTCAAACTTTTTATTTCTTCTCCCTGAGCTCTAATTCCTTCTCCAAGTTTTTTTGGTTCCCTTTACTGCTTGCTCAATGTTTAGGTTCTATAATATTCCCTCCAAGTTCATTTCACTTGTGTAACTCATCTATGTACGCCATTCACCTTAGCTTAGTACTGATTTTCCATCTAAGCTCTATTCATACAGCTGCTTCTCTTTTCTCCAAAGGCCTTTTTAATTTTCCTCTAGGCAGTATCTATCTTTACCCTAGTGATACATATCTCTATATTCTCACATTTGTCATCTAGGTATTCCTGCTTAGCCATTTTGCACTTCCTGACAGTCT
This sequence comes from Schistocerca serialis cubense, assembly GCF_023864345.2. Lineage (NCBI taxonomy): Eukaryota > Metazoa > Arthropoda > Insecta > Orthoptera > Acrididae > Schistocerca > Schistocerca serialis. The sequence goes on along the minus strand of NC_064638.1, from coordinate 1,253,275,220 downwards.
CGTTTCATATACGTTTGTGTTCCCTTTTGTGTGCTGCATTTTCATATTTTCTCCTTTCATTATTCAATACCTGCTGCAGTACCCAAGGAATTCTACCAGGCTTTGTTATTTTGCCCATTTGATCCTCTGCTGCCTTCACTATTTCATTTCTCAAAGCTACCCATTCATTCTGTATTCTTTTCCCCTGTTGTAGTCAATTGTTGCCTAATGATCCCTCTGAATCTCTCAACAACTTATGATCCTTTCAACTTGTCTGGAACTCATCTCCTTAATTTCCTATCATTTTGCAATCTCTTCAATTTAATCTACAGTTTAGTACAGTAAAAGAAGAATGAAACAGATTGAATACGGGGAAACATTGTGTAGCTGCAAATTCTTGTACAGTGGTGGGGAATGAAGGTCATAAACAACACATTAAGATTCCTGGCCAGTAGGATGTGATTATAGTGGGTGGGGACACATTTAAAGATAACTTTTTATGTTTTTCTTGAATATCTCAAAAACCATGGTCTCCAGTGAAAATGTTTCCCAGTACAAAATTAAACTAGCAGATTAAAACTGTGTGTCGGACTGAGACTCAAATTCGGGACCTATGCCTTTCACGAGCAAGTGCTCTACCATCTGAGCTGCCCAAGCACGACTCACAATCCACCCTCATAGCTTTACTTCCACCAGTACCTTGTCTCCTACCTTCCAAACTTCATAGAAGCTCTCCTGTGAACCTAGCAGAACTAGCACTCCTGGAAGAAAGGATATTGTGGAGACATGGCTTAGCCACAGCCTGGGGGATATTTCCAGAATGAGATTTTCACTCTGCAGCGGAGTGTGCGCTCATATGAAACTTCCTGGCAGATTAAAACTGTGTGCTGGACTGAGACACAAACTCGGGACCAGTTTTAATCTGCCAGTAAGTTTCATATCAGCACACACTCCACTGCAGAGTGAAAATCTCATTCTTAAACTTAAATTAACTTACACTTCCTACAAAAAAGTTCCTATTCATTATTTCCCTAGGACAGATAGTTTTCACAATGCCGGAGATGGAAAGTCACAAGTTACCGAATAAATCATTGCTTCCTTTGTTGATGGCCAATGAAGCTTTCAATTTAATTGTGCAATCAGCACACAGGTAAGTAATCATACTAAAAGTATGACGTGGCTAAGTCAAATATTTTGGGCAAGATAATTAATTTAATTACACTACACGCAGTAGACAAGCTCTGAACTTGCCCATTGGAGATACGCTATCGCTATAGTTTTATAGTTATTCTGTTGAAACTTCTCACATTTTTATGATTATAGCGGATCTCCCTTCTACTTAAATTTAAACATTCTTTATTTATTCGCCTACTTAATCTATCTTGCTTCCTTAATTTCTAAGACAAAAACCAGAAAATCATGAATTTCAACAAAAATTTTAATTTGTGAGATCCAGAATACTGTTTCTACTAAATTATTATGCAAAAGGAATCTAAATATAAATTTTTAAGTTTCTAGCTCTTTTCTGTTGTGCCAATGATTTTTACAGAAAAACATCCAAATTTCAAAAATGGTTAAAGTTATTGAACTGATATTCAACACATATTGATTTAGTATTACTCCTGACATGCTAGAAACGTTTCAGGTTATTTACTTGATTTTTAAAGTATTGAGCAACATTTATGACATCAGAGCTAGTTATAGCGGACTGGCTGGCACACAATGGAAAGACTGATGTGAATTTTATAAGGCGTGAGTAGGCTGCTTCCCTACACAGTGTTGGCCTACAATGGCCATCATCAAAACTGTAAAATAAAAGTAACAAATTATGACCACTGTGACATGTACTACTTTGTACCTCATAATTTTTAAAATTTCACACAGGCTATTGTGCATAAATTTCTGTATAAATATCGGAGGGCAAAGTATTACTAGTAATACTTCAATACTAGTATTGGAAGGTTCTGAAGAAAAGAAATTTGCTAACATCGAGTATAGATTTAAGTGTCAGGAAGTCGTTTCTGAAAGTATTTGTATGGAGTGTAGCCATGTATGGAAGTGAAACATGGAAGATAAATAGTTTGGACAAGAAGAGGATAGAAGCTTTCGAAATGTGGTGCTACAGAAGAATGCTGAAGATTAGATGGGTAGATCACATAACTAATGAGGAGGTATTGAACAGAATTGGGGAGAAGAGGAGTTTGTGGCACAACTTGACAAGAAGAAGGGACCGGTTGGTAGCACATGTTCTGAAGCATCAAGGGATCACAAATTTAGCATTGGAGGGCAGCGTGGAGGGTAAAAATCATAGAGGGAGACCAAGAGATGAATACACTAAGCAGATTCCGAAGGATGTAGGTTGCAGTAAGTACTGGGAGATGAAGAAGCTTGCACAGGATAGAGTAACATGGAGAGCTGCATCAAACCAGTCTCAGGACTGAAGGCCACAACAACAACAGTATTGGAAATATGTGAGATATATTGATACAAAGAAATTATGAATTAGATGACTACACACACATACACACACACACACACACACACACACACACACAAACACACACACACTGTGCATACCATGATACCGAGAGAGAGAGTAAAAGAGATACTTTAATGTGCAGCCTGACTGGGTTGGCTGGCTGAATGTTGTGGAGTGAGTGGAATTATAATCAAAAAGGCAAATCGAAAGGAATTTTAAGTAGTATAAAAGGGAATGATAGTGCAGAATATAGGAATATGGAGGCAGAGAAGCTTGCTCAAACGCAGCCCCTTGTAATTACATATTCTGAACATGGGTAAAGGAAAAAAGGGGGAGGGGCAGTTTGGGGCTGCACTGTTGAGAATACAGTACTATGTAGACCATAAGACAAAAAGTGGGGGGGGGGGGGGGTGAGAAAGAGAAGTAGATGGGTGAGGGTTGCTATAAATGATTTAGGAGCAGGAGAAGAGGCAGTTACAACACAGGAATCGGTCTAAAATGAGCTCATAAGGATTGAGCTGATCCTCATTCTCCTCCCCAGGAATCTAGGAAAGGAAATTACAAAGTATGGCCAAAGCAAGAAAGACATTAGGAGCAGATTACAGAGCTGTAAAATTTTTACAAAATGCACAAGAAGTTGTGGCAATTGTATGTATGTACAGATAGCATTAAGCAATATAGTAATAGTTTATTTTTGATAGAAAATACAGATTAAATTTCTATGAATTACTTGTCTTCTTTTTAATGCTTACTACTGTAGCCGGGCCAGTTGCCTGGCCACTGCCAGTGCCTGTATATACACCCACAGCTGGTGGATTGCCACTCTCCCAGTGTCATCCACCAAAGCCAGCCTACACGCAGCCAATCTAAATTCTGGCTGAACACTTCGTGTGCTTACTAACATTGCTGAACCACAGCAGAAACATGCTGATTTTTGTACACACCAAATGGCAACAGCAACACATTGCTCTGTGTACTCAACAGATTCCAGCTGACTCCATGAGATGCATTAGTAATACCCACCAGTGGTGCATGCATCCCCAACTTTGACGCTGCAAGCACAGCAGTATGTTGAGTCTGCTCATTGTGTGACTTCTTACAGAAATTCTTCTGCTGGATTATTTAAGATGCTGCACCACAACTAACTGACAGCATTCACTTTTTCTCCTTGCTCAAGGGCAGCTGCACCCCACAGCCAATCTATTGGTAGCACTGACCAGCTTAGTTCCAGTGCAGCCCAGGACTCTGTTTGAGCATGAATCCAACATAGCCCAAGATTCAACTGGATTCCAGATTAGACAATGACTCTACGCTGCCTTGTATGTTGGTCCTGGCTGAGTTTGTTGGAATCCTCATGTCCTAGTGACTGCTGTTGGTTTAAGCCCAGGTCTCCCATTGGCCACAAGCACTCTGCCAATGTACAACTGGTTAGCCTTGTGCCCAACTATGCCAGACACCAAGAGAGGCAATGGTCGACACTGACAATGACACCATCCAGACTCAAATCAAGGATACCAAGCAGGACTCAAGTCAAGAGGTTGTATCATTCTACCTGAAGTGGCTATTATTTACATTTGCATGTCAGAACTGTGAAATCTTCATTTGCGTGCTTACCAAAAAATGTGTTTCTTTCATTGTCATCCTGGGAATTGCCTTTTTTTACATGCTGTCCTTATCACCATGGAAGGACACAAAAGTTGGTGCAAGATGGTCCAGCCCTGCAGGAACATACCAGTTGGTGAGCAAGCAGTTGACTACGGGTCCCACACAACTCCACCTTGTCCAATGCCCATGTCCTGCCTGGCAGCTGTCTTCCACCAGCCACACCAATGTTGCTTGCACTTTTTCCCAGAAACCAGCAGCCATGGCTGCCCTTTGCTCCTGTGAGTGGCTCAATGTCAGGACACTACTAAAAGCTGGTGATGAGTTTTCCATTTTGGAACTGCTCCACCCTTTACCCAGTCAGATGTCCACTTCTAGACATGTCTTCAGTTTTCTTTTGTGCCTAATCAATGCACATGTTTTCCTTTACTGTTCCTCTTCCTGCACCGGTTTTCTACTTTTCCTTTCAGTGCTAACTTTTTTGCAAGTTGTAATCCTGTTCTTCCTTGGGCACTACTGGCACCTTGTTCATCTCTGGTGCTTCTGCATCACAAACCCACTGTCTGCCTTTTTGGGCACCTTGTGGGTTCATGCCCTCTCCATCTCATCTTCAGGTTTTTTTCCTGCTCACTTCTTTCCAGCACTGAGGCCATGCCCACTACCCATGGCCCTGTCTCTGTCTACCTGGACATATCCTTCTTCCCATCTGATGAGCCTGTCAGCATCCCACTGGCCCTTCAATACTATGATGGCTCAACTATCTAGTCTAAGCAAGGAGGAATATTGTAGCCAGGCCAGTCACCTGGCCTCTGCCACTGCCTGTAAACCCGTGGTTGGTGGGTTGGCATAATCCAGGCATCATCCACTGAAGCCAGCTTACATGGAGCCAGTCTGAATTCTGGCTTACCATTTCTGCTGGACTACTGCATCAGCAACACATCAGTCTGTGTACTGTGTACATGCCAGATGACAACAGCAACACGTCACTCCGTGTATCTACCAGGCCCCAGTGGGCTCTTTGGGACATATTACCATCACCCACTAGCTGCGTGTGCTTCTACAACGATGGTGCTGCACGCACGGCCTTTTACCTCCACACATCAAGTGCCAACTCACAGAAATTCTCCAACCAGATTATTTAAGACACTAGCCCACATCATCTGTTGACACTCTGGGCTGTCTGCTGGCTGCGCTCGACATCCAATCTATCTGCAGTATTCACCAGCAGCAGTTGCAACACAGCCCAAGATCTGACTGGACACAGTTCCAGTGCAGTTCAAGACTCCAACCAGACACCAACCCAGTGAGTCTCAGGACTCGGAGTGTATTCTAACCCAGACACTGCCCACACGCCATCTAGGACATCACCGCTTGAACGAGCACATCAGCACCCTTGTGTCTTGGTGGTCGCCTTCGGTTTGAACCCAGTCTCCCATTCGCCACTAGCACTCTGCCAACGGCTAACTGGTTAGACTACACCCAACCAAGCTGGATACTAACCCAAGCACTGTCGGACTCATCCTATGACACCAATTGGACTCCGCCCAAGGATATCATGTGGGACTCCAGTCAAGCAGCCACTTGGAGTAGCTATTATTTCTATCCTAACATCAGCATTGCGAACTGATTGTTTATGTGCTTATCAATAAGTGCATTATTTTCATTGTCACAGTTGGTGCTGCTTTTTGTTTTTGTTTTTATTATCCTTGCCACTATGTAAGGACACAAAACATACCATTACTCTATACTTATATGGATATGGTGTCTGTTCTTTTGGACGTATCTGAAAGAACAGACACCATTGATGGTCTGCAGCCATTTAGAATTGCATTAGTACCTTCAGCTGCTAAGAGGCATTGATATATACCAACGGGAGCAGGTGAAAATGTGTGCCTTGACTGGACTCGAACCCAGGATCTCCTGCTTACATGGCAGACGCTCTATCCATCTGAGACACTGAGGGCACAGAGGATAGTGTGCGACTGCAGGGACTATCTCGAGCACACATCCCGTGTGACCCATATTCTCACCTTGTATGTCCACACACTACATTCGTAATGTCTCACCCTAACACACTCATTACTCATGAAAGACAGTCCCGTAATAAGAGTTCGGGGAATATGTGTGCATCCACACAGAAGAAGAAGGTCATGGCCAGTGTTGCCAGAACTATGTACTTATATGGATGTGGTGTCCTTTCAGACATGTCTGAAAGAACAGACACCATTGATGACCTGCAGCCGTCTAGAAAGAAATTAGAATTGTATTAATACCTTCAGCTGCTAACGGGCATTGATATATATCAACGGGGACAGGTGAAACTGTCTGCCCCGACCGGGACTCGACCCGGGATCTCCTGCTTACATGGCAGACACTCTATCCATCTAAGCCACTGAGGGCACAAAGGATAGCGCGACCGCAGGGACTGACTCATGCATGCTTCCTGCACGACCCATATTCTCACCTTGTATGTCTACACACTACATTCATAGTGTCCCACCCCATCACACTCATTACTTGTGGAAGACATTCTTACCAAGTGCCATAAGAGTTCGAGGAATATGTGTGCATCCGCACAGAAGAAGGTCATGGCCAGTGTTGCCAGAACTATACAGGGTGATTCAAAAAGAATACCACAACTTTAGGAATTTAAAACTCTGCAACGACAAAAGGCAGAGCTAAGCACTATCTGTTGGCGAATTAAGGGAGCTATAAAGTTTCATTTAGTTGTACATTCTGTGATTTTATCCTTGCTCAAATGGAAACAGATGAATCTTTCGTTTCAAAGATTGTGTTTAGTGATGAAGCAACTTTCCACACTAACGGGAAAATCAACCGTCACAATGTCTGTATATGGGGCACTGAGAATCCGCGGGAAACAACTCAGTATGAACATGACTCGCCTAAGGTGAACGTTTTCTGTGCCATTTCAGCCAATAATGTTTTTGGTTCCTTTTTCTTCGAAGGTGCTACTGTAACTGGATTACAGTATCTGGAGATGTTAGAGAATTGGCTGTTCCCTCAGCTCGAACAAGAAGCACAACAATTCATATTTCAGCAGGATGGAGCGCCACCACATTGGCACTTATCTGTCTGTAACTACATGAACATCAACTACCCGAGGCGATGGATCCGCCGCCAGGCAGCCCGTGACAGAGCACTTCATCACTGGCCTCCAAGAAGCCCTGATCTTACCCCCTGCGATTTTTTCTTATGGGGGTATGTTAAGGATATGGTGTTTCGGCCACCTCTCCCAGCCACCATTGATGATTTGAAATGAGGAATAACAGCAGCTATCCAAACTGTTACGCCTGATATGCTACAGAGAGTTTGGAACGAGTTGGAGTATCGGGTTGATATTGCTCGAGTGTCTGGAGGGGGCCATATTGAACATCTCTGAACTTGTTTTTGAGTGAAAAAAAACCTTTTTAAATACTCTTTGTAATGATGTATAACAGAAGGTTATATTATGTTTCTTTCATTAAATACACATTTTTAAAGTTGTGGTATTCTTTTTGAATCACCCTGTATACTTATATAGATATTATGCTCAGTACCGAAAGGACGGCAATCCACACAACAACTGTAGGTATCTGAGCAATCCAAGCATAGAAAAGTCATGAATTAGATAAATAGAAACGTCCTAAATGAAATTTTCACTCTGCATCGGAGTGTGTGCTGATATGAAACATTCCTGGCAGATTAAAACAGTCTACTAGACTGAGACGTGAACTGGGGACCTTTGACTTTCATGGGCAAGTGCTCTACTGACTGAGGTTCCCAAACATGACACACAACATGCCCTACAGCTTTACTTCCGTCAGTTCCTCTTCTCCTACCTTCCAAACCTCACAGAAGGTCTCCTGCAAAACTTGCAAGAGTTGCACTCCTGGAAGAAAGGATATTGTGGAGACATGGCTTAGCCACAGCCTGGGGGATGTTTCCAGAATCAAATTTTCACTCTGCAGTGGAGTGTGTGCTAATACAAAAGTAGAGCACTTGTCTGTGAAAGGTAAAGGTTCTAAGTTCGAGTCTCAGTCCAGAACACAGTTTTAATCTGCCTGGTACTTCCATATCAGCACACACTCTACTGCAGAGTGTAAAAATCATTCTGGGAACACAGATGTTGAACAGGAATGGGTTGAAACTTCCTGACAGATAAAACTGTGTGCCTGACCGAGACTCGAACTCGGGACCTTTGCCTTTCGCGGGCAAGTGCTCTACCAGCTGAGCTACCGAAGCATGACTCACGCCTGGTCCTCACAGCTTTACTTCTGCCAGTATCTTGTCTCCTACCTTCCAAACTTTACAGAAGCTCGCCTGCGAACAGAGCACTTGCCCGCAAAAGGCAAAGGTCCTGAGTTCGAGTCTCGGTCGGGCACACAGTTTTAATCTGCCAGGACGTTTCATATCAGAGCACACTCCGCTGCAGAGTGAAAATCTCATTCAGGAATGGATTGTTTTAAAGAACACCACCAAACAGATGCAGAAGAGGTCATTGGTTTTGAAATGAAGAAGAAAGTGCCTGGTTTGATGATGATAATGAAGTGATTAAGAATCTCATAAGTGTCAAGCAGAATGCTTACCTATTTCTTGCTCGAGGTCCATCCTCCATGGAAAAGGAAACATGCTTTCAAGTGATGAAGCAAAAATGTCAAACTGAAATAAGAACAATCAAGAACAACTGGGGGCAGTAAAAAGCCAGGGTACTCCAAGTGTGTCAGACACCAAGGACTTGCAGAACTTTTACACTGGAATAAAATAAATATATGGTCTATTCATTTCTCATCAGGAACCCTGAAAGGCACCGATAATATGACCATCCTCAATTATGGTCAGGACATCTTGAATTGCTGGAAAAAGCATTTCAGCTCACTCTTAAACTTTAGTTCTACTGCTGCTTATGACTTTCTCAAAAATGTCACACAACATCCAGTACAATCTTGGATGATGGTCCCACCAACATTTCATGAATTCAACAAGGCTCTAGATAGTATGAAACCACGAAAGGCACCTGAGCCTGTCAACATTCCTCTGGAGATCATTCAAAGTGATTACTTTGGCTCTAAAAACTGGGGTCTTCTCTGTGTTTCTTCTAAAGTGAGCTCCACAACTGCCACCATATTTAAAAAAAAATATGACTGAAGCGTATGTGTGGTAATTACTATGTTATATCCATTATCTCTGCAGCTGGTGCAATTTTTGTTAGAATTCTGTTGAATCATCTACAGACTCTTTCCAAGACTATACATTTTGAATCTCGGTGAGTATTTTGCCCCCCCCCCCCTGATGAATTATTGATCTGATCTTCAGTGCACAACAACTGCAGGACAAGTGCAGGGAACAGCATAAACCTTTATTGTTTGTGTTCTGTGACCTAGAAAAGTCTTTTGATACAGTGCCCAGAAAAGTTATGTATAAGTTGTTAAAATGTTTTGCTGGCCTGAACAATTTGTTTGAGTGATTCAAGCCTTCCATGAAGACATGTCTGGGCAGGTGCTGCACCAGAATGAAAGATTTGACAAGTTTCCTATTACTAATAGGCTCAAACAAGGATGTGTCCTTGTGCCTAGTAGCCATGTTTTATGAGACATTGTTTGTAAACAATGCAGGTGTAGGACTTCCATGCACGTTGGATAGAGCACTATTTAATCAGTGCAGACTGATTCTAAGAGTTTTACAAGTCTCACTCTAGTAACTGAACTACGGTATGCAGATAACAATGCTTTCCAGCTCACAGACCTGCAGAGCTGTAATTATCTGTAAATTGTTTAAAACTACATTTGAATCGTTTGGGCTGACCATCATCATCCAAAAAACAAAGGTACTCACACAGCTTACTACTGGAACTGCCTTTCGGATTTCAATATCACTGTTTCCAGCACACCTTTGGAACAAGTAGATCATTCCTCTATCTAGGAGGAATATTATCAACCAACTGCTAACTGGAAAAGGACTTGAAGACCAGGATTCATGTTGCATATGTTACTTTTGGATATTTCCTATATTAAGTCTTCTTGAATAAAGCTCTGACACCATGCACCAAACTGATGGTGTATTGAGCAGTTGTTTCTAACCTGTTCTAAGGTTGTGAAACCTGAATGCTGTACTGACATGTTCTTAAGAAACTAGAACACTTCAATCAACAGAAGCTTAGACATGCTATGATCATCAAGGGGCGACTCTGCATCAACTACAACTGTTCTTAAGAAGGCAAAGATGTACAGTATAGAAGCCACTGTTACTTGTCACCACTCAGATGGGTTGGGCATGTCCAGCAGAGGAGAAACAACAAATTCTTCAACAAATTTTTTATAGTGAAGTGAGACCCCGAAGTCGTTTGAAGCATGATAACAGCCACTTCAAGAAGAATCGAAAGAGTCTAAACACCGAACTGAGTAACTGGTGCACCACAGCAGAAGATTGTAATCACTGGTGCACAACTACTTCAGCTACTGTCTTACATTTTGAGAAGGAATGTTGAAGGCAGGAAATGAAAAATGTCACAGATGCAGGCTTTGTTAGACACAGCCACACCCTGCACCCTCCATGTGGCTGCATGTTTCACTCCAGATTTGATCTGCCACGCCATCTGAGGCATCTACATATCAACGACAGCACAAAAATGGCAATGTAGGAGAAAATGAAAACTAGGATATGAAAATCAGCTGACAAATTAATGTAACACCGAAAGAATTGTGGAGGCAGGCAAAGAGTAGGATATGTAACACAAATTATCAAGGACACTGCATGATGGAAGCCTCTCTCTAGTGGAAAGGAGCTGAACAGCTGAGTAGGAGGATAGTCACCACAGCATAAAATGATAAAAAGACAAGAATTAATTAACTGGGTTTTAAAAGCTTTGGCAGGAGCATGGGGGTGCAAAAGTAGATTGTATTGGAATTAATAAACCAGTTAACACAAAATATAAAAGTTGTATAATGTTTAATTAAATAAATTTATGAACTAGGTTTAGAGCATTTAAAGTGTTCGACTGGCACATTCAATAGAGAATACAGGTAATAAACATGGCAGATTTAGTAATGGAAACACCGACAAAATTATGAAAATCTGTGGAAATTATCAGAGGAGAAAGTGTAATCCACAAAATTAATGCAAAGAAGTTGAGAAAAAGGAGCCAAACAGTGGTAAAGAAAACAGGAATTTATGGGTGTAGTGAAAAGGCAAATATCACAACGTTCAGATAGTGCTTATGCCAGAAGATGCTTGGACATTGTACCTACAGATACATGAGAGAAGCTTTTCCTCAATTTCTGGAATCTAAGTAACTGTTATCTTCAAAATTATTATATATTTGAATGTGTGAATATGAATTTTGTCAAGACGAGGTATACTGATGATCCAGAGAGGAGTAGTTAGCAGACAACCAACATCTACATGGTTATTGTAGGTGAAGCAGATGTTCAGATTTGTGAGAAAGTTTTTATAACAATATTTGGTATAAGCAGTGGATGACTATCTGGTGTGATTCAACAAAAGGAAACATCTAGAACTCCTGAAGTAAGTTTCTGTGTTTGATAATACAACAAAACATTAGACATACATTCACAAGGAGAGATTTATGTAGGCCCAAAGCCAAGGGTTTAGTAGAGGGGCAGCATGCTCCCCAATTTTTATCCTGCCCCTATTTCACTTCTGATTTTGGTTGCAATTTTTTGTGATGAAGAGAAAATCCATTACAACAAGGGATAACTTATTAACTAGAATATGCATTTCTGTTCATTAATATTATACTGTTTGTCTGTTGAAGAGGTAAGATAAAGTCTCATGTCTTATACCCTTGAGAATCACTGAAATAAATGCAGCAAAGAGGACTGGAAATTTGCACAGGCTCTTATAAATAGTTTTCCTATTTCCTATGCAGTCAAGTCTCTATTCCAGTAAAAAGATTCCCAACATGAAATATTTGTATACACATCTAAACATTAGCTAGATGTACAATCTTCTTCAAGATTAGCACAAAGACAGCAATAATGAACACCTTTAGCTTTGGCACGTATCATACAATATTTTATCAGTTTTTCGATATTGGCTTTGCAACACCGTGTAGTGATATGTGTCAAGTTTGTTTTCTATCTGAGAAACACACCCAGAAAAAGAATGAGCTAGAAGCAAAACTGAACTTCCATGTTAAACAGGCTAGTGTTGTCTATGGAAATCTGAAACTGGTTACAGAATACTTAAAAACTAATAATTCTGTTATGGTCAACATTTTAAACATGCATCAGTGTCTGCCTATGCCATACACCCTACTTGTCTGTGGAAATCGCATTCTACAAACACCAACTATGACATTTAACTTCTACGTACACGATGTGTCTAATACGCAAAATGTTTATGTTGACAGAGTAAGTAGCTGATAGGAGGTAGACGCCACTATTTCATGTCTTAAGCAACATATTACAGCATTGATTCCCAACAATCTACACTACCTTACGGTGCATTCAGATTCTTGTTTTGGCCAAGCTTCGATTAGCTTTTGGATGTACTTAACATAGTCAGGAACATAAGTTTCTAGTGTCTGGTCATATTTATTTACCCTGTGAGCACAATATTGAGTTAACTGAGTAAAAGAAAAGACAGATATCATATCTTTCATTTATATTCCAGATCAGTGGATGGAATTTGTTAAAAAGACAAGAGTAATGATACCTTTCAGTGTTGCAAAAATGACAATTGTCATATTTACTGCTGTAAAGCCTCTGCTTCGTAAGATACTGAGACAAACACTATCTAAATCTGGGCAGAAAGTTGTATTAAGTGAGATTAAATATTTGAAAATCATGAAAGATCAACCTGTTAAGTTTTTCTTTAAATGTAGTTACGCTAAACTGGAAAATTTTGATACTGTCGATATTATGGGGGGTGGGGGAACAAAAAACAAAAAACAACAACAACAACAAACAAGTATCAGGTAGGCCTTCCATCACTAATTTGACATTTCCTCTATACATTAACCCTATTATACTGTTTTAAGGCTAGAAAAATATATTTTACTAGACTTAGTGGTAATTTGTGATTATGGACGTTTGAGAATATACAAAAAATAATAATAATAATAATAATAATAACATAATATTGTTCTTGTTCATTAGCAAATTATTATTTCTCATGTTAAGTTGCATTATAAAGAATATGACAGATCAAAAAGAGTAACACATCCTTTCTTTATGAATTTCTATTATAAAAATTACAAAATAATTTGATATGTTTTAGCAGTCTCATTTACGAGAACCTCTTTTTTTTAAAATTCTAGATTAGTCCATTTTTTGCACTTGTTTTCATATAACTGCAGAATTATGCAAGTAAATGTGTAAAGTATAAATCCACAGTGGCACAATGCTGCCCATTATGCCACGTTGGAATGATACAGGAATAAAGATTCTTTTTTTTTCTAATCAGCTGTGACTATCACATGATTAGGCTGTGATTTTTGGTTCTATGTTGAATAAGTAAACAGTAAGTAATGAAATCTGTGTCTTAGAATCATTGTCACACAATATGAATGTAAACACTCCACATGGATTAGGTGAATTTTCATTTTTGAGACTCTCGCAGACAGTTATTGTTTCAATGCATAACAGACACTACATAGTTTTATAGATGTTTCACTTAATCTAGCTTGATAAGGAAACTGCTGTCAGCCCATCTGTTTTACCTTTGACTGAAGCCTGTTTCACTCTTTGCCTGGGCTGCTCTTTACAGCTATATTATAAGTACTCACTTCTTACTTGTAAATTCAGCTCCATAGGCTGGGAGGGAGAGGTTGACTGTTCCAGAATGATGCCAATCATTGATGAGACTGGTACCTTTTTTATACTGTATCAGATAACCAATCAGAGTGCTGTGTCCATCAAATGGAGGATGCCATGATAAACGAACTGATCTACTGTTTATTTCGACCACTTCTATGTCAAGCGGTGGATCTGGTGGCTCTGAAAAATGTATCAAACTGTGACTTTTAAGACACAAATGTATGAATGAACTGAATCTACATGATCACTACCACGTTAAAATATTTTGTATTAGTAGGGATCTACAGCCTCCAGATGTTTAATAAACATAAACATGGTCTGTAGTAGGCTGTAATGTGATTTTTATTTAATCATAAAATTAGCTTGGCAATGACAAGTGTTCGAAATTAGCTAATCGTGTGAAGAAATAAAAATCACATTACAGCCTACTAAGGACCATGTTTAGATTTATTAAACATTAAAATATCTGTACTTCCTCAAATGAAATAAGCCAATGATAAATATTTGCAGCACATGAGCCAGATTACTTTAAAAGCTCCAAAAGTTAAATTTGTCCTTCTAGTTCTGAAGTTGGGGAGGGGGGAATATTGGGAGATAAAATTTGCTGAAGTAACAGAGAGGTTGGAAAATCAATGAAGAGATACAACTATTGTGGATGTTGCATTGGTATATAAAGAATGGTATGCAAATAATCAGCTTACAATTGCTCTATAAGTACCCCTGCTAGTATTCATTCTTGGTAGGGAGCATGTGGGAGTGATTTAGATGGTTGTACAACAATAAACTGGTAGCCACACAGTGCTATGTGCTACATATGACAATTTTGTAAGGCCTGCGAGTTATAGGCAACTATTAATATCACCTTTGTCTGCCTTGATGTTGTAACCTGTGTGTCCTAAGATCCAACGATGGCAGCTTTAGTTTCACCGAAACCGGTAATCATGGAATAAAAAGAATTCCTGCGATCTTGGCAACCAGTTTGTTGTTATACATTCATTCTTGGCTTGTCATTATCAAAAATGAATACTATTCTCAGAGAATATCCATACTTTTTGTTAACTCATACACAAATGATGTTAGTGTTTTATATGGGCCTGATGTTCAGAAGGTTGTCAGCAAGAATAAACAAATTCACAGAGAAATTATATATTGTTGATTAATGTTGTTACGATTGCTCATAAAAATAGCAGCTAGTATCCCACACATAACCAGTTCATAAAAGCTAACTAAATACTCCAAAATTTGTTCAATGCTTGTGAGGATTTCCCTTCATGTTATGATCCAAAGAGCGTGATTTGTGAATGAGAACAGGAAGACACTGTGTAATGGCAATGCTCAGTAAAATGTTTGAAAATATGCTCTGCAACAATGCAATGATACTGATATGAATTGATAAAACAGCGGATGGAATAATAACAGAATGAAAAGGATTGATTGCTACTCAGCACACAGAGGAGACATCAAGTTGTAGACACACAGGCACAGTGAAAAAGTCAGCTAAAATATTAAGCTTTTTACAAGCTTGTGTCAATATATATGTGTTTTCTATTGTAGTAGTATTTTTCATTGTGTCTGTTTGCAACTCAGTGTCCCCTTGATGTGGCGAGTATCTATCTATCCTTCCCATATTGTTGATATGACTAGTTTTTACAACATGCATCTTCTGGATATCACAACAACTTCTCAAGCTAAAGTGGTAGTGGGCGGACATCGGTTTAGGAATTTAGTTGGTTCATTCTACATTCCACAGATAAATCTTAGGAAGTGGGTTGTATCAACTCAAGAAAAGACTGCATAGACACTTAAAAATAATATACATCATTATAGTTGGTCATTTAAAGGTGTCTATTCAAAAAACAGATTGTCTTTCCTTCTCATCCCATCCAGCAAGTCTACTCTGACACTGAGTTCTGAGTGACTTCTTTACCCCTTCCCCTATACCTCACCAGTCCCTTACCTTCACCCCTATTCCTTCCGCTTCAACTCTTCTGCCACTATATCTGTTACTTTTTCAAAAACTGAGTATTTTCATTGACAAACACGTTGTCTGTCAGTTTATTGCCAGGGGAGGTTCTCAAAGTTGTATAGCTGTGTATTTCACTATTTTCTGCAAGAAGGCTACACTCATGAGAAGAAAGTGCAAATCATTATCGTTTGCAGTTTCGTATTGTGAATACCTCTAAAATATCAAAGTTGATTGGATTGTTGACAACAAATTTCATCCATGGGTGAATGTATTCTGGGGATACATTTAGTATTCCCAATTGATTAAACAGATTCCTGCACAATGTACAGACATGAACTGCCAACTTAACTCTAGTTACAGTATTTTATTTTGTGCAATGGATAATTTTTGTGTTAAGTAAGAAGTTACCACAGAATTTTAAGCTCAACCAATCAAGGTGGTCCTTTGGGAATGTTACAGTAACTATGATTAAAAGCAGTGGGGGAATATTGTGCATTTGAAAGAACTTTTCATGGAAAGATAATCTAATACTGTGGCCTTTTTTTTTTTTTTTTTTTTTTTTTTTTTTTTTTTTTTTTTTTTTTTTTTTGCGTCTAATGTCAGTACATAAAAACTGTAGAGGTGCGGCTAACTGTCAAATACAGGAGTTGTTGTGTATTTGGTACATTTATATACTATACTTTGTAGTGAATTCTGAAGTCAGAAGCTGATTTTTCTCAATGCCTATTAAAACAGTCATTTAGGAGGGCCTAAACTTTGAAAGCAGTTTTATTTTGAGGGCAGCAAGATTTCTGATAGTGCTGCTAAAGAATATAGCAAATAGGAATGACATTTTATGTCTATCATAATATTTAAACATGTGTAAGTACACACAAGTAAGTGTTATACAAAGATTTCTAAAGGAAAGTAAATTACTGTTACCAAATTTATAGTGTGACAAAATATTTTTTATTTTTTATTTTTTTTTTATTTATTTATTTTTTTTTTTTTTGAGGGTCAGTCGATAGAAAGAAAAGAGGAAAGAAAACTTAACCAACCTTGTATAGCCAGGTGTATAATAAGCTTGCTGTGACCAAATATATTGCCTGCCTGGCATGTGTAAAGACCTGAGTCATGTCGCTCAGCCTGTGCAATAACCAGCAGGGACTGCAGGCCACTATCTGTCTTGATTTCAGACATGCTTGTTCTGTCAACATTAAATAGCAAACTATAACATTTTCTGTAGCTTTTCATAATAATAATCTCTCTCACTCTCTCTCTCTCTCTCCCTCTCTCTCTCCCTCTCTCTCTCTCACAAACACACACACACACACACAAAAACAAACAAATATCTCTGCTGTTTACTAAATTCGATAACCACAGGGGTAAAATATCATTTTTTTATGCTCTTTAGCTTCATCTTATGTTTTTCACACAGAAACAATTCTAGTTTTTCAAGAGCTGACTCCTTTGACATCAGAAACATAAAACCATTAGTATTATCAGCTGCAGTATTATCAATGTGGCTAAGTTAATGTCAGCATCAATATTTGAATGTTACAAAATACGTTATTCAATTGCCAGGTGTTCAAATTTATTTTAATTTTTTTTAAAAATTGATGGCCTATATAACCAAATAATTACTTTTTTTTAACGAAAAGGAGTGAGAATTTATTTAGCATTCAACAATGCAACAAACTATGAAAGTGTCCAACTATGCCAACTAAAAGCTCCATTAAATAATATGCAATGTGAAATCAAAGTTGGCATTAAAGTATTTACTATGATAATTGAAACTGAAGTTATGAAATGGTCCTAATTATTGAAATATTCATTTATAACACTGCTGGTGATGAACCATGTTAATATGTTTTATTGACTCTTTTCCTTCTATTACCATTCTGAAGAAATTCTGTAGTAAGCAACTTCTTTTTCTAGTAGCTATTGTTAGTTGATCAACGTAAAAATGAGTTTGACATTTGATTGGGGGAGGTTCTGTAGACAATCATATTTCTTGCAATACAACTTGACAGAAGAGACACATGAATATTGTGACATGAGTACTTACTATAAATTAAAGCAAGAACATAATTTTGCAGTAGTGAAAAGAAATTTATATATTTGTTATATTTTATGAAAGAGGAGTAAGATAAATAACTGAACAATGTCAAATTTAAAATATACTTGTCTATTTGATTGCCCCCATTCTTATACAAATAAAAAAAACTCTTGGAACTGTTATTTGTAACTGAGTAACTGTTATGATACCTGTTTTTACAAGTCTTAGGTATACGTTCAAAGAGCTCTGAGGAACAAACCTGTAATTGTGATTTAATCTTTGCCCATTAAACAGCCAGTCAACTTGTATGGGATGATCACCTTTAATATCACACTTGAGAGTTACTTGTTCTCCGTGGCGAGCTGTTACATTCTTCTCCATCACATCAAAGCTCACAGGCTCTGAAAAAGAAAAGTTGATTTGTCCTAAAGAGCAAAGTTCAACACCAATATAGAAAACCATACAAGCAACGAACAAAGCACTTTGTATTGACAAGGAAAATAAGATGACAATGGATTTACATATTTACTTAAGAAATATGTAAGCAAGAAAAAGCACAATACAAATAGCACACATATAATTGAACCAAGCAGTTCATTTGTTTGGATAAGGAATCGGATAGCTAATAGAAGCACATAATGTAAATCTCTATTGGTAATGGATGGAAGGAAAGGCCACTTACATAACTAATTCAGAAGAAATGTTACATGTGAGAAGGAAGTTGTTGATGCTGTTGGATGCTTTGTTGCCAGAGTGTTTTCCTTCATTGTGGGGATTATGATATACTTTGCATTGCAGTTTCTTGAGATCTGCCACTATTTTAAAAAGAAATGTCTCACAATTTTTTTGTTTCAGGCTTTACAGAATGTACACCAGGTTTCAGCTCTCATCACTTTAATTTATGTGTACAAAAATGCAGTGTTATGCACTTTTCTACCTACATTACACAAAAATGTAATTCAGAATGTTACATTGGAAGTAGTTTAGAAATCTGACAAATCTGGAAATATTAATAATCTTGCCTGAAAATTCAGTTTTACAAACTACAACAACACAATGTGAGTGTGTGTGTGTGTGTGTGTGTGTGTGTGTGTGTGTGTGTGTGTGTGTGTGTGTGTGTGTGGCGGATGTAGAGAAAAACTTCAAGTAGTTCAGGGCAACCATTAGGGAATGACTGGTGGGTGGGAGGGGGGAGGACTTTTTTATATTATAGAAAATAACTCAGTAGACATAAAATGTTCCAACAAAATAATAAACATTGATGCCATTAAGTTATAACTTGGGTTTTGGGATTGTTGCTTCACACTTTCATTTCTTAGGTGTGCAGCTGAGCTGTCACTGGCACCATCTTTTGTTCTTAGTCTTAAATAATTTACACAAAAAATTAAAATGAATAAAAATATTTACGTGTACGAAAATAGCTGGTCACCTATTCACAATAGGTTTCAGTGTGGTGTAGTTCCACTAGGAGGCAGATTTAAATGGTCAGTAAGCCGTCAAATGTGCAGACATAAATATAAGAAGTCATAAAAAAGTTGGGTGCATTTTTTGTAATGAAGTGTTTCCTGTTTTTATTTTATGTTTTCTTTTATTTTATTTAAAAAATGTTGCTGATATTAAAGTTTATTTATCACAATGTGAAAACAATCCTTGAAACTTTATCACACAACAAAGGTATGAGCTGATACAGGTCACAATAATGTGTATTTCAAAAGCAAAGCAATGTGTTCCATTAACAGTAGTGATCCATCAACAAACAGAAACTGATTGTTGCAGCAGTTTTTGTACACCTGGTACTGTGCACTACCACAAGATGTCACGCATAAACAGAGGTGGTAAGATGTATTCCAAAAAGCTTTGGGATACCCCTAAATTGGTGGTAAGTATGCTTCCCATGGACTACAAATGACAGATTGATTTTGTAGTAAGTATACTTCCCCCCTTCCAGAAACAACTTTGGTGGTAACCATACTTCCCAATAATAATTAAAACACCATTATTTGGTGGTTTAGGATTTATAATAACTATGTGTTATTTATGATTGTGTATAATGATTATGTGTAATTTATGGTTGTTCAAAGCAGAGATCTGGCAGAAAAATACATAAAGACTTATTATAGGTTAAGTGAACATTTTAGAGACTTTGACACACTAACCCACAATATTCAGAAGGAGCAGCAGTTGAGCAAGGAAAGCCAGCACATGTGTCGACACTGGTCATGTTTTTGTCCAACATAAGAAGGCCGATGGCCAGCAGAGTTTGCACAGCAGCAGTCAGCACTTCGACAGATCAGTGACCAAGCAGATGGGCAATTCTTCCAAGGAGAACAATGACCAGCTCAATTTACACATCAGCAGTCAATGCTCCAGGAACTGGCAGCATACTGAACTCTTGTGCGTGACGTATCTGATGATGCAGAAGAGGACAAAAGGGCAAAGCCCGACCATGTCAGCATACAGGCAAAACAATGGAAAGCTGGCACTTGTATCAACATTGATCATGCTTCTGCCCAATGTGAGAAGCATAGATCAATGACGGAAGACTCAGTTGCTGCCCTAGAAACTTCACGACATTTGCGAAAACACAGAATAAATACCTCCGACAAATTTGTGTGAGGTGGATCTTTGAGGAGGTCCTCCAAGGAGAGAAAGAAGACATGAAGAAATGTCACCTGGATGGATGGACTGATGGTTAGTCAGCAGATGTCATACTTCACTACACTGCTTGACAGAAGAAGATGTCAGTACCGCACCAATAGGTCAATGCAGAAGATGCCATCCCAGATGTTACCACAAACAAGTTCGTGTGGTACTTACTCAGGTTTGGTGAGGATGAAGGGGCAGTGGCCTCAACAAATGAGTCACCTCTGAACCTAGAGGTTGATGAATTCTGCCACAAGACGCTGAACCTGAGGGTCACTGGTTTTATTCCAGGACGGAGCACTCCATGCCATGCCATAGCTGTTTGTTAAGAATGCAATGAGTGATTTACAAGGAGAAGACTGCACTGCTGCCACAGTGGGTGACATGCATGGTACTGAATGGAAGAATATGCCGCCAGCCCTCTGCTGCAACATGAGCCATTGTCGTATCAGCGACCAATGGAACCTGCACGCTACAACTCCACTGCTCTGGAGCCACTAGGAATTAAGCATGTTAAAACACATTGTATTACTCTGTTTGTTTAAAGGGTCTTATGTCTCAATAAATGACTGTTAGCAAAACCACCAATGTTTCTCTCACACCTCACCTACTGAACCAAGTAAAGAACCCATTACACCATGCATAAAGTTGCTTTCCCTCCTGCCATCCCTGACAAAATAGTTACTTTTGCTTCCCCTTCCCACAATCCTGAAGACTATATTTCACAACAAACAGAAACTACAACTGGTGCAGCGGACTGCCACTAGATGCCAGGAGTGTGCATAACTGGTAACACATATTCCCTTAAACACTGTAAACACATACATTTAGTGGAAAGTATATCTTCATGGCTCACAAAAAGGTTAAATATTTTTCATTGAAATGTTTTGTGTACATATTAGAATTTTCATATTTACCACCTATGCAAATTAAGAATACGATATTGGAGGGATAGCTTTTAAGGTATTCTGATGATGCATTTAGCATCTTCTGCAGTTCATCATTACTTGTTATATTTTTCTTGCTATTTTTATGTCTATAATTGTTACCTTGCTCATAAACTTATTGGGCAATATTACTAACATTGTCTAAAATATTATTAAACGTGCTTCTACTATGTGCTATTGTGCGCAAAAGTGCTGTTTGTGTATGCACAAACATTCTCCATTGAGTTAAACAAATCATTCTGACTATGTAAACTATGGTTGTCAAATGAGAGCAAGGGCCTGTTGACAGTGTGACAAGCTAGGCTAATCAAGTGATGAGAATGAGGTCGTAACAGTGCCTAGGGACCTGAAAACTGAAAATGTGGCACCTATTTTTGGCAAAAATAGCACTTATTATTGAGATATTTGCATCATTTCTGCTGAAATTCACATCTAATTTTTTGTTTATAAATGATTATACTTGTCATGCTATGTGCCTGAAGATCAAGTGTTGATGGGGTCAGTTATTCTGCCAATATCAAGGCACAACTGTGGATGTTTGTTGGCTATTTCTATGTTAAAGCCATAGTGAAACACAGAAACTGCAAGTAATTTGCATGAATCCTTATTTAAGATTCATTCCACATCTCTTGTACCAACTTTTGCTATAAACTAGGATATAAGCAAGCAATATATTGTAAACATGTAACAATTTTGACACTCAATAGTTGATATCATGTTCACAATATGAAGTTAAAACAGAACTTGTATAGCAGCCAAAGTAACTTGCGATGTGAAAGTAGGAGTAAATTACTCAGGCATGAAAGTGTTTGTGGGAACATCCACTATACATCACTTACGTATGATACGTGGAATATCTGTGGCTTGACCACAGACTTTAGTGCCTTCTTATCTCCCAAGCAGAACAGCGGTGTACCATTTACTGTGTAAATTTTCATGCAATAAGGCATTATTATTGTTCTGTACTATGTCAAACTTTTATTATATCATATGTATACACCTACCACATTCATGGCCATCAATGACTGAATTATCCCAAATACATATTGCACTAGATACTCCACTACTATAATGTGCCAAAATTTGCATGCCACACTGATGTTTTCCATTCTGGATAGCGCAGTGCTTCTCAGTTGACTCTTTGACAATGTACAGTGATCAGTTTTGCAAGTGATGAGCTTCAGTACTGTGGTTCAAAACAAAATCACAGTAAAATTATGACATTGGTGCCAAACAATTGAAAGCAACAAATGATTTACTGTTGGACCTCAGTGCCATTCCCATGTTGCAGAAACACCAGGCAACAGCTGTTGTGTAACATTCTGGTCGCTCAGATTTGTGTCCATTCATTATGGGCACTGCACCTTCCACACCTACTGCAAATTAGATCCACCCACGTTTGCTGCTGCCGGCTGTCCAGATTCTGAACATTCACATTGCACTGAGGATGGATCTGGGACATAATTTTTCCTGGACCAACCTCAAACCTTTGATTAGACTCACCACCATGCAGCTTGACTACGACCCACTGCCCATCTTCACATGACAGCACCAACCCCAACAGCTATATTCACCTAGTTTCTCTTTTGACTACCGCACGACTATCACAGGTTGCTGATGCTCTACGGCACTACACCCAGAACACAGTAGAGGAACCGAACAAAACACAATGCCTTTTTGAGCAATTTTAGTTGCACAATTCACCCTAAACCACCGCAGACAACTAAACCACCATTTCCTGGCACAATTTCAACACAACAATGTCAATCTCTCAAGATCGCATCTCTGGCTTCACTGACTTCAACCATGACGTGAAACAGATTGATATCCTGTGTTCGTGCTTACTCATGGCCCCTCTTCCATGGACTGCCTCTATGCATACCACACCCATCAAAGTTTGCTCCGGCAAATAAATTACCATCTGGCATCGATCGAACCGCCCCCTCAACATACACAGATACAAGTTTCTCTGGCTTGTGTGGCATCCACCTGACGACATCCTCACTTCTGGCACTCCACCCCTGTTTCTTCAACCACGCTGATAGTGTTCCATGTGGACACACTGGACACTTCCCATGTCAGCTACAACCATACCACCTGTTCAGTGTTCAACCATTCCCATGGCAACTTCAAGAAACGGCTTGATTGTCTCTTGCAAAAGTACCAGCCATGGCATGACTGGTCATTCACATCAGTAGCCCCTGCAGAAGCAGTCAATGACCCCCCTCTTGTCTTCCTTTCAGTAGTCTACACTATGGGGGGAGGAGCTCTGTTGGAACATCCAGTTACATATGTTGCTACTTGACTTGGCCACAGATGAAGTATGTTCTTAGCTTCCAAGGAGAAGAATGTGTACCTTTTACCATGTAAATATTTATGCAATGGAACATTATTATCATTGCATATCATGTTGTACCTCAATTATATCTTTCCATCGCTATACACTTTTCACATGATTAGTGGCCTGTCAACAGTATCAAAAGTCTAGCAATTGAAACACTAGAATACAAGTGAAAATTGAAGGACTACCAGATACAAAAATCATTTTATTCAGCTGATGTATTTTCTGTCATAAATGAGCATCCTGGTACATAGCTTTTTGGTCTTACTGGGATGTGAGATCAGTGTGCAGTGAAATGACAGTGACAAAAGACATGGAATGTGAATATGTAAATATACAAATGGTGGTAATATCATGTACAGAAGGTGTAAAGGGCCAGTGAATTGGTGGGGCTGTCATTTGTACTCAGGTGATTCATTTCTGACACAATTATGGCCACACAACAGAAATTAAAAGACTTTGAAAGCCGAATGGTAGTTGGAGCTAGAGGCATGGAACATTGCATTTCGGAAATCATTGAGAAATTCAATATTCTATGATCCATAGTGTCAAGAGTGTGCTCAGAATACCAAATTTCAGGTTTTACCTCTCACCATGGACAACGCCGTGGCTGATGGCCTTCACTTAATATTTTCTTAGAGCTGTCAGTGCTAATAGACTAGCAACACTGAGTGAAATAACCACAGAAACCAATGTGGGACATACATCCATTAGGACAGTGTGGTGAAATTTGATTTTAATGGGCTATGTTAACATATGATCGATGTGACCTTTACTAATTGCAGTGCTTCTCCTGGGCTCGGTACTACATTGGTTGGACCCTAGATGACTGAAAAACCATGGTTTGGTCAGATGAGTCCTGGTAGGATTTGAGTGTGGTGCAGACAAAACACAGCCATGGACCCAAGTTATCCACAAGTGCTGGGCAAGCTGGTGGTGGCTCCATAACAGTGTTACATGAAACAGACTGCATCCTGGGGCCCACCTGAACCAATCATTAATTGGAATTGCTTATGTTAGGCTACTTGGAGACCACTTCCAGCCATTCATGGACTTCAAGTTCCCAAACAATGATGGACTTTTTATGGATGATGATGTGCCACATCAACATGCCACATTTGTTTGCGAGTGGTTTGAAAAACTTTCTGGATGGTTTGAGAGAATGGTTTCGTCATCCAGATCACCTGACAAGAATCCTATCAGATATTTATGGGACATAATCAAGAGTTCAGCTGATGCACAAGAGCCTGCACTGGCAACACTTTTGCAACTATGGATGGCTATAGAGGAAGCATGGTGCAGTATTTCTGCAGGGTACTTTCTATGACTTGATGAGTCCATGCCACGTTGCATTGGTGAATCAGTCTGGACAAAAGGAGGTCCTGCATGATATTAGGAGGTATCCTATGACTTTTGTCACTCAGTGTATGTGTAAAAACAAATTATTATGTTTGTGTTTTTTAAAAAAGGGAACACCAAGTCATTCCATATTGTAGCAAATTTACAGCTAAAGTGATTAAAAGAATGAACAAAAAAGTAATAAAAACAAATTAACTCTAGGAAGAGTGTCAAAAGCATATTTTATTTCTATGACTGGAGCACATTGATGTATGGCTATTCACTATAACTAAGTTTATTCTGTTACCATTCACTGTTATCTTCACAACCTTACTGAGACCAGCCCCAATCCCATTATCAGCACGGCAGAGATAGAAACCCTCATCTTCTGAATTTGCTGCTGGGATTGATAGGGTCCCATTTGACAACACCATGATGTGAACCTCTGATGTATCGAGCGACTGAAAGTCTGATGCTTTCCCACCTAAATTAAAACAAAACAGCAAGAGAGTATTCTTTGAATTAAATAAACCACATCTTCAACAATAGTAAAATTAATTTCCATTTATCAGCAATGATTGTAAAGTCAATTTACCAAAATCTAAAGTGATTTCTAGTTCCTGAGATACATGGCATCCAGTAACAGTTCACTGTAGAAGATACAATGATGAAAATATTAGCTTGCTTAACTGATGTTTGTATAAACAAGGTAAGATAAAAAATATGTGGTTTACAAACTAAGTTCAAAGAGGAACAGCTTTCTGTGTCAATAAGGAAAGGGGAGTAAACCATTTGAAGTGAAGAAGGAAGAACATACGAAGAACATGAGTCCTTAGCTGTGACTTGGAGTCTTAAACTACACTGTATGTTCTCATACTGTATACACATCTGTTTTGTTTGAATATGAGCCATTTGTTGTACGCTACATAAGAAAGCGTACACAAAATCAGCACATTAATGGGTAATTATGTAACAGGACATTCCTGTGCCCATTTAGAATCACTGGCTACATTAAAATTGAAATATATTTTACATCACTTCTTTTTTCTGTTGCATTTATGGAAAATACTGCCTTCCATGCAAAATAAACAATAGTCTGTACCTAAGTGGGGAGATACGGCACATAAGTTCCTCACATACTTGAAAGAGAACTGTGACCAGTCAGTAAATCAACTTTTACTAAAATCATTATTAATTTGTCTGAAATATAAAAATTAAAATTTAAACAGAAACTGTAATCCAATCATTTTCTTTTTCAGCAAATTCATGGAACAGTTTTCATTTTGAAATTTATAAAATAACATTACAATAATTTGTAAAGTAATCACAAAACCATCATTATGAAATAACATTTTTAATGGCTTCAGTAACTTCTTAATGGACTGGATTAACTCTCTCTCTCTCTCTCTCTCTCTCTCTCTCTCTCTCTCTCTCTCTCTCTCTCTGTGTGTGTGTGTGTGTGTGTGTGTGTGTGTGTCTCCTGGTGCTGCAAGCCAGCTAAAATGAAGGACATCAGCAGAAGATGTGCTCTTGGTTAGAGCCCAGCTAACGAACAACCAAGAGCAGTCGCATGAGGTGTGAAAATACTATGAAATGTGACCAAAAAAGTCAGATACAAATTAAAAAAATCAGGAAAGGGTATCTCAGAATATTCTACAGGTGCATAATGGCTGACACAAGGGAAGGCTAAAGGCAGCAAAGCAGACTGTTAATTCAGGCTTAAGGCTGGTCATGTCAATATATTCATCATGTCAATATATTCAAAATGGCTCTGAGCACTATGGGGCTTAGCATCTGAGGTCATCAGTCCCCTAGAACTTAGAACTACTTAAACCTTACTAACCTAAGAACATCACACACATCTATGCCCGAGGCAGGATTCGAACCTGCGACCATAGCAGCCACGCGGTTCCCGACTGAAGCGCCTAGAACTGCTTGGCCATCGTGGCCGGCATATCAATATATTCATCATATATTCACAAATGAGGAAGAATTACACCAGTCTGACATGCTGCTGTAGGAAGTAGTGAGATAAAATATTTGTATGTTGTGTGATAAGTGCACTCTGCAGCTCACAGCAAGATGAACTCAAGCGCATTACTAATCTCACCTTGACCATGCAGCCATGACACAACTGGCTGAGGATAGCCCTCTGCCTTGCAATTAACAAGGAGTGGATTGCCAGCTAGTGTAGACATGTCCTGTGGTTCAACAAGCCATCGTGGGGAAACTGTAAAACAGTGATGCAAGGAATAAAACTACTAGCCTATAAATGAGCAAGGAAGCTTAGCGCAAACCTGAAAAATTGTGTAATTATTTTATTGCAGTCTACCACTGTTAAGGTTTAATTTAAGTAAGTGATTTCACACCTATCACTGCACTGAGATATGCTTGTGTGGCAAATAAGCTTTCTTTCATAAGTAATAAAAGTTATACACTTACATAGATGTACAAAAAATGAAAACAGAAATATATTCAAACTTCCTGGCAGATTAAAACTGTGTGCTGGACCAAGACTCGAACTTGGAACCTTTGCCTTTTGCAGCCATGTGCACTACCAACTGAGCTACCCAAGCACACTCACGACCCGTCATCACGGCTTTACTTTCACCAGAAGGCAAAGGTCCTGAGTTTGAGTCTCAGCACACAGTTTTAATCTGCCAGGAATTTTCATTTCAGCACACACTCCACTGCAAAGTGAAAATTTCATTCTGGAAAGATCCCCCACACTGTGGCTAAGCAATGTCTCTGCACTTTCTTCCAGGAGTCTTAGTCCTGCAAGGTCTGCAGAAGACCTTCTGTGAAGTTTGGAAGTGAGAAGATGAGGTACTGGTGGAAGTAAAGCTGTGATGACAGGTCATGAATCATGCTTGGGTAGCTCAGTTGGTAGAGACCTTGCCTACATAAGGTGAAGGGCCCAAGTTCGAGTCTCGGTTTGGCACACAATTTTAATCTGCCAGGAAGCTTCATAACAATGCACTCTGCTGTAGAGCGAAAATTTCATTCCAAAAATATATTCCCTGTCATTAAAGAGCAGTGTATTAAAATCAAACATCTATGTTTAGATGAATGACAGGAATGAAGTGGGAAACAAAAAATCTGATTGTTGAAGGTGCTTTAAAATAAAGCGAAATGTGTTTGTTCTAAATATGAATTTTATTACAGACACAAGAGATCATATATAACTTGCTAGTTAGTTTCATGTTCCATGAATCATTTGTACGATCAATCATAATGCAGTGGAAAAGGTCGTTTTATACTCACATTACACATGCATTTGTAAATATAACAACATGCTGATCATCTACAGTTTTTTTTCAGTACCGAACTGCAATTGCAAAAAGATGCCTAACAAACAAAAAAAGACAACATGTATAAGACTTATCTTGTATGAAGATGAGTGGTACCTGATATTTATCTGGTGGTTCCCATATTATCTACAAACATAGACTCTGGCAAAAATCTGAGGTAAGTTGTCCATGGGTGTCGGATGAATGTTTTGATACAAGGAATCTAAGACAGCATATATTTTACTATCAACTAACCCAACTTTGTTTTCATGTGTCATAATTCTTTACAGATCAGAGGTGGTTATTACCTATTTATAGTAGTTCTTCAAAATACTGACCATAGTGGTCTGGACAAACTGTTCAGTAACATCTCATGGATTGTACCACATGATCCAGCGTTTCATGGTATTGGCTAATTTATTTCATTGATAATGAATTAATATCTGCATTTTGACAGCTGCTAAAAGGGGGCAGTAAATAAGAAATTATATTATATATATTTATTTGTAGTGTATTGTTTTGTGTTTGTCATGGAAAAATACAAATTGCAAGAGAGAATTTCTGGTCCCTTGTCCTCACTACAGGTGGGTTCTTCTGATCCTGCAGTCTTAGCAAAATCCCCTTCCACAAGTAAGAGGAAGGGAAGATCATGTTGCCTTCAAGACTGTAACTCCAAAAGCAATGGCATCCCAGAGACTGCTTTATTTTGTGGAGTCTGTGGCTGTTCATGTCTGTAAGCCATGCCATCTGTTTTTGGTAATATTGTGAACTGAAGTGAACTACCTATGGACAGCAGAGTATCAAGAAAACCTGGTCATTCTTGTGGTACTAGCCATAGAATCAGGAATGATAGTCAGTCTTGATTTGGAGGAAGTGATAAATGAATTCCCAAATAGCATCCATTTGTCTAAGGCGGCTAAATTTTGGTAACAGTCAAGTAAATGGTTTTGCATCCTGTATTTTGCACGGACTAAATTTCACATTTAAGTGAAATAATTTTGATATAGTGTATTAAACTGTAGCGATTTTCTTCATATTTTTGCTATATATTGTGTCCATATTTGATTTTTCTCTCATAATTATTCGGTAAAAGAGGCTATTGAACTGTAGTAGGAATTTTATTATTTCTGAACATTTAATTTGCACATAAGCTTTCAGTTATACATTAAAGTGTTTAAATATTTCAATAAGTTTAAAATTGAAGTTAGTGACTACAAATTTTTATTGTTGGTAGTCCATAAACCAATAGCAATGCTGAAGTTTTGGAAGGGGAGCATAAAATAAATTACAGCATAGGGGTATTATACAACCTAAATACAGCCCTGCCAGCACACCACCATATCTGAACTGTTTTAAAATTTTGACATCCCACATCAACCAGTCTACAAACTTCTGGCTGTGGATTCTGTCTTCAGAAATTATATGTTCACTGTTCTGCTCAATGAACTAATAATCCCAAAGGTGCTGTTCATTATCCCCTTTACACCAATGGTTAATGGGTTGCCTAACTCATTACAATTCCAAACACAATCAAAAGGAGCTTTGACGCCAACAATCTCAAACTTCACCAACCCATGGCACTGAAAGAATGTGTTTTTAAATGGGGTTTCCTCTTCAAAAAGGATAAGTTTGCCATCCTGCACAGTGTACATTACTCTTTCATGACTACCCCCAACAGAAGGAGCATTTTTGCCATTTCAACTCTTTGGCTAACTCAAGCCATTACTTGCACTTTATTCCTTGTCTGTTCAGACTATTCTCAAGCTTCTTGGGTTGTATCCATACTTTTGTCCAGTCTCCAGAGCAGTAATGCACTTGCAGATATTCAGAATGAGGCTAGCAGAGTTGAAACATATTTTAAACCTCTTGCCCAATGTGGCTTGTTTGACTACATTACAGTCATCTACCTTGTTCCACACCTTACTGCTGCCAACCGAAAATCTCAAATGTTCTAATTCTGCCTGTGTTACACCAGAACTACTTTGACTTTTAAAATCAACTACTCCATCTCCATAATCATGGAGCATTATACACAAATATCACAGCACCAAATGCCAGCCACATCTTCACACAACCAGGTTGCTTCACAACATCCAACATGACAGGGTACACAAACACCACACTGTCAATCATTTCACACTACTCTGTGGCAGTCCATACATTTGTTCATAGTGACAGTGTTTATTTAGCATAGACACATTATTTAATGATACATGTTCACAAAAATATACAATACTTTACACATTTCTGTTTAATTTTTCTCAAAAACAACTGACTTATGACATTTTATGGGAGGCACCTGTGTACATCATTTATAAACTTTATTGAGTTATCTAAACATAAGGATTTTAATGGAGATTCATGATTTTTGTATGTGATTTAACTAGGAAGAGAGTCGAGAATAAGATTGGATTAGGTTTGTGTTCATTTTCCATGTATAAAGTATAAAGTGAACAAAAAATTTGAACTAACATACAGTAATGAAATTAATAAAAATACTTTTGATTTCAAGATACCACCAAAAAGCAGAACTGCATTTTGGCAGATGAACTAGTTGTGGTGGAGGTTGTGTCTAGCTCTGAAAGCCAGCAAGTTTTCTTTTTCTTTGCATGCCTATCAATGACTCAATATGTCTGTGCTTTTTTTTTTCTTTGGTGAGTGGTCTTCTTTAATGCAAAAAAGTGAACTTAATTACTTTTTATCCTGTATATCACTGCAAAATTAGTAATCATCCTTTGAAATAAATTTACTGTTGTTTATTATAATATGGTACTACATCTTTTAGTTTTCTTTCCTTGGAACACTGTCTATTGTCACTTAATGACTGTAAACAAGTGTGTGTTAACATGTAGATACACCAGAATCAAACTTCTAATTATCTAATACTTTTACCATAGATTTTTATCACTGAAATAGTCAAATTTAATAGTGATTCAACATCTCAACAATCTTCACAATGTCAGTGTTGCCATCTCAGACTTCTGAATATGTTGTGGCCATTTAGAATCCTTAATGTTGTTTCATAATGGCCATGAACTTGTTAAAGCAGTCAACTGGTGTGGCACAATGGTGTTTGATTACAGTCACATGCTTTATGTTACGCAGAGCTCACTTTGGGTGAATAATTTATGTAGATAACATTGGAAGAACGGGTGCTTCTATTCCGATGAAAATGCCATGTTACTCAAAGAACACGAATCATTAAATGTAATATTTGAAGCAATGAGGTTTTTAAGTGATGATGAATGCAGAAGTACATTAATTGTGAAATGACATCTTTGAAAAGCTATAAAATTGCAACTGAAAAAAAAAAAAAGAGTTTTGAATGAAGTGACAAATTTTCTCAAGTATCAGTCATATTAATTTGGAATTGGCTTTAACATGACAATGAGGCAAACCAATTATTAATATTTTAAGATATGTGCTTATGTGAAATCTATGCACTTTGAGAGCACCTGAGCAATTCAGTAACTTACACTTACTTACCTTTCACTCGAAGCTGAGCAGAGTAGTTGCCACTGGCGGCATTGTTGGAAGCCACACAAGTGTACATGCCACTGTGTCTTGCTGACAGCTTTGTGAAAACCAGCATGCTGTAGAATTCACTGCTCTCTTTTTCAGTTACCTGCATAAAAGTAGGAATCTTTCATAGGCAAACCAAGAATGTAAAGATTTTACGTAATTTCACTGGATATACCTTCCCATCTGAATGAAAATATCAACATCTCATCTTACTAATTTTTGGAAATTCCAACAATGATTTACTATTAGCAAGTTCAAGGGGATAAGTGTCACAGTCTGTATTGTGTTTAATCACTATCAATTCATTCATTCATAGTGTCCTACAGATCCATGTCATTGATGAAATCCGATTGCATGCAATGTCTTTTTCTTCCAAACAGCAAGAGAGACCTATTGCATTCATTTCTTTGCATTTCAAGAATTAGTATTCCTAAACAACTTTTGCAGACAGTTTTTACTACACAGGAAAAGGGGAACCACTAAGTCATACACATATCAAAAAAAGTTTTGCATCACCCTGGTTCCCAGAACTCCTGAAAGATAGATGTTGACTGTGGATATTGTATCACAGACCATGTCCCTTTGACTGTTCAGAGATGCCAGTAAACCCAACCAAAGATGTAAACAACCATGAATGAGCAGCACCTATTAGACGAAGGGGGTCCGACAGTCTATCCGTTCCAGTCGCTCCACCAGGAAGGAGGTATGTGGCATGTGTTGCCTGTTGTTCAACCATGCCTAGACAGTCAGTACCGCAGTTTTATTGTGTCCGCACTGTTACTTTGTGCCAGTAAGGGCTCTCAACAAGGGAAGTGTACAGGTGTCTCAGAGTGAACCAAAGTGATGTTGTTCGGACATGGAAAAGATACAGAGAGACAGGAACTGTCGAGACATGCCTTGCTCGGGCACCCAAGGGTTACTATTGCAATGGAGATGGCCGCTACCTACAGATTATGGCTCAGAGGAAATCTGACACCAGTTCCACCACGTTGAATAACGCTTTTTGTGTAGCCACAGGATGTCATGTTATGACTCAAACTGTGCTCAATAGGCTAAATGATGCACAACTTCACTCCTGAAGTTCATGGCGAGGTACATCTTTGCAACCACGACACCATACAGTGCAGTACAGATAGGCCTAACAACATGCCGAATGGGCTGCTCAGGATTGGCATCATGTTCTCTCCACCGATGAGTGTCACATATGCCTTCAACCAGACAATAGTCGGAGACATGTTTGGAGGCAACCCGGCCAGGCTGAACACCTTAGACACACTGTCCAGTGAGTGCAGCAAGGTGGAGGTTCCCTGCTGTTTTGGGGTGGCATTATGTAGGGTCGACATACGATGCTGGTGGTCATGGAAGGTGCCGTAATGGCTGTACGAGACATGAATGCCATCCTCCGACCAATAGTGAAACTATATTGACAGTATATTGGCGAGACATTCGTCTTTATGGACGACAATTAACGACCCCATAGTGCACATCTTGTGAATGACTTGCTTCAGGATGATGACATCGCTCGACTAGAGTGGCCAGCATGTTCTCCAGACATGAACCCAATCGAACATGCCTGGGATAGATTGAAAAGGGCTGTTTATGGACCATGTGACCCACCAACTACTCTGAGGGATCTACACCGAATCGCCATTGTGGAGTGGGACAATCTGGACCAACAGTGCCTAGATGAACTTGCGTATAGCATGCCACGACAAATACTGGCAAGCTTCAATGCAAGAGGACATGTTACTGGGTATTAGAGATACCAGAGTGTACAGCAATCTGGACCACCGCCTCTGAAGGTCTCGCTGTATGGTGGTACAACATGCAATGTGTGGTTTCCATGAGCAATAAAAATGGCAGAACTGATATTTATGATGATCTCTATTCCAGTCTTCTGAATAGGTTCCAGAATTCTTGGAACTGAGGTGATGGAAAACTTTTTTGATATGTGTATATTCCTAAGGAAACACTCTTTCATTTCTTTAAAGTCAAAAACTCCTGCAGTTTGAGATTTGTCTGTGCCCACATGTTGCTAAGGTTTTACACATCCTCCATTACAGTCTCGATCTTTCCCCATGCAATTTCCATAGTTTTGGTGCCTTGAAGAAAGACGTTGGTGGCTGTCCATTTCCTTCAGATGAAGAGGTGCACACTTGGGTACAAACAAAGTTCTGTAGGCAACCACAAACATTTTTCCATGAGGGCATTGGCCATCTTGTCTCACAGTGGTATAAATGCATTAACAGTTATAGTGATTACTTTTCAAATAATAGTTTACTCACTTTTTCCTATCTCTCTCCTTATCATTTGGCTGCTCTTTATATAATAAAATAGGTTGGAACAATGTGTTGTTTGTCTAGAGCTGTTTGTACAATTTATGTTTACTTGAAAGTTGGTAAAACATAATGTTTTGGTGCCTTGAAGAAAGACGTTGGTGGCTGTCCATTTCCTTCAGATGAAGAGGTGCACACTTGGGTACAAACAAAGTTCTGTAGGCAACCACAAACATTTTTCCATGAGGGCATTGGCCATCTTGTCTCACAGTGGTATAAATGCATTAACAGTTATAGTGATTACTTTTCAAATAATAGTTTACTCACTTTTTCCTATCTCTCTCCTTATCATTTGGCTGCTCTTTATATAATAAAATAGGTTGGAACAATGTGTTGTTAGTCTAGAGCTGTTTGTACAATTTATGTTTACTTGAAAGTTGGTAAAACATAATGTTTCCTATACGTTTTCTTAGGTTTATAACATGAGGAAAAAGCAGAATGTGAGTTGACTGTGATGAAATGAGTGTTGTTTGTACAGGGTGGTGAGAAATAATGTGTTGTATACTGTGCTTTAATCATATGCCATAAATCAGTCTCTTTGTGGTATTATTGTATTGTTGCTCTGAAATTCTATAGCTCACTCAACAAAGTCTCAGTTCACTTTTCAGTATGGAATGATGGACATTGGAACAGCATTTGTTTATCATAGTTACTTTACACAAATCCTGGACATATGTTACAATGAATCACATATTCAACAGTTCCATCAGGAATGATCACTTGTCCCTGAGATCACACTAATGAAAGTAAGTCCAACTGTAATGACAAAATTTAAGCATCCTTTGGTACAGATTTTGTGCATTGTTTTTACTGTTTTTGACAGGCTCATCAGACGATTTGAAATACTGAATCCCATCATGACTCTGCCAAATCTGCCATCTTTATATGAGGACAACCCTGTGTCATGGTTTGCGCTTGTCGAGCTTCTTTTCAAGTTGTATCATAATGTCTGATGACACATGTGCCTCATCACGTGCATCCATGATCATTCAGGCTTAATTTGCAATCTACTCCTCTCACCACTGCCTCCACCAAAATACGAGTTCGTGGAGAAGACAATCATAGGATGCCTTGCCTGCGCACCACAAGAATTAATAATCAAGATCTTGTATGAGGAACACCTGCGGGACCGAACCGCATCACAATGCTGGCGCCACCTTCGGCTACTTGTGAATGAGTGTACCATGCCGGACATCACACTGTGGGTGGTGTGGTCTGCCAAGCTGCCTAATGACCTACAGATCCACCTGCTACCACACTCCTTCGAGTCAATTGGCTCTCATCTCCACATCACAGACCAACTGTATTCATCGCTATGACAACGCCATCCAGCTCACCACTCAACACTAGCTGGCCCAACTGCTCCTGCTTACTGGCCGTCTGCTGGCAGAGGGAAGGCTTGCTCTGCTTCCAGGCCTTCGACATCGTCTGGCAGCATCCGCTAACTCTCTCCACCATCTGAACACTCCAGGATTGCCCACCATATATGCCGGTATATATGCCAGAACAAATTGGCAAGGACAAGCCTCCTCTGCTCCCGCAGTCTCCACCACCACCACATCCGGCTCATTCATACTGCTGGTACCACAAGGTTTTCGGAAATGATGTTAAGAAGTGACGGTTACCTTGCCAACACCCAAATACCGACCACAGGACCTAAAAGATGCTGAGTCCTGCAGGGAACCTCACAGGCGTCCTCATACATTGTACTCCATCCACTCATCCGGCCGGACGAACGGTCGTTTGTATGTGACTGACATTCTGTCACGGCTCATTTTCCTAGTCGACACTGGTGCTGATGTGTCCATTATACCTACATTGATGGCTCCCCCATCTTTTCACTGACGAAGTCACTTCTACGAGCTGTCAACGCATTGACATTACAAACCTCAGGCTCTGTCAGAGGTACGGTGAACCTATCTCATTCTCAGTGTTTTCCATGGACTTTCTACATTGCCGACATCAATCAACCAATTCTTGGTATGGATTATTTGTCCCATTACAAACTCTCTCCAGACATAGTTCAGGGCTCAGTGCTACACCAACCCACTAACACTCAGATGCTGTGCTCCCTCACTTATGTTCCACACTCTATTTCTCGCGTGACATGTGACTTAGTAGGCAAGTACTCCACCCTTGCAGGTGACACTATCTACTTTCAGAATATGACTCGGCGGCACAACTCCGCTGGGAAAACAACGAACTGAAACAACGCATAGCACACACTTACAACGAGCCTGTTGCGGCTCATACCTCGCTGATGAAACTGCAGCCCACAGTTCCGCCACCTAATCGAGCTTCTCTGGCTGACACCAGCTCAGACACAGTTAGTCCAAAAACATTAATTGCGTGTGACAATTCGCATCTTGTAGACTCCACATCCCTGACATGCTCGCCTCGTTCAGTGTCATGTGCTTCAAACAATGCCCACCACATAGGCAGCCACCCCACATGTTGATAAACATTTCCCCTCTCTTTTGCACCAGCCATGCCATTCGGTGACCATTGCTGTTCCACGCATGACACTCTTGCCCGCGCCTGTTATCGAGTGCAAGGTTGACAGCAGACAGTTGTTCCCGATTCCGAACCACTCCGCACTTCCCACGCAGCCGTCCTCTCCAAACAAGCGCATGCCACGCTCACGTACTAAGCATGTGACTTTCAGGCTGCCCTTTCCCACTCGTGCTAACAGCTACACCTCGTTGCACCCTACTTGTCCAAAAACTTCCAATACAACTTCATGCCATTCAGCCCGAAAAACACAGCACAAACGTGGCAGCATTTCATTGACTCCATCTTACAACAGTTCAAGTTTTGCTTCGCATATCTGGATGACTTACTCTTTTCAGCAAATCAGCTGAGGAACATGAAAATCATTTATCCACGGTCCTCTAGACCTGGAACTCCAATAGTGTCAAGGTCAACAAAGACAAACTCCAATTGCGTCTGCCCTCCATCACTTTCTTGGGTTACACCATCTCCGCCAACGGAATACAGCCTCCCAAATCTTGCATGCATGCCATCATGTCACTGCTGCCCCCAGCTACTTACAAAGAACTCTGACATTTCCTGGGCACAATAAATTACTACCGTCGTCACCTGCCCTCTTCCGCCACCGTACAGGCCCCGCTGATTGGTCCCCTGTCGGGTAAACAGACTTCAGGACTCAAACCCGTTAGCTGGACTGCACCTAAGCTGGAGGCCTTCAATGCACTAAAGACTTCTTTAGCTCACGCCATGATGCTCGCCCTCCCCGACCCCTCGACCAAGTTGTTCATCAGTGTGGACGCCAATGACATCGCGGTGGGAGTGGCACTACAGCAACGCAAGGCAGACATGGTTTCCCCTCTTCATTTCTTCTCTAAAAAGTATCAACAGCTCGTTCTTCATCCTCATGGATCACAAACCACTTGCAGATGCTTTCTGCAACCCCCCTAAAGACCCACCCCCTCAGCATTTCTGCCACTTTGATATAGCCTCCCAATTCACAGCTGACTTTCGCTACATCAAAGGCATGGACAACACATCTCATGGATCAATACCATTTCGTGCATCATTGACTTAGCCAAGCTGGCCGCCCTACAAGCCTCCAACGAGGAATCTCAAGCTCTCCTCACAGACAATCAACCGTCCCTTGTGTTTACCAAAACTAAATTCCTTGGTGTTGTGGACGAGGTGTGGTGAGGCTCTTCTACTGGTACCTTAAGCCCATTGCTCCAGCCCTCTCTGCACTAGTAGGCCTTTGACACGCTGCATAACCTCGCTCACCCTGGCATCCGTGTCACTACACAGCTCGTCTCTGAGTGTTTTGTTTGGAAAAATATAAAACGGAACTGTCAGACCTGGGCACACAGCTGCATCCCCTGTCAACGCAACAAAATCGGCCACCACCCCACCCCACCACTGGGCAAGTTCGACATCACCCCAGGACGATTTTGTCATGTACATATCAATATTATCGGTCCTCTTCCACCGTTGGAGGGCCACAGATATATTTTACCGACAACTGATCGCATGTTTCCACCCCCCCCCCCCCCCCCTCAGATTTCATAAGTTGCATGCGCATTCACTTCAAACATGCGTGCCTGCACCCACCTATCAGCCACTCCCCGCCGGACACTTGCACACCAACCGCTCTCAACACTTGCTCCCACGTGATGCTGAGAGATGATTCGGTCTGACAGGGTCCCTTTAAAGTCCTCTAGCAGGGCGATACAACTTTCGACATCATCGTCAAAGGCTGTCCAAAAACTGTCTTGTTATACCAACTCAAACCAGCATCCGTGGACCCTGACACCCATCTGCTGGCTCAGTCACATTCTCCTAACAACCCTCCTGTCAGTCTCCCTCCCGCCGTGAAGTCCGACAATGTTTCTCCTAGGGCCACATGCCGATTTTATCATGGGATGCCCGTCTGTCGCCTACCCGATTTCATACACCTATACAGAAGAAAAATAATCACAAAGAAAAGGAGCGCTACTTTAAAAACAATAATAAAATTCTTTAACTAGATGTGAGATATTTGAAGCCAATGTCTCACAATGAAAGGACAAACCATAAAGAAGAAATCTGTAATTATAAGAATGAGTGTAAAACAAAAATAGCGTTTTTCGCCTTAGAAAACATCAAAGAAGAACAGGCAAGACTTTCCCACGTAAATGGATGGAAGTGTGGAGCTTCTTTGTGACTGGTTGACCCTCATGCTCTCTAGCTTTAATGTTGATGTCATTTGTGCTAACATGCTCATTTGGCTTAATGAGTAATAAAGTAGTTACTGTGCATTTAAATGGTGTTGATCGTACTTCATTCCAATCAACTAGGCCAGTTAACTAAAGTGGTGACCCCAATTTCACAGATTATTTATAATATTCAACATTGGGCCAACATAGGTCGTTTGTTTACAATCACACATTTAGATCATCAGCAAGAGGATGGGTTCCCTCTTCGGAAGGAAGATCATATTAATTCTTCAGAAGGAAGAATCAAATGGCAAACTTCAAATTACCATTATTTATTCAAAACAAGAATACTCAAATCAGAGAGGAAATGAGGCACTGACTAATTAATTTCATGGACCATAGTGCTAATGGCAGACCAATATGTGAATAAAACACTGGACAGTGTGTTACGTTGTCAATATAACCATGAATCCAATAGATATGCACACATGGGACAGTTTTACAATCAGCCAGTATTGCTCAAGAGAGAACTGGACTGGATTTTACTGTGCCAGTTTATAACCTGATGTTTCCGCCTCTGTTGGTATGGTGTGATGTGTGCTCCAGTGACACAACAGCTCCAGTATTAACTGCACAGTCACGTGAAATGTGCATTGGGTGTTCAATCATGCTGTGATCATGGCAGGAACTTTGATCTTATGAATCTGGCAACAAAATGACTCTCCAGCGAGTGGCCGTTGCTGAACAGCTGCAAGTGGGAATCATTCCAAAGTTACTAGCATTCCAACCCAGCCACTCACAGACTTGGTTTCAAATAATTTAATTCATTTTACAAAGTTGTGGAGTGGTAGATGATACATATAAATTTGTAGCAGTGCTGAAAAATTTAGCCAAATCTTCTCATATTGATGTTACTGCTGCTCCTCCTACTTTAAACAAGTTTGATATGATAAAGAAAGGCATTACTGTCACGCTTTTTGCAGACACATGAACAAAAAATACGCAAGGTCTTGTATGAAGAGGACATCAGAAGCAGAACACCTTCACAACTGTGGCACCACATGAGTCATACAGTTGGACCCGATATATTTTCAGATGACACCTTATGGAGAATATGGCTGCTCCCGCCTTCACCATCACTGCAAGCTATTCTTATTTCAAGAGAGCATGAGACTGTAGATATCAAATGACACTTGGCCGAGAGGTTCCATGCAGTACTGCAATCACATAAGGAAGCGGATTCGCATGTAAGAAGTATTAATACTATGCAGGGAGCCATGTTGCCATGATAGGAGAGGGGTGGTTCTGGAAAAGTACAAACACCTGTGAACTTGAACTTAACTGGCAGTATGAAATGTGAGGGATCATGGGGTCTACAGAGATGATGCAGAATGCTGATTAACAGAGCTTCAGCAGAAGTAGATGACTCCTCCCAGTGGAAGACTGTTGACCTAATGTTCTCGGCCTTGCACAGAGAGAATAGCAACACAATGCATAACAGTGGCTCACTGCCGAAGGACATGTTCTTTCATGAGAAATTCAGAGTAACATCACATGCAAATATATTTACCCTTGCTATTTCACATATCAGCAACAACACACTACTATCAGTGCAGCTGACAACAAGACTCAAAAGGACTGCACCCTACAAGGATTAGGATAACATTTCATTTTCCCAGCTTAAGGACCCAAGGATTTATGTGCAATCTTAAGAACCCAAGGATTTATGTAAAGGGTAGGGTGTCTGGCCGCCACTTCCTGGTAGACTGGTTAAGCAGTAAGCACTGCACCACAGGAACATTCCCACTCAGGCAACAAACCAATAAGCACCTTGCTATGTGCCGTTAATTACTTACCAGTGTGTCATTGCGGAACATGCCACCTTACAGCAGATTTTCAATTGTGGTGCACTTCCAACTGGAATTTTGTGATAGCAGATGTATCTGTACCAGTTATAGGGGAGCATTTCTTTGTCACAAAAAACTTTCACTAGATTTAGCAAAGGAAAGATTAGTTCTATTGCTGGACATTCAGTGCAGGAACACATGGAGAATGTAGCCACAACAGCACAGAGAGATAAAAGAAAACATTTAACAAAAATTATATCACTACAGAAGAGGAGATCTCCAGGACTCACACCAAATTGCAGGAGATGATAAAGCAGATATTGTTACTACATCAAGGAAATTCAGAGTTAGAGGAATCAATAAGGAATTGTCCAGAACAGATGGAGAGCACTACCAGCCTTGCAGCATCAGGAGCAGCCACTATGGTGGAACAGACAAGGTACAAAGGTTTGTGGTGTGCAAACCACTAAAATTTTACCTGGTCATGTCGGCAAAAGGAAACATGTGGTCAGTAAAAATGTGGACTAAAAGCATTCAGAGGTGTTGTTCATGGGATGAGGCTTTACTTTCATCCATTGCAAGGTCCCACCATCTACGCAAGACAAGGAGATTTGCACCAAATAGATGCTGAGCAGGTAAACAAATTGTAAACAAACTTTTGCTCTTAGGCATAGTTCAGCTTTCTGCCAGCAACGGGGCATCACAGATCCATTTAATACCTGAGAAGAACAATTACTGTAGATTATAGATCACTTACTGTAACACCAATATCGATTGTAAGTAGTTTATACTGTGTAATTACGTGTATG
The DNA here is from genome assembly GCF_023864345.2 of Schistocerca serialis cubense. NCBI lineage: Eukaryota > Metazoa > Arthropoda > Insecta > Orthoptera > Acrididae > Schistocerca > Schistocerca serialis. The sequence goes on along the minus strand of NC_064638.1, from coordinate 1,253,233,628 downwards.
TAACTATGAAGTAGTTGTTCTTTACTGATTAAGTTCATTGAGTTGTGAAAGGAAAGTTGATATGTGTAACATATGTAATATAAAAACTTAAAAGATGTTTAAAAATAATGAAATTTTGTAAATTATGCCTGTTTATAAAAGAGAATTTGTAATTTGAATACTGGTTCATGTTTAAGAAAATTGTATGATGTAACTTAAAAGGTGTAGGGAACCCCCTCCGCTGCGGAAGAGACTTGGCATGCGGTAAAAGGTGGATTTGGCGGTCAATCTGGGTGGCAAGAGAGAGCGCACATTACACAGTCAGAGGCCAGCAGTTGTACAGTCAATACCGTGGGTGCCAAGTGAGGCATTCGGAAGCCGATTTATGTTGAAATTGCCTCGAATGTGGTTTCAGTTATAATATGGCGCTCTTGTATTATGGAATGGCTCTAAAATGATTAATATGTTGCCAAGAAGAAATCTGAAAAGAGCCTTAAACTGCAAGAGGTGAGACCAGATAGCCGCCATGTGCTTGCCACCACTATTGCGCCACTGCTTCGCCAACTTCAGGAAATTAGATATGTATCTTAGTATGGAGCAGTATGTTTGTGTGTGTGCTTTTTCAATAATAATTCAAGTGATAAAAACATGTGTGTGAACTTTGAAATTGTCCTGATCATGAAACCTATGCAGGTTCCTATCCTAAATCTGCTTAAGACCAAGTATTCTGTTTCTGAATAATCAGTGAATTGTTTTTACTTTGAATGTGCCAAAGTTTCAGTGCTAAAGTGTATAAATGATGCTAGTTAAACAACCTGCTTCACAGGTAATGAAAAAGGCATGTAATTTGACTTACAGGAAATTTGATTTTGTTTTGACTGTTACCATAAACTAATTTCTGAAGTTTTATTTGAGAATAACATTTGAGCAAATTGCTATATACTGTTGAAATACAAACAAATTCAAGTGGGGTTAGAAAGCCACATTAGTGTAATGCAGTTTGTCTCTGAAATAATTACAGAATTTGCCTGTAGAGTATATGACAGTTGATGGGCCCCAACTATATTCTTTTCTATTATGAGAAAGATAAACTAAATATTGCTTTTGCTAAAGGAATCAGAAGTATTTCCATAAAAGAGAGGGTATACAAAAGTGTTATTTTATTGCATTTAGTGTCTCTGTGTTAGTTGAACCAGGACTTTTGTCGTGCTTCACTTAGACTCGTGATGTCTTAGATAACTTTTTGGTGCTGAATTGGTTAATAGTTGAGATGATGATTATCATTAACAGGAGTAAAGTACCATCTGTCCTTCTGTGTCTACTAATTTATGCGAATGATAACTACTGCTAACCACTGTTCAGTTCATCTGGTAGTTGTGTGTATTCATTGCAGTTCACAAAGGGAGAAAGAATGAAAGTCCCTGTCTCGGGTTCTTCGGCCGACGTTCATCTAATGATTTTTCTGACGTTTTGCCAGCACAAGTGGCTGTCATTGTCAAAGCTTCACCCTCCATTGCCGGTGGTGAACTGGAGGCAATGGAGGGTGAAGCTTTGACAATGCCAGCCACTCATGCTGGCGAAACGTCAGAAAAATCATTAGATGAACATCGGCCAAAGAACCCGAGACAGAAGCCAATAGGCAGTTTGTCAACAAGTGGCCACGAAAGCCTTAACAATTTTGTAATGAAAGTCCCTGTTGCAAAATTACAGTTAAATTGTTTGAACTTAATGTTTCCACATTATTATGCCTAATTAGGCTGACGACTGTTTATTATTTCATTCACAAAAACTTTCACTACTTTCATCATTTCCTAAATTAAAGTCTTTCTCCTAATTGCCATTTATACAAAATTCATGTTCGATACCCCCTGACCAATAGGTAAACACACGGTCAAACTTCAAAATTCTTCCCAGAGGGTAATGTTAGTTGTCAGGGCATTATACTTAGTGCAAACTTGCAGTAATACACATTATATTACCTCCTTTACTATACCATTTAGGAATCCTTTGCCCAACTTACAGGATTTTTTAGACCCTCTGGCAGATGAAAATATGTTTAGTGCGATAGATTCCAAAAAGCTGTATCATCAGATTCCTATGGCGCCAAAAGACATTCCAGAAAGGTCAATTACCATGCCCTCTCACCTTTTTGAATTCATGTGAATGCCTTAAGTGTTAAAAAATGCATTTTATTGACTCAATATTAGGAGAGTTTCCATTCTGTTTGTGTTACTTGGATGGTATTCTGGTTTTCTCAAAGTCAGCAGAACAGCATAAAACGCATTTAAAAATTATGTTTGATACTCTGAGGATATATGGTGCCATGGTCAACGAAGAAAAGTGCAAACTTTAGAAAAATTAAATAACCTTTTTGGATTATTCTGTAACTAAATCTGGTATTACCCCAACAACTGATAGGACTGAAACTATCCACTCCATGCCTGGACCTGCAACCATCAAAGAGCTTGACGATTTCTTTAACAGTCAACTTCTGCAGGAGACATTTGCCTCAAGCAGAGCAATTGCAGGCACCTTCACATATGCCTTGATGGGGAATATAATCACGGGATGCATGTGCTAAAGTGGACAGATGATATTCAACAGGCTTTCAAGAAGATAAAATGCAGCTTAGAAAACAGGCAGTTACATTAGCACAGCTGATAGAGTATTCCCCTTTAACTATGACAGCAGATGTGAGTGATGTTGCAATCGCAGTAGTTCTGCATAAGGTAATCAATAGAAAACCTTACCCACTGAGGTTCTTTTCAAAAAAACTAACTGTGGCTCAGTGCAAGTGGTCAGCAATTGACTGGGAATTGCTCACAGTTTATGAAGCAGTCAGGCACTTCAAGGAAAACATCAAAGGCTGACAGTTCACAATATTAATGGACCACTGTCTCCTGATCAACGTGATAAGTAATTCTAGTAAAGATTATGTACTTCAACATTTTTGGAACTTGGATTCGATCAGCCAGCTCTCAAAAGATGTGGTACACATTAGAGGAGCAGTTAACATTGTGGTTGACTACCTTTTCAGAATAAATTTACTGTCAATATGCCTCAACCTAGATGGCATCGCAGCAACCCAAGAAAATGATGAGGAGCTCCAACAATCATTATGAAACCCACAGTTGTAATGAAACAACAGAACAAGTCTAAAATGTGAATGCAGGCAAATGACTGATACAGAAGTGAAATTATGGTGTGGCACATCACTAAGACACACCAGATTGTTCATGCCATGTACAGGAAATATGTGTAATTAGTCATCAAGGGACAGTTGTGAAAGACTTTGACAGTGTTGTGAAAGTTGTGAAGGAAGGTGGATCAATCAAGAGAGGGACAATAGGAAACTTTGTGAGTGACAAGTGTATTCTTAAGGATGTTGTGTACGTTCCTGAACTTGTTAGAAATCTGACATCTGTGTATGCTATCACTGACAAAGTTTACAATGTTGTTTTTGGAAAACATTCTGTTCAAATTTATAAAGATAAAATACTCATTTTAAACAGACCAAAGCCCGCATCTCGTGGTCGTGCGGTAACGTTCTCGCTTCCCACGCCCGGGTTCCCGGGTTCGATTCCCGGCGGGGTCAGGGATTTTCTCTGCCTCGTGATGGCTGGGTGTTGTGTGATGTCCTTAGGTTAGTTAGGTTTAAGTAGTTCTAAGTTCTAGGGGGACTGATGACCATAGATGTTAAGTCCCGTAGTGCTCAGAGCCATTTGAAACCATTTGAAACAGACCAAAAACAAGAAATGGATTGCCTGTAGTGACAATTAAACCAGAAATGCAGTCATTGCAACCAGAAAAAGAAAAACAAGAATGTCATTAGAAGCTAGGTCACATGCATGTAAGTTGTGCTTCAAAAATCAAGAAAATTTGTGATCGAGTTCCTACTAAATTACATTCAGTGGAAAAATTATGTGTACCTTGTGTATGAGCTAAACTATCAAGAAAGCCGTTTTCTACTGTTGGAGAAAGATCTACAAGACAACTTAAACAATAAACACTGATCTGTATGGAGAGCTAGATTTCCCAACATATAACGGATAATTTGAAAACCTGGGAGCTTATGGAAGACCAGGTAATATGCAAGACAGAGATTACTACTAAAACATTGTGCACAAGTTAATAAGAGTGAAAAGCTAAATGCATGGTCAGTTTTTCAAATCTCATCCGATGCAGTCCCCAACAATCAGTCTTTCCTTCTCATACCGCATGGTAAATCTCCCCTGACCCGTGGTTCTGGATGACTTTTCTGAAATCTGCCCCTTTTCATAGACCTCTCCAGTCCTTTTCATTCACCCTTCTTCCTTCCCCTTCAACCCTTCTGCCTGAAGAAAGAGCCACTCACTCCGAAAGCGTGTCAGTCACAACGGTCTTTTATATGAGTGTTCTGCCACTGCTTGGTGGGTAAATTTTTTATCTATCCAATTAAATAATTGAGTTGTAGGCAGGTGCACAAAAGTGAATGAAAACTTGTTAGCCTCTAGATGAATGCTTTAATAAGCTAGAGGCACATGAACACTTGGTCACACACACACACACACACACACACACACACACACACACACACATATACCACCACCACCACCACCATCATCTCTGCAACTACATTGTGCTGGCTGAACACACAATACCAGATTGCAATTTGGCAAATGGTCAGGGGAGTGTGTGTATTGGGTGGGGTGGATAAAGAGAGAATATGGCGGGACCTGCGAGGAGGGGCTGGCATGGGGTAGCTGACATCTTAGAGGGAGGCAGCAGGGTGTGGGATAGGAATGCAAGAGGGGCAGACTGCATGTGCTAGACAGCTGGGAATGCAAGACTAGATATACTAAGTTCATGTGGCGTCCATGACAATGATGTAAAGGTGCAAATTGAGAGAGGATGACATGGTGAGTGAGGGAGCTTCACGAAAGCTGGTGCTGGAGGGAAGGATCTAGATGGCACAGATTGTGAAGCACTCATTAAACTAAAGCATGTTGCACTCAGCAGTGTGTTATGAGAGTGTATGGTCAACTCTTTTCTTGATTCAGTTTGGCAGTGGGCATTCATTCTGGTTGACAGCTGGTTAGTAGTCATGACCACATAAAATGCTGAGCAAAAATTGTAACAGAGCTGGTACATGACAAGGACCACTGCAGATACACCATCAAATTCCAGACTAAACTGGAGAAATTTCTTTTTGTTTATGCCGTGATAGCTGTCCAAAAGCAAGTGCTGTTGGCGGTTAGTGGGCTTGATATGGGCAGAGTTATGGATGGTGCCATCAGAGAGGTGGAGATCAACGTCTCATTGCGCTGAGGAGGATGAGGCGAAGCAGATAGGAGAAGTGTTGAGATTGTGTATGAATGAGGATAGGTGTTTTGTCTCTGTGTTCAGGTCCTGAAGATATCATTAGATAACCTGAACCAGCAAGAAGTTTTGAATGTTTGAAGACTACAAATTCCTCCGAAAAACCCATGAACAGGTTAGCATATACGGTGTAAATGCATTACTGGGGATAGTAATTGTCGAAAAAATATATCAAAGTAAAAGACTTTGCAAATATTAATCTTTGAAGTTGGAAAGGTGTAACTCAGATTGTTGAAAATGCTCTCGTGAACTTCTTTCCGTTGCTCCGCTACAGTTAATTCTTCCTGTACATTTCTTGTGTGAGGACGGGTCAGAGAACACCAATCGTCGCTAATAACGTGAAAGCTCAAAAAGTGATTCTGGCGCACACGGATTTAGAACTCTGAACGTTATTTATTTCTTGGCTTAATGTTTTCTCACACGCTGCAGCTAGGTATCTCACGTTGTACTGGCCCTCTGGCGCGAGATTTCTCGCGGGTGTTATATAGATTCGCTGACAATCGGAACATTGTTGCATGTAGTACTTACAATCACAGGCGTTGTTTAAAATTACTGAAAATGTTATTATTCAGTGAGTACCATTGAAATACATGAAATAGGATACAATGTATCAAATACATACAAGTAGGCCCTATCTGTTGTTTTCCTGGAAAAATAGGTGAAATAATTCAAATAAACAATGTTGAGTGCATTTTTGTTAATTGGACTGAAACTACGTTATCCAAGGTATTCCTGCTTGAAATATAAGTACATTATTGTCTAGTGTAGACAGAATTCCAATTTATAGTCCAGTAGGCTAAATAAACACGTGGCTTACATTCTCAGTTTAGTTTCGTATTGTGAATTACAGTAACTACGAAGTACCGGTAATTAGATGTCATTATCTTAAACAATAGTGTACTAAGTTGATAGTAAGACAAACAAAGTTTTTTTACGGATTCTTAACTTAATAAAATACGGTACATTTGGTGCTTATTTTGTTATCCAATTGTTTGTAAACGAATAGTGCTACTTGTAACTAAACGAATCGACGACACATTTCTAGCAATGTATGGACGTACGATTAGCGAATACTTTGACATGCAGTTGTTGAAAGTCACATTACAGACGCCAAAAGGCGAAATTTCATATGTGGGCCCTACCTAATGACATAACAGTTAATTAAGCGATCCAGATTTCCTTCGAAATCGAAAGAAAAACGGTCTGTTACGTTTCCCGTAGGAGTGTACCACGCGTGTGCCCATAGCTGTGTCACGGATTTGTTTATATATCATCGATTCAAAGAAGAAGTAGTTGTGTGCAAGGTAGTAATTGATGGGGAGTATAAGGAATGACGTAGTTCGATTGGAGTCAGAAAGACGTTGCCAGACGTATTTTTTAAGAGCACAAGGGCATGGACGTGAGGGATATTATTGTGTTGGGAGGTGGCTTTAACAGTGACGAGTAAGGTCATCACAGAACCTCTCCCCTGAATCTCACCCCAACGACTTTCCGCACACCCATCTACTACATGCCTCCGAAAATCCGTAAATCCAATGATCCTGGATGCTCCATTGTAGCCGATTATTGTATTCCAAGTGAAAGAATCTCCGCTCTTGAACCAACAACCCCAAGTAACTGCCAACAGCCTAGCCTCTCACATCAAACATTCAAGTCACTTCCATCACCAACTCTTGACCATTCTCATGCAATTAGCATCTGGAGCCTAGTTCAGCTGCTTGTCTTCATGCTTGTCAAAACCTACCTTGGCCACCAACATCGCTGTATCTCTCCCCTTTTGAGAGTGTTTGGAATATTATGGGCAGAGGCCTCTAACCAGAACGGGATTTTGGCGATCTAACGAGACAAGTGGACAGAATTTGGTACGCTGTCATCAGGAGGACATCCAACAACTGTTGTCAATAAATGACAAGCTGATTAGTGATTGCATAAGTGCTACAGGTGGATCAACGCGTTATTGACTCGCTCAATTTGTGAAGCTCTTTCTCTTGAATAAATCATACAATATTTCTGAAATTGTAATCATTTGCTTGTATGTGTGAACCACATCTACCGATTTCGTTCCATTAGCGTAATTTCTTTGTGGTGCGTCGAATTTTCTGTCTTAGAGCGTATTTCATTATGTTTATTTCAGCTCATTTCAATCTGAGTCAAACTCCTGCTGATTAATAAATATTTAATGCTGATCATTGGTAACAGCAGTGACTGCAAGACAAGCCAACAACTCCTGTCTTAATAATTTCTCTATTCTGGTGGTAGTTTGCATCTTGTTTATTTCTGTAGTTGCACGGTTTAGCTGTGTCATGATGAACCGAGGGAAGAAATGAAGCCTAGGACAGTGACTTGGAGGCCCATATATGTCCCTGGGATGTGCGGCCCGGCTTTCAATGGATTAAGGGCGAGGGTTTGGGAAGATGTATCACATCAGGTCGGTCACTCAATATAGGCTGCTGTGGCCAACAACTGTCAAGCCAGGCACCTGGCTGACAGCAACCACAGACTTTTTCCACTGGTGTGGCCTGTGCGGTATAATGACAGGGGCCCTATTTGTATCGTTCATACTCATCGGTGCAGTAGGTTAGACTCGGTAGTGACGTCATTTTCGGTTCTTAATCCGAGGTTACTATTCTGTAAGTTCCTGAGACCTGTTACCGATCGGTCCTCCTGCCTATTTTTCGACAACTATACCGAGAGGTTTTGGACTTCGGTATGGCCCTCTCGTTCGGTTGTCCGCAGCTCGTGGTCGTGCGGTAGCGTTCTCGCTTCCCACGCCCGGGTTCGATTCCCGGCGGGGTCAGGGATTTTCTCTGCCTCGTGATGACTGGGTGTTGTGTGATGTCCTTAGGTTAGTTAGGTTTAAGTAGTTCTAAGTTCTAGGGGACTGATGACCATAGGTGTTAAGTCCCATAGTGCTCAGAGCCATTTGAACCTCTCGTTCGGTTCAGTGTGATTTATTTACATCCAGAATTTGTAATGTAACGATTTCCGAGTGTGTGGTCAGACAGGAATCTAAGAGCACAACGTAAATTACTGTGAATGAAACTAGCAGCAATCGTCTTTATACTTTATTTAGCTTGTCAAAAGTATTTATCTGCGATCGAATACTTAACAACAGTAGACAGAGATGAAAGATTCCCACCACAATATTTCTAGAGTATACCACCATATATGAAACATTTTGATTCATCAGATGCATGTTATAAACTACAAGGATTTTCTATAGCTCCACTCGCCACACGCTCTCTAAAAGGCCGTTTTTTTAGAATTTTGTTTTTATGAACCAAATCGTTGATGTATTATGTAGAGAAGTATGCTACTGCATCATTTGGATCTCTAGGAGCGAGTTACAACCACATTTTGTGCATGTTCTTATTCTTTGACACTCTCTTAAACAATTTTTCCTGTTCGTGGAGATGTGTTCCGTCTATGCAAGTAATTGAAGGCAGTTTGTTTATTGCCATACGCGTTTCGCTTCTTTTTTTCGTGAAGATGCTTCACAAATAAAAGAAGCGAAACACTTTTATGGCAATAAAGAAACTGCCTTCAGTTAGTTGCATAGACGCAACGTACCTCCAATGAATTTTGAAGTAACTAAGGAACGAAGTCGAATAATGAGCCGAGACGAGAATCTGGGCCTGTGCAGAATATTGCTATTTTACAAGTCGACCCATGCGGTCAAACCACAGTCCTTACCTTTTTTCGTCCGACTGTCAGCTTCCTGAAAGGCAGTGGAGTGGAAGGCCAGTCACAGTGACAGATCTCTATTGCCTCACGGGAAGGGATGTAGTTGTGTTTCGTTTAGAGATTCTTTCTTCTCTTTGAAAGGCCGATTTACCAACATCCCGGCGCCATGCAAATTGAATAGTTTCACTTAAAAAACACGCAGACACTGGGAGACAGGACGGCAACTTCTGAGAATATCATGCGCGGGAGAGCAGGGTGTTGGTTGTAGCAAAGGCTTAACTGGAGAGTGGGAGGTTGGCCCTAAATTGTTTAAGAACGGTATACACAGGAAGACAGGGGACTGGCTAACTTCATAAAGCTTTTCTCAGATAGGGAGTTAGTTAGCTGTAAAAATAATATCACTGACCAGCGTTTAGTGGAGCCTTTTCATTGGCAAAGAAGAATTACTGGTACATCGCAAAGGGAGAAAGAAGTTCTCCTTTGGTGACAGTCATGTTCGGGTCTTCAGCTTGGGAGAAAGACACACTTCTTTTTCGACGGCGGAATGGAAGACAGTTTCATTCTGGGGGACGTTACAACTTCCAGCCACAGATGTGTAGCTGTGGGTAGTCAGTCATATCGCTCATAGCTTCCCACTTCCCATTATGAGAACTATGGTGAGAATTTGCAGCATAGGCAAGCGGGGAGTGAAAGTTATTAATTGTGTGCTTCCAACGCGATCTTGTCTTCTCATGATGACTTACGAGATTATGGCCATTCTCCTTTACATATTCCACATAGACTTTGCCAAGACAATCAATTGTTAGTTTAGATTTGATCAATGTTTTTAAGTGTTAGGCTGCGTGTTCTCTCTACTTTATCGACCTCAACAAAATTCTGCCAATAGTTCAAGTCCACAGGTGTGATGATAGAGATTTTTATAATAACGTAGGGTTAATTTTGGACTAATCGTTAATTTTATTAGTTAGATGAACTAATTTTCAATTCTCTATTCTTTAATGTTTTTATGAGAGGATCAACACCCAGGACTCGTTTGCTAGGGCTATGTTGTCGGAAGCGCTGTGCACAGAATCGCGGTGTTTTTCTTCATTACATGACCGGGTGAACTCCAGAATCAAAACCCCTTCAAAATGTGAAAAAACGTACAATGCCCGCTTCCAAATTACTGCTTTCTCTGTCACTTCGATCAACACTAACAGAGGTGAAACCTATTATGCTTTTTTCATCCAAGGACAAAACTGTCACAACATGGGAACATTACTACCACTACACAACGAAGACCATAAATTTCTGCAAAAGACCACATGGAGAACATGAATGGCAATTTAATGCACCTCGGATAGACGAAGTCGCCATCGTAGTTGTGAACAATGAAAACACAACCATGACATGATTGTACAATGAAAAAGAGGCCCACGACGCACTGTAGAGTCACGCCTTTCATATTAGATTAGATTAGATTAGATTAATAAAAGTTCCATGGATCATGAATACGATATTTCGTAATGATGTGGAGCGAGTCAAATTTTCCAATACATGACATAATTAAATTAATTTAACAACATACTTAAGTTAATATAGCAACTTTTTTATTATTTTGTGTTTTTTTATTTTTTATTTTAATATTTTTTTTTTTTTTTTTTTTCTTAATTTATATCTAAAAATTCCTCTATGGAGTAGAAGGAGTTGTCATTCAGATATTCTTTTAATTTCTTCTTAAATACTTGTTGGTTATCTGTCAGACTTTTGATACTATTTGGTAAGTGACCAAAGACTTTAGTGCCACTATAATTCACCCCTTTCTGTGCCAAAGTTAGATTTAATCTTGAATAGTGAAGATCATCCTTTCTCCTAGTATTGTAGTTATGCACACTGCTATTACTTTTGAATTGGGTTTGGTTGTTAATAACAAATTTCATAAGAGAGTATATATACTGAGAAGCTATTGTGAATATCCCTAGATCCTTAAATAAATGTCTGCAGGATGATCTTGGGTGGACTCCAGCTATTATTCTGATTACACGCTTTTCTGCAATAAATACTTTATTCCTCAGTGATGAATTACCCCAAAATATGATGCCATATGAAAGCAATGAGTGAAAATAGGTGTAGTAAGCTAATTTACTAAGATGTTTATCACCAAAATTTGCAATGACCCTTATTGCATCATAAGTAGCTGAACTCAAACGTTTCAGCAGATCATCAATGTGTTTCTTCCAATTTAATCTATCATCAATGGACACACCTAAAAATTTGGAATATTCTACCTTAGCTATATATTTCTGATTAAGGTCTATATTTATTAATGGTGTCATACCATTGACTGTACGAAACTGTATGTACTGTGTCTTATCAGAATTCAGTGAGAGTCCGTTTACAAGGAACCACTTAGTAATTTTCTGAAAGACAGTATTGACAATTTCATCAGTTAATTCTTGTTTGTCAGGTGTGATTACTACACTTGTATCATCAGCAAAGAGAACTAACTTTGCCTCTTCATGAATATAGAATGGCAAGTCATTAATATATATTAAGAACAACAAAGGTCCCTAGACTGACCCTTGTGGAACCCCATTCTTGACAGTTCCCCAGTTTGAGGAATGTGCTGATCTTTGCATGTTATGAGAACTACTTATTTCAATTTTCTGCACTCTTCCAGTTAGGTTCGAATTAAACCATTTGTGCACTATCCCACTCATGCCACAATACTTGAGCTTGTCTAGCAGAATTTCATGATTTACACAATCAAAAGCCTTTGAGAGATCACAAAAAATCCCAATGGGTGGTGTTCGGTTATTCAGATCATTCAAAATTTGATTGGTGAAAGCATATATGGCATTTTCTGTTGAAAAACCTTTCTGGAAACCAAACTGACATTTTGTTAGTACTTCATTTTTACAGATATGTGAAGCTACTCTTGAATACATTACTTTCTCAAAAATTTTGGATAAAGCTGTTAGAAGGGAGATTGGACGGTAACTGTTGACATCAGATCTATTCCCTTTTTATGCAAAGGTATAACAATAGCATATTTCAGTCTATCAGGGAAAATGCCCTGTTCCAGAGAGCTATTACACAGGTGGCTGAGAATCTTACTTATCTGTTGAGAACAAGCTTTTAGTATTTTGCTGGAAATGCCATCAATTCCATGTGAGTTTTTGCTTTTAAGCAAGTTTATTATTTTCCTAATTTCAGAGGGAGAAGTGGGTGAGATTTCAATTGTATCAAATTGCATAGGTATGGCCCCTTCCATTAACAGCCTAGCATCTTCTAATGTAACTAGCTGTGCACCATGATCAGAAAGACGATTCTCAACAGGCTGAGCATTTATCTGGTTAAACTTATCTTGGTCTATAAAGAAGTTATCTATCAGTGAGCTGCTATCTTTTACCACCCGAGTAGGAAAATCAATAACGGGTGTCAAATTGAAAGAACCGAGTAATACTTCAAGGTCATTTTTCCTATTACCCTCTTTCAGAGAATCTACATTGAAGTCCCCACAAATAATAATTTGCTTCCCCCTGTCTGACAAATAGCACAACAAGGAGTCCAAATTTTTCAGAAATAGATGAAAATTTCCTGATGGGGACCTACATACAGTTACAATTATAAATGTGCCTTTATTTAATTTAAGCTCACAGGCACATGCTTGTATATGTTTCTCTACACAAAACTTTTTTGTTTCTATACTTTTTGCACAATGATAACTTTTGACATATATGGCAACTCCTCCTTTCTCCATATTTTCTCTCGTTACATGCCTTCTGACATCCATTAATATTTTCACACGGAGAGGTGGAATATCATTTTAATGTGTAACAATTTCAACGTAAAAGAGGCGTAGAAACAAACAAAATGTCATTTCCAAAGAGTTCTACGCGTACCGCTCAATGATCAGGAACAATAAAACGTAGAATCACGTTCTCAACACTCGCCGTTTATTCGAACAATTCCTGGTAGACATGTGTGCAGAAACAGAAGCGGAACGGATGCTTTACGAATCAGAAGAAACTACGCGCGAAAGAATACATCCACCTTCGGGACGCAATCATAAATCACGGAAACATTGACGTCATTGGAACAATGATAATCTTATCCTCATCATGCATAGTAAGACCGAGGCACATGCTCGAATACACTCATGATGCCACGACCTACATAAGAAAATATGGACGACCTAACTTCTCCATAACACTCGCATGCTACTCGTCGTGACGATAAATCAAAGAACAACTAAGATACGGACAAGCTCCCATGCATCGACACGATCAAATAGCCCGAGTTTCTGCCAGATTTATTGAAGTCGTCTCAAAATACCACATCTTTCGAACTGTTCGACGCTGGGTGCAAACATTGGAATGGCAAAAACGAGAACTGCCTCACTCGCACAATCTCATATGCCCACACGACAGAATTCATACCGTGGATGTCGACAAAATCATCACCCAGTCCACAAGAAGATCTCGAACTGTACGACATAGTAATCATGATTCACGGGCCATGCGGGCCATTAAACCTCAATTCGCCATGTATGAGTGATGGAATGTTGTTGTTGTTGTGGTCTTCAGTCCTGAGACTGGTTTGATGCAGCTCTCCATGCTACTCTATCCTGTGCAAGCTTCTTCATCTCCCAGTACCTACTGCAACCTACATCCTTCTGAATCTGCCTAGTGTATTCATCTTTTGGTCTCCCTCTACGATTTTTACCCTCCACGCTACCCTCCAATGCTAAATTTGTGATCCCTCGATGCCTCAGAACATGTCCTACCAACCGATCCCTTCTTCTAGTCAAGTTGTGCCACAAACTTCTCTTCTCCCCAATCCTATTCAATACCTCCTCATTAGTTACGTGATCTACCCACCTTATCTTCAGCATTCTTCTGTAGCACCACATTTCGAAAGCTTCTATTCTCTTCTTGTCCAAACTAGTGATGGAATATGTACAAAAAATACCAAAAATCGTAAGTGGTCGTCATACAAACCGGAGTTGAGGGCTATTTCAAATACGGAAGGCGATCACCCAAAAACGGTGACTTCACAGTAAAAATACAAATACGAGGGAGCGACAAACTGGAAGTAGGTAATCAATGAGTAGTACCATATAGCACACTACTTTCCAAAATGTTCCAAGCATACATAAAGGTAGAATACTGGATTTCAGTGAAATACATCAAATATGTCTGTAAGTATGTGAACAATGGCAGTGACATGGCAGTATTTCAAATAGGCAAAGACAACGAACAATCGCGGTGTTACTACACGAATTACGGGGACCAATAAGTTTTAACGAATCTCAAGACTGTTGACGATTACCTATGACAGACGTACAGGGAAGCGTGCCAACGCTTAGGAAAACTGGAAAACGACAACCACTGGGAATTAACACTAGTTGTCTCAGCTGAAAAAAACTGCCATAACTCTAACAACATGTAACTCTTCGAATCCAAACAGCTATGGAACTCTTTCAAAGAGAGTGTGTTTGATGTCATACTCTACCAAATCCGACAAGCTTATCCTGAACTGACCTTCGAATTCAACGACGCTTTGTTCACATCATGAGTGTAACAACGACGACATCTCCAATGAATCACTCATTCGCGTAGAAGATAACTGTTTAAAAATAAACAAGCATACCTTAATGCAACTTCGGTTGCAATCACCATGAAAAGATGCTATCAGTGTGCTAAACTTCGTTATCACTGAAAAGGAAAATATGAAGTGTATTGTAATATTTGTGCAATGTGAGTTTTTATAATTTTCTTGTGCAAGTGCAGTGGAATCTTTGGAATTGGTAAAACTAAAAACGTGTTTATTACTATGTTTTTTGTGTGTCTCTGAAGAGCCAATGTTTCGTAAGTCCTTTGTAGTCTATGATAAATAAATAATTTTAACTGTAACGATATTTAAATTAACAACTTGTTAGAAGAAACATACAGCACAAGTACCTGAAGATCCTTTGGGATCGGCGCGTTGTCTTTGAGCCATGAGAATCGAATCGGAAGGTCCCCAGACGAAACGCTACACGTCACCTGCGCCCTGGCTCCCTCTCGCACGTTGACCGGAAAGTTGAAGGGTTCCACCACTGGAGGACCTGGAAACAAAGGATACTGCGTTACTGTCGTGACAGATACTTTGAGGTACACCCGAAGTTACGTCATCTGTCGATTACTTTCCGTACAAGATAACTTGCTACGTCTTCCCTACCGAAAAATCCTCAGTCCGGTCACAAATTTGCCACGATACCCATTAGGATCGTACCAGTGATGACAAGCACAGGTGTTCTGCTGAGTCAAATCATTTTTGGAAATCAAGAAATGCTGCGTCTACCTTACTGCCCTGATCCATGGTTTTCAGTGTAAGTGCGAAATGGTTTTCATATGACTGAAGTTTTCGAAATCCATGCTGGTTGGCAAGGAGGAGGTTATTATGTTCGAGCTGCCTCACTATATTTTAGCTCACAATATGTTATAAGATGCTGCAACACTTGGATCTCAAGGATACTGGACGGTAGCTTTGTGGATCACATCTATTATCCTTCTTGTAGGCGAGTGTGATTCGTGCTTTCTTCCAAGTACTGCACTCGGTATTTTGTTCGAGGTATCTATGATAGATTACAGTTAACAGAGGCACTAACTCAGTCGCAAATTGGATATTGAATGTGATAGGGATTGCATCGGGCTCTGGCTCTTTGTTCAAGTTCAGTGATTTCAGTTATTTCTCAATGCAACTGGCACTAATATCTATATCACTCATCTTTTCAGTGGTACGATTATTAAATTGGTGCAGTAATGCTGGTTTTCCTTTGTAAAAGAATATTTGAAAACGAAGTTAAGCTTTTCTCTTTTGCTTTGCTACTCTCAGTTCAGTTCCTGTCTCGTACGTGAATGACTGGAGGTTAACTCTGGTACCACCAACAAACATTGCATACGACCAGAATTTCTTTGGGTTGTCTTTGAAGGTTTCAAGCATTGCTCTCTTTACAGCCAGTCGCGCTTTTAACGATTTTCATAAAGGACCAACTCAACAACAACATCCTTCGTATCCGTTCGTTCAACTTTTGGCTATCAATTACCTTCAGGAAAGGCTGTTTGCTGCTGGCTTCCATAATTTCGTCGTAGTCTTGCTCACACCAGCGATGAATTCCACGTAGGCCGACAAAAATCGTTTATTGCTAAAAAAAAAAAAAAAAAAAAAAAAAAAAAAAAAATCATCGCTGTGCACAGCGTGATTGAAGGGCATCGGCATGTGACAGGCATATCGAAGTCTGTAGTGTATTCGACGCTGCGTGAACATTTAGCTGCAAAAAAATGTTGATTCTCAATGGAAACGCACAGTTTGACCAAAGCTTAGAAACGTGTTCGTGTCAGTTCGTGTAAGAAAACTCAAAAAAATACGACAGACGGAATGTGTGCGTGCGAGTCGCAAACTAAGCTGCAAGTATGCACTTGTGTGTTCCAACATGAACAAAGTGGTTCGTTCACGAAGTATTTCCAAGAAAATGATCGTTTGTTTCTGTGGTTGCACTGGACATGTTGTGATCGCTGATGTACAGCATCCAAGAACAATTAATATTTAGTAACATAGAACAATTCTATTGGGACATATTATTGATTAAATCTGAAATACTACAAAAAAACGTCACAACACTCTTCCTGACACTACCAGTAACGCACACAACACATCAAACACAGGTTATCTGATGCAGAAATTCATCGAATTAATGTCTCATTTCCCGTATTCACCTGAGTTAGATCTTAATGGCTTCGTTTGTTTCCTTATGTTAGACAACATTGTTTATAGAGGGTGACAATTATTGAACTATATGAAAAAAACGTAAATTAGTTACAAACTACGGCGTTCGCACACTTTGTTGAACATGTAAACCTCACTACAGATATTTGAATTTAGGTTATGTCATGTTCCGTATGCTTGCCATCATCGGCGATGATGTGGCGCAGAAGAATAGCGAAATTCTGCATGACCCGCTGAAGTGGCGGAACATCTATGCTGTCGATGAGCTCCTGAAAGGCTGTTTTAAGATCAGCAATGGTTTTGGCGTAACTGCTGTACACCTTGTCTTTAATATAGCCCCACTAAAAGGAGTCACATGTGTTCAAATCCGGAGAATATGGCGGCCAATCGAGGCCCACGCCAGTGGTCTCTGAGTACTCCAGAGCGAGAATGCGGTCCCAAAGTGCTCCTCCAGGACATCAAACACTCTCCTGCTTCGATGGGGTCGAGCTCAGTCCTGCATCAACCACATCTTGTCGAAATCAGGGTCACTTTGGATAATTAGGATGAAATCATCTTCCAAAACTTTCACATACCATTCGGTAGTCACTGTGCCATCAAGGAATAGCGCATCGACTATTCCGTGACTGGACATCGCACACCACAAAATCATCTGTTGAGGATGAAGACACTGATCGATCGTGAAATGCGGATTCTCAGTCCCCCCAAACGCGCCAATTTTGCATATTGTCGAATCCATCCAAACAAAAGTGGACTTCGTCGCTGAACCAAACCATGCATGCGCATACTAATTTCCATCATGCCCCGCGGCGAACTGTGCAGTTTGAACGTCCTGACGCCAACCGTTCAGAAGTTATAATGATTTTATATCATATAGTTCGATAATTATCACCCTTTATATGGGAATGCAGGCTTTCTAGGAGAGTTTAATTGATGAAAACCTTCGCCTGAAGATGATGAATCGGAGACGTGTTGAAACGTTGCCACATGCGAAACTGCCACTCGGCTGCTACTGCCAGTATCAGGTCCTGTCTCGTCCTTCAATGACTGGAGACTAACTCTGAATCGAAGGAATGCTGACAATGAGTCATTAACTCGACGTATTTCTCCGTCAAATAACCTATATGACTTATAGCACTGTCATGATGAAGGATGATGTGGCACTTTCTACTGTATTTACTGATTTCTTCAACGACTTCTCCCAAACAAACTATAGTATATTATTCAGCATTAACTGCTCTTCGATCCTGTACATCAATGTTCATGGCGCATCAGTTTCACTAAGATGATGCTGCCACTCAGTTGGCATCCCGAGAACATTTCACGAAGAAAATATGTGTGCACAACTATTTTAATCATCACGAGAAGCTGATGAATCCTTACACAACTGTGTCTGTGAGGTACACACATTAACGTGGAAAAAATGTTTTCAGAATTATTTCTAAAGCATGCAAAAGATGTAAATTGCAGAGGGTAATATTTAGACAAACTATAAAACGTTTTGTACGGGAAAAAGTTTTTCTTTCACTGTTTTTGTAAAAACTTAAAAGACTGTCGTCGTATTTAGGAAATAGCCAGATTTGAAACGTCAGTTTTGCTCCTTTTCTGACAGAGTGATACGTTACCTTGCCGCAGTCTAATGCTCATTGGTCAACATGCCACATGCGTCGTGTACGCGCGTTGCCTAGCGACCTTTGTGCCTCCGCGTATCCGTTTTACTGGTCCTGGGACGTGGGTAGCCGTCTGTTGATACACTCATGATGTGTACAAAGCGCAGTTAAGCTTCAGAGCCACGGATCCAGTAGTCGAGGATCAGATTTAATTAATAGCTCTTTGCCTAGCGATGTAACTTCGAGACGTCGGTAATGATGAACGAGTTGATGTGTTATCGGATAAGAATCAGCTTAACATGTGAATCCGAAAGCATATCACTCGCTTTGCTCACATGGATGCACGCACGGACGCACGCACGTTTATGAGAAATACGTTTACGGATTTTGGAGGCGGATTCCTCATAGGAAAACAAGAAAGAAAGTCAAAATACAATATTTCCGAAACCATCTTTGACATATTAATGAAATAACATTCAACAAAGTTATGAAGTCAGAAACTCAAGCTCTTCACGTCCTTCTACATTTGTAGGCACACCCACAACTGGAGTTGCGCTCTGCCAAAACGACGGTGCGGTAGTTTTTGTATGGCGCATAAATGACGTACTGAATGGTAGGATTACCTATAGTATTAGTGGCAATGAACAGGAAAGAAAAATTAATGTGTAAGAGAAGAACTCGGAAACGACGATTTCTTTTTGTTTTTGTTTTGTTTCTTTGTTTGTTTCTTTTGCGAGTAATTTGAGTTGCACATCATTCAGTTTTAGTCCATTGTGTGTTTTATATCCTTACGGAGCATAACTGCGTTTTAAAAGTAATAAAAATTAGTTAATCGTGTAATTCCTGCGCTTTTATGCAATTAGAGCAATTACTTTTGATGCAAGTACGTTTTCCATGCACAAAAATAAAAGAAATCTATATAATGGCTATTATTTTGTACGCAGTAAAACGTTTTTCACCATGATCAAATGTAAAAGTTTCCTTTTATTATTGATAAACGCGCAAGTTGTTTATGAATAACAGAAACATGTTTTATATAAGCTCGATGGAGTATTGAAGAGATATATGACATGTTTTTGTTTTCCAGTATTTTTGAACTCTATCTGTTCTGGGGTGAAAACAACATTTTCCAGCACGATATGATAAACTTGAATTTTTTTCTGCTACATTCCTCTAGTTAACGTTATAAATCAACACTTTTCGAAAGAAAGAAAGAAACCTGAATTAAACATTGACAATCTCAATTTTGTTACAAATACTTCTTACTTTTAAGTAACAAACAGGGGCCTTAAACTATGTGGAATATTAACGTTCCATACGTTCAACACTTTTCGAAAGAAACCTGAATTAAACATTGACAATTTCAATTTTGTTACAAATACTTCTTACTTTTAAGTAACAAACAGGGGCCTTAAACTATGTGGAATATTAACGTTCCATAGATTACACGGCCATTTATGTATCCGCATTCATTTCCAAGACGGTTGACTGCTTCCAGTTTCTAGGGGATCTAGCAAGACACTGACCACATACGCAAAAAAAAAAAAAGATCGATGTGAGGTAAAACCTGATAGGTATTCAACACACATAACGTGCAGGTAACGCGATTACGATTTTAACTGACCAAGGTTACTCCTAAGCTACTGTAGTCAACACTTACGTGGGACAGTCCACAGTACCCTACAGTAGTTTTACAACTCCACCCAGAACGTTTGACTTCGCTGAAAATTCATATTGCACAGTTCAAGGATAGAGAGCAGAATGAGACCTTATGAAGATAACGTTATAGGCTGATGTACAATTTTTTTGCTGTATTTTCTTTTAGTTCTTTCCTGATTTACCTTCATCATACAAGGAAAAGGTTATTTCGGAATGACTTTTGTAAATTTAATTCCTAGTATATTTATGTTTCTGTTAACCTAATGTAGTTGTTATGAATGTGATTGCGATTTTCAGTTATTCTGATGTTGTATACTTTCTTTTTTGTTAACATTATATTTGAATTAATTTTCTATGGATAAAGTAACGTGAAATTGTTATTTAGAATAAAACTGTAAATCGATGTAAACAGAATCTTCGAAAGCGTTATGAGATGCGAGTTGTATGAGCGGTGTCGAGTTACATCGGAAGTGAAGGCATCAACAAAGGGTCAGAAGCAAGAAGAAGCGAGTGGAGGTGATTGTCGTGCCGCGCGTATGTACTGCTGCCCATAGTGTTCATTGTCGACGATGACAAATATCACTGTTTGGACAGTGGTAAATCTATGATCTCGGTGTATACCACGATTAAGGACCCAGTTACTTTGCTTGTGCGTTGCTCATTTTCCGGACATGTATGTCAACTGAGCATGTTACTCATGCTAGGTTGTGACATTTGAAGTTAACGTGTTCTAGTCACTTGAGGTAGACATATATAAACGTAGTATGCCTTTACTACAATGGATGGAATTGACATAGCCAGAAACAATAATTTATCAATATTGAACGACGACTACTGACGGCTCGGCCTAAAGCGCATTGTCACGGTTCACACGGCTCCCCCCATCGGAGGTTTGAGTCCTCCCCCGGGCATGGGTGTGTGTGTTTTGTCCTTGGCGTAAGTTAGATTAAGTAGTGTGTAAGTTTAGTGACCGATGACCTCAGCAATTTGGTCCTAAGAACTTACCACAAATTTCCAATTTTTCGGACGTATCGAAGGGCAACAGAGAGATATAGAGACAGGGGAAAGCTCAGCCGCAGTACTGGTTCCCGCTGTTTGTAATTTTGTGGATGTTGGTAGAACTGCTTTAGGCTCCACTACTTGATTCATCTAGAACCCGTTTTTACCTTTCTGAGACAATTACTACTGAGATCAGTCAGATATCAACTAGTCCTCCCCCTCCCCCCCCCCCCCCCCTTCCTCACACCATCATAATCAAGATTAGCACCCAAGTGAACTTGGTACGAGAAAGTATTTCAGTGCGTTGCGAGTGTTACCTAAATCTACTTCTCAGAAAAGAAAGCTAACTATATCGCGAGACGCTTGTTAAAAAACACCCCCGTGTGCAATATTGCTATACCCACAGGTAGGATCACAATCAAGAATCAACCAAATTAAAACATGTGCACTATGTTACTGTTTGTAAATCACTTGATTGCTGGACTCCTTACTTAAACTGGATGACCTTAAGCAGTCACTTTTGTATCTGATCGCTGCCGCCAATAATAATAATAATAATAATAATAATACTCTGTGGGCGCTCTACCAGTGTAGTAGCTATTACATAGTTAGTGTTGTTTGTGCTGTCAATTAGATTGTTTATTGTTGGGAACTGAATTTGTGGTCAATGTGGGAAGCACCTACAACTCCGAGAAGGCGTTTCCATGATATATTTAAACATATGTGACGTATATGTCTCAATTTTACTGTCATAGATGCCTGGTGCAACGTGCAACGTACGTGTTTAGTGGATAGATTATATGGAGAAGTTGTTCGTGAGCTGTAATCCTCATAAGAATATTTGAAGAATAAGTTAATTATTGATAGCCTATCTATTCACTATTACAGTCTTCCGAAACAGTAATATAGTAGTGATCTTTTGAATATAATTTAATTTCGTGACATAAACACAGTCGAACACTTTTGTTTTTACCTCTCAGAAAACTACATTTCACCACTCATGGGTTTAGTTACCTTCAAGTGGGAAACCACTGATCTAGACTGGTAATAAATTCGTGTGGCCCGACAGCATGGTTCAACTCTTCCATTTGAACGTCATTTCGGCGACTTACGTGTCCCTAACGAAATCCAATTATTTTACCGGACAAAGGGGAGCTGCAGTTTAACGTGGAAACCGAACCACTTTTTTTTATAGGAATCTAGTTGTAGACCATTTTCTTCAATTCAGTTAAGTTTATTTCAACGAATTTTAGACCTGTTACCCGGAAACTCTACACAAGTCGCATATATTCAATAATGATGGGGAGTTACAATGTTTCATATTATGTATGAAGTAATAAATCATGGTAACAGCACCACTGGTTATATTAATGCGAAAATAAAACTGAACACTTGAAAAATAAGAACCAACGTAAAAAAAAGGAATTAACTGAAATTCCTAGTGAATAACTCCCAGCTTACATTACTAGAGATTTTACTGGCAGCACCGGAATAGCTTGAGGTTTTCCGACTGACCACAACTATACGTACTTCTAAACTTATTATCGCTACATTATTCAAAATCACCCACACTGGTAGGTGCGTGCCTCGGCAATTATCGAGTCTACGCATACCTGAGTTGGTGGTCATAGCATTCTTTCTTTTCTTTATCTTTTTATTTCAATTTTTTTCAGAACACACTGAAATTTAAGCAGCTACCTTGTAGATATTCGATGTGCTGTCATATTTACTGTTGTCCACAAGATTTGGCCACTGAAAGTTGTTTGCCGATCGCCGGCTAATTGTCCGCAGTCTCTCTCTACCTGAAGAAGAGGGCATCTGAGAACGACGTGATCAGCGGAACCTTCCTGTCCACATTCACAGGTGAGTGTGTTACTACATCCCATTCGATGCAGATGTTTCGGATATGGATTATGAAGTGTTAATATATGCACCGTACCTCGAGTAGGGGCAATGTCGCGCAGTTTGAGCCTGTTCCTGGTGCTTGGGAATGTGCTGTAAATAAGCCTTGCAGTGCTCCTAGTGCACCAGTCAGACTGCCATTCATCTAACGTCCAGGCTCTTAGAGTCTTTTATCATTAATATGAGTTCCTGTGACCTCTTACATACGAGCATATTGCTCAAGTCCCAACCAATACAGCGCATAACGCGATATCTATTGGACATATCCAGAGAACCGCCTGTAAACCCTCGACAGGTGTAGTGCAGAAGGCACCGGCGAGCCTCAGAAGGACGCTTCGGTGAATTCGTCTCAGTATTGTTTTGTAACAGCCTAGTCAAAGGTGATGCGCCCAGACGCTGGTAGCGAAGCCCACAGTGGCGTTGAAGATACTTTCGTGTTATGACCGCATCACATGCAACGGTAATTTATAGTCTGCAGTGCCTACAAGGAGAATCTTATGCATAATTTTGGCCGCTATCTAAGTAACAGAGTTTACGCTTTATAGAAAGTTTATTTTCTCTCTAGAAGAATGCGTAAGTAGCTACAAACAGTGCTGCGTTTTAGAGGTATTCCGTCAAGCCTCAGGGAAGGATTTCTGGCAAGAGGAAGTCTTCCATTCAAAAGTATGTATGTAGTTTTATGAACAGCTATAATCAGTTTGTTGCTCTCACACTAATGCTGCATCTGAGAGAACACGTCGTTCGCCTTTTCCTCTAATTAGCCAGCCGGTGTGGCCGAGCGGTTCTAGGCGCTACAGCCTGGAACCGCGCGACCGCTACGGTCGCAGGTTCGAATCCTGCCTCGGGCATGGATGTGTGTGATGTCCTTAGGTTAGTTAACTTTAAGTAGTTCCAAGTTCTAGGGGACTGATGACCTCACCAGTTAAGTCCCATAGTGCTCAGAGCCATTTGAACCATCCTCTAATTACGTACCACAGTATTTTATACCAGGTAATTACTTCAGACCTGTGTGCAAATAATTTTTCAATTACATAGATCCAATCCATCCTATTAGTCCAAAAAGTTTTGAGACTGGTTTAAGAAAAAAATGGAGAAAAGTTAACACGGTGATTTTAAAGCTTCAGATGTGCTACATTATCTCCCCCCCCCCCTCCCCTCCCCTCCCCCGGTGCCCCCATCCGTCCCAGCTGAGTAGGGTACAACGCACAGAACGTTCATACAACCGTGTGAAAGTGTCAGAAAAATCTTTCTTTGGGATGTAGTTCAACCGTAGCATCATGTTGTCAAAGCGTTGACCCTTGGTATGAATTTCTGCACTTTGTCGTTTTCTTACAGGCCGTATTAGTAGCACCAAGTCTCATCACAGGCGATGATTTTTTCCAGAAAAGAATATTCCGCATTTTGTTTCTCACCAAGTTGTAGCAGACGTCCAAGTGTTGTTGTCGTTGTTCATGTTCGGAAGTCAAGGCTGTGCTGGCCAAACTTGGAATACACACTTTTTTCTTCTTCGAAACGTTGTGGAGAATGTCTTGAACACTTGATTTAGAGATGTTGCTCATTTACAATTTGTTATACAACAGTGTTGACATTCGAGTGCTACAGCTGCGCCACCCACTACTTAAATTCAGTCTGCGCACAACTGACTGGTCGAAGGCACATCTCCTGTTTCCTGTTGTTAGAACAAATTGCCACCGTAGTTACGACGCAGACGTCACTTATATGACAAGAATAAAATCAGTCTCGCAACTTTTTGGATGGACGATGTGTGTTAATATGGTACAAAGTAGTAAACAAAACAAGCTTCATCGTTTTTATGTACACATTTAAGTACCATATACACTGTTATAACATTTTGGCCATGTACGACATCTGAGCAGATTGGCGTGCAGCCACGATCCCAGACCTCTCCTTCATAGTGCTAAACGACATTTCATCGCTGCACAACAGGTACCTAAGATGTTGTATAAAGAAAACATGCTTATTAGAGTACTGTGTGCGGTACTCAATTTCTGCATAAAAATTACGGAGCTTGTTTGGCTTATTACTTTTACTGTACCATATTTACGTATATTGGGTCTATGTGAGTGAAAAAATGTTTGCATTCAGGTCTGAAATCGATCACAATTAATAAAATTAATCATCTGGTGTAAAATATTATAGTCTCTAACTGGAATAAATATATAGAAAAACCTTTTCCTGAATTACTATAAATTTGTAATACGACTATTTTGAAACTCGCGAACCATATGAAGTCTCTGATGAATTTTCACATCATTGGAAGGTGGAGTCTAGGCTAAAAGTACACTGAAATGTTACATAGTCCGACCGGGATTCGGACCCACGTCATTTCAGTTCCTAAGCACACAGTTTACCAAGTTTTCCTTCTTTCCTTCGATCTGTTTCTTCGTCAATTTTCGTTAGTGGTTTCGTGACATATTCCAAATTCCATCGATAAGAAGTTTACTCAGATTTTTTGTTACGTAGGGAACCAGTTCCCTGACTGAACACTAGGCCCGACAGCTTTCCACTTTCCCCTTAAGAACGCATATAGAAGTTTCCTTACAAACTACGCCTCCAAACCTCTGCTGCATTGTGGTAACCGACGCTTCAGTCGATATAGTTAGTAAACTGAAGAGCGAGCAGTGCTTGTGGTGGGGGAAGTGGAGAATGCCTTGTGACCGTAAGGATTAGGCCTACTATTTCCGTCTACAGGGCAGTGCAGCG
This sequence comes from Schistocerca serialis cubense, assembly GCF_023864345.2. NCBI lineage: Eukaryota > Metazoa > Arthropoda > Insecta > Orthoptera > Acrididae > Schistocerca > Schistocerca serialis. Next base: position 1,253,207,961 of record NC_064638.1, on the reverse strand, counting down.
TACGGCGACTGACGTAAAATTTATTGATGTGGGTTTCTTCCGTTTGTTTTATTAGTTACTCATTTCTGTATTCCGTTTATTGTTCGCGTATTTAGTGGAAAAAATACACTTCCATGCGTATAGGAGCGCTCCGTTGCCACTCGTATAAAAGACGCGCTACAGAAGGTACGATATAACATTGGGAAACAGGATATAGGTGCTTCTTGTGACATAGTTGGGTAGAGAGAGTGGATACTCATCTGAGCCCTCTTCAGTTTACAGACATAGCAACAGTTCTGGGAAGGTTGGAATATTTAAATCTCTGTGGGAAATATTCGAAATACTTCCTGTTAAATTAATTTCTGCAATATACGATTGAGAAGTACACAGGGTGTTTCAAAAAGAATGTAAATATTTCGAGCGCATATATTTATTAAACTGTAAGACATTCAACTTTGAAACTTGGCACACATATTTACGACACTCTCAAGTTTAGATTACAAATGTTCAATAAGTCCTCTATACGAATAATATGACATCTATAGTCGAATTTCTTCCATACTCGGGTAAGGATGTCCATCATCACTGATGTTAGGGCAGTACACATCCGGTTATTCAACTCTTCTGGTTCTCTGGTAGTTATTGTTATTTTGTCCTGACCTTACAGGAAGAAGTCACAGGGCGCCAAATCCCATGACTGTGCAGACCAATCCAGTCGCTCAGTCGAGTTTCTGTCAGATATTCACGCACTTGGTGACTCCAGTGAGGGGTGTACTGTTTCGCTACAAAATAAAGTTGTCCTTATTCAGCTTCGGAGGCAAACAGTTTTGCAACATAGGACGATACTATTGACCGTTAACCGTGTTTCCTTCAAACAAGAATAGGCCGTAAGCTCATGGGATATCGCACAAAACACATTGACTCTGAGAGAATCTCCTATATGCTCATTGTGTGCATGCGGATTCTGTACGCCTCAAAATCGAACATGGTGTCTCATTATTTTCCCTCTAAGGTGGAAAATCGCTTTATCACTGAACACGATGCATTGTGCTAATATATTATCACTGGCAAAGCATTCTGAAACTCGTCAGAAAATGCTACACGTTTGCATTTGTCGCCATGACGCAGAGCCTATAACACCTGTAACTTGTACAGCTTCATAACCAACCGAAGCCTCAAAGCACGCGACATTGTTGTTGTAGGCAGTTGTAACCCCCGAGTGGGACGACGATTGATTTTGTAAGCCTACGTTGGAAAGCAGTTTCAATTCGAGCAACATTTTCGGAGGAAACACGAGGGCGGCCATAACTATCCTTTACATACACATTCTGTGTCTACAAATTGTCGATACCTTCTGAGAATGTTCCATCCATTCGGAAGATCAATTTGGTACCTCAGCTTGAAACGTGTTTGTACTATAATCATGGAATTACATTCGCCAAGTCGAGAACACAAAATGATTTCTGCTGCGAAGTGGCCATATTGCAACATGTGATGATAACGAAGCAAACAGATGACAACTGACATCTAGCGGCAAAGAATAAAAACTAGACAATGTATCGTTTCCTCGAATAACCGAACCGTGGCGCAGCGATCGATAGTTTTGGCAAGATAATGCTTTGTAACACGTATGTTCTTTCTGAAACACTCTGTATTTTGGTGTATGCTTTGGGGCGGCTCCTGCTCAGAGCCTTTAATCCCTGACGCAGGCGCTACTCACTGTCGACGGCCAGCAGCAGCTCGCCGCGCGCCACGTCCCCAGCGGCGCCCCGGACCTGGCAGATATAGGCGCCTGCGTCGGCCGCCGGATCGACGCCGCGGATGTGCAGAGCGGCGCCACCGTCGCGCAGCTCGTGTCGCAAGTCAGCTGTCACGGGGACTCCCCGGCGCTCCCAGGAGACGCCGCTGATTGGGTAGCCGGCGTACGGACAGCGCAGCGTCACGTCGGCAGACTCCAGGACGCGCACGGGGCTCATGGAAGATCGGACGTACGGCGGACCTGTGCAGCATTACGCCGCGCAAGCTAAGCACGATGTGCAAACTCTAAAGCAGTGATCATCAAAGTTTTGGCTCCTGAGCCAATACTGACATTGTGGAGCAGCACTTCGAGCATTTTATTATCAGCCCTAGAATAAAAAGGTGCGAACTCTGAGAAAAATAACTAGATGAGGTAAAACTTTACCTCACGTTTTTCTAAATTATCTCTATTAATATAAAGGTTCTGGAGTAATACAAAGTAATAAATAAGCAAGATGCAACATTCATTACAAAATATTGGTAATTTTTTACTATACGACAAAGCCAATAATGCTTATAATGTCAATATTTTTATTATATGATTGTTGTGATCAGTGGAAATATGAGAGTCTACTTACCTTTTATGGAACATTTCATAAAACATAAGAAGAATCATTGAAACAAACAAATACTGTTTAGCACAATATGACAAATAATACATACATTAGTAAAAAATATAAAGCTAACTACAGCGAATAACAATAGTTCATCATGTAAAAGGAAATAAAGATTTTATAAATTAATTTCGAAATCACATGAAATTTTGAATATATAAAACATTTTCAAAACAAGTTGTTATGACAAATATGACAAATATTTTTCCAACGGTCTTTGCACGCTGGTTTAGAACGGTCACAGCAGTCAAAGAAGCTTTTTCAGTCTTCTTTTCGACTGCAAAGAATGCTTTGTCCAGTTTTTTTTATTTTTATTTATTTATTTATTATTTTTTTTTTTTTTAGGTTGCTTCTGATTGAGTTGGTGGAATATCGCTCCCAAAATATGTCAAAGCCTGTTCCAACGGTGTGCGAAGCTCTTATGGCCAATTCGTTTTATGAGTCTGTCTTTCATGTCTTTTTCGACCAGCCCAAACGCCAATGACTTGAGAAAATTGCTTCGGCTTTTTGTGCCACCATTTCCCTTATACACTGGTGCCCAAAATCTAAGCAACAAACGGAAATTTTGCAAGGTTGCGTTTATTTTGTCACGAGACAGTAAAGGAGAAAAAATGTAAAGAATACATAACATAAATAACTGCTATATGCATAACGGTAGACAGTTGAACGGATATGCACACACATTTCGGTAACTAATTAGAGAGCTTAGTGTGGGGTGTGACCACCTCTGGCAGCAACACAGGCCCGACAACGACAGGGGATGTTGCGAATGATGTCATCAATCTCATGTTGAGGCAATAACGCCCATTCTTCCTGCAGAGCTGCTCGCAAGTCTTGGACAGTGGTTGGTGGATGCTGACGTGATGCAACTTGTCTCTCTGTCGCATCCCAGACATGCACTATGGGATTCACAGCGGGAGAGCGAGCAGGCCACGCCATATGTGCAACGTTTTCCATTTCCAAGAAAATATCAACCACCGTTTCTTATGTGGTCGAGCATTATCGTTCATCAATATGAAGTATGGGTCCACGCCACCTCGCAACAACCTCACATGAGATTCCAAGATCTTCATCCCTACAATTTCATGAAAAGGTCTTCGGTTGATCCACATGACCCCTGCCCAAACCAGTAGGTTCAAAACATGGCTCTGAGCACTATGGGACTTAACTTCTAAGGTCATCAGTCCCCTAGAACGTAGAACTACTTAAACCTAACTAACTTAAGGACATCACACACATCCATGCCCGAGGCAGGATTCGAACCTGCGACCGTAGCGGTAGCGTGGTTCCAGACTGTAGCACCTAGAACAGCTCGGCCACCCCGGCCGGCCCACACCAGTAGGCATCCACCTCGATATCGGTCTCTTTCCACAATGCTTGGGTCCTAAAATCGCGTTCCACGTTCCTTCCAGATGCGAATGCTTTTACATTCACTCTCCAGACCAACTCGAGACTCATCTGCGAATAGAAGATTGGCCCACTCTTCGACATCCAGGTGGTATGTTGACGACTTCAGTCTAGGCGTTCTCTTCTGTGGAGACGCCTCGGAGGTAAACATACAGCTGGTCTCTGAGAACGAAGGTGACTCTGCCGAAGCCATCTGTCACCGTTTGTCTCGACACCACACGTCCAGTGGATCTGCGACATCAGATGCCAGTGTCAGTGCGTTACTGAGCCTGGTCCGTCGTGCACTTGTAGCCAAATAACACGTCTCTCTTTCTCATATCACATATGGTCGGCCCTGACCTGGTCTTCGGAATACTGTTTCGGTCTCTATAAGTTATCGCCACATCCGAGAAACAACAGAACGTTTAACATTAAGCCATGGGGCCACGTCAGTTTGCGACTGTCCTGCTTCCATTCTTCCGGCCCTCCACCGCAGAGGATCTGGCAGCCCTCTTCTTTCCGCCATACCGCTCCGTCTGTGACTGTATACACATCGATTGTGAATGTGTGACTACCCGGCACACACTACCTCATTTGATAGGAGCCCTCAAATCATCGCTGGCGTGGTTGTCCGTTGATTGGAATGCCACCTTCTGTGCAGAACACGATTGTACGGACATCTGTTGACAGTCTGCATGATTATACCGTGAATTAGACACAAGATAGGCAAATAGCGGTTTGTTGCTTTAATTTTTGTCACCAGTGTACAAGGTATAGACATTTATTGCTGACGCATCTAAAAGTCCATACATACGAGGGCAGTTCAATAAGTAATGCAACACATTTTTTCTGAAACAGGGGTTGTTTTATTCAGCATTGAGATACACCAGGTTATTCCCCAATCTTTTAGCTACACAACACTGTTTTTCAACGTAATCTCCATTCAATGCTACGGCCTTACGCCACCTTGAAATGAGGGCCTGTATGCCTGCACGGTACCATTCCACTGGTCGATGTCGGAGCCAACGTCGTACTGCATCAATAACTTCTTCATCATCCGCGTAGTGCCTCCCACGGATTGCGTCCTTCATTGGGCCAAACATATGGAAATCCGACGGTGCGAGATCGAGGCTGTAGGGTGCATGGGGAAGAACAGTCCACTAAAGTTTTGTGAGCTCCTCTCGGGTGCGAAGACTTGTGTGAGGTCTTGCGTTGTCATGAAGAAGGAGAAGTTCGTTCAGATTTTTGTGCCTACGAACATGCTGAAGTCGTTTCTTCAATTTCTGAAGAGTAGCACAATACACTTCAGAGTTGATCGTTTGACCATGGGGAAGGACATCGAACAGAATAACCCCTTCAGCGTCCCAGAAGACTGTAACCATGACTTTACCGGCTGAGGGTATGGCTTTAAACTTTTTCTTGGTAGGGGAGTGGGTGTGGCGCCACTCCATTGATTGCCGTTTTGTTTCAGGTTCGAAGTGATGAACCCATGTTTCATCGCCTGTAACAATCTTTGACAAGAAATTTTCACCCTCAGCCACATGACGAGCAAGCAATTCCGCACAGATGGTTCTCCTTTGCTCTTTATGGTGTTCGGTTAGACAACGAGGGACCCAGCGGGAACAAACCTTTGAATATCCCAACTGGTGAACAATTGTGACAGCACTACCAACAGAGATGTCAAGTTGAGCACTGAGTTGTTTGATGGTGATACGTCGAGTGTGTTCGCACGCTCCGCCATTGCAGGAGTCACAGCTATGCACGGCCGGCCCGCACGCGGGAGATCAGACAGTCTTGCTTGACCTTGCGGCGATGATGACACACGCTTTGCCCAACGACTCACCGTGCTTTTGTCCACTGCCAGATCACCGTAGACATTCTGCAAGCGCCTATGAATATCTGAGACGCCCTGGTTTTCCGCCAAAAGAAACTCGATCACTGCCCGTTGTTTGCAACGCACATCCGTTACAGACGCCATTTTAACAGCTCCGTACAACGCTGCCACTTGTCGGAAGTCAATGAAACTATACGAGACGAAGCGGGAATGTTTGAAAATATTCCACAAGAAATTTCCGGTTTTTTCAACCAAAATTGGCCGAGAAAAAAAATGTGTTGCATTACTTATTGAACTGCCCTCGTATATCGCTCAGGCCAGCGTCTGGTTTTTCGTGCTGTTGTCTTATTGTGTTATAGCAAATCGAACACATCTTCTCCCTCTTTGTTACCGTTGCAGAGAAGTACTATGTTCGTTTGTCTTGCCATCCATGCCATCTCATACTTTGCCTATCTCATGAATCGTTGACAACAGAATAAGATTTTTTTTGTTTTTGTTTTTTTTTTTAACTGGACGTACGACTCTAGCATTTTTCTCTTTCCTGTGTATGAATGCAGACGAAAAAAAGATCTATTCTTGGTTTTGAGCAGGGGTTCTGGTTTGTCTTTGCATAAGGTGCCTATCATTGTCAAATTTTTGTCAGCACGTTTGTCGGATACTTCACAAGAAGCAAACAAATTGTCTGTCGTAATGTTCTACTTGGTTCCATATACATGTTCACATATTTTCATCACATGATATGTGGGAATCGAAAAGTATTTATCCCTGCTTTCTTTTCCCAAATATGGAATGTACCCATTAAACTAATACGTTCTCGCGTCACATAAAGAAATTATCTTAAGCCTAGGTTTGTCCGGCTTGCTTGACAGATACATTTTGAAGGAGAATTTGCATGGGAAGCTAATGAGTGTTTCGTCAGTGTTTAGGAGAGCTGAGGGAATGTATAGTTCGTGACTACACGTGACAAACATAACCCCATAAACAACGGAAACCAGTGCATTTGTCTCTTGTTCTTCTTTGCTATCGAGTATTTTGTTATCTTAGACGAATAATCAAAAATTCGAACCAGTTTTTCGCTGCGACACCTCTGAAAAATAGGGACCACATATTAGCACAACTGAAATGAGCATTTTTAGAGCCCCACATTTTACTTTTATTTCTTTTTGGTTGGTATTTCCAATATACTAATGGGGCGACATAAATTTTGCGTTTGCTACAGCAGTTTTTTGTTATGTTTACATAACAATGAGTGAAGCCACTTAATTAGTAAACAAAAGTTGAAGTAATTTCGGGGTAGACGTTTCGTTCCTTGCTTCGTCTCTTACTATTTCCTCCGTGGTCCTTAACAGATTGTCAAAAGACATTTTCTAAGTCTGTAAAGAAACGTACCACCTATTTTGTAAAAGAATTAAACGTAAATAACAAGGCAGGGTTGATTTTTTACCCCGAAGAAACAAATCTTCTCATTTACCTGTTTTAAAGTGATGGAGAATGGAGCCTGAGAGATAACAAAGACTCCTGCTAGAGAAGACGGTAGTACCGAATAGGATAAAGAATGCCGGGCGGAGTGGCCGTGTGGTTCTAGGCGCTACAGTCTGGAGCCGAGCGACCGCTACGGTCGCAGGTTCGAATCCTGCCTCGGGCATGGATGTGTGTGATGTCCTTAGGTTAGTTAGGTTTAATTAGTTCTAAGTACTAGGCGACTGATGGCCTCAGAAGTTAAGTCGCATAGTGTTCAGAGTCATTTTAGCCATTTGATAAAGAATGAGATGGACTGAGGTAATCATTTACCCTGATTTGTTCTTCTGGGATTAACTGGTAACCTACGTAAATTAGTAAGTTATGAGTCTCCAATAGACTAGCTGCAGGAATGGCTTGATAAACTGCAGCCGGGCTGTCCGGAAGTGATCGTTAAATCGACCATTGGCTGGACGGCTACATGGAGACCATTTGCAGCCACGCTCGGACTTCATGTTCCAAGACCTGTCCCCAGGCCACAGTTGTTCGCGAGTTATTTGGAGAACATTCTGGACAATTCGAGTGGATGAATTGGCCACCCACAGCGCCCTACGTGGGACATAGTCGAGAGGCCAGTTCGGGGACAAAAATTATGGACGTCTTTACAGGGAGCATGGTACAAAAAAATGGTTCAAATGGGTCTGAGCACTATGGGACTTAACTGCTGTGGTCATCAATCCCCTAGAACTTAGAACTACTTAAACCTAACTAACCTAAGGACAACACACACATCCATGCCCGAGGCAGGATTCGAACCTGCGACCGTAGCGGTGACGCGGTTCCAGACTGTAGCGCCTAGAACCGCACGGCCACTCCGGCCGGCCAGCATGGTACAATATTTCTGCAAGGGATTCCATGCCCTGTCGAGTTCCTGCACTACACTGGGTAAGAGGAAGTATCACATCACTTTTGTCATTTCATTGTACACATTAGTTATTAGTAAATTAATCATCCGCTCACACAGACAACACAACAACACTTCGTCACAACTTCGGGGTCGCTGAGGGCGACAGCGGTCTGAAGCGGAGATTAGGTGACACGAAGTGTTCCGAATGGTGCCGATTTGCAACGTTCAAGTAAAGGACGGCCAGCGGCAGCTTATCGCTCCCTCCCGTGGGCCGCAATTTGAAGACCACTGCTCTAGAGCGTCACGTCACTGAATAGTACGATACCACTAACACAGCGGTCAAGGACTGAGCTACTATGTTGTGCATTTTTAATGTATTCGCCTCTTGCTTCCAATGGGTGCCCTTCTGTGACATTCCACCATCACTTAAAAGAACATTTAATTGCTACAACCCGACAATCAGGTACCTAAACAACAATGTACACATGTCTGGCAGCATAACAAGTGTGAGAAACATGGAGAATTCTATGAGCAAGTTATTTCAGTATTGGGTGGACCTATAGTTACTTTTGACTACAAACTAGTCTCTGAAGATGTGTCACTGACTTAGTGAGGGCTGAGGAACATCAGGAATGAAAAGTGACAGCATTTATTAATTAAGGCATTTTTGTATGTATATTTAAATATTCTCTCCGTGAAAAGAAAAAAATGTAGGACACATTTTAGTTTTTAGAGATCGAGTATTAGATTGTCGACATTAATTTAAGTAAAGCTACGATATATATATACATATATATATATATACTGTTCTTCTCCAGGTGTCAAGGAATTCTCTCTAATAAATATTGTATAACAGAAGAATTAATTAATAATGTTACTTGTGTCTTTCAGAACTGATAAAATTCCAAGTCTCATGTATAAACTCATTATTTCATATAAGTCAGTCCACATTTATGTCGCCAGTTCAGATGGAACGACTTTGTTTCAGTTGTTTCTGATTCACGAACCAGTAAAAAATGCCACTGTCTGGCAAAAAAGTGACATATAGCTTTATACATGCACACAAACAAACACACACACCATCAGCAGATATGTTATTGATTAAATTTACAGTTGTCTGTAACATGCAGAATGGCTACGACAGTGCATTAGAGTTGTTCGTGTTAGTATTGCTATCAAGACTGGTGAGTTATATGAGCGTGAACAGCGTTAGATGTTGAGTGATTTCTGTGAATGATGTGGAGATGCTGCGCACTTGTGTGCGGCAGCTTTATTAGTGTTGTGGATTGGCAGGAGCCAACCCTCGGAGTTTGGGGGAAGCCGAAAGGCACGCGTTTAAGCTCACGCAGGCTGGCGTGAGATCTGGAACAGGACAAGGAATTTATACTTCAGAAAAAAGGTGGTACTTGGTGGAATACTTAACTTTAATCCATTAATGTTGAACGTAGCTCTTGTCTGTACATTCTTCACAATATCAATAGCAACTGATAATGGCGCCTTGCTAGGTCGTAGCAAATGACGTAGCTGAAGGCTATGGTAACTATCGTCTCGGCAAATGAGAACGTATTTTGTCAGTGAACCATCGCTAGCAAAGTCGGTTGTACAACGGGGGCGAGTGCTAGGAAGTCTCTCTAAACCTGCCGTGTGGCGGCGCTCGGTCTGCAATCACTGATAGTGGCGACACGCGGGTCCGACGTATGCTAACGGACCGCGGCCGATTTAAAGGCTACCACCTAGCAAGTGTGGTGTCTGGCGGTGACACCACAATTAGAACGTGGTAGAGTAGCAAAAGAGGTCTCGTTGTGAATCTACAATTCGTCGGCTAGTCAGATCGTACAGTATCCAGATGTATGGGGCATTCGGTTTTGCCTGTATTCTGATGTTGGACTGTATGGGAACGTGAGGGCAACCATTACCTTCGTCAAGGTTCGGTCGATCACGTCTGAGCCCCAAAAGGGAGGACTGCCGTTTTGGGCACCAAGCACGTGGTAATCCCTCCACATCTGCAGTTTTTACGTGAGAACAAGCAATGGAATCCCTGTAACATTCTGTCTCATTCGGCACCACTGGTCAGTGACTAACAGCTCTCGGACTAGGGAATTACCGACCCATCCGTTGGCTACGGTCAACACCACAACATAGCTGGCTACGGTTGGAGTGATATCGGGACCAGGAGGCATGGACTGCTGATGAATGGCGTTGCATTATGTTCAGCAATGAATCACTGTTCCACACTACCCCAGATAATCATCGTATACGAGTATGGTAGCGACTTGGGGAGATGTCTCAGGCTTCCAGTGTTTTGGGGAGGAACAGCGATGTTACTCCTGCCATCATGAAATGGGGAACCATTTGGTATGACATCACGCCCTCAAGTGTTATCTCTCACGTGACAGCATCGAGGTTACACATGGCACGTTTCTCTATGAATTGTCTGCATGATATTAAGGTACTCTCGTGGCCAGCAAGACCCCAGATGCGTCCGTGATAGAACATGTGTGGGACCTGTATCTGGGACACCAGGGACCGTTAACAGCAGGTGTGGGCTAGCTTGCCTCAGGAGAAGATACAACGCCTAGATGGGGTGCAGCGTCATACTGGTAAATGGGTTCATACTGCTACGATCTTTGTTAATTTTGCTACATATCATAATCACTGAGGTACCACCCTGTCAACCAGTGAAATTTAATTTTGTTTCCTCCTCCTCTTCTGGATGCTTCAAATTTTTTGTCAGGCTGCGTATTTAAAATATCCCTGATCTCCAAGGAAACTTGGGCTTCCTAGCACATGATATGAAGAGACAAACGTTTTTTATAAAAAATCCAAAGAAAGACTATTTGTAATTTTAAAATAATATTCAATTGTTGCAAAAGTAAAAATGATTTTATTTAAGATTTAAATGTAAGAAAAGTACTACGATATTAAAAAAATATTTTCTACACACACATTACTTCACAAAATTAATGTTACTTATGTGTCGTTTAGTTTATTCGTGCTAGACGATTTTTGATGCACGATCAGTGCAATCAAAAACTTTTCCTCACAAATATTTTGAGTTCAATTCAACGGTGCCTTTGTAGGGTTCTACTGTTTGAAATTCTGATGCTATCTTCGTTTCCCACAATATTCAGAAAATTCCTGTCATCGAAAGTGTCACTATTAACTGCGTCTTTTATTACTTCTTAATTTATCTGTACTCCGTTGGCCATTGTACTAATGACATATGGTCATCCAAATTTTCATTTCAAGAGCAAACTTAGAGGAAAATAAATGCCATTGCTGTGAAATAAAAAACACTAAAACGAAATTAAAAAGACAGTAGACCGCAGATGTTTATTTGTTTTTACAATGATCAGCAATGGATAACGAATTGGAAAGATGTCGGTCACAGCCTATAAATTAAAACCATTCGTTGCCTTTATTTGGGAAAATTGTCATAAACCACAATCAGGATAGCTGGACCAGAGAAGCGCTTCTGAACTGTCTTTTTCCTACTTTTCAATTGGTGTGCTGTAACACGAATAATCGCTTATTAACTACGTATATTTTTCTTCGGCTCCTTTCATTTCAGGAAATTACAATTACGAGAATCCTTTAAATTAAGAACTATTGAACCTGCACACATAAATAACAAGGTCTTAAATGAAGCATGAGCTAATAAATGAAAAAAGGCAAGTTTTGGATAATCCTAACGTAATGAAGTGGTCTTGAAGTATACTTGTTGGACAAGAAGGATTGCAGAGACTACCTAGTGTGGACGTTGGGAACTGACACATGACATCGCTGACATGTTTTAAATGTTTCGTTCTAACTACAGTTAACAGTTCTATGTCTGTGTAATTTAGATCGTATCCACAGTCGATGATATGTTGTGCAAGTGGTAAAGGAAAATTTTCACAATACAATCTTATATATTTTCCGTCTTGTTAGTAATTTCCGCTGTGCTCAGTGCTGACCTTCATTATTCGAAATCTTTTATTATTACGATTTTATCAAGTACTTTCTTGCAGATACGCATATACGTATCGCCCTGAAGCTGCAGCAGCTAGGAAAGCGGCGTCCTTCGTGACGCCTCTTTGCCCTTGGTAATAAGGAAACGATGAGGCAATGTTTGATCCTACTATAGCAAGATCAACATTTTGACTAGTGTGGTAAAGAAATATAATGAATGACGAACGACATATGACTGTTTCTAGATCTTGAGCGGATAATTTCAAATGCCCCTGAGAGTGGTCTTAGTAACGTACTGCTTTTCACAGACTGCACACGTTTGAACAAACCCATTACGGCGATGGCAGTGGTCACCGTTGTCGTCTTGACATACCACGGTGTTACGGACTGCGTAAATCTTCGCCGAACTTCCACTTCTGAGAAATGATTGGATTATTGCCGGCCGCGGTGGTCTAGCGGTTCTAGGGGCGCAGTCCGGAACCGCGCGACTGCTACGGTCGCAGGTTCGAATCCTGCCTCGGGCATGGATGTGTGTGATGTCCTTAGGTTAGTTAGGTTTAAGTAGTTCTAAGTTCTAGGGGACTGATGACCACAGATGTTAAGTCCCATAGTGCTCAGAGCCATTTGAACCATATTTTTTTGATTGGATTATTATAGTACCAAAATTTTTTTGCCTGTAGCAGTTCGTTATCCAAACTGAGGTGCGGCGCTTCCGAAATAATTGCGCTTATCTTCACGAGATACGATGCGTTATGAGCATCATCCAACAATCGGGTCCCTCTCAAAGCGTATTATACCCACGAAGAACAAAGCATTATCACTTTTGAGTGGTTTTGTAGAGGCTGACCGACCAGCTTTACTTAATTGAAAACATAGTGTCTTCAGAAGCCCTCAGCTGACATTACATGTCTATAGTTCTCGTATATTTTTAATAATGGAAGCAGATTGTTGCATATGAGATATATCTTGTTACTAAGAGGCTTTTTTCTTTTGAGCTGTTTTTCGACATTGTAGCTTTTAGTTATTGCTGCCTTTAGTAATGAACAATATCAGTGACTCCGGAGCACGAACGTTTCGTGTTCCATTTTACGGGCTTCTGTTGTCATGGTTACAGGTTACTCAGCTGCTCGACTATGTTCAACAGCAACAACTTACATGCCGCGAACGCAGGTAGCTGCTTATAGACATTGAGAACAGCTGATGCCTCGACTGACGTATGCCATTTTTAATGACATGTGGTTTTTCAAAATTAGTACGAAATGAACATAAAATACCAGAATTCTGGGCTGTTAGCACAGGAGACATATTCTCGAAACACTGTCGCATTAGAACAAAACGCCAAATCCTTTACTACGGAACTAGTTGCAGTTCTCTTAATTCCATCTCTTGATACCAACTTACCTACACCTTTGACAAACTTGACAGGACTAGGTCGAGTTCTCAGTTACAGTGCATACCTGGAGAGTGTCAAAGAAGCACAGAAGTACTCTGTGGCTTTTAGTTTAATACCTCGCTTTGGAAAACCAAAAACTGCACGCGTGTGCAAGAGCATGGCCTAAGGAAGCTGAAGTGAATACCAACCATAAATGCTGAGTCTGGCTTCGTGAGATGTGATGCCCATTGAGTTGGCAGCACTGCAGGTATACAAGCCGCCGTCCTGCACGCGAACGGATGAGACGTTCACGTGGCTGATGACGTCACCGACTTGGTCTACATACTGACCGATAGTGTACCTGCGAACAAAAAGATGAAACAAAACACGGGATGTGGTTTTGAACATTACTGAAGCAGTGGGTGCATCTCTTGGCTGCTGCCAAGTTACCTACGTGCCATCCGCCCCGGTAGCTGAATGGTCAGCGTGACAGACTGTCAATCCTAAGGGCCCGGGTTCGATTCCCGGCTGGGTCGGAGATTTTCTCCGCGCAGGTCGCCGAAGTGGCGTCAAATCGAAAGACTTGCACCAGGCGAACGGTCTACCCGACGAGAGGCCCTATCCACACGACATTTCCATTTTACCTACGTGCCTCTCGAGCTGTCACATAGTTCTTTGCGGTTATGACAGGTACTGCCCAACTAAATTGGAAAAAAAAGAAGAAATATATCGCGCAAATTGGTTGATAGAGGAAACAATGGAGCCAGACCAAAACTTGACATTCTAGTGGATGCAGGTTGCAGCGTCTAAGCAAGTCTGGGTTTGCAATGCGAATGACGTCAGACATAGGAGATATAAATATAAAAAAAACTGGAATATTTTGCTTACTTTCACTCCACTGTGTCATATAGTGTCATATTTTTGGGTAACTCCACAAAGAGAGAAAAAAATTTTTAGAGTACAGAAGTGTATAATAAGAGTAATGAGTAGTGTAAATCCAAGAACATCATGTCGAAACCTATTCAAAGTATTGGGCATATTAATCACAGCTTCTCAGTATATTTATTCCTTAATAAAGTTTGTTGTAAATAATGCATCTCTTTTTCCAACTAACTGCTTAGTACACAGTACCAATACTAGGAATAAGAACAATATACATAAAGATTTAAAATCACTTACTCTTGCCCAGAAAGGAGTCCAGTATTCAGCAACGATATTTTCAATAAGTTTCCAGCATCCATTAAGAGTTTAGTTTCAGACAAGGCACAATGTAAACATATTTTAAAAGAATTTTTGGTGGCCAATTGCTTCTATTCCATCCATGAGTTTCTCAAAAAGTGCAGTAGACCATTTTAATGAAAATTTATTATACTTTAATTTTCGACAATAGTTGGTTGTAACAGCTGAGTAACTACCTACTGTGTGAATGATGGATGTATGGAAAGCAGATGTAAGTCTTAAGTCTGTAAATAGTGGAAGTTTAATTTGAAATCTTGTACATAATCTGACCGTTCTTAACTGAGGATCACTGAAGTGAATAATTTACTTTAATTTTTGACAATACTTGGTTGTAATAGCCAAGAAACAAGCAAATGTCTGAATGATGGATTTGATGAAAGCAGATGTAAGTATTAAACCTGTGCCGGTCGGGGTGGCCTAGCGGTTCTAGGCGCTACAGTCTGGAACCGCGCGACCGCTACGGTCGCAGGTTCGAATCCTGCCTCGGGAATGGATGTGTGTGATGTCCTTAGGTTAGTTAGGTTTAAGTAGTTCTAAGTTCTAGGGGACTGATGACCTCAGAAGTTATGTCCCATAGTGCTCGGAGCCATTTATTAAACCTGTAAATGTTAGAAGTTTAAATTTAATTCATGTACATAATTTTACTGTTTATTGACTGAGTATCATTAAAATGAATGAAACTCAAGTTTTTACGATTACATTTTTGTAATGTGTTTATCTGATATGCTCCACACCCAGGAGGATTCCCTCTTTTATGGGTCTATGGAATGAATAATTAATTTAATCTAATCTTATGCGGAGATGAAGAGCCACGCTCTGGATGGACTAAGGTGGAGGGTTGCAACAGACCAGTTTCCGGAACGAAGACCGCAACAAAAATAACAAGCTTAATCTTTTGAATTGCCAGAATTTCCGAGCAGAAGCTGTTCTACCAAAATTTGGAATCACACGAAAATGCTACGACATATTACCTTAGAAAATTCGTTAAAAATGTACCTGGTTAATGAAGCAATACCAGAGGTAGCAAATTTCTATATAAGGAGAATAACAGTGCCGGCGCTATTTTCCTGACGAATTCAACTGGACGTCAGTCGGTGTGATGGAGCGAACTGCGAATGTCTTGCAGAAGCTGAGCGCGGTGCACACCGGCGCCGACACCTACCTGTGGCCGAGGCGGGAGGCGGTGAGGGGCCGGCCGTCGAGGTGCCAGGTGAACTGCGGGGGCGGGCTGCCGGCGGCGGCGCAGCGCAGCGACACGGGGCTGCCCGGGCTCAGCGCCTGCTCCACGAACGTCCACTGCAGCTCCGGCACCGTGTCTACAACAAGACGCAGCCCTCTGTTAGGCCGGTGGCGAAAACTGCGCGCTAGTTGAAACCTTGCAACCTGATTGCTCCAGTCAGACCTCGTAACTTCACACACAGTCTGTTCGCCGTTGCCAGTGCGCTAAAACATGTCGCCAAGTTACCAGTTTTCGAGCGGTGCCGTGCAGAGTTTGTGCAAAATACAGGGTGATTCAAACAGAATACCACAACTTTAGGAATTTAAAACTCTGCAACGACAAAAGGCAGAGCTAAGCACTATCTGTCGGCGAATTAAGGGAGCTATAAAGTTTCATTTAGTTGTACATTTGTTCGCTTGAGGTGCTGTTGATTAGGCGTCAGCGTCAGTTGATGCTAAGATGGCGACCGCTCAACAGAAAGCTTTTTGTGTTATTGAGTACGGCAGAAGTGAATCGACGACAGTTGTTCAGCGTGCATTTCGAACGAAGTATGGTGTTAAACCTCCTGATAGGTGGTGTATTAAACGTTGGTATAAACAGTTTACAGAGAATGGGTGTTTGTGCAAAGGGAAAAGTTCTGGACGGCCGAGAACGAGTGATGAAAATGTAGCACGCATCCAGCAAGCATTTGTTCGCAGCCCAGGAAAATCGATTCGCTGAGCTAGCAGAGAGCTGCAAATTCCACAATCAACTGTATGGAGAGTCCTACGAAAAAGGTTAGTTATGAAACCTTATCGTCTGAAATTGGTTCAAGCACTGTCTGCAGCTGATAAGATTAAAAGAATCGATTTCTGTGATTTTATCCTTGCTCAAATGGAAACAGATGAATCTTTCGTTTTAAAGATTGTGTTTAGTGATGAAGTAACTTTCCACACTAACGGGAAAGTCAACCGGCCCAATGTCTGTATATGGGGCACTGAGAATCCGCGGGAAACAACTCAGTATGAACGTGACTCGCCTAAGGTGAACGTTTCCTGTGCCATTTCAGCCAATAAAGTTTTTGGTCCCTTTTTCTTCGAAGGTGCTACTGTAACTGGACTACAGTATCTGGAGATGTTAGAGAATTGGCTGTTCCCTCAGCTCGAACAAGAAGCACAACAATTCATATTTCAGCAGGATGGAGCGCCACCACATTGGCACTCATCTGTCCGTAACTACCTGAACGTCAACTACCCGAGGCGATGGATCGGCCGCCAGGCAGCCCGTGACAGAGCACTTCATCACTGGCCTCCAAGAAGCCCTGATCTTACCCCCTGCGATTTTTTCTTATGGGGGTATGTTAAGGATATGGTGTTTCGGCCACCTCTCCCAGCCGCCATTGATGATTTGAAACGAGAAATAACAGCAGCTATCCAAACTGTTACGCCTGATATGCTACAGAGAGTGTGGAACGCGTTGGAGTATCGGGTTGATATTGCTCGTGTGTCTGGAGGGGGCCATATTGAACATCTCTGAACTTGTTTTTGAGTGAAAAAAAAACCTTTTTAAATACTCTTTGTAATGATGTACAACAGAAGGTTATATTATGTTTCTTTCATTAAACACACATTTTTAAAGTTGTGGTATTCTTTTTTAATCACCCTGTACAATGAAGACCCAAAGAAACTCGTACACCTGCCTAATGTGGTGCAGGGCCCTGCGAGCACGCAGAACTGCCGCAACACTACGTGGCGTGGACTCGACTAATGTCCGAAGCAGTGCTGGAGGGAATTGACACCATAAATCGTGCAAGGCTGTCCTTAAATCCTTAAGAGTACAAGGGGGTGGAGCACAGCACGTTGGTAGCCATCCCAGATATGCTCAGTAACGTTCATGTCTGGAGAGTTTGGTAGCCAGCGGAAGTTTTTTAAATTCAGAACAATGTTCCTGGAGCCACTCTGTAGCAATTCTGGACGTGTGGAGTGTCGCATTGTCCTGCTGGAATTGCCAAAAATCAGTCGGGATGCACAGTGGACACGAATGGATGCAGGTGATCAGACAGGATGCTTCCGTTCGTGTCACCTGTCAGAGTCGTATCTAGACGTATCAGGGGTCTCATATCACTCCAACTGCACACGCCCCACACCATTACAGAGCCTCCTCCAGCTTGAACAGTCCCCTGCTGACATCCATGGATTCATGAAGTTGTCTCCATAACCGCACACGTCCATCCGCTCGATACAATTTGAAATGAGACTCGTGCAATCATGCAACATGTTTCCAGTCATCAACAGTCCAATGTCGGTGTTGACGGGGCCAGGCGAGGCGTAAAGCTTTGTGTCGTGCAGTCATCAAGGGTACACGAGTGGGCCTTCGGGTTCGAAACCCCACTCGTTCGACCTATACTTGAGTATTGCTCATCAGTGTGGGATCCGTACCAGACCGGGTTGACGGAGGAGATAGAGAAGATCCAAAGAAGAGCGATGCGTTTCGTCACAGGGTTATTTGGTAGCCGTGATAGCGTTACGAAGATGTTTAGCAAACTCAAGTGGCAGACTCTGCAAGAGAGGCGCTCTGCATCGCGGTGTAGCTTGCTGTCCAGGTTTCGAGAGGGTGGGTTTCTGGAAGAGGTATCGAATATATTGCTTCCCCCTACTTATACCTCCCGAGGAGATCACGAATGTAAAATTAGAGAGATTCGAGCGCGCACGGAGGCTTTCAGACAGTCGTTCTTCCCGCGAACCATACGCGACTGGAACAGAAAAGGGAGGTAATGACAGTGGCACGTAAAGTGCCCTCCGCCATACACCGTTGGGTGGCTTGCGGAGTATAAATGTAGATGTAGATGTAGATCGTTGGTGTTTGGTTGAATGTTTCGCACACTGACACTTGTTGAAATCTGCAGCAAGCTGCGGAAGGGTTGCAATTCTGTCACGTTGAACGATCCTTTTCAGTTGATGGTCCCCTTATTGCTGGGTCTTTTTCCGGCCGCAACGATATCGGAGATTGATGTTTTACCTGATTCCTGACATTCACGGTGCACTCGTGAAATGGTCGTACGGGAAAATCCCCACTTCATCGCTATCTCGGAGATGCTGTGTCCCATCTCTCCTGCGCCAACTATAACACCACGTTCAAACTCACTTGTCTTTATAACCTGCCACTGTAGCAGCAATAAACGATGTGACAACCGCGCCAGACTTTTGCTGTCTTACATAGGCTTTTCCGACCACAGCACCGTATTCTGCCTGTTTACCTATCTCTGTATTTGAGTACGCACGCCTCTACTGGCTTCTTTGGCGCTTCAGTGTAATTCTGTAATGGCACGAGCCTTAATTCATAGCCACCTGCTGAGCCATGCGCTTCGTCCTTCAGTAGCGGCTGCCTCAGTTGCTTATGTGCGGCCATTGTAATAAAACTAGTTATAGTGAGATAAGTGTAATAACCGATCTTGGACCATATGAAATGACGGATTCCCAAGTTGAAGAATCAAAACCCAGAAACCCATTACCATACAGCTATACGAAAATGTGTTAACTTCAACATATATAAACAATGTAATTACGTAGATGACTATGAACTTCTTAAAATGATGAGCAGTGATAAACAATTATTTAAACTTTATTTTTGTGTGTTTCAAAGATGGTAGTGCACAAATAGAGCGATATTTGATAGTATTTTCTGTGCTACATTTTGTTAGAGATAAATCTTTGCCTTTGGGCAGTTAGTGGTACGAGTTTGAAGTGCGAGGATGAAGTATAAGTTATGTGCTTGTTGTATTAGCATGGTGGTTGATGTTAGTTTGTCTTGTGAAGTGAAATGACTGCAGCTATATCTATTCAACAACAGAAAGTCAGCCAGTGCTCATATTATTAAACAAAATGAAACCGACCATCCTCTAGACTAGTATAAAAAGTTGCATTTCAGTATGGAGTGCGAGTCTACAACTTTCAACAACGAAGGACAATTAAAAGACAAGTATTATGAAATCTGTTTATACCAGTTCTGACGTTGCTACATCTCGCTGCAATGTGTCACTAACTCATCGTGTCAAGTGCTGTGAAAATGTGACGAGCCGGCCAAATTATTAACTTACTTCAAAATTAATAAAGCGACTTTAGGCTACAAGAGGGTAGTGATGGTCAGAACATGTAGCCATAACCGATTTTTTGCGTCTTAGGTGAAATTCAGGCAAACCTTAAAGCATCTTCACCGACTGTAAAACTTGTTTGTGATGCTACTGACCGTTAAGTCAGTATATGTCTTTCTTTTAAAATGCTGTCTAGTCAGTATATGTCTTTCTTTTAAAATGCTGTCTAAGTTCCTTTTAAGAAAAATTTTAAGTTTTAGCTCTGGCTAAAATTTTAGGTTTTAGTGTTTGCGTTCTTAAACTGTACTGTTCTTGGTAAACTCACTGCTACCATTTACTTCACAGCGATAAGCCGTTGGTGCAGTTTGCAAGAATGATCTGGATTTGCCTTACATTGTTATCTTGCTAACTGTACTGTATTGTGTTGTACTAACTTGAAGTTTTTGCGAACTACTGAAATATATCTTCAACTGGTCTTTAAGTTAGTTTTGCAGTTTGCTATGTTTTGGTTTGTATTGTGCCTGCTTGTAACCTTAAGTTATTTGACTTACTGATGAATCGTGCCTGTTATTGGGCTCTAAGCTAATTTAACAGTTGCTAATTTGATCAAAGTATTTAACAGTGACTGTTGAGGAATTACGTTTTTATTGGCTTTGATTTGCTATTTATTAGTACTACGTTTTGTAAGACACATGTCACGTGGCCTTAAGAAGCTTTATGTTTTTCTTGACTTGTTATACTTGGACCACTACTTGAATTGCAAGTTCTTTTAACTGAAATTTTTTCCTGACATTGCTTTACTGGTTTATTTTTCTAACTGTAAAGATTTGTGAATGTTTTTAATAAACTGTTGTTAAGAAGTATTTAAATTTGTGGTCCCAGGACTTTTATATTCTCCAGCCAGCTCCTTACCACTTCACCTAATTTCCCCATTAACAACTGCCAACATCATTAACACGACTGACATGAGCTAGCAACCCACACACCTGGCACTGGGAAGGTGACTCACAATTCTGAAATGGGAATACGTACACAAACTCAAAGATTACTAACCAAATAGTATTAATCTCAATATCTTGACCTAGTGCTTCCCTGCCACCAACTGCATTAGCTCATCCGTGACGTGCCAAAACTGCTGGAATAGCTTCGCCACCATGCTGGACAGCCATCACAAATGAGAGTTCCTCCTTGCACAATAACGTGGTGCTTTGTACGTTCCTAGCAACCAAATCTTTTACAGCGCACAGGAAGGCAAGATAAAGTCTCATACCTTCATTCTAATGCTACCTGGTTACGGACCAACTCCAGCACAATGCACTACCACAACCCGCTACCAGTTGCAGCCTAGGATTTGAATGGAGTGGATCGTAGGCTCCACTTCACAAAGACTTTATCAAACACAAAATTTTCTTCTTTGCGTAAAGAAACGATAGCAAAATAGAACCTAAGTTACAGCCCAATACAGTTCGTCAATGCAGGGTTCAAGAAGAGGATAACAACATAAATTACCTTTAACAATGAAAATAAAATTCAAATCGACTTTATCATGGCAGATAAAATGAGGCTATTTATAGTTACGATAGCTGATTACAATGAATAGAGAAATGAGAACAACATTAACGTCTGCAGTGAAATGCAGGTCAAATCTGTAAGACATTCTTTGATTTAATTAACGCTCTTTACATTAACACTCGACTAGATATAGATCTACGACAGTCCTATCACCAACTAGGCACTACAGCTATGTCAACGGTCCTTCCACAGTGGAAATACTGGATCCCGTCAGATAGCTGAACTTAAACACGAATGTCGACAGTACTTGGATGGTGAGCATTCATGTTCACTGCCTTTGTAGCAGAGAGAACTGGAGGGGTTGTGGTGCGTAATCTATGTTTACCAGTATTCGCTCCAATGCCCTGAACTGAATTTCAAACCCCTAAGCAGTGTCTCGTGAAGTGAGTGCATGCAGCAGTGCTGACAGTGATCTGTCCGTCGGACAGGGAAGCTGATCACGGGGCTATTTGGGAGGAATAGGCTATGTGCTGGCATCAGGGTGGACCACCTTCCTTCTCTCATCATTATCATCAGACACTTACGTGACACCATACTTTATACAAAATCATTGCAGTCATCTATACTTAGTAGCTGCAGTTAAACAACACACAATGCTCACACTTTGTGAAGAAAAAGTGCTTACAGGTGCGAGAAAATTCCTTTCCAATTCAGGTGGCTGAACCTGCACATCTCCCAGCCCCATACCACTTCACTAAATCAAAACTACTATGAGCCAACTACAGTACTACCTAAGCAAATTTCTCAATACAACATTCTGTACAATACGACATACAAAAAATCTCTTTTATGGTGTTAAATAATAGATTAATTTTCAATAAAATGGTATAAACGAAATCACTTTTGCTCCCAGGACAATAATATCGCCTTCTGTGCAATGGAGTAAACAAAATCAGTCGCACTTACGACTTATAAACAAAACTATACGGCTCTTGCTTTTAGAGAAACCATTTGCACGTCCTGCGTTGTGCCATATAACAACCATAACATACTGCACTGCATCCACGGACCTTCCACGTAATATTACTCGTCATATGATACACTCTTCACTGCACACTATGTTGCATCACACGATCAACCAAAATCACTAAAGCACACAGTTTGTGCTGCTGCTGTAATGTGGAAGCCCCTGTCTGCGTCTCCACTGGAGACCGGGAAGTGTCACCAACCGCCTCCTTCCCCCTCCCCCCCCCCTCAACCCTCAAAGTGGTTGTTGGTGTCCACACAGCGTCCACACTCCAAGCTGACCGTTAGCGAGCTCTCGTAGGCAGTTCCTTGCTGCGACAGCTTGGAGAAGACTTTCCAATCTTGGCTCTTCACCAACAGCCTACCTCCAAAAGCTTCGCGGGTGAACAGTGGACTGCATGGACAACACTGGTTAAGGCACATAAGGCATCAGGAACTCCCCTGCCGTCAGCAAGACGGACGGCCGTCCCTTTCCGCCATCGTAAGTATGGTAATCAAACAAATAATATAATTATTAAAGGCCAATGGTCTGCCACTGTGACTGACGCGGCATATCCCAGCGTGTGCATGCGGAATAGCCAATGTCGATTACAACCCTTTTTATCTGTGCTGAAATGGCTCAACAAATGCATTTTACGCCGGCCTGAGTGGCCGAGCGGTTCTAGGAGCTACAGTCTGGAACCGCGCGACCGCTACGGTCGAAGCTTCGAACCCTGCGTCGGGCATGGATGTGTGTGATGTTCTTAGGTCAGTTAGATTTAAGTAGTTCTAAGTTCTAGGGGACTGATGACCTCAGCAGTTAAGTCCCATAGTGCTCAGAACCATCTGAACCATTTTTTTGCATTTTACATTTGTTGATTTCTGCCCTTACTTAAATCTTTACCTTTTGATAACTACTACGCGGTATTACATATTCATAACACAGCTGCTGCGAATTTGAGCAGCAAGTGCCAACTACCATCTCGTACTTATTTCGAAATTTGTATTTATTATAATGTAGATAATAGCAATTCCATTTAGGTTTTGGAATTGTAGTTGTCCGTACTTGCGCTCCATCTGTCGGTTTTTACTGGTTAATTTTGGCTGGCACCGATCAGCACACACAGTGGTTAGTGTTCTGACGGCTTCAAACGGCAACAGACATGCTGTGACTAACTTTTACATTTCTTATATCTTACTTTTTTATCATTTACATATTACAATTCGTAACGAGGGTATATGGACTTTGTACTTAGGTACACTCCTTAAAACATATAGTGTGTTTATCTTATTTATTACATTTTTTCATGTTCTTCTCCTTTAAATTTTTTTTTTTTTGCATGAGTTGGTTCATTGTTTTACTTTCAACAAGAGAAAATTTTTCGGTTGTCTCCGTAAGTTCAGAATTGCACTCGGTAACTTCGTTGGTATTCAAAACTTAGCTAATTAGGAAAATGGCATGCTTTTATTAATTCAATTTGCGATATGACATCTGCTTGAATAATATGTGTCGTAAAAACTGAAAATCGTTTGCATTGACCTGACAAGTATTTTCCTAGATCCGAGATACACTGTCAGATGGTGGCATTCTAACCTGCAGTTACGAAGAGACAGAGTCTCCAGCATGAGTGGTATCTTTTCACTACTTAACTTTCATTACTTCGGAAAAAAAAGAATTTTCTTGAAGTTTCTAAAAGTAATTTTAAGCTAAAGGCAAATTTCTGTTTTTTGTTACTATTACAGGTCTGAAGATGATTGTTTAGCAACCGAAACTAGTAGTCAGTTGTAAAGTAATGTATTATTGCGATGAAGACAGTTAAAAGATTTTTTAAAAAAGTTTTAAGAGCATATCTGATCTTTTTTTTTGTCACCTGATGATGTCGGGTCTTACTAACATTACGTATTAAGGGCACAACGTTTTGGTGTCTTACTGGAAATATTATCCACCCTGTATCAACTTTTACTTTTTAGCGTCAGGATGATTGTTTTAGATTCTTGGCTGCCTTCGCTCCAGATGCTTTCTCAGGTTAATCACAATCAAAATGTTTGAAGACAAATATCGTAGTGTGCTATTGTCTTGCTTTTACCTCCGACATAAAAATATCCGCATAAATAATTATTTTCTGTCTTTTATTCATTGTTAACAAATACATTCACAAAGGAGTGAATTTAATATTTCTCCACTTCCGTGTCAATAGTACATCACATATGCGTAATATACGACTGTAAGATTGTAGTCGAGAACGCACAGCACCGTTAGGACTGTAAACTTTCACGACCTCTGCGCTGGAATGTTTGCGTAATGTAACAACCCTGCATCCGCCATTCCACCTTTATCGACTGTTACCGAGAAAACTACGAGTGGCATGCAACCTGGATGGAGCTACGACGTTAGGCTGCGATGGAATGTTGCCAGAGAACGAATATTTTACAGGCACGCGAGTAACACCCTCACCGGATCGTGTCTGTAATATGTTACGAGACGGTATTCAAAGAAGCCTGTAATAGATGTAGGGCACAAATGATACTCATTTGATTAAAATTACTGAAATTATAAACAGAATAAAGCATTCTATTAAGGGCAGTCAAATGAAAACGTAAGTAAGAAATCTGTTCATTATTTCAAAAATAATCATTAAAACCGTTAATACATGTATCCCACTGTGAGAGAAGACGGTCAGTGTCTTCATGGAAAAATGTTTGCGGTCGCCTACGGAACCACGATTGAATCCAGGCGTGCGCCTCTTCGTACAAAGTAAGTTGAAAGTCACGAACGTCTTTCTTAATGACACCGAATATATGAAAATGGCATGGGGAGAGATAGGGGGTGGCCAACGCATGAGTTAGTCCATCTCTTGGGATATACAGGCATTAGGATTTTTTCGTGGCACATATGAAGAATGTATTGTAAGTGCCATGATTCGGAAAATACACCCACTGTCGGAGTCAGCTGTTGCGGACAACAGTCAGAGATTCTTCCAGTGGATAAGGAAGCCACAGTGTAGCTGTTCTCTCGTTATTTTAATGGTGGACGGTAGCCGACTGTGAGCAGCGATACCGTTCAAAACCATCACCGCCACCACCACCGAATCGGGTACAAAAGCCGCCACGTCGTAGGTACGTAGGCAACCAAGAAACATATTCCCATTAAGGCAATGACCGTCTTGTGTCACAGTGGGATAAATGTATTAATAGTTATGGCGATTACTTTTGAAACAATAAACAGTTTACTTACTTTTGTCCAACTTCTCATTTTCATTTGACTGCTCTTTATAATAAAAACAGACTACTTGTAACACCATAGCTCTTATGCCGTACGGATTTATTTTGCCTTTTGTTTTATTTAATATTACTTCATTGAGCTTCTGTAAATGTGTTTGATTGAATAGATAACACAAAATTGTATACTCTTTTCTTTGTTTAAAACTTTGATGTCGTGGCTTGATTCTATGCAATGTAGTATATCTGTCATTTAAATTCTTTGTCCCATTTGGAGGGAATAAAACTTACTATATATAATTGTAATTTCTGTGTGAATAATTTTTTGTAGAAATGTCAATATGTGCAAATGTTCTGTTTTATTTAATGTATTTGGTTGCTGTTATGTAAATTGCTGATCCTCACTTAGGGTTCTTAGTTCTTTGGTATATAAAAGGTGTAGTGGTTCCCCTCGGGAACGGAACTGTGTAGCGCGCGCAAATTGTTGTTGGCCTAGGTAGAAAAGGTGGAACAACACTCAGTCGGGGACGAGCTACCAAACTGTACTCTGCCATGTAAATGTTGCATATTGTGCTGGTTCCGAGAGAGGTTTTCTTCTGCTACTTTCCAATGCCTCGGATGGAACGATTCTGGAATTGGTATCCATCATCGCCACCAAGAAGAGACAGAGTCCAGCAATTCTGCCTGCAAATCCACCTACTAACATGCAGTTGCCACCACATTGCGCAATCACTGTAACGGAATACTGTAATGATGTACAGTGAGGGATCAGCTTATTCGATGTGTTAGTGTGCTCAAATATAAGGTAACTTATAACTGAATTCATGTACCTACCTTGAGTTTCCCTCTCACAACACCTCTCAGGTTCCTCTCCATTTGAACTATGATTACCAAGTGTCCTATTATGTGGAAAAAATGAAAGCCTCAAAGTTAGGCAGTTTATTACATAATGTTGTTTGATCTTTGGTAAGATGGGAGTGTTCAGATTTACTGTGGATTTAGTGACAAAGACAATTTGCAGTTTCTTTTAAAGATTAAAAGCTTTTAAAACTGAGGCTTGTAAAGTGTTGCTTAGTTAATGATCATAGTGCTGCCTGTAGTAAATTTTAAAAGGTGAGTCAGTTTCTTGTAAATTTGTCAACATTGTGTCTCACTGTAGTAAAATTCGTGAACTGCATTTATGGAAAGTTATACACTTATGCTTGCTAAGCACTTGTTTCTTTTGGGTATTGAAATTGCATATTAATAATATAATAAAATCCACAGGTTATCCTTTACCACTATTTATGAAAACAATAATTTCTTTATTCAAAAGATATTGAGAAATAACTTGTTCGTGAATTCCATTTAACTTTCATTGTAAACAGAATAGTATTTAGTTGAGAGATACTTAACCTGTGAGCAGTTCATAATTTTGCAGTGAACTACATTTATAATTTCATGCCAGCTAGGAAAATGTTTGAAAAATAATACTTAACCTGTGTCCAATTAATGATTCTGCAGTGAATGTTAATAGTAATGTTATAAAGACCATTCAGTTTGAATAAGCCTTGAAAGTAATAGTGTGTTTCGGTATCTGTTATATTTTTGCAAATAGTTTGTGCTGCTCTAGTTGTTAGTTCTAACCTTAACGTTAACATATGCAGGTGTCAGAGTTCATTACACTCGCGTGTGGTAAATGATAGGTTGTGTTATCCGTTAAAGTTACTCATAACTAATTTCTTAAACAAGAATGTTAATCATTCTCTTGCCTAATTAGGCTGGCGACCATTTTCTTTACTCTCTAAACAGTGTAGCTAAGTAAAATGTTATTTGTTACTGTTTAAATGTTTACGTAATTCTGACTTTCACTTCCGATAAGCCACTTCCATTAGGTACAACACGGCCAACATAACAAAATTCCTCTCAGAGGGTAACACTGCTCTGTTGCTTTATACCATAATTACTCTAACAAAATAATTATGTTTTGCAAACTGCCTCCAGCTTCGAGGTTATGGTATAGCAGTAGCGGACAGAAGTGTTATATACTGTTCTCATTGCTTTTCATTATCTCTATTAGGTGAATACCACCACCGTTATTTCAATAGGAACGTTAAACATCGTCCATTCCCGTCTCTCTGTGACAAAGACTCCGGCTGTAGCATACATGGCATTCTAGTAAAATGAAATTTACATGATGGCCCGTTTTAGCTCTGTAACTATCACTACACGCTGGCGTGTATGTCAAAACGCTGTATTCAGAACAAAAGCTTTCGAGCGAATGTATAGGCACATCGATTTTGCCTGAAACCTTACAGGGTAATACTGAGGTGAGCGCAACTAATTTTACACCTAAGAATCTCCGGAGCCTTCAGACTACACTCGTCAAAGCCCTATTTGTGATTCCTGGCGTATGACCACTCAGTATAAATGTGAGATATATGGCTGCGACATGATAGCTGCAGCGAAAAGATATACACTCCTGGAAATTGAAATAAGAACACCGTGAATTCATTGTCCCAGGAAGGGGAAACTTTATTGACACATTCCTGGGGTCAGATACATCACATGATCACACTGACAGAACCACAGGCACATAGACACAGGCAACAGAGCATGCACAATGTCGGCACTAGTACAGTGTATATCCACCTTTCGCAGAATGCAGGCTGCTATTCTCCCATGGAGACGATCGTAGAGATGCTGGATGTAGTCCTGTGGAACGGCTTGCCATGCCATTTCCACCGGGCGCCTCAGTTGGACCAGCGTTCGTGCTGGACGTGCAGATCGCGTGAGACGACGCTTCATCCAGTCCCAAACATGCTCAATGGGGGACAGATCCGGAGATCGTGCTGGCCAGGGTAGTTGACTTACACCTTCTAGAGCACGTTGGGTGACACGGGATACATGCGGACGTGCATTGTCCTGTTGGAACAGCAAGTTCCCTTGCCGGTCTAGGAATGGTAGAACGATGGGTTCGATGACGGTTTGGATGTACCGTGCACTATTCAGTGTCCCCTCGACGATCACCAGTGGTGTACGGCCAGTGTAGGAGATCGCTCCCCACACCATGATGCCGGGTGTTGGCCCTGTGTGCCTCGGTCGTATGCAGTCCTGATTGTGGCACTCACCTGCACGGCGCCAAACACGCATACGACCATCATTGGCACCAAGGCAGAAGCGACTCTCATCGCTGAAGACGACACGTCTCCATTCGTCCCTCCATTCACGCCTGTCGCGACACCACTGGAGACGGGCTGCACGATGTTGGGGCGTGAGCGGAAGACGGCCTAACGGTGTGCGGGACCGTAGCCCAGCTTCATGGAGACGGTTGCGAATGGTCCTCGCCGATACCCCAGTAGCAACAGTGTCCCTAATTTGCTGGGAAGTGGCGGTGCGGTCCCCTACGGCACTGCGTAGGATCCTACGGTCTTGGCGTGCATCCGTGCGTCGCTGCGGTCCGGTCCCAGGTCGACGGGCACGTGCACCTTCCGCCGACCACTGGCGACAATATCGATGTACTGTGGAGACCTCACGCCCCACGTGTTGAGCAATTCGGCGGTACGTTCACCCGGCCTCCCGCATGCCCACTATACGCCCTCGCTCAAAGTCCGTCAACTGCACATACGGTTGACGTCCACGCTGTCGCGGCATGCTACCAGTGTTAAAGACTGCGATGGAGCTCCGTATGCCACGGCAAACTGGCTGACACTGACGGCGGCGGTGCACAAATGCTGCGCAGCTAGCGCCATTCGACGGCCAACACCGCGGTTCCTGGTGTGTCCGCTGTGCCGTGCGTGTGATCATTGCTTGTACAGCCCTCTCGCAGTGTCCGGAGCAAGTATGGTGGGTCTGACACACCGGTGTCAATGTGTTCTTTTTTGCATTTCCAGGAGTGTAGACACGGTCGATGAAATTGTAGGTTCCAACATAACGGACAAACAAAGCCAAAAACTCTAGAATATAAGGGATAGGCAGCTTGAATTGGAGAAAATTACAAAAGCCAGAAGAATTCATGGTATAGTTTCTGATACTAATGAAATACCAAAACTTAAATACAATAACTCAAGTGAGGCATAGTGCGTCTTATCAGTGGCGCGCTCATTGCCCAAAATACTTGTTTAAACTTGGGAAATGACACTCTGAAAGTTACTATTGTGAAGAGGTTCACCTACGATTTGGCGGCTTTTGTACCCGATAGCGTGGTGATGGTTCTGAATGGTATAGCTGCTCACAGTTTGCTGTTGTTCACCGTTGAAATCGCGAGAGAATAGCATTGCTGTTGCTTCCCTTACCACCGTAAAAGTCTCCTATTATTGTCTGCAACAGCTGATTCTGACGGTGGTTGTATTTTCCGAATCTTGACACTTACAGAACATGCTTGACACGGTGCCATGAAAAAATCCCAGTGCCTGCGTAACACAGGAGTTGGAATGACTAATGCATTGGCCACCCACTACCTTCATACGATCAACTGCGTTATCATCGTGCGTCTTGCCCACTCTTCGCCCAAATTGGACGTCAACGGTCAGTGTCAAGCTAACGTCATCCCAGTCACGCGACGTGACGAGACATTCCATTCGCCGTGGCAAAAAGAGAGCCATTTCTTCAACAGAATTATACTTCATACAATCTCCTTCAGAAAATGTTTTTGTGCGTACCACCAAAAATGGTTAAAACCGTACATGGTAATTATGAAGTCTACGAAAAAATAAAAAAAAAAATTAATGCAGATAAATGGGCAGGAACAACGTAACAATGATGCAGTATGTGGAAAAGGCAAACTATCATTTTTTTTGCAATGCTGACAAATGTTCTGCGTCTCTACCATTTGTCACACAGCAAACATATAATCGGTGTTCAAGTCTTCCCAAACCCGACGAGGCAGATCAGGAGTGACGGTAAGAAAAGCTGCTGCTCTGCGGTGTCGCAAGTGTTCGAGGTTCCGTTGTACTGGTGGAACATGAACACTGCCCTTGGTATAACCCCGCAGGAAAAAAATAGCAAATCTTCAAGTCCATCGTACTTGGTGGCAAATCGAGTACCATCAGGTCAGCGGTAAATAAACGACCGATCCAGTGATGCAACAAGTCGCATTGAGTTAGTGTCATATGCGGCTGTGGAAATACAGAGAGGTGTCACCTAACTGGAAAGATGAAACATCTGCCGCCAGTTTCAAGTTGTGCCGTGAATCGCAATTGCAGAAAATCGACATACATGATAGCACTGACAATTCTCTCGGCGAAGAAGAAGGCTCCAACACCACAGACTTTTCTTAAGTTTTGAAACTTCCGGATGATAACATAAAATGTCGACCCACTTGCAGACAATAATATTTTTAGCAACTTTTAAGGGTATACGCAGAAAATGTCGTCTATAATTCCGTTTCTCTTAAGTTTGTAAGTGAGCATGAAAAGTTTATGGCTTATGAATTGGCACACAGTGCAAAACTGGAGCAAAGGCTACTGTTCTGTATTCAAATCATCGAGGAATCGAACACTAGCACTCCGTAATAATCGACTGTAAGGGGTCGAGTGATTCAACACTATATGTGGCTCAATACAACCACTATTTGTTTTATGTGTATTATACACAGCGGTGACAAAAGCTATGCGATAGGGAATGCACATACAGGGTTATTACAAATGATTGAAGCGATTTCACAGCTCTACAATAACTTTATTATTTGAGATATTTTCACAATGCTTTGCACACACATACAAAAACTCAAAAAGATTTTTTAGGCATTCACAAATGTTCGATATGTGCCCCTTTAGTGATTCGGCAGACATCAAGCCGATAATCAAGTTCCTCCCACGCTCGGCGCAGCATGTCCCCATCAATGAGTTCGAAAGCATCGTTGATGCGAGCTCGCAGTTCTGGCACGTTTCTTGGTAGAGGAGGTTTAAACACTGAAACTTTCACATAACCCCACAGGAAGAAATCGCATGGGGTTAAGTCGGGAGGGCGTGGAGGCGATGACATGAATTGCTGAGCATGATCTCCACCACGACCGATCCATCGGTTTTCCAGTCTCCTGTTTAAGAAATGCTGAACATCATGATGGAAGTGCGGTGGAGCACCATACTGTTGAAAGATAAAGTCGGCGCTGTCGGTCTCCAATTGTGGCATGAGCCAATTTTCCAGCATGTCCAGATACACATGTCCTGTAACGTTTGTTTCGCAGAAGAAAAAGGGGCCGTAAACTTGAAACCATGAGATTGCACAAAACACGTTAACTTTTGGTGAATTGCGAATTTGCTGCACGAATGCGTGAGGATTCTCTACCGCCCAGATTCGCACATTGTGTCTGTTCAATTCACCATTAAGAAAAAATGTTGCTTCATCACTGAAAACAAGTTTCGCACTGAACGCATCCTCTTCCATGAGCTGTTGCAACCGCGCCGAAAATTCAAAGCGTTTGACTTTGTCATCGGGTGTCAGGGCTTGTAGCAATTGTAAACGGTAAGGCTTCTGCTTTAGCCTACGTTAAGCTCCCTGCTTGCTTTATTCGTCGACTTCCGCGGGCTACGCGTGAAACTTGCCCGCACGCGTTCAACCGTTTCTTCGCTCACTGCAGGCCGACCCGTTGATTTCCCCTTACAGAGGTATCCAGAAGCTTTAAACTGCGCATACCACCGCCGAATGGAGTTAGCAGTTGGTGGATCTTTGTTGAACTTTGTCCTGAAGTGTCGTTGCACTGTTATGACTGACTGATGTGAGTGCATTTCAAGCACGACATACGCTTTCTCGGCTCCTGTCGCCATTTTGTCTCACTGCGCTGTCGAGCGCTCTGGCGGCAGAAACCTGAAGTGCGGCTTCAGCCGAACAAAACTTTATGAGTTTTTCTACGTATCTGTAGTGTGTCGTGACCATATGTCAATGAATGGAGCTACAGTGAATTTATGAAATCGCTTCAATCATTTGTAATAGCCCTGTATAAAGATGGCGGAGTATCACCGGTGCACAAGGTTTAAAGGGGAATTACATTGGCGGAGCTATCATTTATATTCAGGCGAGTCGTGTGAAAAGGATTCCGACGTGAATATGGCCGCACGACGCGACTTAACAGACTTTAGACACGCAATAGTAGTTGGAACTAGATGCGTGGGACATTCCATATAGGAAATCGTTAGGGAATTCAGTATTCCGAGATCCGCAATGTCGAGAGTGTGCCGAGAATGCCAAATCTGAGACGTTACCTCCAACCACGGACAAGGCAGTGGCCAACGGCCTTCACGTAACGCCGAAAGTAGCGGTGTTTGCGTAGAGTTGTCACTGCTAACAGACAAGCAACGATGCGTGAAATAGCTGCAGAAATCAGTTTGCTTTGCTAACAGCACGACATCTGCATCTACATCTACGTGATTACTCTGCTATTTACAGTAAACTGACTGGCAAAGGGTTCAATGAACCACCTTCAAGCTGGCTCTCTACCGTTCCACTGTAGAACGGCACGCGGGAAAAACGAGCACTTAAAATTTTCTGTGCGAGCCCTAATTTCTCTTGATTTATCGTGATGATCATTTCTCCCTATGTAGGTGGGTGCCAACAGAATGTTTCCGCAATCGGAGGAGAGAAATGGAGTTTGAAATTTCATGAGAAGATCCCGTCGCAACTAAAAAAGCCTTTGATTGCCAATCCAATTCACGTATCATGTCTGTGACACTATCTCCCCTATTTCGCGATAATACAGAACGAGCTGTCCTATTTTGTACTTTTTCGATGTCATCCGTCAGTCCCACCTGATACGGATCCCACACCACACAGCAATACTCCAGAACAGGGCGGACAAGTGTGGTGTAATCAGTCTTTCTCGTAGACCTGTTGCACCTTCTAAGTGTTCTGCCAATGAATAGCAGTCTTTGGTTTGCTCTACCCACAATATTATCTATGTGATCTTTTCAATTTAGGTTATTTGTAATTGTAATCCTTAAGTATGTAGTTGAATTTACAGCCCTCAGATTTATGTGACTTATGTTGTAATCGAAATTTAGCTGATTTCTTATAGTACTCATGTGAATAACTTCGCACTTTTCATTATTCAGAGTCAATTGCCAGTTTCCGCACCATACAGATATCTTATATAAATCATTTTACGAATCGTTTTGATCATCTGATGACTTTACAAGACGGTAAATGACAGCATCATCTGCGAACAATCTAAGACGGCTACTCAGATTGTCTCCTATGTCGTTAATATAGATCAGGAACAATAGAGGGCCTATAACGCTTCCTTGGGGAACGCCGGTTATTACTTCTGTTTTACTCGATGACTTTCCGTCTATTACTACGAACTGTGACCTATCTGACAGGAAATCACGAATCCAGTCGCACAACTGAGGCGATGCTCCGTAGACACTCAGTTTGGTTAGAAGACGCTTGTGAGGAACGGTGTCGAAAGCCTTCTGGAAATCTAAAAATATGGAATCAGTTTGACATCCCCTGTCGACAGCACTCATTACTTCATGAGTATAAAGAGCTAGTTGTGTTTCACAAGAACGATATTTTCTGAATCCATGCTGACTATATGTCAACAAATCGTTTTCTTCGAGGTACTTCTTAATGTTCGAATACAGTATATGTTCTAAAACCCTACTGCAAATCGACTTTAGTGGTAATGGCCTGTAATTCAGCGGATTGCTCCTACTTCCCTTTTTGGGTATTGGTGTGACGTGAGCAATTTTCCAGTCCTTAGGTACGGATCTTTCTGTGAGTGAGTGGTTGTATATAATTGCTAAATATGGACCTATTGTATCAGCATACTCTGAGAGGAACCTGACTGGTATACAATCTGGATCGGAGGCCTTGCCTTTATTAAGTGATTTAAGCTGCTTTTATACACCGAGTATATCTACTTCTATGTTTCTCATCTTGGCCGTTGTTCTTGATTGGAATTCAGGAATATTTACTTCGTCTTCTTTGGTGAAGGATTTTTGGAAAACCGTGTTTAGTAACTCTGCTTTAGTGGCACTGTCATCAGTGACTTCACCGTTGTTATCGCGCAGTGAAGGTATTGATTGCATCTTGCCACTGGTGTGCTTTATGAATGACCAGAGTCTCTTTGGGTTTTCTACCACATTTCGAGACAGAATTTCGTTGTGGAAATTATTAAAAGCATCTCGCATTGAAGTACCCGCTATATTTTGAACTGCTGGAAAACTTTTCCAATCTTGGGGATTTTTCGTTCTTTTAAATTTGACATGCTTTCTTCGTTGCTCCTGCAACAACGATGTGACCCGTGGGGGATCAGTACAATTTCGGATGAAGTTTTATGCCTGCCGCCGGCTTTAAACGTATAATTTTTCCAGCATATCGAGGGTAGATTGAAGTCACCACCGACTATATTTGTATGAGCGGAGTACTTATTTGAAATGAGCCTCAAGTTTTCTTTGAATTGTTCAGCAACTATGTCTTCTGAGTGGGGGGGTCGGTAAAACGATCCAATTAATAGTTTAGTCCAATTGTCAAGTATAACCTTTACCCATACTATTTCACACGAACTATCTACTTCAGTTTCGCTACAAGGCAAACTACCTCTGACAACAATATATACTACACACCAACTGTATTTAACCTATCCTTTCTGAACACTGTTAGATCGTTTGAAAAAATTTTGGCTGAACTTATTTCCGGCTTTATCCAGTTCTCTGTACCTACAACGATTTAAGCTTCAGTGCTTTCTATAAGGGCTTGGAGCTCTGGTTGTTTTCCAACACAGCTGCGACAATTTACAACTACAGTACCAATTGTTTCTACAACTACCTTACTGTGTTTTACCTGCCCACTTTTAGACGGACGCCCCTTCTGTGGTTCCCTGAGACCCTCTAACCTAAAAAACCGCCCAGTCCTACCCACACAGCCCCCGCTACCCCTGTAGCCGCCTCCTGTGTGTAGTGTACTCCTGACCTATTAAGCGAAACCCGGAAACTCACCACCACCACCCGATGGCGCAAGTCAAGGAATCTGCAGCCTACACGGTCACAGAACCGCCTTAGCCTCTGATTCAGACCCTCCACTCGGCTCTGCACCAAAGGATCACTGTCGGTTCCATCGACGATGCTGTGGATGGTGAGCTCCGCCTTAATCTCAGAAGCAAGACTGTCAGTCTTTACCATTTCCGCTAGCCGCCCGAAACCAGACAGAATCTGCTCCCATCGAAAGCGACACACGTCATTGGTACCGACATGAGGCACCACCTGCAGTTGGCTGCACCCTGTACTCTTCATGGCATCCGGAAGCACGCTTTCCACATCCGGAATGACTCCCCCCGGAATGCACACGGAGTGCACGCTGGCTTCCTTCTCTCCTTGGCAGCCATATTCCTAAGGGGCTCCATTACGAGCCTAATGTTGAAGCTCCCAACTACGAGCAAACCCACCCTCTGTGAATGCCCATACCTTGCGGGCCGAGAAGCTTCCTCTGGAACAGGGTGGACGACTGCATCCGGCTCAGAGACATCGTCAACCACAGATAACGCCGTCAAACGAACCGGAGAGGCCCTACGATCGGCCCCTTGGAAAGTTTTTCGCTGCCTGCCAGACTTTGGAATCATCTCCCCCTCGACCACGGGTGAGGGGTCAACCTCAGTGCAGGCAGTGCCCGGAGAGGTCACAGCAGTGGACTGATCGGAGGACACGTGGGACGTGCTCGACGTCCCTCGCATCCCCGCGTCCGATCCCCCACAGTGACACCTCTTGGCAGCAGCCTCAAGCTGTGTGACTGAAGCCAACGCAGCCTGAAGCTGTGAGTGAAGGGTCGCCAGCTCAGCTCGTATCTGTGCACGACAATTACACTTCCTATCCATTACTGCAGTCGCTCCTGTTTGAAGCTCTTAAAAATATGTAACAAGCGAACGGTGTACTCGCCTTATTAGTAGCAGGAACGAGTGGTGCGCTCTAGCTGACGATCTTACTGACATCGCCTGCTGAGTCTCTTCTGAGCTCACGACGATATTGGTTGGACTCTAGAAGGCTGGAAAACTGTGTCCTGGTCATATATTTCAGTTCGTAAGAGCTGATGGTTAGTGTTCGAGTGTGGCGCAGAGCCCGCAAAGGGGTGGACCCAAGCTGTCAACGAGGTGCTGTGGAAACTGGCGATGGCTCCTTAAAGATGTGGGCTGTATCCACATGGAATGGACTGGGTCTTCTGGACCAACTGAACCAGTTACTGTCTGTAAATGGTTATGTTTGGCTACTTGAGACTATTTGCAGCAATTCATGGATCTCATGTTCCCAAAGAACGATGGAATTTTCATGGATGACAATGTGCCATGTCACCGGGCCACGATTGTTCGTTGTAGATTTGAACACATTCTGGACAGTTCGAGCGAATGATTTGACCAGCCAGATCGCCCGACGTGCATGAATCCCATCCAGTATCCATGGGTCATGGTCGAGAGGCCAGTTCTACATCTACATCTACATATATACTCCGCTAGCCACCAAGCGGTGTGTGGCGGAGGGCACAATTCGCACCAAAGTCATATTTCCTCCCCTCTGTTCCACTCGCGGATCGCGTGAGGGAAAAACGACTGTCTGAACGCTTCAGCACGAGCTCTTATTTCCCTTATCTTTGAATGATGATCATTACGCGATTTGAAAGTTGGTGGTAATATATATGCTCTACATTCTCGGCGAAGATCGGATTTTGGAATTTGGTGAGCAGCGCCTTCCGTTTAGTGCGCCGTCTGTCTGCAAGTGTGTCCCACTTCAAGCTTTCTATGAGATTTGTAACGCTCTCGCAATGGCTAAATGTACCAGTCACGAATCTTGCTGCTCTTCCTTGGACCTTCTCAATCTCTTAAATCAGACCCAGTTGGTAATGGTCCCATACAGACGAACAGTTCTCTAAGACTGGACGAACTAACGTATTGTAAGATATTTCCTTTGTTGTAGTACTGCATCGCTTCAGGATTCTACCAATAAACCGCAATCTAGAGTTCGCCTTACCCGTTACTTGTGTAATCTGATCATTCCACTTGAGATCATTTCGAATAGTCACACCCAGATAATTGACTGATGTTACCGCTTCCAAAGACTGGTCATTTACGTTGTACTCATACATTGAGGGGGATTTTCGCCTTGTTATACGCAATAGGTTACACTTACTAATATTGAGAGATAACTGCCAATCATTACACAACGCATTTATTTTCTGCAAATTCTCGTTGATTTGTTCACAACTTTCGTGTGATACTACTTTTCTGTAGACTACAGCATCATCGGCAAACAGTCTAAGGCCTCTGCCAATACCATCAACCAGATAGTTTATGTAAATCGTAAAAAGCAGAGGACGTATTAGACTGCCCTGGGGCACACCTGAATCTACTCTTGTTTCTGTTGAAGTTACCCCGTTCAGGACGACATACTGCTCCCTGTCTGTTAGAAAACTTTCCATCCAACCGCATATGTCATTGGATAGACGGTAAGCGCGCACTTTTTGTAGCAAGCGACAGTGCGGAACTGAGTCGAACGCCTTTCGAAAGTCGAGGAATATGGCATCAACCTGGGAGCCGGTATCTAGAGCGTGTTGTATATCACGAACAAAGAGGGCCAGCTGTGTCTCGCACGACCGCTGTTTCCTAAAATCGTGCTGGTTTCTGCAGATGAGCTTCTCTGAGTCTATAAAGGTCTCTGAGTCTAGAATGTTCCATGATTCTACAATAAATCGATGTCAGTGAAATTGGCCGGTAATTATGTGCATCCGATTTTCTACTCTTTTTATAGATTGTTATGACCTGGGCCTTCTTCCAGTTCCGTGGAACTTCCCGCCGTTCCAATGACCTCTGATAGATGACGGATAAGAATGGTGCTATATTTGTAGTATAGTCAACATAAAATCTTACGGGGATACCGTCTGGGCCAGATGCCTTCCTGGCGTCTAAGGATCCTGTTTTACAATCACAGATACACTAAACATTATGTCAGCCATCCTTTCGTTTGTTCGATAATTGAAAAGGGGGAATGGTGCTGCAGTCCTCTATCGTAAACGAGTTTTTGAAAGGTAGGTTTAGAATTTCGGCCTCCTGTTAATCATCATCAGTTACATTTCCCGTACTGTCAGCAGGCGAAGGTATTGAATTATTTGTAGCGTTCATAGATTTTACGTACGACCAAAATTTTTTGGGGTTATTTTTAGAATCTGCAGATAAAATATTGCTTTCAAATTCGTTAAAAGAGTCTCTCATTGTCCTTCTGACAGCTGCTTTCACCACGCATAATTTCTGTTTGTCAGCGGGCAGTGACTACGTTTAAAACGACTGTGCAAAATTCTCTGCTTTCTCGGCAACTTCCTAATATGTTTGTTGTACCAAGGTGGATCTTTTCCCTCCCCTATACTTTTGCTAGGCACATACTTATCTAGCACATGGTGGACAATATCTTTAAATTCCGACCAAAGATGCTCAATATCTTTGTGTTCCACGGTGAATGCTTGGAGCTGACTATGAAGATATTTATTAATGACTCTTTTATTTGCTTTCCCAAACAAGAAAACTCTACGCTGTTTCTTTGTCGTTTTTTTTTTCAACTTCCACTGACATAGAAGCCACGACGACATTATGGTCGCTAATACCTTCTAGACTAACTTCATCAAAAAGATCAGGTCCGTTTGTCGCCAAGATATCTAATATGTTCCCATCTCGAGTTGGTTTTCTAACCAATTGCTCAAGGTTGTATGTTGAGAGCGCTCGTAGAATAACTTCACACGAATCTTTGCTTCTGCCCCCTGTGACAAATGTGTAATTTTCCCAGTCAATGGATGCTAGATTAAAGTCTCCGCCAATAAATAATGGATATTTGGTTATTTACTTCCTATGTCCTCAAGACTTTCCCTGAAACATTCTGCGACGTTTGTTGCGGATGCCAGTGGTCTATAAAAACATCCTAATACAATGGTCAATCCTTGTCGGATTGACAGCTTTATCCAGACTATTTCACAGTCCGACGCAGTATCGATCTCAACTGCGTTTAAACAGCTTTTAACTGCTA
Source organism: Schistocerca serialis cubense (assembly GCF_023864345.2). Classification (NCBI taxonomy): domain Eukaryota; kingdom Metazoa; phylum Arthropoda; class Insecta; order Orthoptera; family Acrididae; genus Schistocerca; species Schistocerca serialis. The sequence continues at coordinate 1,253,168,430 of NC_064638.1, read as the reverse complement.
TGAACACACCACCTCCCATAGCATCAGTCCTATCCTTCCTAAACATTTTCCAATCAGAGTTCAAAATTTCACAGCTTTTTATATCTCATTTCAACCAGCTTTCGGTACCTAATACAATATTGGCATTGCTACTGTTTATTTTGGAGATTAACTCGGTGGTCTTGCTACAGACACTTCGACAATTTACTGACATGAGATTAAGCATATTTAAATCCTTTGGAATGACCTGTTTAGGCGAACTAACAATTTTTACAGTTGGCACACCCACATCAGTATCATGAACTGATAATTTTTCGGGCCAGCGGTTTGTTTCCCATGGTGAGGAACCCAATCTAAAAAAAAACCCCATGTGCACGCCACAAGTACTGTGCTAGCCATGTAGCTGCTTCCTGTGTATAGTGCACCCCTGATCTATCGAGGGGTGTCCTACAACCTTCCACCCCTTAGCGTAGGTCAAGGAATCTATAACCATTTTCGTCAAAGAGTCGACGTAGCCTCTGGTTTAGATTCTCCACTCGAGTCGAAACCAGAGGACCCCGGTCCACCCTGGGTACGATGCTGCAGATCGTCAGCTTGACTTCCAATCCTCGAGAGATGGAGGCCGCCTTCACCAATTTAGCCATCCGTCGAAAGGACCCAAGGATTTCCTTGGAAACCCGACGAAAGGCATCGTTGGTGCCGACATGCGCAACAACCTGCAGCTGGCTGCACCCCGCACGCTCGATAGCCGCCGGATGAGCCTCTTCCACACCCTGGACAAGGCCCCCCGGCAAGCACACCGAGTGAACGTTGGACTTCTTCCCCGCCCTAGCAGCTATGTTCGTGCACAAAATCCTGCACCGGCAACACTTTTGTAGCTATGGACGGCTGTAAAGGTAGCATGGTTCATTATTTACTCAGTGGACATCCAACGACTTGTTGAGTCCATGCCAAGTCTAGTTGCTGCAATTCGCTGCTCGAAACGAGGTCCTCCACGATATTTGGAAGTATCCCACGACTGAAACTTCCTGGCAGATTGCCGGCAGCGGTGGTCTAGCGGTTCTGGCGCTGCAGTCCGGAACCGCGGGACTGCTACGGCCGCAGTTTCGAATCCTGCCTCGGGCATGGGCGTGTGTGATGTCCTTAGGTTAGTTAGGTTTAAGTAGTTCTATGTTCTAGGGGACTTATGACCTAAGATGTTGAGTCCCATAGTGCTCAGAGCCATTTGAACCATTTTTCCTGGCAGATTAAAACTGTGTGCCGGACCGAGACTCGAACTCGGGACCTTTGCCTTTCGCGGGCAAGTGCTCTACCAAGGTTCGCAGGAGAGCTTCTGTAAAGTTTGGAAGGTAGGAGGCGAGGTACTGGCAAAAGTAAAGCTGTGAGGACGGGGCGTGAGACGTGCTTGGGTAGCTCAGTTGCTGCCGGCACGGTAGCTCAGCGTGTTCGGTGAGAGGGTTAGCAGCCCTCTGTAATAGAAAAACTGGGTTAATCGATCAACAACGAACTTAAACGGATGTCTTACGACGTCCGCCCTGAGCAGATGCAACGAACGAAAGCGAACAAATGGAAAAAAAAGTTGGTAGAGCACTTGCCCGCGAAAGGCAAAGGTCCCGAGTTCGAGTCTCGGTTCGGCACACAGTTTTAATCTGCCAGGAAGTTTCATATTAGCGCACACTCCGCTGCAGAGTGAAAATCTCATTCTGCTATCCCACGACTGTTGTCACCTCAGTTTATTTGCTGATCCCACCAAAGATTTTTTTTTATCGTGGGAGGACCTGATGGCTCTCACACATCTTCGAGAAGGTAGCTAAGGATTTTCTCGGAGAAGTAGCGATTCTGGTTTCTGCAGCCGACATTAACGGCCAGGAGAGCGCGGATCATCATGTGACTACTCCCGGCCCCTCTTAGTTATTCTCCTTCTAGTGACTCTTTATGCTGTGGTTACCAGGCCAATGTCTCATATCATCGGCAGTATTGTAAAAGCTCAATTTATTAATACCAATTGTGAAACGAGTAATTGATTATAAGCAATATATTTCACTGAATGGTGAGAAGGAAAACAATCAATCCAGAGAATTGATCATACGTAGTGTTTGTGTAGATGTTGTCAGGAAATTACTTCAGTTCTCCCACTTTTAGATTCTAAGAATAACTATCTCGTCCAGAGTCGTGCGTTCAGTAATAGTTCCATTTACCTCGGCTCCTCTGCGGTTAGGAAAGGCAATTAATTAACCAGCAAAAGGAACTCAGAACTGGCTAACGCCTTTCAAGTTGGTTCATTGAAGAGGGATGTTTTATTTTATTTTAGAAATTAAACCACAGCGTTCCAGTTTCTAAATTTATCTGCTAACTGCGTGATGACCAGTTATTAATGTTGATTTTTAAATTTAAGGCAGAGCACTACACCGCTTTGACAGCCCTCTGAGTGAAAATGCAAATATTACATCCCGTTACGGTGACCACAAAAAGAGCAGCGAAAAGCGGGATGCGCCGCTGTTAACGTCATAGCATGTGATGTGCTGCCATTACATTAGGCACGGTTTTATTCCCGCATTCCGACAGCACAGATGAATGCCAATAAAGGGAACCGAGCAACAGCTGTGTTGCAGATTTCGACACTCTAATCTATCGTTCCTTTTAACAGATGGCTGTCATGTTTTAAGTCGTGTACTGAGTAACATTAACACTTCTCATCACTGAAGTTGGTGCTCTGAAAATTGCAACAGTAACTGAGTTTATTGATTAGGAAATTCTTTTACTGCGGACTCCGAATGTCCTGGTTATCTCTACATCTACGGTGTGTGGCAAAGAGTGATTCGGGTACCTCTACCATTTCTAGCTTTGCCTGCATCCACATTTACATATACATCTACAAAATGATTTAGATGAGATATTTGTATGGTGCGAAAACTGGCAGTTGACCCTGAGTAAGGAAAAGTGTGAATCTCTTCACACGAGTATTATATGAAGTCCGCTAAATTTCGATTACGCCGTAAGTCACATAAATCTGAAGGCCGTAAATTCAACAAAATACTTAGGGATTACAACTACAAATAACCTAAGCTAGAACGATCACATAGATAATGTTGTGGATAGAGGAAACCAAAGACTGTGATTCATTGGCAAAACACTTAGAAGGAGCAACAGGTCTACTAAAGAGTCTGCTTACACCACGCTTGTCCGCCCTATTTTGGAGTACTGCAGTGCGGTGTGGGATCTACATGGTATCGGACTGACGGGTGACATCGGAAAAGTTCAAAGAAGGACAGCTCGTTTTGTATTATCGGGAAATAGGGGAGATAGTGCCACAGACATGATACGTGAATTGGACTGGCAATCATTGAAACAAAGGCGTTTTTCGCTGCGACGGGATCTTCCCGTGAAATTTCAATCACCAGGTTTCTCCTCCGATTGCGAAAACATTCTGTTGGCATCCACCTACAAAGGGAGAAATGATCATCACGATAAAAGGGCTCGCACAGAAAATTTTAAGTGCTCGTTTTTCCCACGCACCGTTCGAGAGTGGAACGGTAGAGAGCCAGCTTGAAGGTGGTTCATTGAACCCTTTGCCAGGCACTTTATTGTGAATAGCAGAGTAATCACGTAGGTGTAGATGTACATCGAAACCTTGCAAGCCAACTTATGGCGTGCGGCATATATCCATACAGCAAGGAGGGGATGCGTATGAGTCATGTAAATCCATCTACAGGCATGATGCACTCCCTGAAAGGGCATGGCCCAGATCATGAATAGTTATGTAGGATAGTGAAACATCCAACAAATCTATGCGCACGTGGCGCCATTGGTACACCAGACCATATGGTATTAGAATGCTCTCTAGATCTGTGGTCTCAAGTGACCGGTACTGGAACACTAAGTGAAGCTTTTGGAGATAAAGACAAATGAAATCTAGTGAACGAAGCATCAAAGAAAGTATCCGGGAGGGAACCTGGAAAATATTTATAAAATATAAGCAAGATAAGAGAAAACCCGGCTGTATGCGATAATGCTGAACTGAATACTGTGAGTGCAGTGAATAACAGCAGGGAATTCACAGACTCTGGAATTAACCGTGCACAGAGGACGACGAGAAGCGGCTGACAACAACGTGGGAGCTATGGCAGAACCGTCAGAATGAATAGCTGGTAGTGACTGACATAGGTTTCTCAGCAACCCTGCAAGAACGGGTTGAGGGTGAGGGGGGGAGATCCGTTAAGTCCAATTATTTAATCCCACTGGGACTGCAGACGACGATGCTGGCCTGCCTTGAGTTCGAATTTGTCTGTGTATGGTAAGCTTTTCTGGAACACCGATTCTAGAGATTTAGCGTGTTGTGCCCAGCAGTTACGGACTCAATAGGACAGACGTAAATAATGGTAGTGTAACTCGTAGATGCAGACTTATGCAACAGAAGATTCCTCAAGAAAGTAGCTTCCTTGACCCTGAGGTGTCCCAATGGCTAAGATCTTCAGCTGTCAGTAAGCCATCTACTGAGCTGGCAGTATAGATAGTTGACAAGTGTTGTATTACGCGAAACAGATTCGCATTCTGCGACTATGCACTGACGTCAGTTGTTGGCGACACACGAAAATTTGTGCCGGATTGGGAATCGAACCAGGATTTTCCCCTTATGGCGAGCGGTCGCTTCAACTACGTCTGGTTTCCGAGCACGTCCCCAGGACCCATCCATACTTCCACACATCGCTTTATCACAACTCTTATGCTCGCTCGTCGAGGCATGGATAGATAATTAATAAAATGACTGCTTTTATACAGTGTCTCCATCTTCACAATACAATATGCTTGCATGCATATCTGAAGGAGACTGTACTGTAAAGATACAGACACTGTGTGGTCAGTGGCGTAATATCATGTTTTAAGGGTTTTGCATGGTTTTTCCTTTTTGAGTTTTGTTTTTAATTTTAGCCGTTACTGCAAGCGCTTAAACTACATACACTATGTGATCAAAAGTATCCGGACACCTGGCTAAAAATGACTTACAAGTTCGTGGCGCCCTCCATCGGTAATTCTGGAATTCAGTATGGTGTTGGCCCACCCTTAGCCCTGATGACAGATTCCACTCTCGCAGGCATACGCTCTATCAGGTGCTGGAAGGTTTCTTGGGGAATGGCAGCCCATTCTTCACGGACTGCTACAGTGAGGAGAATTATCGACGTCGGTCGGTGACGCCTGGCACGAAGTCGGCGTTTCAAAACATCCCAAAGGTGTTCTGTAGGATTCAGAGAATTCAGGACAGGACTTTGCGCGGGCCAGTCCATTACAGGGATGTTACTGTTGTGTAACCAAATCGCCACAGGCCGTGCATTATGAACAGGTGTTCGATCGTGTTGAAAGATGCAATCGCCATCCCCGAATCTCTCTTCAATCATGGGAAGCAAGAAGGTGATTAACACATCAAAGTAGGCCTGAACTGTGCTAGTGCCATGCAAGACAACAAGGGGTGCAAGCCCTCTCCACGAAAAACACGACCACACCATAACACCACCGCCTCCGAATTTTACTGTTGGCACTAAACACGCGGGCGGATGACGTACATCGGGCATTCCCCATACCCACACTCTGACATCGGATCACCACATTGCGTACCGTGATTCCTCACTTCACAAAACGTTTTTCCACTGTTCAATCGTCCAATGTTTACGCTCCTTACACCAAGCGAGGCGTCGTGTGGCATTTACTGGCGTGGTGAGTGACTTACGAACAGCCGCTCGATCATGAAATCTAAAATTTCTCACATCCTGCCTAACTTTCATAGTACTTGTAGTGGATCCTGATGCAGTTTGGAATTCCTGTGTGATGGTCTGGACAGATGTCACATTACAACCCTCTTCAACTGTCAACGGTCCCTGTCAGTATACAGACGAGGTCGGCCTGTACGCTTTAGTGTTTCCACTTCACTATCACATCGGAAACAGTGGACCTAGGGATGTTGAGGAGTGTAGAAACCTTGCGTAGAGACGTATGACAAGAGTGACAACCAATCACCTAACCACGTTCGAAGTCCATGAGTTCCGCGGAGCTCCCCATCCTGTTCTCTCACGATGTCTAATGACTACTGAGGTCGCTGATATGGAGTACCTGGCAGTAGGTGCCAGCACAATGCACCAAATATGAAAAACGTATGTTTTTGGGGGTGTCCGGATACTTTTGACCACATATCGTAATAAACACGAAGCGAAAGTTTAAGTACAGCTGTATACAATTTTCTGTGGCTATTTAGAAATATGACCATCATTAGATAATAGGTGATGAATGTCGAGATTGTACGCAAAAAAATATAAATAAGTAAATGTGGTGAAGGTTACTTCTTATATCATTTCAACTTTCCTTCCTTTGTTGTTCCAGTCACTAATTATCAGCGAGAAAACGATTATTTACAATCCTCTCTGTGAGTCAGAATCTCCCTCATTTTATCTTCATGGTCCACCCACGAGAAATAGGAAGGAATATATCGGTTGATTCATCAAGGGTCGTGCGGTCTCGGAATTTTACCTCTAAACCACACATCTCCTGTAGCGTCTGACAGTCGAAGTGGATGAGCATCTCCATGAGCGTTTCGCAAGTCCTTCTTTGGCTACTGCACTCGCGAATGGTATGCAGGGAGATCTACGACAGTAATTTCTGCCATGTCAATTATGTATCGAACTCGAAGCAACTCGCCACGCTTTTCATAGATCCGTGATCGACTATGACGTAACGATCTGTTCCAAATCGATTGCTTTGGATGAAAACTGCTATATTTGTCGTAACCTACAAAAGATGGTTCTTTCGGCCACTACAAAAAATTGCTTGAAATCATCCGTCCCTTTTCGTTTTGATCTTTTTGGTTGTATGTCCTTTATTAGCTTTCCTCGTGTGCTTACAGATTTCGTGTTTCTCTTTTAGACATTATACCCGGCTTTGGAAGTCGGAACCGTCAGTCATTCTCAGAGACATATTAGGTTTCATGGGCGATAGTTTCCATAAATTAACTTGTAACACCGAAAATGCAGATAAAATATCTTCTGCACCATTCAAAATTTTTCGCCGTTTAATATTACTTGATAACTTGTACTGTACTTCTGATTCTGAATATGTAAGCTTTATTACAGAAACTATATTTAATTCGAAATGGATGTAATAGTGTATTTATATCTGAATGTAGATAATTGATTGTAGTTGTGATGTAAATACCTTAAATTGCTGAATAATAGCCAAGGGAACTTTATTTTAATGTATCGATAGCAACGACGAATTGGCATTAGCTGTGCCGTTGTTTATCTCTGTGTATGGAGAGTTTGTGTCGCGCTGCGAGCAGAGAGGGAGCAGAGCAGCTTGAGTCGTGAAAGAGTGCGGAAGTGTTTGTTGGGCGCTCCCGCCGACGTGGTGTGCAGCTGTGATAGTGCTAATGTAGACGCACCTAATTAATTAACCCGCTTGTATTGAGAGCACGGTAGGAGTGAAAAGGAGGAGGAAGGAGCAGTTCTATTGCCTGTCCCATAACTATCCGTGGGTCAAGTGACGACTCGTGGTTCTCAACCAGCAGCAGCTCAGCATCGCCGTCGACTACACAGCTACTGCACTGTAAGGCTGTTACCTGATAAAGTGTAACTAATAATGTAGGGGCATTACCCAGTGGCATTTCTTTCACAATTTTCCACTAACTTTCATGAATGATAACTTGCAATAATTAAAACTTGTAGGGTACCTGTGTTGTCATTGTTCTCAGACATTATTACCAAGCAACGTCACTCTCCTTTCCACACAATACCGAGCCTTGTAAAAATTTTAAAATTCATTAACTACTTACTGCCAGGTTTCTTTGTTTGTTAATGACCAGTTTCAGTCTAAATTTTTCTGCCTCAGTAACTGCTCATTCTTGTATTCCATAACAGATGCTATACTAGTTTACAATTTTGAGTGTTAACTTCAGTCACTAAAAGTAACGTAAAATTTCACCTACAAAACTAATAACTAAAGGTACAGCACAAATTAAAAGTGCACAAGCTCATTTATTCTGTATTTAGCTTAATGAGTGACTGCTGCTGGCTTGGTATTTATTTTATTATTGTTTTATTGAAAGTATAATCAGTTACTTATTTGTAAAAGTAAATTCAATTCAGTCTTTGAATAATTAAAAGTAAATTGCTTGCCTTTTTCTGAATTTTGCGTTACGTTACGCTAAGGTCACTGAAAGTCATTTTTTATGTAGCAAAGTTTCAGTTACAGCCAGTCATCTATTTAACCAGCAACTTCATATAACTTTATTTAAAAATTTAGTATTCCAAAATAAATACCTGCAAACTCAGTGCTTTCTAATTCATTTATTTTCTCGTGAACTGCGATGTTATGGAAAAGTGTGACAATTTTTTGTTGCCACGCCATTGATTATTTGCTTAGTTTTCTTCGTCATTACCTTTTTTAGGATTTTAGATATTCATTTCCCTAGTGGACTGACAACCGATTAATTATCCTACACTCCTGGAAATTGAAATAAGAACACCGTGAATTCATTGTCCCAGGAAGGGGAAACTTTATTGACACATTCCTGGGGTCAGATACATCACATGATCACAACGACAGAACCACAGGCACATAGACACCGGCAACAGAGCATGCACAATGTCGGCACTAGTACAGGGTATATCCACCTTTCGCAGCAATGCAGGCTGCTATTCTCCCATGGTGACGATCGTAGAGACGCTGGATGTAGTCCTGTGGAACGGCTTGCCATGCCATTTCCACCTGGCGCCTCAGTTGGACCAGCGTTCGTGATGGACGTACAGACCGAGTGAGACGACGCTTCATCCAGTCCCAAACATGCTCAATGGGGGACAGATCCGGAGATCTTGCTGGCCAGGGTAGTTGACTTACACCTTCTAGAGCACGTTGGGTGGCACGGGATACATGCAGACGTGCATTGTCCTGTTGGAACAGCAAGTTCCCTTGCCGGTCTAGGAATGGTAGAACGATGGGTTCGATGACGGTTTGGATGTACCGTGCACTATTCAGTGTCCCCTCGACGATCACCAGTGGTGTACGGCCAGTGTAGGAGATCGCTCCCCACACCATGATGCCGGGTGTTGGCCCTGTGTGCCTCGGTCGTATGCAGTCCTGATTGTGGCGCTCACCTGCACGGCGCCAAACACGCATACGACCATCATTGGCACCAAGGCAGAAGCGACTCTCATCGCTAAAGACGACACGTCTCCATTCGTCCCTCCATTTACGCCTGTCGCGACACCACTGGAGGCGGGCTGCAAGATGTTGGGGCGTGAGCGGAAGACGGCCTAACGGTGTGCGGGACCGTAGCCCAGCTTCATGGAGACGGTTGCGAATGGTCCTCGCCGATACCCCAGGAGCAACAGTGTCCCTAATTTGCTGGGAAGTGGCGGTGCGGTCCCCTACGGCACTGCGTAGGATCCTACGGTCTTGGCGTGCATCCGTGCGTCGCTGCGGTCCGGTCCCAGGTCGACGGGCACGTGCACCTTCCGCCGACCACTGGCGACAACATCGATGTACTGTGGAGACCTCACGCCCCACGTGTTGAGCAATTCGGCGGTACGTCCACCCGGCCTCCCGCATGCCCACTATACGCCCTCGCTCAAAGTCCGTCAACTGCACATACGGTTCACGTCCACGCTGTCGCGGCATGCTACCAGTGTTAAAGACTGCGATGGTGCTCCGTATGCCACGGCAAACTGGCTGACACTGACGGCGGCGGTGCACAAATGCTGCGCAGCTAGCGCCATCGACGGCCAACACCGCGGTTCCTGGTGTGTCCGCTGTGCCGTGCGTGTGATCATTGCTTGTACAGCCCTCTCGCAGTGTCCGGAGCAAGTATGGTGGGTCTGACACACCGGTGTCAATGTGTTCCTTTTTCCATTTCCAGGAGTGTATTTTTGCTAATCAATATTTCCTTTGTATTAAATATCACGTGTTAGCCTTTTCCCCCTGTATGGTTCGTGAGTATTATCATCAGTATTTAGATTAAGTTTAGAATAGATTCATCCTTCAGAAGGGTCTGTTGTACACTTTCCTCCTACTAACCGGTATTATTTTTCCTTCGGTAACGATAGCCTTACTCACTGTAAAATTTCATTAGGCATGCGCGCTCACCGCCAATTACATCGCAATCCCAGTAGGCCGATTGGGAAGGAAGAGGATATAGACTCTGCAAAGCCTTAATTTTTACGCTTTTTTAGGAAAATCTTTTGAAGCAGTTCGGGTATTTCAGTCGAGGCAGGAGATCAAAATACGACGTTTATGACGTCTAGTTTCACTTATAAGACGATATTTTAAATACTATTTGCGAAGAAAAGCTTCGATAAATACAAATCAATAATTTGTGTAACATTTTACATAGACGAAACCCAATCAAGCATATGTAATCGTTTGCCGGCCGAAGTGGCCGTGCGGTTAAAGGCGCTGCAGTCTGGAACCGCAAGACCGCTACGGTCGCAGGTTCGAATCCTGCCTCGGGGATGGATGTTTGTGATGTCCTTAGGTTAGTTAGGTTTAACTAGTTCTAAGTTCTAGGGGACTAATGACCTCAGCAGTTGAGTCCCATAGTGCTCAGAGCCATATGTAATCGTTTGATCAAAAGGAAAGGTTTAACGTACCTTATTTAAAACATTTAGTTTAGTTTTTATTTTGGAATTTTTCAAGTAACTTTCGTTTTTGTACGTTTTCGGGCCTTTTCACACCTTCATCTCGATTCATTCAAGACACCATAAACACAGTTTGCATGTTTCCACAACCGCTCATTTGTGAGGTATTTCCAATGTAATTTGGATGCACTGAACTATCTGTGCTATTGGCCATCAACATAATTTAAATTTACACAGTTCTTAATTTGAGCTCTAAGAAGCTTTTCTGACGCAGTCTTTATTCGACGACGTGTGAATGAGGTCAATAGCTTCTAGAATAAAAGCAGCCTAAGCTGAAGGTCGTTCTTTTTGGCCGCAGTAGTCGTGAGGGCGGCAGTCGTGTTGAGTGTCCTCGCAGACTCTGCAACAGACTACCGATGTGCTATGTTTACTAAATGTCCAGTGCTGTTTTTGCTTAGGATAAAGGTGGCAACACTGACCCACTGGGGGAGCAACTTCAGTCGTTCAGTGTAATGATGTCGTGTTATGAACAGAACGATAATAAACTATGATTATTGGAAGTGTTTGTTTATTACTGACAAAGCTAAGAGATGATCTCTAACAGGGATTTAAATCCTTGGATCTGCAGCCCTAGACAACAAACGGCTACAACCTAAGCATATCTAAGGAAGTTGTGCATTTGGGAATATACATTATTAGTAGAGACTCGAATTGACGCCAGTTATAGTAAGCAGCATCTCAGCCTCGACGATGCGCTATTTTTTTATTTTATGTGGTTTCGGGCAAGGACCGTTACAACAGATACGATTACTGCAAATAATGAAACAAACAGGACAGGAGATTAATTTAATTACAAAATATAAAACATAATTAAAAGAGATAGTCTGACTGCACCGTTGTAATAAAAGTAACGGAATTTTAGCATAAATCCAATTACATACGTATATAATAAAATATTGAAGATATCCCCAGATTTTAAAGTTCCCTTTTAGGAAGACTAATGAAATGGCAAATACATTAGGCAACAGACCTACTTAAGCAGCTAATAGCTCTTCTAACACAATAATAGTGTTCAATGTACAGTGTAATTATTCTCCAGTGATGGTGTTCGTCTCTTTCTATTTTATCTCTTTCTATGGATATATGCTAGAGGACAAATGTAAGGATTTTTAAGCATATATCACTAGAGGAAAGAAAATAAAAGATACCCTTGGAGAAAAGAGAACCACCTGTATGAATATCAAGAGCTCAGATAGAAAACCAGACCTAAGCAAAGAAGGGAAATTATTCAATCTGAATATGAGCAGGCAATAAAAGAAATAAAAGAAAAATTTGGAGTAGGAATTGAAGTCCAGGGAGAAGAAATAAAAATTTAGAGGTTCGCCGATGGTACTGTAATTCTGTCAGAGACAGCAAACGAATTGGAATAGCAACTGAGCGGAGTGGAGAGTGAGGATATAAGATGGACATCAACAAAAGGAAAACGAGGATAATGGAATGTAGTTGAATTAAATCAGGTGAAGCTGATGAAGGAAATGAGACACTTGGAAGTAGTAGATGAGTTTTGTTATTTGAGGAGCAAAAAACTTATGATGGTCGAAATAGAGAGGATATAAAATGTGGACTGGCAAATTCAAGGAAAGCGTTTCTGAAGAAGATAAATTTGTTAACACAGAGCATAAATTTGTCAAGAAGTCTTTTCTGGAAGTATTTGTATGGAGTGTAGCCATCTATGGACGGAAGAATGCTTAAGATCAGATGGGTAAATCACGTAACTAATGAAGAGATACCGAACAGAATTGGGGAGAAAAGAAATTTTGTGGCACAGCCTGACTATAACAAGGGATCGGTTGGTAGGACATATTCTGAGACCTCATGGGATCACCGATTTAGTACTGGAGGGCAGCGCTGGGTGAAAAAGCCGTAGAGGAAGACCATGAGATGAATACAGTAAGCAGATTCAGAAGCATGTATGTTGCATCAGTTACCCGGAGATGAAAAGGTTTGCGCAGTGTAGAGTAATATGGAGATCTGCATGAAACCAGTCTTCGGACTGAAAACCACAACAACAACATGAGTATATGTACAATGCCCTATCAATTAGGCAGAAACCACAGCTTGGTGAGGGAATTAATTTTAACAAATGTCTTTCTTATTGGGATTCATGTGACCTGCTCTTAGTATGTTAAGACTAACATTTCGTTTTCCAGCGCTACATGAGAAATCTGTATTGTTTCCTTTATTTTTACTGCAACACCCCTCTTTTTCACTATACAAATCAACACTACTCGAACAAAACATAAGTTAAACATTTACAATTTCAATTTTGTTATAATACTGTTCACTTTTCAATAAGAAGTGGGAAGATAGCGATGTTACCTGGCCCTTTATATATTCTCACTCAGTTTATTGACAGTTCACGATTTCTGATTTTTAGAAAATCTACTAAGATACTGTAGCATACGTAAGGAAAGTGATCATTATGACGTAACGCCCATTAGGTATGCAACACACCTAACGTACAGGTAATGCGGGTACGACCTTAACCGACCAAAGCTACTGTGAAAAATATGGTAGTCTATACTTACTTATGATAGCCTACAGTAGTTTTACACTACTGTGTGTACATAAAGTCCAGGAAGAATTTAAATTATTTATCGCACAATAACTAAACATTGTACAGATGTCATACACATTGCATTTTGAAGAGAAACTCTGAAAGGTCTATTACAAACATTCGATATGCGAATCATGAGTGACCCGGCAGACGTCAATTCGGTAATCGAATTCTTGCTACACCCGTCCCAGCATGGCATCGTCGCCTGTGGCAGTCGCTTCCCGTATTTTCTCCCAGAGCTCTGCTACATCACACGGCAGAGGCAGTACATACACCAGACCTTCAATGTGACCCCACAGGAAAAAGTCACACAGAGTGAGATCTGGTGATCGGGGGGGGGGGGGGGGGGCATTTCATGAAATGGCTGTCGCCTTGTGTAGCACGGCGGATCAGTCGATATGACGGCTGACTATCGCCAAATTAACAAACTACGCTGTGGCGGTACATATGAAAAAAAATTTCAGGGTTTCTCTTCAAAATGACATATGAATGATATCTGTACAATATTTGGTTGTTGTGCAATAAATAACTGAAAGTGTTACATGACTTTATGTACACCTTGTATATAGCAATGTTAATAAACTGTAATGAACGCATTTCTGATATCAATTCTATCCGTATTTGAATCCCACGAGTTCATTAAATTGCATGGTAAATTTTTTTGCACTTAAACAATAAACATCAGACACTGTGTTATAAGCTTTTAAATCGAAAAGAGGCCTGAAATGCTCTTTTTCACTGATGTGCGGGGGCCAGCGCCACAGGTGTTAGCTCCGTGGTGTACGGACCCTAAATACGGCGCCGCGCACTGACCTCCGAGCCGCAGCTCCGCGGACGCCTGCGCGCTGTCGTCGTCCCCCCTGGCGACGCACTGGTAGACGCCTCGGTGGGCGCGCGTCGCGGCGCCGACGTGCAGAACCAGCGGCGACAGGAGGCGCGCGCGGCCGGCGGTGAGCGGCTCCGCGTTGTGCAGCCACTCCACGCCGGCCACGGGGGAGCCCGACACCGAGCAGTTGAACGTCGCCGGCTCGCCGGAGTTCACCACCTGCCGGCACAAGCGTACACGGATAGACTGACAAAGCTGATGAAAATATACAAGCCCTAAAAGCCTATTTCAGATCATAGTCTCCTCTGAAAAAAACTATGTATTTCGCCTGAGGCGACTCCAGTGTTCTCAATTTACGTTCATTCGGAACTAAACTATATACGTAGGGCATCACATCTTTACGCACTTTGTACACAGCACCTGAGGGGAACACAACGTCCGTTTTATACCTACGATCTTTACTTTAAATAATTTCATTACATTCTGTTCCATTTAACTTCGGACAAGAGGAAACCTTGCATTTTTAGTGTGGGTTCAGTTTTCTGGCATTAGAAGCAGAATATCTTATCCAAACTCGCAGCTGTGGTAAACAAATGGTTCGGTTTTTTTTAACGGTCAAACTTTCCGTAAGGTTTGGAAGGTAGGAGACGAGATACTGGCAGAAGTAAAAGCTGTGGGTACCGGGCGTGAGTCGTGCTTCGGTAGCTCAGTTGGTAGAGCACTTGTCCGCGAAAGGCAAAGGTCCCGAGTTCGAGTCTCGGTCGGGCACACAGTTTTAATCTGCCAGGAAGTTTCATATCAGCGCACACTCCGCTGCAGAGTGAAAATCTCATTCTGGAAACATCCCCCAGGCTGTGGCTAAGCCATGTCTCCGCTATATCCTTTCTTTCAGGAGTGCTAGTCCTGCAAGGTTCGCAGGAGAACTTCTGTAAAGTTTGGAAGGTAGGAGACGAGATACTGGCAGACGTAAAAGCTGTGGGTACCGGGCGTGAGTCGTGCTTCGGTAGCTCAGTTGGTAGAGCACTTGCCCGCGAAAGGCAAAGGTCCCGAGTTCGAGTCTCGGTCGGGCACACAGTTTTAATCTGCCAGGAAGTTTAATAAAATCTTGATATTCTGCGACTCATGGACCAGAAACTATTCAAAGTAAAATTCTCGTATAAAATCGAAAATGAGGGCGGCGTTGTAGAGTCTGAGGCGGTATTTATGTGATATTTTCCAATTAACTTTATACATAATTTAAAATCTTTTAGACTCTCCTGCTCGCTGACATTCTTCACAAAATAATGAAAGGAAAACAATTTATTGCTCACAACATTTTCGTTGTTCATGCAGTAGAACTTCAGCATCAGACGCGATGTTTTAATTCAATACTTCTTTACTACTAACGTAGTCGCTACACATTTTGCCGACAGTATCTGCGTATACCACTGAAAGCCTCTGCAAAGTGTACCATTGTGCGACTCTTAGTTCAGTAGATATGACGTCATAAAAATTGAGACGCGTGAAAAACTAGATTTTATTAAAATGGAATTCGGCTCTTTAATGGGATGGGTTACTCGTTTTGATAACCTGTGATATAACTAATAACGTATTTCAACACTGAAGAGCCAAAGAAACTGGTACACCTGCCTAATATCGCGTAGGGTCTCCGTGAGCACGCAGAAGAGCCGCAACATTTCGTGGCATGGACTCGACTAACCCCTGAAGTAATGCTGGAGGAAATTGACAACAGGTATCATGCAGGTCTGTTCATAAATCCGTAGGAGTACGAGGGGGTGCAGATCTCTTCTGCAGAACACGTCCACTACTGTGCAGCTACACTATTGATGACAAACAGCTGGAAACAGCGTCTGCCGTAAAATATCTAGGCGAAAATATCGAGAGAGACTTTAAGTGGAATGACCATATAAAACAAATAGTGGGAAAAGCAGACACCAGACTCAGATTCATCGGAAGAATCTTAAGGAAACGTAACTCATCCACGAAAGAAGAGGCCTATAAGGCGCTTGTTCCCCAGATTGTTGAGTATTGTTCATCTAAATGGGATGTCTATCAGGTAGGACTGATGGAGAAGATCCAAAGAAAAGAGCGGCGCGTTTCGTCACGGGATCATTTAGCTGTCTAGAGAGCGTTACGGGGACGCTAAACAAACTCCACTAGCAGACGTTACAAGAGAGGTGTTGTGCGTCACGGAAAGAGTTACTATTGAAATTTCGGAAAAGCACTTTTCAGAAGGAGTCGGACAACATATTAATTCCTCCCACATACGTCTCGCGTATTGACCACCAGGAGAAAATTCGAGAAATTAGAGTCAATACAGAGGCTTATCTACAATCATTCTTCCCACACACTATTCGTGAGTGGAACAGGGTTGAAGGGATAAGATACTGGTACCGAAAGTACCCTCCACCACACACCATTAGGTGGCTTGCGGAGTATGACGCAGATGTAGATGAAGGCATCCCAGATATCTTCAATAATTTACATGTCTGGGAATTTCGGTGGCCAGCGGAAGTATTTAAACTCATAAGAGTGTTCTTGTAGCAATTCTGCACGTATAGGGTGTGGCACTGGTCTGCTGGAATTGGCCAAGTCCGTCGGAATGCACAATGGACATGAATGGATGTAGGTGATCAGATGGAATGCTTACGTACGTGTCTCCGGTTAGAGTCGTGTCTAGACATATCAGCGGTCCCACATCACTCCAACTACACACGCCCCACACCATTACAGAACCTCCACCAGCCCCACTAACATGCAGAGTCAGTGGATTCGTGAGGTTGTCTCCATACCAGTACACGTCTATCCGCTCGATACAATTTGAAACGAGACTCGTCCGAGCAGGCAACATGTTTCCAGTCATCAACAGTCCAATGTCCGTCCTGAAGGGCCCTGGCGGGGCGTAAAGCTTTGTGCCACGCAGTCATCAAGGGTACACGAGTGGGCCTTCGACTGCGAAAGGCCATATCGACGATGTTTCGTTGAATGGTTCGCACACTGACACTAGTTGATCGACCAGCACTGAAATTTGCAGAAATTGGCGGAAGGGCTGCACTTCTGTCACGTTGAACGATTCTCTTCAGTTTTCAGTTTCCATTGGTCCCGTTGTTGCAGGATCTTTTTCCGGCCGCAACGATGTCGGAGATTTGATGTTTTACCGGATTCCTGGTTTTCATGATACACTCGTGAAAAGGTCATACGGGAAAATCCCCACTTCATCGCTTCCTCTGAGAAGCTATGTCCCGGCGCTCGAGCGCCGACTATAACACCACGTTGAAACTCACTTAAATGTTGATAACTGTAACAACAACGACGCAGTACTATTGTGCAAATAAGTAATTTTTTTTCCATATGACTTTTCGATAAACTCGTGTAATTGAAGTTCTGATTTCATTTCTTTTTTTTTTCATGTCATTGTGTTAAGAAAACTGTTAATACGTTTCAATGTGAATATTAATGTTTATGTCAAATGTCAAGCAATACTGTAATAGAATTGAAATGTAACAAATGTTGAAACTGTTGTAAGATGTTTAAAATTGTAACTGTGCGTCTGGTCCATACGTAGGCAATGTGTTAGGATATGTAGAATGCAAAACCTCGGGTGAATACCCTGTCTGTAAGGGAGCGGTAGAAGGTGGATGGCAAGCGAGCGCGGGAAAATGCACGGCACAACGGGCTCAGTAGTAGCTGGAGTTTGGCACTGGTTTGAGCAACACCTTCTGGAGCGAGGAGGCTCTCCTGGAAGACATAGCTTCACTAAGCCTCGGGTATGCCGTTCCAACGCCCACACAGCATGGCAAAAGAAGAATTAAAGTGCCGATACGTCAAGAGCCATAGCTGTGGTTGTATGTATGTGTGCTCTGTGCCTCGTCATCTCGCCGCCCGCCAACCGCCGCATCGATACTAGCAGGTTGAAACTTTTAGTACTGTATTCGTATGGATCAGAGAGTGAACTGTGCAATAATAACCTAAATTTTACCAGAAGTTTCCGATCATTTAATTATCCTCACAACTAACCTAGACAGGGTCCTTTACAAATGTTGTGCAATCCGAGTGTCCCGAAATGAAAATTAAAATTTGTGTTAATAACAATTATTTGCAGAACTAGCTATGTTAGAATGGTGTTTAAAGAAAAATTTTGTTAATGAACCAGTAAATGAATAACGAAGGTCTAACGAAGTTGAAAGATAACTTTAATATTGATATAGTAATGAAGTTTAATTATTTCGAGAAGATATAAAGGTATTTGAATGAGCAGTAAATAAGATGAAAAGAGTAGTAACTTATGTACTGGAAATCTTGAACGCATAATAAATTCAGTAATGATTATTTTAATGCAGTGATCATAACAGTTTCAGGCTCCTCTCCCCCCACCCTTTTTATTAATTTGAATTCTGAAGTGTTCTAAATTGCTTTGACCAGCAAAAGATAAAGTCAATATAAAGGTCAAAATTTATCAGTGTTTTATCTTTATCAAAATTGACATTTTGTGTGTGTGGCACGAAAGTGCTGTTTCTAGGGTAACCTATGCCCGATTTTAATCAGATAGATAGACAGTATAAAGTTTTGTAGTATACATTATAGTGTAGTGTTATGTATTTATGGTTTTTCCATATCAGTACAGAACGTGAAACTATCAGTTGAATAGATTTTCTGGTTCTAAAATTCTACTATATTATGCAGTGTTACTACTTGTTGTTTTGCCTGAATATATACCAGCTTGTAGAGGGAAGAAACTCAGTTAATGCCTAATTAGGCTGGCGACCGTATTATTATCAAATTGGTAGCATCTTCAGTGTTGCTTTTGGTCCATCCTGACGTGTAATTGCATTTCGGACTTACTTGACGCATCATTGCTATTACAGAGTGGGTGTAAGTCTGATTTACCACCATTCAGGCACACGCGGTCGAAAACTATACAAAAATTCTTTCTCATGAGGTGAACCCCGCTCACTTACCATAGCACAGGCTTTAACGAGTACTGTGTCGCGCACAGATTACAAACCTACCATTGTAACCGGAGATACTTGTTGTCTTATATAGGCGTTGTCGACCGCCAGATACGTGTTGTCTTATATAGGCGTTGCCGACCGCAGCGCCGTATTCTGCCTGTTTACATATCTCTGTATTTGAATACGGAGGCCTATACCAATTTCTTGCCACTTCGGTGTATGTTCCAGTGTAATTATCAACAAATAAGCTGCTCTGAGAAGAACTTAAAGGGGACCTTTGTCGTGGCAATTCTATGCCGACCGAACAGTGGATGAGTCGGAGCTAACAGCTTTCATTTGGAGTAACCAAGGCTGCTGGAAGGAGAGAAAGACTACTGGAAGGAGAGAACGACTAGCCTCAAGTGCGAAAAGTCAAAGAGGAAGAAGAAGAAGAAGAACACATATGTTCAACATTGTGAGAGACGGTCCTGGTCTGTTCAGTTGACAAGTTGTCGTGTAAACTGTTTAAGCTCACGAAATCGTGTAAGCAAATTAGTTTGATTTGTAAATTAATTTCCTAGTATTTGACTATCTCCCTCTTTCTTTCTTTTTAAACATTGTCTGATGATGACTTGCTAAGAAGTATTGATACTATTTATCTGAACTGAGGCTCAAATAAAGGGAGATTTTTATCAAGTACGATTCCTTGTGGTTCCATCTTTTAATAAGAATTTTACTAACTTAGATCTTTTGAATGAGAGGTTTTGTTTTTTTAAAAACTATGTTCCGTTGTAAAGTGCGCAGCAATAACCGATATCACTGTTTAGTTCACTCAATTACCTCTATATCTAAATTTAAAACGTTAGTCAGTTTTTTGGTTACAACCAGATTATTCGTTTTATGCACATACGTTTTTAAAAGTATGCTCTAAGAAAAAAAAAAGAGCGCACCAAGAAAGGAATTGTCCGAGTGGGACAGAAATCGGTAGATGTGACGTACATGTACAGACAAACAAATGATACAAATTTAAAAAAAAAAAAACTGGATGATTTATTGAAGAGAAAGTGCATGACCAACTAAGCAAGTCGATAAGACATTAGCCCACCTCTGTCCTTTATGCAAGCAGTTACTGGGCTTTGCACTGATTAACATATTTGTTGGATGTCCTCTTGAGGAATATCGTGCCAAATTACGTCCAACTGGCGCGTTAGATCATTAAAATCCCGAGTTGATTGGAGGGCTCTGCCCATAATGCTCCAGACGTTCTCAGCTGGGAAGAGGTCCGGCTACCTTGCAGGGCAAGGCAGAGTTGAGAAAGCATCAAGACAAGCAGTAGAGACCTTCGCCGTGCGCGCGAGGGTATTGTCTTGCTGAAGTGCAAGCGTCAAGATGGCTTGCCATGAAGGGCGACATAACGCGGCGTAGAACACCGTCGACAAACCCCTGTGCTGTAAGAGTGCCGCAGATGAAGACCAAAAGAGACCTGCTGTGGAAAGAAATGGCGCCCGAGACCATCAGCCGTATGGGGGGCGACAGTGAGCCTGGAATCCCACCTCTATCTGGGGCGTCTACAGACGCTGGTTCAAAAATGTTCAAACGCGTGTGAAATCTTACGGGACTTGACTGCTAAGGTCATCAGTCCCTAAGCTTACACACTAAACCTAAATTATCCTAAGGACAAACACAGATACACCCATGCCCGAGGGAGGACTCGAACCTCCGCCGAGACCAGCCGCACAGCCCATGACTACAGCGCCCAGACCGCTCGGCTAATCCCACGCGGCTCTTTGCTGGTCTTAGGGGCTCAGTTGGAAGCGGGATTCATCTATGAAGACAATTTTACTCCGGTCTGTGAGATTCCAGGCAGAAGATTTGTCTGAACAGAATTTTGTCCCATTCGGATAATTCCTTCTTAGCGTCGTTTTTTGTCTTAGCGTGTATAGAATAATGAATTAAATGGTAAAACATACTAATTATAAAAAAGTGTTAATAAATGTCGTCAGCGCATCACACATGTAAAGAGGGCGGTGTAGACTGGTATGACGTATACTGAAGCCAGCGGTGTTGTGTTTGTAAACGGCGGCCTCAGTGTCAACTCAACCTTTGACATGAATAGTCTAGTTGGGACTACCACCTGTGTGTGTATACAAGTGGTTTAACTTAAATTTACTGCTATGTATTTTATCGCTGCCCCGCATTTAATGCATATACACTACTGGCCAATAAAATTGCTTCACCACGAAGATGACGTGCTACAGACGCGAAATTTAACCGACAGGAAGAAGATGCTGTGATATGAAAATGATTATCTTTTCAGAGCATTCACACAAGGATGGCGCCGGTGGCGACACCTACAACGTGCTGAGACAAGGAAAGTTTCCAACCGATTTCTCAAACACAAACAGCAGTTGACCGGCGTTGCCTGGTGAAACGTTGTTGTGATGCCTCGTGTAAGCCAAAAAAATACGTACCATCACGTTTCCGACTTCGATAAAGGTCGGATTGTAGCCTATCGCGATTGCGGTTTATCGTATCGCGACATTGCTGCTCGCGTTGGTCGAGATCCAATGACTGTTAGCAGAATTGGAATCGGTGGGTTCAGGAGTGTAATACGGAACACCGTGCTGGATCCTAACGGCCTCGTATCACTAGCAGTCGAGATGACAGGGATCTTATCCGCATGGCTATAACGGATCGTGCAGCCACGTCTCGATCCCTGAGTCAACAGATGGGGATGTTTGCAAGACAACAACCATCTGCACGAACAGTTCGACAACGTTTGCAGCAGCATGGACTATCAGCTCGGAGACCATGGCTGCCGTTACCCTTGATACGACGAAGCTGGGTTCACGAATGCCAAAACGTCATTTTTTTCGGATGAATCCAGGTTCTATTTACAGCATCATAATGGCGCATCCGTGTTTGACGACATCGCGGCGAACGCACATTGGAAGCGTGTATTCGTCATCGCCATACTTGCGTATCACCCGGCGTAATGGTATGGGGTGCCATTGGTTGCACGTATCGGACACCTCTTGTTCGCATTGACGGCAGTTTGAACAGTGGACGTTACATTTCAGATGTGTTACGACCCGTGGCTCTACCCTTCGTTCGATCCCTGCCAAACCCTACATTTCAGCAGGATAATGCACGACCGCATGTTGCAGGTCCTGTACGGGCCTTTCTGGATACAGAAAATGTTCGACTGCTGCCCTGGCCAGCACATTCTCCAGATCTCTCACCAATTGAAAACGTCTGGTCAATGGTGGCCGAGCAACTGGCTCGTCACAATACGTCAGTCACTACTCTTGATGAACTGTGGTATCGTGTTTAAGCTGCATGGGAAGCTGTACCTGTACACGCTATCCAAGCTCTGTCTGACTCAATGCCCAGGCGTATCAAGGCCATTATTACGGCCAGAGGTGGTTGTTCTGGGTACTGATTTCTCAGGATCTATGCACCCAAATTGCGTGAAAATGTAATGACATGTCAGTTCTAGTATAATATATTTGCCCAATGAATGCCCGTTTATCATCTGCATTTCTTCTTGGTGTAGCAATTTTAATGGCCAGTAGTGTACAACTGTACTTATAATAAGGCATGCATGTTACCTTATTGTAACAGGTTCTTTATATGTTTTAGCGCTCAAGATCGCTACACTGTGCCCGAAATCTAGATTTGGAATAAACATTATTTGCAAATAATTGCTGAACCCTTTCCTATATGAGGGAGGTTTTTGTTTTATTTCTAACTAAGCTTGGGATCCTGCTCTCTCGTCAAACGATACAGACACAGAGTCAGAGTACCTTGCTTGTCCATATGTAATTAATATTCACTATCAATAACTTCCGACGTTGGTCATCTTTCGCGTCGCCAGTTTTTAACAGTGTGTGTTGTCTTTTCGATTACTTTGTATTATGCCCCTTTGTCGGCGTAGCCGCGCCTGCCGAGTATTTAGGTTTCCTTGTACAGCGCTCGCTCGTTGAATTTGTGCTTCGAAATTGACGAGGTGTTCACCTGCTGAAATATCGATAGTTTAATTTCTGTAAGCTGTTTTAACATTAAACAAGCTATGTTTATGTGGTATCTGTGCTGAGATAGTATTTCCATTGACTGATACTGGCACTGACACGTATGGCCTTTGACTTGTTAGCACGAGCAAATAGAGCTGTTGTGTGTCCTCAGTCATGTTTCAGACGTATAACAATGATGGTATTCAAACAATTTGCATATCCCCAGTAGTTGAACGTAATATATTGCATTACTAACGAAATACTGAAATTTTTTAACAACGTTTAAAGTATATTTCTTTGCTTCCATTGCGCAGCTGGTATATTTGACATTGTGTAGAGTGGCACGAAAGATAAAGTATATATCCTCACAGTCGCTGTAAATGAAAAAAAGAGTAAATACATTATTCTGTTTTATAGGGTAGTGCTACTTAAGTTTTCATATTTTCACAACAGTCCGTTAACGTTTATAACTAAACGCGTACGATTTGTAAAAAATCGAACTCGTAACGGTAACATACGAGTATTTTGTTTCTGCAGTTGTCGATGCGCAACATGATTTTTCACAAATATATGTAATCTGTGGGGCTGCCATCTACCAACAATATTTCAAAATTGTCCATTCGATCACAAACTCATTTACGGAAAAGTTATTGCCGCTAAACTTTATTTTCTAGGTAGGGCACAACAGTAAAATACTTGGGGCTGAATCAATAGACTGAAGGCAGTGATCTGTCTGGTTTGGTGGTAATGCGCTGTCTATTGCAAATAGTAATAAATGAGAGACGCTGTAGTGCATGGACTATGCCACAAGCTGCTGCTTTAGTAAACTAAGATCGAGAGCTGTAGCCCAGTGTGACGTCGTTATGCTACGCAGTGGACTGCGACAAACCGAGCGAGGTCCCGGAGTGGTTAGACGCTTGGCTCATATAAGGGAAGGTAGCCATCAAAGTCTCCGGACGACTATCCGCAGTCAGGCCTTCCTGCGCTTTGCAATATACATTCGTCTCGAAAATTATGAAATATATCGAAGAAAACGATCTGCTGACGCATAACCAACACGGAATCAGAATAAAACCTTCTTGTGATGAACAAATGTCACACGAAGTAATGAATGCTATCGACAGGGGATCTGTGCTAGATTCCATATTTCTAGATTCCCAGAAGGCTTTTGACATCGTGTCCCACAAGCGGCTTGTAACCAAATGAATGCCTTTGGAGTAACGTATCAGTTGTGCGGCTGGATTCATGATTTACTGTCAGAGAGATCGCAAAACATAGAAATTGACGGGGAGTTATCGAGTGAAACGGAAGTGGTACCTAGGTGTTCTCAAACAAATGTTTTAGGTCCTCTGCCGTTCCTAATCTGCATAGACGATTTAGGAAACAATCTGAACAGCCTTCTTTCCAGATAATCCTGTCGTTTATGGTATAATAAAATCATCAGAAGATCAAAATGGCTTGAAAAATGTTTTAGACAAGATATCTGTATCGTGTGAAAAGTGACAATTGACCCTAAACAGTAAAGTGTGATATCATCGACAGAAGTAATAAAAAATATATTAAATTTCGGCGACAGGATAAATGAAACAAATCTGGGATTATAATTACGAGCAACTTAAATTTTATCACATATAAAATGTTGTGAGGAAAATGAATCAACGGCTGTGTTTAGAAAATGCGACGAACACTTAGAAGACGGAACAAATATACTGAAGAGACTGCCTACGCTATGCTTGCCCGTCCTCTTCTAGAGCACTGTATTCTTAAGAGAGGGGATTGATGGAGGACATCGGAAAAGTTCAAAGAAGGGCAGCTAGGTTTGTTGGGGAGAGAGTGTCAGGGATAACATATTCGAATCGGGGTGGTAATAATTAAAACAAGGTACTTTTGGTTGCGGCGAGATCTTTCACGACATTTCAATCAGTAACTTGCTTCCCCGAATATCAAAAATGGTTCCGATGGCTCTGAGCACTATGGGACTTAACATCTGAGGTCATCAGTCCCCTAGAACGTAGAACTACTTAAACCTAACTAACCTAAGGACATCACACACATCCATGCCCGAGGCAGGATTCGAACATGCGACCGTAGTAGTCGCGCGGTTCCAGACTGTAGCGCCTAGAACCGCTCGGCCACCTCGGCCGGCTCCCCGAATATCAAAATATTTTGTTCATTCCCACATACGTACGGAGAATTGACCGTCGTAATAAAAGAAAAGAAATCAGAGCTAGCACGGAAAGATTTAAAGATTGAAGTGTTCACTTTTCCCACTTATTCAAGAGTGGGACGGTCGGGAAACCGGGAAACCTTGCCAGATACTTAAATCTGATTTACAGATAGTCATGTAGATGTAGAGCATCAGAACATCGGCACATTTTCAGCAAATGGCTGTAATCTGTGTGGTTGTTTTGGAAGGACAGTGCGTATTTCCTTTCCTGTCCTTCTTCAGCCTGTGTTTGTGCCTTCTCTCCTTAATGACTGTACTGCCGGCTGGATGTTAAATGCCAGTATCCTTCCATTTATCGTAGGAAGAATGTGTAATTATTCTATATTAACGTAGCGAGCGACAGGAGTGTGTTAGTTACGGAAGTCATTTTGTGTGCGGAATAACAAAAGCATTTAAAGAGTTTACGAGGCTTGGTAAGGAACAATTCCATTAGAGCGTCGTGTCAGTACTGAGCGGCGGTATTTCTAAAACGTTTTACTCGGTCACCCATAACAAAATATCCCGGCTTCAACACTGAGCATCGCGGCTCTGACCTCCGTTGCAGAGGCGTGAAACGAAGGCATAAAATTTGCGTAAGAGGTGTATGACGGGCTTCCCATCATGCGACACATGCACGGTGACGTTGAGTAGAATTGTAGTGAAATTTGGTGCCACTGTGACGTCACTGACCCACCTTGTATCTGACGTGAACTTCCGAGCACTGATCCCCTTTTCGCACGTATCGACACGTTCCTGTTCGAAGCGCCGCCGAACCCAAGGGTGGCGTCGTAGACAACGAACTTTTGCATCATAACAAGGGGAAGGTTGCAGACACTTTTGAGACGAGTTTCAGACGTCTGTGCCGCAATGGGACGTAATTACGGGGGTTCGACCCACTAGTTGTTTTGCGCAGTGTGGAATTTGTGTACACGTTCGAAATTGCTTAGACTAGATAGTTGCCAGAAACACTACGCAGATCACTTTATTTTACAGGTCAGCAGAGTAATTTAAGTACATGAACTTGGCATCAAAAATGTTCTTCAGAAAATGACGGCGTACCGGAAGAAATGGCATGATCACAGTATAAGGATTTCAGATGAACGAATACCTAAATTAATACATAAATGTGCAACTCAATGGAAAATGAGTGGTGGGCGTTCTAAGAAGAGATTGAAAGATCGGTTGGAATCTATAAATTGCAAGAGGCAACGATACTGAAGCCAAGACTGGAGCAATAAAAAAATGACTGCCACATGACTTTTTTCGTAGAGCATTTGAAAATGAATTGATCGTAATAAGTGTACTTCAGAAAACTAAGCGTACAGAAAGAAATGGCACGAACACTTTATAAGGATTTCAGATGAACGAACACCTAAAAAAAATGGCTCTGAGCACTATGGGACTCAACTTCTGAGGTCATTAGTCCCCTAGAACTTAGAACTAGTTAAACCTAACTAACCTAAGGACATCACAAACATCCATGCCCGAGGCAGGATTCGAACCTGCGACCGTAGCGGTCTTGCGGTTCCAGACTGCAGCGCCTTTAGCCGCACGGCCACTTCGGCCGGCTGAACACCTAAATTAATGTATAAATATACACCTCAAGCGAAAATAAATGTTGGACGTCCTGAGAAGAGATGGAAGGATCAACTGGACTCTATTTGAAATTACAAGAAGCAAGGAGACCAAAAACCAAAATTCAATTGAAAAAAAATTTTGCACTTTAACACTGACAACCAGATGACTATTTTTTCGCAGGGCAGTTGAAAATATTCCACAGCAAAAGAAATAAACAGAAAAAGAAATACGATGTCGAGTAGAACTTTCAAAACTAAGGTTTTAGTGTGTCTGAAACGAAAAGTTTACGACCAGTTTCGGTTACCAGTTTTAACTTACGTTGAGACAAGGCCTGTTAGTGGGAATACCATCCAAAAACTTGGGCTTACTCGGTATACTTTCGGCAGATAAATGTTCTGTATTGTTGAATGCCACTGAATCACTGTGCGATAATACCAAAATTATTATAAACGAAGAGCTACTGACTTTAAACCAGGGAGTAAAACAAGCGTTTGGTCTCTCTAGGACCGATTTCGATATATGTATACCTTTCAAGACTGTACCCGTGGTCTAGGGGTAGCGTCTTTTGATTCATACTCAAAACGTCAGTCGGCTCTCAGCCGTGGCAGCGTGCGGACGGCCCCGCGCGCCGGCCAGTGCTCCGTTGCAGGCGTTGTTTACTTCCGCGTCGTAGCTTTAAGGCTTGTGTCCGTCCACCGTGAACAACATGTCGAGCGCTTACCGCCGTGCGACCCTTAAAGTTTCCTTCCCAGCTGAACATGCGCGACCTCGTGCACATGAAGTTGAAACGTTCATACGTGAAGAAGTTCGTTTAGATCCTAACCACGTTATCGGAATCCATTTTTCGATCACGAGTAGTGTCGTTCATATTAAAATGACAAACACCGAGGTGTGTGAAGATGTTATTCGTCGCCATGCCAATGGACTTAAGTTCAAATACTCTGATGGTCACGTCGGAGCTGTAACACTTGAACTCGCAGAGTACGGTCAACGCACGATTAGGGTGTTTGAACTACCTTTTGAAGTGCCGAAGGACGCAGTTGTCTCTGCGTTACAACCATACGGTAACGTCATCGGTTACGTAGAGGAAAAATGGCAAACCTTCACGATCTACCATGTCCTTAATGGTGTGCGTCAGGTCAAAATTGAACTGCAAAAACATATACCATCATACCTGACCATTGGCGGGGTGCGAGCCATTGTCATGTACGACGGCCAACCCCGAACATGTGCGGGTTGTGGACAAGAAGGCCACGTCAGATCCGCCTGCATGCGACGCCGCCTGATCCAGACGCCGGTCGGCGAGGAAGCGTCCCCAGCGGTGATGACTCAGATCCCTGTCACATACGCCAAGGTTGCCCAGGAAGGTAGCACGTATACACAGAGTCTTCCTGCTCCGTTGACGTCGTCTGATCAGGTAGATGCAACCGCTCCTGCGTTTCCTTCTGAGGTGCCAAAGACGCCAGATCCTGACCTGCCGCATCATCGCAGCACTGTGACTGAAAATGCTACTGAGATGGACGTTGATCCCGGAGTGGTACCTACTTCTGCTTTCCTTCAGACTGGTCCGGAGTCAGACGAAAACCACCCGCGATCGGACTCTGAACGACCTGTTCGAAAACAAGGGTCGACACGAAAGAGAAAGAAACGTAGCTGTACACCCCCTGATGAATCCATTCTACGGATGGATACCAGGGATGCAGACCCGAAGATGGACGACAAACCGCTCTTTGATGACCAAAAGTCTGATGCGAAAGACCCGCCACAGGCGACCACTGGCAACGAACACCCCTCCTTACTGGCGCCGTCGCCCCCGCAGGTCGACGTTGAAGAGAGCCTATCCGATGAGACGAAAACTACGTCTCCTCTCCACGTGGATGACGTGCACAGGCGATGCCCTACCGCAGTATCAGTCTCCTGGGCAGACGACGTGGAGATCGAAGGGACTGGGGTGGATGCTGCTGATGATGGGGCGCCCCCATCGGTTGCGCCCGCGCCCGCAAACTCTCCACAACAGCAGCCTCTTCAGCGGACCGGCAAGATCGACGACCTCTCGCTCCTGAAGAAGAAGCCCCACCTGTGCCTGTGGGACTCAAACACCAGCATTATCGTGTCGCAACGATTAACCTCGCGACCATTCGTGCGCCCCACAAACTGGCGCTGCTCCGCGATATGATTTATGATGCGGACATAGATATTGCGCTTTTTGAGGAAGTGCATGTCGCCGATTTTTCACCACCACATGGCTTCATGGTGCATCTTTCTCCCCCTTCGGACACCGGTACTGGTGTTGCCATCATCTTACGCGAAGGTCTTCCTGCCGAAGATGTCCTATACCTCCCCAGCGGCAGAGGTATGGCCCTCACTCTCTTTGGTGTACGCATCGTCAACATTTATTGCGCCGTCGGGCTCCAGCTATCGTCGTGAACTGAATGCCTTCTTCGCGAATGAAGTTACACCCCTTTTTATGGGACCACACGATGACTGGGTCATGGGTGGAGACTTCACCTGCACCCAGCGACCTCAGGATCAACTGCAGCGTCACTCACCATGCGCAGCTCTGGAAACAGTCGTCACGCAGCTACAATTGTCGACACGTGGAGACATGTTCACGGTGATCTTTTGGGCTTTACGTACTACACTGCGCACTCCTCTAGACGACTGGATCGCATCTACATCTCGCGATCCCTAATTCAACACACTCGACAGGCTGAAATCTGGCCCGTTGCTTTCTCAGACCATGAGGCTTACTTCTGTGATGTTGTTCTCACAAGACAGGCAGTATGGCACGGACGTGGTTTATGGAAACTGAACACAGCACTTCTTAATTCACCTGACTGTCGACTTCTAATAGAAGACACTTGGATCACATGTAATAGACGCCGACCCACGTATCCGTCTACCATATCCTGGTGGATCCAGTGTGCAAAACCTGCTCTTCGAAAAACTTTAATACGGTATGGCAAAGATGTTGTCGCCTGGAGGAAGAGCACTATGGACTTTTACTACAGGATCCTACGAGAATGCTCCACGATGCCAGCCTCCCCTGAGCGCCATACACGGATGAACCAAGCTAAGGCCCAAATCTCCAATCTCATGCGACGGCATTTGGAAGGAGCGATAGTACGATCTCGTACTTCTGATCGCATGCCTCATGAACATCCGTCGACGTACCAAATCATCCAAGAACGACAAAATCGACGCCGAAAATTGATTCACGTCCTAACGGATCAAGAATGGCGTCGCTACGTAACCCAATCAGCAATAGGGAATGTGCTTCACGCCCACTACCGGCAGCTCTACACCGCAATTCCACATTCCCCAGAGTTGATCGAGGAAGTCTCACAGCTCAACTTCGGTGGTATCCCAGGAGATGCGGCGATTGACTTGATGTCAGAGGTGACTGATGAGGAAGTCCGCGATGCGATCCGGGCAGGAACCATCAATCGCTCCCCAGGACCCGACGGTCTTCCCCTCGAATTTTATCGCACCTTCCGTGATTTGTTAGAGTCAACCTTCACCTCCATCTGTCGGGAACTGATGTCTCCGGAAGTACCTGTGCCGGACGCTTTCATGGAAGGAATTATTATTCCTGTACACAAACCGCACGGTGGCAACAATATCAGTGATTATCGACCCCTCACCCTCCTTAACAGTGATACGAAAATCTTCACTCGCCTTTTGGCAGCACGACTTAAAAACGTTGCCCGATATGTTGTGTCGCCAGACCAAGCATCTTTGGGAGGAGATAATAATATTCGCACGTCTTTATGCCGCTACAGGGATATGATCGCCGTTACCCAGGCACAACGCCTCTCTGGGGCAATTGCGTCATTGGACTTTAGTAAAGCTTTTGATAAGGTTGACCATTCGTTCCTTACGGCCGTTCTCCACCATATGGGTTTCCCAGTCGCCGTTATCACGGTAGTGATACGCCTTCTGCGGGGTGCCTCATCAAGGATTATGTACAATGGCAGACTCACTCCACCGATAATAATAGGTCGATCCGTACGTCAAGGTTGCCCTCTATCAGCAATTTTGTACGCCTTTTCCTTGGAATCCTTGCTATGTGGACTAAGACAACGTTTGGTAGGGTTGTCCATAGATCGCTACCGGTTCTGTTGCACGGCCTATGCTGACGATGTAGTCATCTGTTTACGTAATGCCGACGAGGTTCGAGCTGTTTTGACGTGGGTAGCGACTTATGGTGAGGCGTCGGGTAGCTCTTTAAACGTACGTAAGTCACAAGTTATGTTCATTGGCACGGGACTTCCCGTGGAGTGCGTTACACCTCTCACCACCGTTGATACCATTCGTTGTTTGGGAATCGATTTTTCATCTGATCTCCGGCGTTCAGCCACCATCAACTGCCGACGCCTCCTTTTAATGATCAGAGCAGGTCTTATGG
The DNA here is from genome assembly GCF_023864345.2 of Schistocerca serialis cubense. Taxonomy (NCBI): domain Eukaryota; kingdom Metazoa; phylum Arthropoda; class Insecta; order Orthoptera; family Acrididae; genus Schistocerca; species Schistocerca serialis. Next base: position 1,253,137,259 of record NC_064638.1, on the reverse strand, counting down.
ACCATCGCCTTCGATCCCTAGATATTCTCCAACGAGCTCGATATGTCAATACAGATGTCGCATCCCGAGTTCCCCATGTAGCACAAGTTCTACCTTTCCCGCTTACTGTGGCACGTCGCATGTTGGCGGCGATGGCATCTTTCGTCAGCTCTGGGCTGTTGTTCAAAGTTAACTATGCAACCCTTACACTTCCCCGTGAACGAGGAGGGATAGGTCTGTTTCACGTGCCGGATAGAGCTCGCGCCCTATTTATCAGCTCTCAGATGACGGTATGGACACGTTGCCCAACGAGCCTCACTGGTCTCCTCCTGTCGGCATACTCTCCGGTCTCACTGTCAGCCCCAGTGATGATCTCGGATGTTCCGGCCCAGTTCCATTATATACGGTACTTCTTTCTGGAACTCAGTTATCTCCGCCTCACCTTACCAAGACAGCTTTTACTCAAGACAAAGGCAGTATACAATGTCCTCCAATTAGGTCGTCCACCTAACCCGATTGAACAAAAGTTCCCCCAGGTTGACTGGCGTCATGTATGGCGCGCGGTGTTCGCCTGTTACCTTGACACGAATGTTCAATCTGTCTGGTACCTAACTGTCAATGGTAAGCAAATCAACCAATTTCGCCTTCATCGTATCCACCTCGCCCAATCACCTCTATGCTCCACGTGTGGAGTGCCAGACAATGATGAACATCGGTTTGTTTGCGGACCTGCGGCGGAGGTTTGGCACTTGGTTCGACGTATTGTGGCTTTTCTAACGCGGGACATTCCGGATCGGATTACTCCCCTTTCATTATTATTTCCGGAACGTGACTATTTTCCTCGGACAAAGACCAATGCTGTGAATTGGATTCGCGGACATGCCATTCACTACTTATTTGGACAAACTGTAGACTCTGTACTCGATTTTTGGACATACCTCAATGACCGTCATTATGTCATTGTCCGTCACCCAAAATACAGACAATTTTTCTCGAACTTCCTTGGGAGTGCTTTCCACGAGCCGCCTCGCAGCTGGAATGTGTTAAGCCAAGAGAGAAGAAGGTCTCCTGTTTGAACCAATGAACATTTCTGAACAACTGAACGGAACACATCAATTTCGAGAAGACGTGACTCAACATATTACCAGCGGGGCGCAGAAGGCCTCTGATCACTTACACACACACACACAAAAAAAAAAAATAAAAAAAAAAAAAAAAAAAAATAAAAAAAAAAAGTTCAGAGAAAGGAAGATTTTGTTTTGTTTGTAAGGATAGCCCTAACCTTGATTTCCCATATTTCCCCTGGTATATAGGCAGCTCTCTGGGGTAGGTTTCGTCAGGAGCCAACGCCTGAAGTGGCCTAGATTTTTTGTTATAGGAGAAAAGTGGCGGTGGCATTTGTTTTTTTAGTTCCATTAAAAAAAAAAAAAAACCACGTCTTCGGTCCCGGGTTCGATCCCCGCCACTGCCTAAATTTTGATAAATAATCAGCATTGGCGGCCGAAGACTTCCGGCATAAGAAGTCAGCCTCATTCTGCCAACGGCCTTGTCAAAGAGGGCGGAGGAGCGGATAGAGGTTCAGGGCACTCTCTTGTCCTAGGGGTGGGAAATTGCCCCTAAAGGCGGAAGAATCAGCAATGATCAACGACATGAGGATGCAGAAGGCAATGGAAACCACTGCATTAAAGACACGTAACGTGTATCCACAGGACATGTGGCCTGTAATTGAACAAGTGTCATGATGATCTGTCCATTGGCAAAAGATTCCGAAATAGTCCCCCATTCGGATCTCCGGGAGGGGACTGCCAAGGGGGAGGTTACCACGAGAAAAAGATGGAATAATCAACGAAAGGATAACGTTCTACGAGTCGGGGCGTGGAATGTCAGAAGCTTGAACGTGGTAGGGAAACTAGAAAATCTGAAAAGGGAAATGCAAAGGCTCAATCTAGATATAGTAGGGGTCAGTGAAGTGAAGCGGAAGGAAGAAAAGGATTTCTGGTCAGATGAGTATCGGGTAATATCAACAGCAGCAGAAAATGGTATAACAGGTGTAAGATTCGTTATAAATTGGAAGGTAGGGCAGAGGGTGTGTTACTGTGAACAGTTCAGTGACCGGGTTGTTCTAATCAGAATCGACAGCAGACCAACACCGATAACGATAGTTCAGGTATACATGCCGACGTCGCAAGCTGAAGATGAACAGATAGAGAAAGTGTATGAGGATATTGAAAGGGTAATGCAGTATGTAAAGGGGGACGAAAATCTAATAGTCATGGGCGACTGGAATGCAGTTGTAGGGGAAGGAGTAGAAGAAAAGGTTACAGGAGAATTTGGGCTTGGGACAAGGAATGCAAGAGGAGAAAGACTAATTGAGTTCTGTAACAAGTTTTAGCTAGTAATAGCGAATACCCTGTTCAAGAATCACGAGAGGAGGAGGTATACTTGGAAAACACCAGGAGATACGGGAAGATTTCAATTAGTTTACATCATGGTCAGACAGAGATTCCGGAATCAGATACTGGATTGTAAGGCGTACCCAGGAGCAGATATAGACTCAGATCACAATATAGTAGTGATGAAGAGTAGGCTGAAGTTCAAGACATTAGTCAGGAAGAATCAAAACGCAAAGAAGTGGGATACGGAAGTACTAAGGAATGACGAGATACGTTTGAAGTTCTCTAACGCTACAGATACAACAATAAGGAATAGCGCAGTAGGCAGTACAGTTGAAGAGGAATGGACATCTCTAAAAAGGGGCCATCACAGAAGTTGGGATGGAAAACATAGGTACAAAGAAGGTAGCTGCGAAGAAACCATGGGTAACAGAAGAAATACTTCAGTTGATTGATGAAAGGAGGAAGTACAAACATGTTCCGGGAAAATCAGGAATACAGAAATACAAGTCGCTGAGGAATGAAATAAATAGGAAGTGCACGGAAGCTAAGACGAAATGGCTGCAGGAAAAATGTGAAGACATCGAAAAAGAAATGATTGTCAGAAGGACAGACTCAGCATACATGAAAGTCAAAACAACCTTTGGTGACGTTAAAAGCAACGGTGGTAACATTTAGAGTGCAACGGGAATTCCACTGTTAAATGCAGAGGAAAGAGCAGATAGGTGGAAAGAATACATTGAAAGCCTCTATGAGGGTGAAGATTTGTCTGATGTGATAGAAGAAGAAACAGGAGTCGATTTAGAAGAGATGGGGGATCCAGTATTAGAATCGGAATTTAAAAGAGCTTTGGAGGACTTACGGTCAAATAAGGCAGAAGGGATAGATAACATTCTATCAGAATTTCTAAAATCATTGGGGGAAGTGGCAACAAAACGACTATTCACGTTCGTGTGTAGATTATATGAGTCTGGCGACATACCATCTGACTTTCGGAAAAGCATCATCCACACAATTCCGAAGACGGCAAGAGCTGACAAGTGCGAGAATTATCGCACAATCAGCTTAACAGCTCATGCATCGAAGCTGCTTACAAGAATAATATACAGAAGAATGGAAAAGAAAATTGAGAATGCGCTAAGTGACGATCAGTTTGGCTTAAGGAAAAGTAAAGGGACGAGAGAGGCAATTCTGACGTTACGGCTAATAATGGAAGCAAGGCTAAAGAAAAATGAGGACACTTTCATAAGATTTGTCGACCTGGAAAAAGCGTTCGACAATATAAAATGGTGCAAGCTGTTCGAGATTCTGAAAAAAGTAGGGGTAAGCTATAGGGAGAGACGGGTCATATACAATATGTACAACAACCAAGAGGGAATAATAAGAGTGGACGATCAAGAACGAAGGGCTCGTATTAAGAAGGGTGTAAGACAAGGCTGTAGCCTTTCACCCCTACTCTTCAATCTGTACATCGAGGAAGCAATGATGGAAATAAAAGAAAGGTTCAGGAGTGGAATTAAAATACAAGGTGAAAGGATATCAATGATACGATTCGCTGATGACATTGCTTTCCTGAGTGAAAGTGAAGAAGAATTAAATGATCTGCTGAACGGAATGAACAGTCTAATGAGTACACAGTACGGTTTGAGAGTAAATCGGAGAAAGACGAAGGTAATGAGAAGTAGTAGAAATAACAACAGCGAGAAACTTAACATCAGGATTGATGGTCACGAAGTCAATGAAGTTAAGGAATTCTGCTACCTAGGCAGTAAAATAACCAATGACGGACGGAGCAAGGAGGACATCAAAAGCAGACTCGCTATGGCAAAAAAGGCATTTCTGGCCAAGAGAAGTCTACTAATATCAAATACCGGCCTTAATTTGAGGAAGAAATTTCTGAGGATGTATGTCTGGAGTACAGCATTGTATGGTAGTGAAACATGAACTGTGGGAAAACCGGAACAGAAGAGAATCGAAGCATTTGAGATGTCGTGCTATAGACGAATGTTGAAAATTAGGTGGACTGATAAGGTAAGGAATGAGGAGGTTCTACGCAGAATCGGAGAGGAAAGGAATATGTGGAAAACACTGATAAGGAGAAGGGACAGAATGATAGGACATCTGCTAAGACATGAGGTAATGACTTCAATGGTACTAGAGGGAGCTGTAGAGGGCAAAAACTGTAGAGGAAGACAGAGATAGGAATACGTCAAGCAAATAATTGAGGACGTAGGTTGCAAGTGCTACTCTGAGATGAAGAGGTTAGCACAGGAAAGGAATTCGTGGCGGGCCGCATCAAACCAGTCAGTAGACTGATGACCAAAAAAAAAAAAAAATACCTATCAACAAAATTTTTGGATTATGACATACTAAAACCTCCAAGAAGATGGACCTAAGAAGGAACAAATTAATTAACACTATATTATTTGTGGATTACGGAATTCTCCTACCAGAGAGAGAGAGCGCTTAGTAAGAAAAGATGGTTGGACCGCAATATGTTTTATAAAACTTACCGAATGACTATATCTACACATAAGATAAAAATAAAGGCAACGGAAAGGGAACACGTAAGAAGCGCAAAAGTGATGGTAAACAATAAGATAACAGAAAGATAAACTCGTTTAAATATCTAGGGATAGATATATCCATCTAAAAAACTAATTCAGATGTGGCTCAAAGTATACAGAAATGTAACGCTATAAATGGTTGTAGAAGGAAGTACCTTGCTAGAACAATTAGGAAACGGATAAAACTAAAACTGCACATCGTGGTGGCTAAGCCTGCCCTTATATGTGGTAGTGAAAACTGGATTCTAAGAAAAGAAGGATAAAGAATTAAAGCAGTTGAGATGAGGTCTATGAGGTCACTTCTTGAATTAACATTAAGCGGCAGTGTGCAAATTGGGGATGTAAGACAGCAACTAGACGTGAAGGCAAAGTGATAGAAGAGATTAGGCGAAAAAAAAGGTATGACCACATCAAAGGGTGCCACTTGAGCGTCTGACATGGCAAGCATTACATTTTAACTACATGATGAAAATGAAATGAAGACGAGCAAGGTATGCAGTCAGGCGAAAGAACGGTAGATAGATCAAGATTCAAAGAGACGAAAGAAAGGCAATGACCTGACCGGATGTGGGTAGATGACACCAGAACACGTGCAGGAGAAACGCAAGTGGGTACTGTTAAGACCGTGTTGCATGCATAAATTATCCAAATGGTTATCAAATGGATGATAGTAGGTCTCCCTTTGCACGAATGTTCTGTGAGAAATCCATTCTGTACCTGGCGACAATGTTTTTGATCTTCTTTGGCAAACCTCCAGCAGCTTTAGGTCATGCCTTTGGTAGTTGCTTAGATTTTGTAATATGTTTAGTGATGCACGTCTTAACAGTGGCCACGAATCTCCACAAGTGATTCGACTAGTACTTGGAACTACCATAGCCTTCCACATCTATATTTGGTGAATAAGTGAAATCGCGCCATCCATCGCACTCAAGGCGTTTTAATTTTCCATGAAGAAAGTAAGGCAACCGTTGTGACCTACAATGTTATGTATCTTCTAATAATTCGCTCTATTTTCTTCCATTGCCATAAAATGAAGATTTGAGAGCAGGGGGACAGTAGCTTTGAAACGGAAAGCGAAAATAGACCTATGATAATGAAATTAGAAATATGGCAACGACTTTGTCCAAACAACATCAGCACTTGACTTCCGGAGAGTTTGGTTGTATCTATGAAAACAACGATGTTAACATAAACTCAAGTTTCTTCATATCATCTACATCATTTTCTCAATTTACAATCAAATTTTCGTGAAAACTTGACTTATAGAAAGGTTTTACGAGATTTCCATTTCCTGTCAGCATGAATGACGTGCAAGTGTTCTTTTCGCTTAACACATGAGTTTGATAGACTCTCCTGTAGAGTGAACAGTAACACGAATATTCTACGAGCAATACCGAGAAATTTTTGTGCTTCTTTGCTTGTCTCTTAACTTGCTTAAGTAAATATACGATTTAAAGTTATAAGTAAATACACCATTTAAAGTTTGTCATAACAGTTTCTCACTTCCTACCTATGTGGCAAAGTGTATTTAATGCCAGTTTACACAGTAAATACATATAGAAGTATAAAATGTTGAGTGTGATCTCAGGATGAGAGTCAGCAATTTATTTTAAAGATTGTCGATTCCATGCAACATTAAAGCTTTAATTGCTTTTCTTCGTATTTGTTCTGAAGCCATGTGACTTATGGAGTCTCTCTTCTCTTTTTTTAATTAACATCTTTTTTAAGTACGTTAATGTATATGGAGACCAACGTAGCAACTTTTCACAATAAAATCAATTCGATAGGAATGCGGACTTCATTACGTGTTGACGTGTGCATAAAATCAGCTAACATACTTTCATGTTCAAAAATTTGCGAATGACCTGAATAGCGTTTCACCTGATTTGCAGCCCGCTTACCGTAACTTCCCTGTAGATCACCTAATGTCTTAACAGTCATCTGACCATGCAAAATGGTTACCAGTAGTAACAACGAAGGAGCACTGATCTTGGGTGGCAATGAATGCAGGTGTACATTAACACCACGGTATTGCAAGTATCAGGAAACACGGGACGAGGGATCTCAGATCGATTCCATATTCCTGAATTTCCAGAAGGCTTTTGATACTGTTCCTCACAAGCGACTATTAATCAAATTGCGTACATATGGAGTATCGTCTCAGTTGTGTGACTGGATTCATGATTTCCTCTCAGAGAGGTCACAGTTCTTATTGTTAGACGGTAAATCATCGAGTAGAACAGAAGTGATATCTGGTGTTCCGCAAGGTAGTGCCATATGCCATCTGCTGTTCCTGATTTATATAAATGATCTAGGTGATAATCTGAGCAGCCCCCTTAGATTGTTTGCAAATGACGCTGTAATTTATCGTCTAGTAAAATCATCAGACGATCAATTCCAATTACAAAATGATATAGAGAGAATTTCTGTATGGCGCGAAAAGTGGCAATTAGCACTAAACAAAGAAAAGTGCGAGATCATCCACATGGGTACCAAAAGAAATTCGATAAATGTTGGGTATACGATAAATAGCACAAATCTAAGGGCTGTCAATTCGACTAAATACCTAGGAATTACAACTGCGAGCAACTTAAATTGGAAAGACCACATAGATAATATTGTGGGGAAGGCGAAACAAAGACTGCGCTTTGTTGGCTGAACACTTAGAAGATGCGACAAACCCACTAAAGAGACAGTCGACGTTACACTTGTCCGTCCTCTGCTGGAATATTGCTGGGCGGTATGGGTTCCTTACCAGGTAGGATTGACGGAGGACATCGAAAAATTGCAAAGAGGGGCAGCTCGTTTCGTGTTATCACGCAATAGGGGTGAGAGTGTCACTGATATGATATGCGAGTTGGGGTGGCAGTCACTGAAACCAAGGCGGTTTTCTTTGCGGCGAGATTTGTTTAGGAAATTTCAATCACCAACTTTCTCTCCCGAATGTGTAAATATTTTGTTGACACCCACGTACGTAGGGAGAAATGATCATCATAATGAAATAAGAGAAATCAGAGATCGAACGGAAAATTTACGTGTTTCTTTTTCCCATGCGCCATTCGAGAGTCTAATGATAGAGACTTAGTATGTAAATGGTTCGATGAACCCTCTGCAAGGCACTTAAGTGTGAATTGCAGAGTAACTATGTAGATGTAGAATAGAGATGAGGCAGCCCTTAACGCTTGTAATTTCAAATTTATTACAATATTAACACTTGTAAATTCGAATTTATTACGACTGAAAAAGTCACCACTCTCATGAGTATCGTAGACAACGGATACTTGTAACTCTGTGACAAACGTCATTCAGTAGTCCTTAGCCAACATTAAATTTTTTGTGAATAATTAATTTGGCAAGAATATCAGGTCCACCAAAATTCTGTAATGAACGTACAGTGGTTGAACAAAAACATAGAAACACCGCGACAAATGGGTACTTGAACATAAATGCGGGTGCTAACCGAGCCTGCAGGTTGGCCTGTTTCATTTGACTAAGTGCCACCCGTGGTGGGAACAGTGTTTTGTGTAGCTGTGACTGCATTACGTCGGAGCTAAGCTAACTCGAACGTGGCCAGATAGGTGGTGCTCGCATGTCGGGTGCTTCTGTAACCAAGGGAACCAAAGTGATTGGCGCTTCAGGAGGCACCGTGACGAATATCTAAAACACGGTCTGGAAAGCTGAAAATCAGCATCCGCTAAGTCACAACGCGGACGAAAGAGTATGTTGAGTGGTAGCGACGGTCATCAAAGAGAACTGTGACGAAGAACTGTGTGAGGACGACAGCTGCAAAAGTCACTGCAGAACTGGATGTCTTACTCGCGATTTCTATTCACAGCAGAACAACACGAAGGGAGGTCAATAAGAAGCGAATTGCAGGGCGAATTGGAATTCCAAAACCATTCAACAGTGATGCAAATGCCCGTAACATGAGAACGTGGCGCTGAAGTCGTAAAACCAGACCTATGGAGTAGTGGAAGAGTGTCATTCGATCGGATGAGTCTTGTTTCTCTCTGTTTCCAACATCTGGTCGAATTTACGTCCCAAGAGTGAAACTTGACGGGGATTTTGTGATGATTTTGGCTACCATATCGTGGTATTCCATTGGCCCCATGGTTGCTCTGCTAGGTCGTGTTACTGGAATATGTGATCATTGGGGTTGATGAGGTCCATCTCGTGTCGTACGATGTTTGTTTCCCAATGTTGATGCTGTGTTTCAAGACGACATGCCCCTGTTGACAGAACTTGCATCGTCCAGGACTGCTGTTTTGTGAGAATGATGATCAATGGTTGCATCTGCACTGATCACCACAGAATCTGAATATTTTCGAGTCTTTGTGGTCTGTTTTGGAGAGAAGAGTGCTGATCACTATCCAGCTCCATCTTCGTTATCTGAAATTGGCACTATTTTGCAAGAAGAATGGTATAAGATTGCCTTGAAAACTATACTGAACGTGTATTTATTTATTCCGACACGACTGAAGCTGTTTTGAGCGGCAGCGGTTTTCCTACATCGTGTTAGGGGTGGTAAGGTGTGATCTCAGGTGAGGTGCAGTGTTTTTGCTGTTTATGTAGTTTTGTGCATTCCCAGTAAGTATTCTTGCTCTCTAAAAAATTTTCTGATCATCTGTTAACAGTCGATAGCTTGGCGGGTGATTTTGCTTGTACTGCTAAATGAACTAACCAGTTAGATAAGCCATAATTAACAGCGTCAAGCGTTCTATGGAAAGCTCAACATTAACAGCGTATCACTAGTAATTTCGATGTACTCATGATGACACATTGAACTATGTGCAACAACTATCACTCTTGTTATCTAGCATAAAGTGATATTAAATGCGTATTTAAGGTATTCATGACCATACTCGAACTTTAAATGACGTGTTGAACGATTTTGTTCTGGACCCACCGCCTGCAGCCAATGATAACTAAGAAAAACTTTCGCGCCTGACCGGATATACGGAGACAGTATGATAGTCGTCGTTGACTAGGCGTGATGGGACGTGAAATTTCTAAAGTTTAGTCAGCATCAGTTAGCAAGTATGAACTTGAAATTAAATGACGAAAATACTTGTACTGTACCAGGGATCTTAGCCAGGACCTACTGTCCGTCTTAACTAAACATGAAAGATGTTAAATACTTACTGGGATTCGAACCCAGCACCATTCTCTGACCTTTTATAGGGACGAATACATGTTAAATATCCGTTTGTTTCGTCAATGCCGAGATGTAGGCAGGTGTGAACTAGAAATAAGGTGACGAAAAGTTTTGTACCGAAAGGAGATGACCTGCAAGGAAGTTACGTTATATGGCCTGAAGAAAAAAATCCAACCAGTTCTTAGGTAAAATTATCCAGTTGTTAAGGTATCATGAAACTGGTCTAAAGAAACCAGGTCGGTCAAAATGTATTTGAAAAGTTTGTCTTGATCCAAGCAGTAGGGGATCCGTAACTTTAGAAACACTGTATTCATGGCCGTTTCGAAAACATTTTTTCACACAAGCGACTCATTTTTCATGTCATCTCTCCTCCCCATTTCACTCGTATACTTTGACAGCGTTAGTTTTCACTTTCGCCCCTCTTACTTTGGCACTCGAAGCGGGAGTTTGTGTAGCTTGGGTCTTATCAGCCTTGACTGTACTTCCTGTGGGCTTGGTTCGTAGTGCTATACTTTGACTTAGATGTAAGCTTCGCTCGTGTCCATTCAAACACCTGAATGCAGCTTTCTGTTCCGTCCACAGCCAGTTTCTATAAATTTTTCCTATAAAGAAAAAAAACTTTGACGTTAAATATTAACTAAACCGTTTGCTAAACAAAAGAAAATGAATAGGAATTTTCGTCTGCAAAATGTCTGTCCTTTCTGTGGTACATGGTCAAGGTTATTTTAATAATCTTTGGTACGTGGTCCTTAGTGTGGTGTCACCGCCAGACACCACACTTGCTGGGTGGTAGCCTTTAAATCGGCCGCGGTCCGTTAGTATTCGTCGGATCCGCGTGTCGCCACTATCAGTGATTGCAGACCGAGCGCCGCCACACGGCAGGTCTAGAGAGACTTCCTAGCACTCGCCCAGTTGTACAACCGACTTTGCTAGCGATGGTTCACTGACAAAATACGGTCTCATTTGCCGAGACGATAGTTTAGCATAGCCTTCAGCTACGTCATTTGCTACGACCTAGAAAGGCGCCATTATCAGTTACTATTGATATTGATTCATGTACCGTCAAGACCGACGTTCTTCATTAACGGATTAAAGTTAAGTATTGCACCAGCTACGTCCGTTTTTCTAAATTCTAATTTCCTTGTCCTGTTCCAGACCTCACGCCAGCCTGCGTGAGCTAAAACGCGTGCCTTTCGGCCTCCTTCTAGTAACACGGTGTTGGCTCTCCTGCCAACCAAAACACTTAGATACCACATTGAAAATGTTTTACGAACCTGACAGTTAAAATTCAGTTTCCAAGAAATTTACCATTAGGGACAGTTAATGCATTAGTGCTCATTGCACCAAAAGTGAAATATTCGGAAAACTGCTGGCAACACTTTTTAAAAAATTTTCAGACATTGTTTGTACTAACAGAAATTGAGTTCAGCATAAGAGAATTTTAGAAGTACATTTAACAGTTTGCTGAGAAAATGAGTCAGCAGAAAGGATGAGATTGCAACAAATAATCGAAATATCCGATGTTTGTGAGTTACGTTGAGTTTCTAACGTTGAAGTTTCTAGTTTTGCATTTGATATAATTCCCACAACAGCAGTAAAAGCAAAATATTTTGCAGGGCTTTTATAATGTTCCAATTTTCGAACAGTGACGCCATGTAGTTTGAGAATTTCTTATTCATTCTTTTGTTCATTATACTACATAACAGCAGAAGAAATTGTTGTGATTAGGAAGAGGAAACTAACCTTATTCACACAATAGTTTATATTGATCCATTGGAAAACCCGGATTTGTTGCTATTACCGTATGTCACGTAAAGTGAAGAACAAACTTGTGAGTCAAGGTAAACAAGAAATTCCATTGCTTAGGAGAGGCCAGCGTTACAGTGCCATTTGTGACTAGCGTTCCAAAAGTGGATCGTAGCTTACTCCTAATTCACTTGTGTAATGAAAATATTCAGAGCTACAGATTTACTTTGTTAATATATTATTCTAAACCGCGTAAGTATTACATGTTTATGAAAGAATATAATAATGTTGGCTATAATAGGTTAACTGCAGATCTAAGTCGTGCAGCCAATTAATAGTGCATTTCCAAGAAGGTGTTTAGAAACTTCTTTGCTGAGAGTGGAATCAATAGCTATTGCCGATAAACTTTCAGATGATACATGTGTAATCTTCACGCAGATCGGTCGTAAATCCCGGCATTCCGTGTGCGTGTCGTAATACCATGAATAGAATTGGATATCCAACCCGTCAATGTTTACGAGAGGTAATAATTTTCATACTGAAAAAATACTGCTTATTCCAGAGCAGCATGAATCTTAGTGAGAGCGTTAAAGTAGCGGAATGGGTGTAATTTATTGCCTGAAGGGCTGTGAGCCGAACGGAATATTTCTCGTAGACTTCGACTGACGACGTATAAAAACATGAATCACTTTAACGGCTCTCGCTACGGCGAGACGTTGGCATGAAGTACCTGCTTCACACGAAAAATCTTTCGGTCTGGGGTAGCATTATTATAACATATAATATTGAGAGCACTTTATATATCACGGAAGTTCTTATGCGGTGCAACCCGATAACCACATACACAGATGGCGGTGGTATCGCGTACACAAGGTATAAAAGGGCAGTGCATTGACTGAGCTGTCATTTGCACTTATGTGAGTCACGTGGGAACGTTGCCGAAGCGATTACGCCCACACGACGGAAATTAGCAGACGCAGAATGGTAGTTGGAGCTAGACACATGAGACATTCCATTTTTGAAACCGTTAGGGAATTCAATATTGGGAAGACTACAATGTCAAGAGTGCGACGAAAATACCAATTTTCAAGCATTACCTCTCACCAAGGACAACGCACTCGCATACGGCCTTCACTTACCGACTAAAAGCAGTCGGGTTTGCGTAGAGTTTTCAGTGCTAAAGACAAGCAGCACTGCGTGAAATAATCGGAGAAATTAATGTGGGAAGCACGACGTACGTTTTGGTTAGGAGAGTGAGGCGAAATGTGGCATTAATGGGCTATGGCAGCAGACGACAGAAGTGAGTGTCTTTGCCAGCAGCACGACAGCCTGCAATGCTTCTCCTGGGCTCGTAACCATATCGGCTGAATCCTAGACTGTTGGAAAACCGTGGCCTAGACACAGATTTCAGGTGGAAGGAGTTGATGGTAGGGTTCGAGAGTGGCTCAGGCCCCACGAATCATGGATCCAAATCGTCATCAAAGCTCTGTGCAAGCTTGTGGTGGGTCCATAATGGTGTTGGCTTTGTTTACACGGAATGGGCTCGGTCCTCTGGTTGAATTGAACTGGTCATTGCTACTTGAGGCCATTTTCAGCCATTCATGGACTTCATATTCCCAACAAACGATGGAATTTTTCTGGATGATTATGCTCCATGTCATTGGGCCACAGTTATAGAGAACAATTCGAGTAAATGATTTGGCCACCCACATAGCCTGACACGAATCCCATCGAAAATGTATGGGACAGTCGAGAGGTCAGTTCGTGCACAAAATCATGCACTTACGCAATTACGGACGGCTGTAGAGGCAGCATTGGTCAATATTTCTAGAGGAGACTTGTTGAGTACATGCCACGTCTAGTTGGTGCACTACACAGGACAAAAGAAGGCCCGACACGATATTAGATGTTATCCCACGACTTTTCACTGCAGCGTAGATGTAAAGGAAAGGAATAGTTTGGTTTAACATTCCTGTCGATGAGGAAGGGATTAAGAGAGAACAAGCTGTGATTGGACAGGCATGGAAAATGAAACTGGCCACCGAAGGAAGCTGAAAATGGTTCAAATGGCTCTGAGCACCAAGGGGCTTAACATCTGAGGTCATCAGTCCCCTAGAACTTAGAACTACTTAAACCTAACTGACCTAAGGACTTGACACACATCCCACATCCACGCCCGAGGGAGGATACGAACCTGCGACCGTAGACTCAAGCGCCTAGAATCGCTCGGCCACAGCGGCCCGCCCGAACGAAGCACTGCAGTCGTGAATAATTGACACTATTCGGGAGGACGGCAGTTAAAATATCCATCTGGATATCCGAATTTAATTTTTTCCTGAACTATTTAAATTACTGAAGGGTAATGCTGGGATGGTTCCTTTGAAAGGGCACGGCCGATTTCCTTCCTGCTCTTCCCCAAACCCAGGTATATGGTCCGTCACCTCCGTAGCCTCTAATGACCCCGTCGTCGACGGGACGTTAAACCCTAAGCTTTCCCCATTCGATATTCGCCGTGCCCTCTTGGGAGCAGCCGTCCAGGTCTCAATAGTTTTAGAGAAAAAATTCAGATGGCCAGAGGAGGATTTAAATTTTGGTCTTTTCGATTGTCACCTCAGTTGTCACTTCCTTTCCTGCGGTGGGTGAGACGCAACTATTCGTTCTGGATTTTATTTCACAGAGTGCTTTTATGTCTACAACTACATCTGTACTACTGCACAGTGTGTGGCGGAAAGTTGTCTGCCTTTCCCATTCCATTAGCACACAGTTCGCGGGAATAAAGTCAGCAGCCCTCTGTAGAAATTCTGAATTTCTCTAATTTTAGTGTCGAGCTCATTATGTGAGATCTTTGTATTTTTGGCATTCGCAGAATATAATTATTTGCAAAAGTTCTCGAGTTATAAAACACTGGCTGACAGAACAGTGAAGCACCCAAAAGGGGAAGAAAAAAAAGGAAGCTCCGTGGATTGAGACAATATGTGATGTTATTACATTGATTACAAAATCGAATCACATTTGCAAAATACTTGGTAGCATGAGCCTACATATTTGTATCACGTTGCTATGGCTCTACATTTACATCTACATCCATACTCCGCAAGCCACCTGACGGTGTGTGGCGGAGGGTAACTTGAGTACCTCTATCGGTTCTCCCTTCTATTCCAGTCTCGTATTGTTCGTGGAAAGAAGGATTGTCGGTATGCCTCTGTGTGGGCTCTAATCTCTCTGTTTTTATCCTCATGATCTCTTCGCGAGATATACGTAGGATGGAGCAATATACTGCTTGACTCCTCGGTGAAGGTATGCTCTCGAAACTTCAACAACAGCCCGTAGCGAGCTACTGAGCGTCTCTCCTGCAGAGTCTTCCACTGGAGTTTACCTATCATCTCCGTAACGCTTTCGCGATTACTAAATGATCCTGTAACGAAGCGCGCTGCTGTCTGTTGGATCTTCTCTATCTCTTCTATCAACGCTGTATGGTATGGATCCCACACTGGTGAGCAGTATTCAAGCAGTGGGCGAACAAGTGTACTGTAACCTACTTCCTTTGTTTTCGGATTGCATTTCCTTAGGATTCTTCCAATGAATCTCAGTCTGGTATCTGCTTTACCGGCGATCAACTTTATATGATCATTCCATTTTAAATCACTCCTAATGCGTACTCCCAGATAATTTATGGAATTAACTGCTTCCAGTTGCTGACCTCCTATATTGTAGCTAAATGATAAGGGATCTTTCTTTCTATGTATTCGCAGCACATTACACTTGTCTACATTGAGATTCAATTGCCATTCCCTGCACCATGCGTCAATTCGCTGTAGATCCTCCTGCATTTCAGTACAGTTTTCCATTGTTACAACCTCTCGATATACCACAGCATCATCCGCAAAAGGCCTCAGTGAACTTCCGACGTCATCCACAAGGTCATTTATGTATATTGTGAATAGCAACGGTCCTACGACACTCCCCAGCGGCACACCTGAAATCACTCTTACTTCGGAAGACTTCTCTCCATTGAGAATGACATGCTGCGTTCTGTTATCTACGAACTCTTCAATCCAATCACACAATTGGTCTTACTTTGTTCATTAAACGACTGTGGGGAACTGTATCGAAAGCCTTGCGGAAATCAAGAAACACGGCATCTACCTGGGAACCCGTGTCTCTGGTCTGATGCCTGTCCTGATACGGTTAGGAAGGACGTCATAAGGCTGCCGTATCCTTCCCTGAGGCAAGCTGGCCCACAATTGTTGTAACTGGTCTTGATATGCTTGATACTGTCACTGGGACGGAGCTGACACACGAGCTGGTGAATTGCTCCCACAGGGATTTTTTGTTGGCGATAGATCCGGGAGAGCCTCAACATCACGTAAACAGTCTGTAGAGACACGTACCATCTGAGGACAAGCATGGTTCAGTAGAAAAGTGCCATTACGTTAGGCACCGTGAGAAGTAACACACAAGGACGAATTATGTCCGTGGCGTATCATCATGCCGTCAGACCTCCCTCCATCACTACCAGCCATAATCTCAGTTCTACATCTACATCTACATGGTTACTCTGCAATTCAGACTTACGTGCCTGGCAGAGGGTTCGTCGAACCATTTTCATACTACTTCTCTACCATTCCACTCTCGAATGGCGCGTGGGAAAAAGGAACACCTAAAACTTTCCGTTCGAGCTCTGATTTCTCTTGTTTTATTATGATGACAATTTCTCCCTAAGTAGGTGGGTGTCGAAAAAATATTTACGCATTCGGAAGAGAAAGTTGGTGATTGAAATTTCGTAAATAGATCTTGCCGCAAAGAAAACCGCCTTTGTTTCAGTGACTGCCACCCCAACTCGCATATCATATCAGTGACACTCTCTCCCCTATTGCGCGATAACACGAAACGAGCTGCCATTCTTTGCACTTTTTCGGTGTCCTCCGTCAATTCTACCTGGTAAGGATCCCACACCGTGCAGCAATATTCCTGCAGAGGACGGACAAGTATAATGTAGACTGTCTCTTTAGTGGGTTTGACGCATCATCTAAGTGTTCTGCCAACAAAGCGCAGTCTTTGTTTCGCCTTTCGCACAATATTATCTATGTGGTCTTATCAATTTAAGTTGCTCGTAATTTTAATTCCTATGTATTTAGTCGAATTGACAGCCCTTAGATTTGTGCGATGTATCGTATAACCAAAATTTATTGGATTTCTTTTAGTACCCATGTTGATGACCTCGCACTTTTCTTTCTTTAGTGCCAATTGGCACTTTTCGCACTATACAGAAATTCTCTCTAGATCATTTTGTAATTGGGATTGATTGTCTGATGACTTTACTAGACGGTAAATTACAGCGTCATCTGCAAACAATGTAAGGGGGCAGCTCAGATTATCACCTAGATCATTTATGTAAATCAGGAACAGCAGAGGGCCTTTGACTTTACCTTGCGGAACGCCAGATATAACTTCTGTTCTACTCGATGATTTACCGTCTAACACTACGAACTGTGACCTCTCTGAGAGGAAATCACGAATCCAGTCACACAACTGAGACAATACTCCATATGTACGCAATTTGATTAATAGTCGCTTGTGAGGAACAGTATCAAAAGCCTTCTGGAAATTAGGAATATCTGAGATCCCTTGTCGACAGCACTCATTACTGCATGGGAATAAAGAGCTAGCTGTGTTGCACAAGAACGATATTTTCTGAATCCGTGTTTGTTATGCATCAATAAATCATTTTTTTCAAGGTGATTCATAATGTTCGAGTACAGTATATGCTCCAAAATCCTACTGCAAATTGAGCTCATTGATATGGGTCTGTAATTCAATGGGTTATTCCTATTTTATTTTCAGGGATACGTTCGGCCCTGATTGATTTTTATGGATGACAATTCGCGACCTCTTAGAACGCTCTACTATAAAACTCTTTACCAACCTTGGTCAACGTGGCAGCACGTTTCTGAGAATGCGCTGTAGTTCGTGGTCGTCACACGCCCTACCCTTTGGCATTTGTGGGCGTGTATACAC
Organism: Schistocerca serialis cubense; assembly: GCF_023864345.2. NCBI lineage: Eukaryota > Metazoa > Arthropoda > Insecta > Orthoptera > Acrididae > Schistocerca > Schistocerca serialis. The sequence continues at coordinate 1,253,119,401 of NC_064638.1, read as the reverse complement.
GCCCTGACACGCCGTTCGCCGGGTGTTGTGGGTCTGTACACGCGCTCCGCTTCCATTTCCTTACTGTGCTGCGGACATCTAAATGCGTCCTGAACCGCAGACCTGTCACTGCTGCGGAAGAGTTACTTCTGATCTTTGTGAATGAATCAGTTTCGAGCATTTATCACACAATACATGCATCCCACTGCGTGCAAAAAATACTTCGGTTAGGTATCATGAACCGCTTATGAGATATAGCGATTGTTATGACTGAGTGATTCGCGAGGCGCAATGACGTGAATGGGAGTGTCGAGCGCGACCGTTCTTCGGATATAAAACACAATAGCTCGAAAACTAAATGAGATATCTATCTGCTCTCAATAGTAAATAAAATTTCTGTGTCTTACCTACATTACATTCGTCGCAGTGTATGTATGTAAACCTAAAGTTTACGCAATGTGTTTTTACCTCTGGAAAATCTTTACAATTTCGCGCAATGTTTTAATTAATTTGATGCAGCACGGTAACTATGGCATACAACGAAAAGAAATTTAATCCTTCATCGACAGAGATATCAGACTGTAAGGTGCGCTAAAATTAGATTTTTTTTTTTAATTCAATAGGTTTTTTAAGAACGGATGATAAGTATTTTATAGGAACTGGCAAGTCCGCACAGACGGAACTGGGCGCTTGGTTTCCGACCATCCTTCGTATGTGAGGGTTGCCCAGAAAGTAAGTTCCGATCAGTCGCGAAATGGAAAACACAGTGAAAACCAGAAACGTTTTAATTGCAGCAGTTAGGTACACCTTCCACCTACTTCTCTACATAGTCGCCGCTCCAACTTCGAGTTTTGTCGTACTGTTGTATCAACTTTCCAATATCCCATCATAGAAAGCAGCCGCATGTGGGTTCGGCCAGTTATCTACACTGGTCTGCAGCTCGTTGTCTGCGGAAAATTTTTGTCTTCATAACCAGCGGTTCTTGTGAGCAGCGATGAGACTCAGGGGGAGCCAATTACGAATTGTATTGTGGGTGATCAAACACTTCTCATCGGAAACGCTGCAGGAGCGTCTTCATTGCCCCTGCAGTGAGCGGCCGAGACTTGGCATGAAGAAGGAACTGCTAGACAGTTGTGTTATGTGGGCTGCATGACACAGGCGAAATCTCTAACCAGGCCCTCATACTTGACGGGAGACGCTATTCCCTACGCATCTTTACGTGCTCACTGTTCACCCAAAACTGAAAAGAGCGACGCGACACCATCGACAGGCGTGCTACAGACATTTCCCAAGACATCTGTGTAAGGTTTTACCGGATTTTCCCAGTGGTTTCCATTTCGCAAACGATCGGAGCTTACTTTCTGGACAACCCTTGTATAAAACCCGTAACTCGAGATCGAAATGAGGTACTCTACTGATATCGATTTTAATGAAATTTCGATATCTTATGTACACTTCATTCACTGCAATGTGTGAGCTAAAATGAACCACAGAAAAAGTTTGCGCATTACATTTTTACATTTGCAAACTGTTTAAGATTTTGTGCAATGCTTTACTTAATTTGATGCAGCGCAGTAGCTATGGGGGATAACGGAAAGAAATTGAGTGAACATAATAGACTGTTAAATGTGCAAAAACAAATTTTTTGATCTTAATAGTTTCCGAAAAATCGGATAGTAAATGGTTTCATACCGACTGAACGCCGTCTCCCATTGTAGGCACCAGCATTTGGTGAGCAGTAAAGACATAACAAAAGCCACCTCGGCACGGAATGCAAAGAGCACATCTGTACCAGCGAGACGGTTAAGAACTGTGTCCTATCTTTTGTAATGTCCAGTGGACCATCATGATTCGAGGTGACTTCAGTGTAATTACGAGGGCTACTCGGAAAGTAAGGTCCGATCCGGCACGAAATAGAAACCACAGCGAAAATCCGATGAAGCTTTGCAAATATGTGTTGGGCATTGTCCCTAGCACCCCCTTCGATCGCGTCAACTCGCTGTTTTCGGTCTGAGCGCACAGTGAGCACTTAAACGTGCCTAGGAAGGTTGCTGCCCCCGCCAGGAATGAGAACCTGGTGAGAGATTTCGCCTTATGTCATGCACCCCACATAACATAACTATCATACGTCTCCTTCTTCATGACAATTCTCGGCAGCACTCTGCAGGGGCAATGAAGATGCTCCTGCAGCGTTTCCTATGGGAAGTGTTTGCTCGTTCACAATACGGCCCATAATTGGCTCCCCTGAGCTTCATATCTGCTCACATGAACCGCTGGCTACAAAGACAATTTTTTGGCACAGTCAACGAGCTGTAGACCGACGTAGAGAATTGGCGGAAAGCACAGGCGGCTGCCTTCTATGACGAGGGTATTGGAAAGTTTGTACAACCCTACGACAGATGTCCAAATAGCAGCGGCGACTGTGTGGAAAAGTAGGTGGAAAGTGTTGCCAACTTTTACAAATAAAACATTTTCGATTTTCACAGTAGTTTCCATTTCGCGACCAATCAGACCTCACTTCCCTAATAAAAAAAGGGTTCAAATGGCTCTGAGCACTATGGGACTTAACATCTATGGTCATCAGTCTCCTAGAACTTAGAACTACTTAAACCTAACTAACCTAAGGACATCACACAACACCCAGTCATCACGAGGTAGAGAAAATCCATGACCCCGCCGGGAATCGAACCCGGTAACCCGGGCGCGGGAAGCGAGAACGCTACCGCACGACCATGAGCTGCGGACTCACTTTTCTGATAGCCCTAGTATTATCTTTAAGGGGGGTAGGATGTCAAACGGGCCGACTTCGAGAAGGAGAGGCACCACAGCACATTTTAATTTGCACTGTCTATACTTTTACAAATAAATTCATAAAACTTTGTCAGCATGAGCAGGAAGGATTCAGGATTCACACTCATAGCAGTGGAAGTTCAAAAACACGAACAAATAATATTTTTTAAATGTGAAATTTCATGATTTTTTCGCTTACTGTTGGCTCTCTTTGTTGCTACAGGTACACTTTTCTTCATAAGTAAGAGAGATTCCTCGATGAATTTTGCACAGCTTACAAACCATACGTACAGGTGTATGAAACTCTAGAATTTATTTAATCTATGGAAAAATGAATGGGCTGTTACCTTTTAAACTTCTTGTTTAGAGAAAACTCGAAATTTATAGAATGAGACATTCACTCTGCAGCGGAGTGTGCGCTGATATGAAACTTCCTGGCAGATTACAACTGTGTGCCCGACCGAGACTCGAACTCGGGACCTTTGCCTTTCGCGGGCAAGTGCTCTACCATTCTGGAAACATCCCCCAGGCTGTGGATAAGCCATATCTCCGCAGTATCCTTTCTTTCAGGAGTGCTAGTTCTGCAAGGTTCGCAGAAGAGCTTCTGTAAAGTTTGGAAGGTAGGAGACGAGATACTGGCAGAAGTGAAGCTGTGAGGACCTTTCGTGAGTCGTGTTTCGGTAGCTCACATGGTATAGCACTTGCCCGCGAAAGGCAAAGGTCCTGAGTTCGAGTCTCGGTCGGGCACACAGTTTTAATCTGCCAGGAAGTTTCGAAATTTATAGTTAATTATCTCAATTTTTACCACAGTTTTTAACAGATTTGGGAAATTCTAGAGTGTCGTACACCTATAAGTATGCTGGCGAAGATTTCTCGGGCTTCCAGCCGGGTGGCGGTGCATCCGCAAAGTCTCGGCACTTCGCCAGAAGATGACGAGTATGTCACTCGTCGAAACGTCGCAGTTTGAAGACACCGCCACCCGGCTGGAAGCCCGAGAACTCTTCGCCAGCTGTATACGCCGGGAAAGCATACATTCACACCTGTAAGTATGGTTTGTATGCCGTGCAAAATTCATCGAAGAATCTCTGTTACTTATGAAGAAACGTGTAGCTACAGCAACAAATGCAGCCAATACCAAGTGAAAAAAGGATGAAATTTCACATGTAAAAAAAAATTCTTATATTATGTTTTTGAACTTCCTCTGCTATGAGTGTGAATCCTGAATCCTTCCTGGTCATGCTGACAAAGTTTTCTGAATTTATTTGTAAAAGTATAGACAGTGCAAATTAAAATGTCCTGTGGTGCCTCTCCTGCTCCAAGTCGGCCCGTTTCACGTCCTTCCCCCCTTAAATGAGACATATCCGTTTCATTGTGTATTTCTCTCAGTTACTTTCTGTACAATACCATGGCAGTTCTTACTATGTATGATCCAAGTTTCATCAGGCTATGTTACTTTGCAGTGACATCACGTGAACGCTACTTTCGTCCTTAAGTTTTGCGCACCAGTGTATTTGGCGCCTAGCCAATTGTGAGGTGACGTACCAGCAGATGTGGCGTGACGTGTACGGCGAGCGGCGCGGTGACCTGCAGGGAGGCGTGCACGCGCTGCTCCCCGAAGGCGTTGTGCACGCGACACTCCCACCTGCCGGCGTCCTCCGGCCGCGCCCCGCGGATGTGCAGCGCCTCCTGAGACGCCCACACGCGGCCTGACGACCCCACGGGTGTCCCGGACTCACGCCACCACCTGCAATGTATGGAAGACACAAGATCGTTGCAGAGTTTACTAGTGTGTCCTCCGATGTCTAAAACAGTCTGGTATTCTAGCCATATCAGTTCCGAATTTAACCCTTTCGTGAGCCGTGGGAAACATGCTTCCCACTACAATGAACTCGCTCCTAGTCCCGTGGGATTCACAGTTCCCACCTCTGTACGGTGCTACTACCTAGTGAACAGTATAGGGTACTACTTCCAGTCGGAAGTTCCCGCCGTTTTTGCTGTACCTTCGCGCAGAGACATTGTATAGCTGAGTGTTGCTCTGTAGAGGAGCCTTTCAGTGCTGTTCGCGTGACATTTTGTGATTTTTTTCCTCACAGATATAGTATAAAGTAAATATTTTTGATTTACCCAAATTTATGAAGGAAAACGTAAAATTGGAACGAGGGGGATTCCAGTTTGAAACGAAAGGAGCCATTTCTGCAGTAAAATGGATGGATAACCGTCCAGTCACTTTCCTATCCTCAATTCATGACCAACGAGAAACAGCCACAGGGAAAAGGAAAAACAAGGATGGTACTAGTACAGAGATTTGTTGTCCTGAAGTTGTGGCAGAATACAACAAAATAATGGGTGGTGTCGATAAGTTTGATCAATTACGAGAGAGGTATGCTATTGGCAGATGTTCTGTAAAATGGTGGCACAGAATATTTTATTTCCTGGTGGACATTGCTGCAGTGAACTGCTTTATCCTGTGGAAAATAAGTAAAAGAGAAAGTGGAGAGCATGATCAGCTCACATACAGGATCCATCTAGCCAGACAATTGATCGCTGGCTTCTCATCCCAAAAAAGGCGTGGACAAAAACCTGTCTTTCTGGCAAAAAGGTGTAAAGTACCTGAAGATTTTCGTCATGTGGCTGTAGGAGGGCATCAACCCAGTTTAGGAGAAACCTACTGGACGTGCTGTCATTGTAGTACCAAAGCTGCGGAAAAGAGCACTTGCCGCGTTTGTACATATTGTCAAATACCACTTTGCGTAGACCCATGTTTCAGAAAATTTCATGGCAAGTAATTGTGAAGAGCCGGCCGCGGTGGTCTAGCGGTTCTAGGAGCGCAGTCCGGAACCGCGCGACTGCTACGGTTGCAGGTTCGAATCCTGCCTCGGGCATGGATGTGTGTGATGTTCTTAGGTTAGTTAGGTTTAAGTAGTTCTAAGTTCTAGGGGACTGATGACCAGAGATGTTAAGTCCCGTAGTGCTCAGAGCCATTTGAACCATTTAATTGTGAACAATCATTGTAACAAGAGAAGTAAATTTATGAAATAAATGTGACATATATTGAAAAAGTTGTTTTTGTCATTTAACTCCAAGGAAGGGCAGTGGGTAGAATACTTCCCACCTTGTTGTGTGACCTGACTTTCACAATTGGAGCAAATTTGATATTCTGTATGATAAATATACCTATCTATTAACTACTATCTGCTCTCCATTCATTAAAAAAAAACTGCTCAATAATTTTGCCCACGAAAGGGTTAATTCAGCAATTCACTATAAACGCTTCTTAGACAACACAAAATTTCACTCTCTGAACACCTTTGCAGTACATGTACATCCTAAACGTCTCACAAACTTCTTACCAACCACATAATGTTGGCAACCTATTGAACTTACCCAACACACACGTCCAATCTTACATCTAGAAACTCTGCGTCTGTATCTACATCTACATCCGTTCTATTCAAACTAGGATGAAGCACATGGGAGAGAGTACTTCTCATTATACCAGTTATTAGGAATTTTTCCCCCTTCCATTCATGTACGGAACGCGGAAATAACTGCTGTTGAAATGCCACAGTGCGACCTGTAATTAATCTAATCTCGTCCTCGCGATACCTGTGGGACCGACAATTAGGGCTTTGCAGCGTATTCCTAGAATAAGCATTTAACGCCAGTTATTGCAACTATGTAATTAGGGTTTCTCGGAATAGCTTGCGTCTGTCTTCAAGTGCCTACCATTTCAGAATCTCCATGACACTCTCCCTCGTAGGAAACTAACCTGTCACCATTCGTGCTTTCCTTCTTCGTACATCTTAAAATAATCATGCACCGGATAGATATGTACCCTTTAGAAAAGCTCACGGTAGGAGAATAGCCACTGTAAAACGATTTAGAAGAGATAACGAAATGGTGCGAAAAGTGGCAGTTGACCTTAAATAACGAAAAGTGTGAGGTCATCCACATGAGTGCTAAAAAGAACGCATTAAACTACGGTTACACGATAAATCAGTCTAATCTAAAAGCCGTAAATTCAACTAAATACCTAGGAATTACAAGTACGAACAATTTAAATTGGAAGGAACACAAAGAAATCGTTGTGGGGAAGGCTAACCAAAGACTGCGTTTCTTTGGCAGGACACTTAGAAAATGTAACAGACCTTCTAAGGAAACTGCCTACACTACGCTTGTCCGTCCTCTTTTAGAATATTGTTGCGCGGTGTCGGACCATTACCAGATAGGACTGACTGAGTACCGAAAAAGTTCAGAGAAAGGCAGCACGTTTTGTATTATCGCAAAATATGGGAGAGAGTGTCACAGAAATGATACAGGATTGGGATGGACATCATTAAAAGAAAGGCGTTTTTCGTTACGACGGAATCTTCTCAAGAAATTCCTGTCACCAACTTTCTCCTCTGAATGCGAAAATATTTTGTTGACACCGACTTACATAGGGCGGAACGATCACCACGATAAAATAAGGGAAATCAGAGCTCGTATGGAAAGATATAGATGTTCATTCTTTCCGCGCGCTATAGGAGATTGGAATAATAGAGAATTGTGAAGGTGGTTCGATGAACCCTCTGCCAGGCACTTAAATATGCTTTGCAGAGTATCCATGTAGATGTAGATGTAGAAGAAACTTGAAAAGAAACGGAGGCTACTGTGTAATAGGTATAAAATGAAGCATAGGACTATAGATAAACGCTCAATTAAACGCAGTTGGTTGTCTAGAGAGAAGTGCGCGAAGCCTTCAAGACTGCCGTAACTGAATATAGTCGAAAAATATTTCACAAAACCGAAAGAAATTCCGATAGGATGTAAAGGCTGTGAGTACCAACAAACGGAAGACTGCTACCTCCTTTACCCACGACTGAGTTAATGTGATCGTTCCATTTCATGTCCCAACAAAGTGTTACACGCGCGTATTTGCCCAAGTTTACTGATTCCATTTGCGATTCGCTGATTTTATAGGCACAGGATACTAGGGTTTTTGGTTTTCTGCACCGCACAATGTTATCGTTCGAACATTTAAAGCAAGTTACCACTCTACGCTCCACTTTGAAAACTTATCAGTATCTGACTGATATTAGTACAGCTTCTTTCTGACTGTACGTTATTATAAATAACTGCATCATTTGTGAAAAATCTGAGGATACTATTATTAACGTCCGCAACATGATTAATATACGAGGCGTGTTTTTTAAGTAAGTACCGTTTTGAAATTAAAAAAAGACGTGCTAAGATATCTCGATAATTTTATTTTTACATGAAAGCCTGTACCTTAATCTACGCACTGGCGCCATTACAGTCTGATTATACCTTGTTTACGTTGTGTACTGAGTGTTTAAGACGCCTCCGATAATCGTGAGTCCCGCAGACTGTGAAGTACGGGCTGTTATAAGATTTCTTAGTGCTAAAGGCCTAAAAGCGATCGATATTCATCGTGAGATCAATGCAGTTTACGGAGAAAACATTATGAGTGATGGAATGGTAAGAAAGTGGGTGAGAGCATTAAAGGATGGTCGCACAAATGTGCATGATGAACGACGGAGTTGGCGTCCTTCGGTCGTTAATGAAAGTTTGGTGCAGGAAGTGCACAATACGGTGAGAGAAAACAGACGCTTTACGATTTGCTCCTTGCGGGATGACTTTCCTAATGTTTCTCGTAGTGTTTTGTTTGGCATTGTGACCGAGCACTTGAATTGCCGAAAATTATACGCACGTTGGATACCGAAAATGTCGACGGATGTGCACAAAACCAAACGTTTAGACAGTGCATTGACTTTCCTTGAGCGGTACCACAACGACGGTGATGATTTATTAAGCCAAATTGTTACGGGAGATGAAACATAGATGGCCTACGCCACACTAGAATCAAAGCAACAGTCTATGGAAGTTGAGCAAGGGCATCGTTTTGCTGCAAGAGAATGCCCGTCCGCATATGGCGTATCAGACCAAAGATCTCATCATATTTTTTCGATGGGAAACTCTAGATCATCCTCCGTACAACCCCGATCTTGCGCCCAGTGACTACCATCTGTTCCTGCATTTGAAGAAAAACCTGGGCGGTCAGCGTCTTCAAGAAGATGACGAAGTCAAAACAGTGGTGATGCAGTGGTTAACAAGTCAGGCGGCAGACTTCTGCGAGGAGGGTATTCAAAAACTGGTACAACGTTATGACAAGAGCCTCAATAGAAAAGTAGATTAAGGTACAGGCTTTCATGTAAAAATAAAATTATTGAGATATCTTAGCACGTCTTTTTTTAATTTCAAAACGGTACTTACTTAAAAACACACCTCGTACAAAATGAACTGCAAGAGTCCTCACGCTTCCTTGTGGTGCACCGGAAGTTGTTTCTACACCTGTCGATGGCTCTCCATCTAAGATAACGTGGTGTATCTTCCATACCAATAACCACTAAATTCAGTTACAATTTCGCTTTATACCCAAGTCGAGTGTACTTTTGATAATGAGCGTACTGAGTCAAATGCTTTTCAGGAATCGAGGGATACTGCATCCACTTGACTGCCTCGATCCATGGCTTTTGGGATGTCGTGTGAGAAAAATATGATTTGGGTTTTACATAAACGAAGTTTTTAGGATTCATGTTGGTTGCCATGGAAGAGGTCATTCAGTTGGAGAAAGCTCATTATTTTTGAGATCAGAAAATATTTGAAGATACTACAACAAATGGATGTCAAAGATCTGAGGATATGTTATGGTGTCACATTGATTACAAAATCTAGACACATTTACAAAGAACTTGTCATCATGACGCTGCACCCCTCTGGTCTGCAGACATGTACTGATTCGGTTGGGAAAGGTGTCGTGAGGCCATTGCATGATCTGCTGATGCAATCTGGCCCACAGCTTTTGTAACTAGTCACTGATACCCAGGGTGCTGGCGCTTGGAGGGAGCTGACATTCGACGTTGTCCAGCACATTTGGGGATCTTGCTGCACATGAAGGTATATCAATATCATGCAGACCGTTCACAGAAGGAAGTACCATGCATGGACGATCATAGCCCTGCTGAGAAGTGGTACCACGACAGCGGCACATGACAGGCAGTACATGAAGACGCAGGATATCGGTGATTTACAATTGTGCCCTCAGAGTTCCCTCAGCCACTGCCATCCATGACCTGAAGACACGCTGAATGGCTCCCCTCGCCATGAAACAACGCTGTGCCTCTCAAAAACATTGTAAGAATAGTATCTCTTCCCAAGTCACCGTCGTACTCGTCTACGATGATCTTCTGGGACAGTGATGAATCACGGTTCATCGCTGAACTCAGTGAGACCCTACTCATAGGCAGTCTAAGCTTCTCGATCAAGCCACCACTCCAGACGCATCCGTTAAGGTTTGGGTGTTAACGGCAGTGAAATCTGGTAGCCAAGGAAGGCATAATTCGGTTACGATTGTGGACGGGGTCGTAATCAGCTACTATTGGCTCCCTTTTGCAATGACACACATTTATTTTAAAACGGTAATTCCAGACTCAGCAATAAATAAAGATATCACACTTTATTAGTGAAAGAATAAACAACTGTGTGATTAATAGTGCTTTCAGTGCGTTACAATTTACCAAATGAGCATAAAATACAGAAGCAGCAAATAATGTTTTAAAAACAAGCCAGTGTGATCCCAATTAGAAGTTTAAGGCAAGTAACCACATTCAAGGCTGAAGGCCTTTAAAGCCAAGAACGGCAATTATAAAAAAATTAACAAACACGCTGTAAAACAGCAATGGAATAGGAAAGGTTAATTTAAAAAGAAAGGCAACTGATCAAACGGATGAGACAAAATGATGATAAACTTGGTAGCACTACCATTTAAACCTGCTGTAACGCCAAGAATGGTAATTATATAAAAAAATTTAAAAAAGCATACAGTAAAACAGCAAATACAACAGCAAAGGTTAATTTAAAAGGACAAGCAACTGATCACCAAACAGGTGAGACAAAATGATGGTAAACTTGGTAGTACAATCATTTAAACCTGTTGTAATGCCAAGAATGGCAGTTATATAAAAAATTTTAGAAACATACAAGAACACAGAAAATACAATAATAAAACACAAGGGCGAACCACAGACAGTGGACAGTGGACCAGGAATCGACCTCTGAAAAAAAAAAAAAAAAAAAAAAAAAAAAAAAAAAAAAAAAAAAAAAAAACACTTTCGCGAGCAATCAGATGGGCAGCCAAGATTTGCATTCCACTTCACAAGATGGTAACTCAGACTAGTGACAGTCTAACGAATGACTAATGATAATCTTTCTGGGGCTACCTGACGTCCAATGAACCAAATGCAAGGATGTAGAAATACATCAAATCCGGAACCGGCGGTCTGGACTCCGTCCGCAGAATACTGTGCTTATAGCGCCCAGGAAGAGAAAGGAATTACTGCCACCAGAGCAGAAGAATCACCAACCAACCTACAATCAAGATGGCTGTCAAAACTACACGCTTCACCGGACAGCAGCGGCAAGGCTTGGAAACGTACACTGCCATTACATACACTAACCCCCAGAGCAGGTAACTGGGGCGTTAGCGGCCACGAGGCAGGAAAAATAAAGCCGGTTGCACTTAACAAATTGTAACAAACTGAACGCAATAAATAGCAATTAGAAGTCAAGGAAAGCTAATCAGATCCGCCTTCCCCAAGCACTCCAATCGCTGCTCTTCGCCTCGGCAACACTATGAGCACCAACAGGAACCCAAGTCACTGGAGAATCGCAAGATGTCACAGTGGTGGAGGTTTCTCTACTTGAATCCAAATGTAGTCAACGTAAAGCCTGCAGGATCTGGTTTACGACGAGGTCGTGCGCCCCCGTGACCACAGCCCTTCCATCCGGCAGTTTATCTTACTTGGTCTGGATGACGTCTCACCAGGCTCTCATACTTGGAGGGAGACACTATTCATTTAGGCACCTTTACGTGCTTACTGCGCTCAAAACTGAATATCGACGTGACGCGATCGACGAGCATACTTGAGCTACTGCCCAACACATTTGTGCAAAGCTTCATCGGGTTTTCAGTGTAGTTTCCATGTCGTGCTTCATTGGACCTTACTCTCCAAACAGCTCTTGTAACTAGATAGATGCGGACTTGCAAGATGAACTATCAAACTTGTACTGTATATCAAGTTGCGGACTTAGTTACCTGTTCCAGAAAGTGTTATTTGTGTTCAGTTATACCACAGTTCTACTTTACGTTCGAGTGTTCCGAAAACAACAGTTATTGTTTTTGCATTCTGTGTTAGTCCGACACTATAATACTGGCGCAGTTGTATTGAGGTGACGTGCTACTGGACAGATAGCAGCGTAACAACAAACACGAACAACACTAATACATTCTGGTGGTCGTTATACCTGTCACAGTTAACTACAACTCTACTAATTTACATCCCCACCGATGGTGCATACGTGTACTAAGTTACATTGCTATCCGACGATGTCTTTCTGGTACTTCACTTTTATTTCGCGACAGTGTATTTATGTTGTTCGAGTTCGTCAATTTACATCAACATCATCATAATCATCATCATCATCATTTAAGACTGATTATGCCTTTCAGCGTTCAGTCTGGAGCATAGCCCCCCTTATAAAATTCCTCCATGATCCCCTATTAACTGCTATTATTGGTGCCTCTTCTGCCTATTACTTCAAAATCATTCTTAACCGAATCCAGGTACCTTCTCCTTGGTCTGCCCCGACTCCTCCTACCCTCTACTGCAGAAACAATGAGTCTCTTGGGTAACCTTGCTTCTCCCATGCGTGTAACATGACCCCACCATCTAAGCCTGTTCGCCCTGACTGCTACATCTATAGAGTTCATTTCCAGTTTTTCTTTGATTTCCTCATTGTGGACACCCTCCTGCCACTGTTCCCATCTACTAGCACCTGCAATCATTCTAGCTACTTTCATATCCGTAACCTCAACCTTGTTGAAAAGGTAAAGGTAACCTGAATCCACCCATCTTTCGCTCCCATACAACAAAATTGGTCGAAAGATTGAACGGTGCACAGATAACTTAGTCTTGGTACTGACTTCCTTCTTACAGAAGAGAGTAGATCGTAGCTGAGCGCTCACTGCATTTGCTTTGCTACACCTCGCTTCCAGTTATTTCACTATGTTGCCTTCCTGTGAGAATATGCATCCTAAGTACTTGAAACCGTCCACCTGTTCTAACTTTGTTCCTCCTATTTGACACTCAACCGGTTTATATTTCTTTCCCACTGACATTACTTTCGTTTTGGAGATGCTAATCTTCATACCATAGTCCTTACATTTCTGATCTAGCTCTGAAATATTACTTTGCAAACTTTCAATCGAATCTGCCATCACAACTAAGTCATCCGCATATGCAAAACTGCTTATTTTGTGTTCACATATCTTAATCTCACCCAGACAGTCTATTGTTTTCAACATATGATCCATAAATAATATGAACAAGAGTGGAGACAGGTTGCAGCCTTATCTTACCCCTGAAACTACTCTGAACCATGAACTCAATTTACTGTCAACTCTAACTGCTGCCTGACTATCCATGTAAAGACCTTTAATTGCTTGCAAAGGTTTGCCTCCTATTCCATAATCTCGTAGAACAGACAATAACTTCCTCCTAGGAACCCGGTCATATGCCTTTTCTAGATCTATAAAGCATAGATACAATTCCCTGTTCCACTCATAACACTTCTCCATTATTTGCCGTAAGCTAAAGATCTGGTCCTGACAACCTCTAAGAGGCCTAAACCCACACTGATTTTCATCCAATTGGTCACCAACTAATACTCGCACTTTCCTTTCAACAATACCTGAGAAGATTTTACCCGCAACGTTGATTAAAGAGATACCTCTGTAGTTGTTACAACCTATTCCGTTTCCATGTTCAAAGACTGGTGTGATTACTGCTTTTGTCCAGTCTGATGGAACCTGTCCCGCCTCCCAGGCCATTTCAGTTATCCTGTGTAGCCATTTAAGACCTGACATTCCACTGTATTTGATGAGTTCCGACTTAATTTCATCCACCCCAGCTGCTTTATAGCACTGCAATCTATTGACCATTTTCTCCACTTCCTCAAATGTGATCCTATTTCCATCATCATTCCTATCCCATTCTACCTCGAAATCTGAAACATTACTGATTGCATTTTCACCTACATTGAGCAACTCTTCAAAATATTCCCTCCATCTGCCCAAGGCATCCACAGGATTCACCAGCAGTTTTCCTGACCTGTCCAAAATACTTGTCATTTCCTTCTTACCTCCCTTTCGAAGACTGCTAATTACATTCCAGAATGGTTTTCCAGCAGCTTGACCCGTAGTCTCCAACCTGTTTCCAAAGTCTTCCCAAGATTTCTTCTTGGACGCTGCAATTATCTCTTTGCCTTTGTTTCTTTATTCAACATAACTTTCTCTGTCTACCTGAGTTCTATTATGTAGCCATTTTTGATACGCCTTCTTTTTCCTTTTACAGGCTGCCTTGACTGTGTCATTCCACCAAGCTGTTTGCTTCATCCTACTTTTACACACTACTGTTCCAAGACATTCTTTAGCCACTTCTAGTACTGTGTTCCTGTACCTTGTCCATTCCTTTTCCAATGACTGTAATTGACTACATTCAACTAACTGGTACCTTTCTGAGATCGCTGTTATGTACTTGTGCCTGATTTCCTTATCCTGAAGTTTCTCCATTCTTATCCTCCTACATATGGACCTGACCTCCTGCACTTTCGGTCTCACAGTCCCAATTTCACTGCAGATTAAATAATGATCAGTGTCATCAAAGAATCCCCTGAATACACGTGTGTCCCTCACAGCCTTCCTGAATTCCTGATCTGTTATTATATAGTCAATGACAGATCTGGTTCCCCTGCCTTCCCAAATATACCGGTGAATGTTCTTATGTTTAAAAAAGGAGTTTGTGATTACTAAGCCCATACTGGCACAGAAATCCAAGAGTTGTTTCCCGTTCCTGTTGGCCTCCATATCCTCTCCAAATTCACCCATAACCTTTTCATACCCTTCTGTTCGATTTCAAATCCTGGCGTTTAAAATCACCCTTGAGCAGAACACTGTCCTTGTCCTTTACTCTAACAACTACATCACTGAGTGCCTCATAAAAACTATCCATCTTATCTTGATCTGTCCATTCACAATGCGAATATACTGACACAATCCTAATTTTCTTGCTAGACACTGTCAATTTACGATAGTGAAGAAATTGTACTCCCGAAGATATTGTTAGAATGGCTCGCTCTGTCCTGTTCTGGAACAGGGCCGTGATCTCCACCTAGGACATAGGCACAGAATGACCAGAAAGTTGACAGAAAAAACAAGAAAGAAAGATGTTTTAAGGATTAACTTGGAATGTGAACTCTCCTACCCATTGTATTCCTATCTTCTGCCTACGAGAAGATTCCCTCCCTCGCTTTGCGGCTGTAAAGGCATGCTGCTATCACAGGATCATTAGTCCAAGTAGTATCATAAAGTAATGACTAATACCTAAGAAACGTGTGTGCCAAATAGGTTTATACGGCGACAGTGTGCTTTGAGGCCTACACATCTCGCCCATGTTCAACAATGGAGCTTTTGCTGCTACTTCCTTACGGCATTGTGGGATCTCAAAGATCAGCGAGCTGGTAGTGAATCAAATATGCTGTTTGGCTGAAAGGCTTCCGATAAGATGGAAAGAATATGTATGGAATTACCCTCCAGCTAGTAACTCTGCTGCTCCAAAGTTTCGGTTGGCGCGACCTGCTGTGTAAATAGAAGGACAGAAGAATAAACCTTTTGTGGTGAGCAGTAATACCACGGGAGCAATAATGCTTCACTTAAATTAACTCCACTTGGAAAATAAAAAAATTGCTAAACCTGCCGAAAAACTACTGAAGGATAGGTTTACTGGAAGGTAAGGGGAACGAGGAGGGTTGCAGTGTTGCCTATTCTGCCAGGGGCGCAGGATCGCCTCGTTATGATTCTGCTCTAGAGCAGTTCACGTTGTACTTCCGACTTGCTGCCGCGTTCTGTCGTACGCAGTCTTCTCAGCAGCGGACTGTACGTCCAGTCTGAGCCGGAACGTGAGTGGCTGGCTGCTCACGGCCCTTGTCTTGCAAAGCGTATTCCGAGGCAGAGCTGTCTCCAAGCGGCGTTCACTTGTGTGTCGGCTGTCCCACAACATATAATGGCTGCGCCGAAGTGCCGGGCTGGCAGTGCAATGCTATCGCGACCGGCACCGTTAACATCTGGGCCCCAGCCACGCGCCGCTTATCTGTCTGCTCAATCGGGGTGTAAACACAGGCGATGTACGGCTGCCGTTACTGCCAGGTGCCGGAAATGTGGTTGCCATATCACCCCGCACCGTGCGCCAGATAGTGCTCCTGCGTGCTACCGGTTGTGTGCTCGTATTAAGCTTAGTTCACGCGACTAACATTACATCTGTCGATCTTCCTAGTAAACATTTCTAGCCAATGAAATTATACGAGGGTTGTCCAGAAAGTAAGTTCCGATCGGTCGCGAAGTGGAAACCACCGACAAAATCGTTTAAAGCTTTGCACTGATGTGTTGAGCAGTGTCTAAATGGTTCAAATGGCTCTGAACACTATAGGACGTAACATCTGAGGTCATCAGTCCCCTAGAACTTGGAACTACTTAAGCTTAACTTACCTAAGGACATCACACACATCCATGCCCGAGGCAGGATTCGAACCTGCGACTGTAGCATAGGCAGTGTCTCTAGTATGTCCATCGATTGTGTCACGTCGCCCTTTTCAGTTTTGAGTGAATAGTGAGCAGGTAAAGATGCGTAGGGAATAGTGTCTCCCGCCAAGTATGAGGGCCTGGTTAGAGATACCGCCTGTGTCATGCAGCCCACATAACATAACTGTCAGCAGTTCCTTCTTCAAGCCAATTCTCGGCCGCACACTGCAGGGGCAATGAAGACGCTCCTGCAGAGTTTCGGATGAGAAGTGTTTGATCACCCACAATAGAGTCCGTAGTCGGCTCCCCCTGAGTCTCATCTCTGCTCATGAGAACCGCTGGCTATGAAGACAAAATTTTTCCACAGACAACGAGCTGCAGACCAGTGGAGATAAATGGCCGAAAGCAAAGGTTGCTGCTTCCTATGACGAGGATATTGGAAAGTTGATACAACAACTACGAGAACACTTGACGTTGGAGCGGCGACCATGTAGAGAAGTAGGTGGAAGGTGTACGTAACTGTTGCAAATAAAACGCTTCTGGTTTTCAAGGTGGTTTCCATTTCGCGACCGATCGGAACTTACTTTCTGGACAACCCTCATATATAGAAATTCAGAGAATATCAGTTCCGTGTCCACGTACCTACAGGCACTCAGAATTTGAAGCAGTCAGACGTGGTATACCATATCATTCTGCCGTAGGGTTTCTATTGTTGCATACTCAGAAGATGAAAATTTTGTGCTTTTTGGTTACACGATATATTATACAAATCTGAAGACTGTAAATTCAACTAAATATCTGGGGACTGCAGTTACGAAAAAAAACAACCCATAGAAAATGTTGCTGGGAAGCCGAACCATAGACTATGTTTTATTGCTAGAAAACGGAAGTATTTCCTAACTTGGTGATTATTTCTCCCTAAGCGGTAAAATGAAATTTTCTGAGGAGTGAAAACAAAAGTGTTCGATTGTTTTTTGGCAATGAAAACTATACAGGTGGGGGAAGAGGTAAGTAAACTTTATTATTTCGAAAATTATCGCCACACTTGTTAATGCATTTATCCCACTGAGAGGCAACTTGGCCATTGCCTACATGGCAATATGTTTATGGTTGCGTGCAGAACCATAATGGTACCTGGATGTGCACCTCTCCGGCCGAAGCAAATAGTCGGCCGCGAATGTCTTTCTTCAGGGCTGAAAAAATATGGAAATCACGTGGGGGGTATGGAGGACATATAAGGGCTTCCCAAGTAAACTTCCGTTGGGTAGTCGAAATAACCTTGGCAACATGTGTGCGGGCACAATAATGCAAGAGAATAAAATAGGAAAAGGAAGAAGCAAAAATACCAAAAATGCAAGAGGTGGAGTCAGCGATGTGTAAATTGCAAAAAACAACGGTGCACCTGTCGAGGATCTCATGCTTCATAACGATGCGTCATGTTTTTCATCACTACTGTAAGATGATGTAATGTTATAGAGCATAAGATACAGAATTGGCAACATAATCTTGCCAAAACTGGTTATCTGAATCTAATAAAAGCTTTACTAACGATCTTGGAGTTTGAAAGTTTCTTTGGAGTCCACGCTATTGCAAATCGCTCCCGTGCTGATACAGTGTCAGATAGATTCAGATTGAAATTTTTGCTAAAGATATGAACACCCCTAAAGAAATGTGCGAAATCAAGGAAGCAAAAGGAGCAAAAATTGGTTTTACTGTAAACTAAAGCAAGACAAAGTACGTGATAACGTTCATTTCTAAGGCTAGAAGAACATCGCATGACCCGAGGATTCTAATAAATGTTTTAAAACTGTCTGCTGCTTCAATTACACAGGTGTCCTTTTAATAAGCGATAATAATATGAGTGTATTAGAGGAAGAATGTAAGGAGGAAATAGAGCCTATTTAGAACTTACATGTATTTAAAAAATATCTAACTACAAGATTAGCCAAGTTAAGTGTTGTGACTTGGCAAGACAGCCAAGCCACTATGAGATAGCCGAAAGATACGCGTTTAAGCTCACGCAGGCTGGCGTGAGATCTGGAACAGTTAAAGGAGTTGAGTCCAGTAAAAAAAGTACGTAGCTTCTGGAATACTTAACTTTAATCCATAATTGGTAAACATCGGTCTGACGGTAGATGCATCACAAGATAAATAGCAAATGATAATGGCGCCTTGCTAGGTCGTAGCAAATGACATAGTGAAGGCTATGCTAACTATCGTCTCGGAAAATGAGAGCGTAATTTGTCAGTGAACCATCGCAACCAAAGTCGGCTGTACAACTGGGGCGAGTGCTAGGAAGTGTTTCTCTAGACCTGCCGTGTGGCGGCGCTCGGTCCGCAATCACTGACAGTGGCGACACGCGGGTCCGACGTATACTACCGGACCGCGGCCGATTTAAAGGCTACCACCTAGCAAGTGTGGTGTCTGGCGGTGACACCACATTAAGATTATACTATTCCCTTGTACAACCAGTTTTTACATATGGGTCGAATATGCGGATGGTGACAGAAGCGGATCTGAACGATCTAAGAGCATTTGAAAGGAAAATCCAATGAAAGAGACAGGAAAATGGAGAATAAGGTACATCGATAAAATACGACGGCCTAAACAAGGAAAACATAATTTATTAATTCTCAAGGAAGGCACTGGTTAGGACAGCACGACCAAACATATAATGAAAGGTAGAAGAGTCGGCCGACCACAGTTATTGTGCTGGCTTACCTTACCACGATGGAGATGCGAGGATGGAAGAGAAAAGTAGAGAAGGGAGATGTATGGAGGAAGATTGTTGAGGAGGCTAAAGCTGATCAAGTGCTATAGTGCTGAAGAAGAAAAAGGAGAAGAAGAAGACGAGGGTTGAGAAAGGTTGAAAACTAGGGTCAAGAGTCATGTCGGATTTCAGGTCCTAGGTGGTGATCGTCTGCTGACGTTGGTTTGTAACTGTACACTAAAGGCGTGTAAGTGTAAAATTGTGGAGGGGTTGTTGGTAAAATCGCAACACTGGAGAAATGATGGACAATGAAAGTAGTTAGACATACCTATGTTTCGAAAAAGGTTGAGGAGGTACGAGATTTGATAAGCTTACAGAGGATTCATGTGGCAGCATTAATGGCCGAGGAATTTCCACTTCACAGTATCAGGCGCAAATTAAACCATAAAACGAAACAGTGAGCAGATTTTTAAATTTCCGTAGGTTATAAGGAATCTTCAAAATGTACCCTGCAACATTATGAAGTTCTAGCTCTAGCAAAACAAGTGTTAATGTGATGGGAGCAAAGTTCAGCAAATTAGCGAGTAACAATAACGCACCACGCAGACGGGACGCTGATAAGAACAGCTAACTGCCGGGACAGTTGCCGGAAAATGGCTGCCCCAGCAGCTTCTCTGAACTGCCACGAGATAGCAGCAGTTTGCCAGGAACTTCTGGGCGTGAATCCCGTATGATGGTTGCAGTAGTGAGGTCGAAGCTCTGCCAGTCTAGCCCGCATCACCGCCGAATGTCTCAAGTTAAAAACTTCTGGATTTTCCCTTACGCTGTGATTTTTGTTTTGCTCTATTTAATTTTGACCACCTATATGGTAAATGAAAGAGGAAGCCGCCTGATAGAATGCTGCACAGAGCACAACTTAATCATAGCTAACACTTGCTTCAAGAATCGTAAAAGAAGGTTGTATACATGGAAGAAGCCTGGAGACACTGACAGGTTTCAGATAAATTACATAATGGTAAGACAGAGATTTAGGAACCAGGTTTTAAACTATAAGACATTTCCAGGGGCAGATGCGGACTCTGATCACAATCTATTGGTTATGAACTGTAGATTAAAACTGAAGAAACTGCAAAAAGGTGGGAATTTGAGGAATGGGACCTGGATAAACTGAAAGAACCAGAGTTTGTACAGAGTTTCAGAGAGAGCATCAGGAAACAATTGACAGGAATGGGGGAAAGAAATACAGTAGAAGAAGAATGGGTAGCTTTGAGAGATGAAGTAGTGAAGGCATCAGAGGACCTAGTAGGTAAAAAGAAGAGGGCTGGTAGAAATCCTTGGGTAACAGAAGCAGTACTGAATTTACTTGATGAAAGGAGAAAATATAAAAATGCAGTAAATGAAGCAGGCAAAAAGGAATATAAACGTCTCAAAAACGAGATCGACAGGAAGTGCAAAATGGCTAAGCAGAGATGGCTAGAGGGCAAATATAAGGATGTAGAGGGTTATCTCACTAGGGGTAAGATAGATACTGCCTACAGGAAAATTAAAGAGACCTTTGGAGAGAAGAGAACCACTTGTATGAATATCAAGAGCTCAGATGGAAACCCAGTTCTAAGCAAAGAAGGGAAAGCTGAAAGGTGGAGGGAGTATATAGAGGGCCTATACAAGAGCAATGTACTTGAGGACAATATTATGGAAATGGAAGAGGATGTAGATGAACATGCAATGGGAGATACGATACTGCTTGAAGAGTTTGACAGAGCACTGAAAGACCTGAGTCGAAACAAGGCCCCGGGAGTAGACAACATTCCATTAGAACTACTGATAGCCTTTGGAGAGCCAGTCCTGACAAAACTCTACCATCTTGTGAGCAAGATGTATGAGACAGGCAAAGAAAGCAGGTGCTGACAGATGTGAAAACTACCGAACAATCAGTTTAATAAGTCACGGATGAAAAATACTAACGCGTATTCTCTACAGACGAATGGAAAGACTGGTAGAAGCTGTCCTCGGGGAAGATCAGTTTGGATTCCGTAGAAATGTTGGAACACGTGAGGCAATACTGACCCTACGACTTATCTTAGAAGCTAGATTAAGGAAAGGCAAACCTACGTTTCTAGCATTTGTAGACTTAGAGAAATCTTTTGACAGTGTTGACTGGAATACTCTCTTTCAAATTCTAAAGGTGGCAAGGGTAAAATACAGGGAGCGAAAGGCTATTTACAATTTGTGCAGAAACCAGATGGCAGTTGTAAGAGTCGAGGGGCACGAAAGGGAAGCAGTGGTTGGGAAGGGAGTGAGACAGGGTTGTAGCCTCTCCCCAATGTTATTCAATCTGTATATTGAGCAAGCAGTGAAGGAAACAAAAGAAAAATTCGGAGTAGGTATTAAAATCCATGGAGAAGAAATAAAAACTTTTAGGTTCGACGATGACATTGTAATTTTGTCAGAGACAGCAAAGACTTGGAAGAGCAGTTGAACGGAATGGACAGTGTCATGAAAGGAGGATATAGGATGAACATCAACAAAAGCAAAGCGAGGATAATGGAATGTAGTCGAATTAAGTCGGGTGATGCTGAGGGAATTAGATTAGGAAATGACACACTTAAAGTAGTAAAGGAGTTTTGCTATTTGGGGAGCAAAATAACTGATGATGGTCGAAGTAGAGAGAATATAAAATGTAGACTGGCAATGGCAAGGAAAGCGTTTCTGAAGAAGAGAAATTTGTTAACATCGATTATTGATGTAAGTGTCAGGAAGTCGTTTATGAAAGTATTTGTATGGAGCGTAGCCATGTATGGCAGTGAAACATGGACGATAACTAGTTTGGACACGAAGAGAATAGAAGCTTTCGAAATGTGGTGCTACAGAAGAATGCTGAAGATTAGATGGGTAGATCATATAACTAATGAGGGGGTATTGAATAGGATTGGGGAGAAGAGAAGTTTGTGGCACAACTTGACTAGAAGAAGGGACCGGTTGGTAGGACATGTTCTGAGGCATCAAGGGATCACCAGTTTAGTATTGGAGGGCAGCGTGGAGGGTAAAAATCGTAGAGGGAGACCAAGTGATGAATACAGTAAACAGATTCAGAAGGATGTAGGTTGCAGTAGGTACTGGGAGAGGAAGAAGCTTGCACAGGATAGAGTAGCATGGAGAGCTGCATCAAACCAGTCTCAGGACTGAAGACCACAACAACAACATGGTAAAACATTTTCAACGATAAATATTTACTATTACGTTAATGTTGTACAGATGAATAATTTTATCTGCCAGGAATGTTTACGAAAGTTAGATGCTATTAATTTTTGCGAGACAGAATTACAGAAGGTATTAGCAAGTACAAAAAATCATTCGTAATGCAATGGCTGCACGAATGAAGTATAAATCAAGATACATCAACTGAAACTGCCATTCTTGAGGCGCTGATCCGTCTCCTAGAGTACGAAATAATTACTTTTACGAAGGATGACTAAGCTCATAACAAGAAACGCTTTGGATGAGAAATGAATGGGCGGGAACTACTTTTTTTCCTCTACGGATAATAATGTGAAACAATCACACTAAAAAGGTGGTGCACAGACGGCGGATCGCATGCGTCCCCTCCCTCTGTGTACCTCCTCGTAATCTTATTTAATACTCATCTTCCATTCCCTGCCGTAAAGCAAATAGAGGACCCCTGCGCAAATTAGCTTTTGAGTTACTTTTGAGTAACGCCATTTTAGATGACAATGGGCGCGGTATCCCAACAATTTGTCTCCCACGGGACGTATTTTTGAATTTGTGCACTTGCATAACACTGCAATTTTTTACTTTTATTTTTTATGTATTACGCGTCTTTGGCCCGCGGTACTGGCATATCTGTACACCCCTGCACTAAACTTTGCAATTTGTGCAATAGTAATGGTTCAAAATTTCCAGTGTCAACACTGGGACAAATAGGTCTAATGATTGGCAGAGGGAGGGAGTGTCATACTTGATCAACGATGTGCCAACACACACATAGTGAACAGCTGGCAGGGGGACGGTAGCAGCTGAGCTAGAGAGGCTGGACGTACTGACACGAAAGTAGTGAGAAGGTGTGAAGTGTTTTGTAGTTCGATAGTGTGGAAGGAGAATGGAGTTTAAGATGAAGTAGGTTGCGATTACGCACTGTAATAGAGAATATCAGTGAGAAGGATTTTCCGTTTCGATAGTAAATGGGGCACACAAGAGTACGTAAGATAAAGTATTTCGGATTTCAGGCTGAAATATGGATGAATGGCCTCATCCCTGAAATCCTCTGGTGTGAAAGGGACACGGAAGAGATTGTTTATTTGAATGTACGATACGCTCTTTTGTTATCTTTTTTCCGTTTGTGTCTGTATGTCGCTGATGAGTACTCGCTCTCACACAGAATTCTCATATATCTCGATGGAATCTATGAACAGACCAGTTGAACCTGTGACAAATAAAATTTAGTGGTCTATGATATTTACTCGTAACTAATAGCCTCAGCATTAAGGGGCACTAGTACTTAGGTGATACTGGCGACCCTGATGCAAGTAAATGCAGAAGGTAAGTAAGATGGTAGCTGAAACACTGGTTCTGACACACTGATTAGGCAAGGGCGGGGGGTTCCGCAGTTGCAGAGAGTGTGCCACAAATGCAGGAAATGTGTGCCTAATGGCAACCGAGGGATAGTACCTGATCTGACTGACGAATAGCTGCCTGGAAACAACATCCTTCCAGAACACTCCTATAAAAGTTACCCAGCTATTATGAATTTGTATCCAGCAAAGCGACTCGGAGATCATTATCAACACACTAGGAATATTATTGCTTTCTTTTTTACCTTAGCGTATGACGATATTAATTGTTTCGAAGTTAGATTTGTAAAGTGTAAGTCCAAAGAATTAGGCCTAAACAGATAAATTTTGTACCAATAAAACCAATTACAATGTACCTAATGTACTTTCGCAGTATCTGGCATACCTAACACGTTTATTTGATATTGATTTCAAATGTTACACTCAAATGCACTTGCTTACAATCGATGAATATAATGAATGTAGATTCGAGTACCAAGCTGAGTAATATAATTAATCAATGACCATTTAATTAGTGTGTTTAACGAACTGATTACCATATAGATTAACTTCCAGTATGAGGTTAACACACTGTATTCTACATAATTTTAAAAAACAAGTTTTTTATGTATGTAAGTTATGCGACGGAATGTGATTTCCATAATATCTGAAGCGATTACTGTCTTTTATGGCATCTGTATTCCCACGAGCATTCGAAGATGATCAGTGAGAGTTAGAGATAGATAGAAAGATAGATAGACAGAGAGAGAGGGAGAGAGAGAGAGAGAATGACAACATTCAGACCTTAATAGCTCCGGACATATCTTTGATACTCCTCTCAGTTTCTTTTCGCAGAGTAGCGTAAAGGAGAAAATCATAGGTTTGTGTTCACACTGAATGTGCACCGTCGACAAGACTTGACGCCGAGTTGCGGCAGGAAGGTACACCGCGTCCTTGTGACGTCACTGCGCTCTCTGTGTGTACCTGCCCGAGGCTGGTGACATCCTGCTTGGCCTGAAGCGGAGTTGAGGCTACTTGGCCGGCAGAGTGTGTGTGTGTGTGTGTGTGTGTGTGTGTGTGTGTTGTGTGTGTGTGTGTACTCACGTGAAGGTGGGCGGCGGGTTTCCCTGCGCAGTGCAGCTCAACGTGACGTCACGGCCCTGCTCCGCCGTGAGTGACGTGGTGGAGCGCTGCGTCAACCGCGGCGGCATCCCTCCTGTCGCTTCTGCAAGCAAACAACGGGCAAAGTGTCCGCTGACGTCCTTACAGGCAACCCCCTATGTCAACAAAGCAAACTCTCAACGAAACCCGTCTAAAAACTATTCAACAAGTTCCTACAAAATACAACAATATTTTTAGCTTTGAGCTACAGTTTTTATAAGGTAAGTCGGGGGGGGGGGGGGGGGGGAGATGCGGCAGTTAAGGAATTTTCTTCTACAACGGTTGAACCATTGTTCCAAAAAGCTTGAAATTCCTTTTGAATTAAAGTATGATCCTGCATTTAACTACACTGAAAATATAAACAATTAATATTTTAATAAATAATATATACAAATTAATATTTAAAGCACCGTACGGATATCACCTGTTCTGGGGGAAGATGCAGTTGTGAAAGAAACAAAATTTGTGAATCAATTAAGTCTGACAGAACAAAACTAATTTATTTTGGTTATGAAAATCACAGACAAAATACTCTGACAGTCAGCAGTTGCTAGATTAAGGCTTTCATTTGTCGTTCAGTGTTATCTGTTTCGTTTTACAAATACTGCAGTAGTTACTGTTGTTCCCACAATCCTTCGACCACTTCTTACATCCAATGAATCCAGACACACTTCGCTACTTTTTGTTATAAAAGGAGACCTTACAGGCTAGACAAACATTGTCGGCCCTCTCATTCTTTCCATTTGTGTCAAAAGTTTCCTCGTTACATTAAGATGAACTGATTGGTGGAGTCAATTCCTTTCTTTGCAGAATACAACGTTTCGATTCGTTCTTTTGTGGTTTGTCTCTAACTGCGCTCTTATTGGACCGAGAACCTCCGAAATTTGCGTTTTCGTTTTGGTTAGCCTGGATTCTAAGGCATAAGAAACAGGATATGTCAGACGAGAAATTAATAGATTCCAGAATGAAAATGGCTCTGAGCACTATGGGACTTAACATCTGTGGTCATCAGTCCCCTAGAACTTAGAACTACTTTAACCTAACTAACCTAAGGACATCACACACATCCATGCCCGAGGCAGGATTTGAACGTGCGACCGTAGCGGTCACGCGGTTCCAGACTGAAGCGCCTAGAACCGCACGGCCACACCGGCCGGCGATTACAGAATGAGATTTTCACTCTGCAGCGGAGTGTGCCCTGATACAAAACTTCCTGGCAGATTAAAACTGTGTGCCGGACCGAGACTCGATCTCAGGACCTTTGCCTTTCGCCGAGTTCGAGTCTCGGTCCGGAACACAGTTTTAAACTGCCAGGAAGTTTCAATTAATAGATTGTTCTCCACGACTTCCGGATGTCCTGCACTGTATACAGGGTGGTCCATTGATAGTGGCCAGGCCAAATATCTCACGAAATAAGCATCAAACGAAAAAACTACAAAAAACGAAACTCGTCTTGCTGGAAGGGGGAAACCAGATGGCGCTATGGTTGGCCCGCTAGATGGCGCTGCCATAGGTGAAACGGATATCAGCTGCGTTTTTTTAAATAGGAACCCCCATTTTTTATTACATATTCGTGTAGTACGTAAAGAAATATGAATGTTTTAGTTGGACCACTTTTTTCGCTTTGTGATAGATGGCGCTGTAATAGTCACAAACGTATAAGTACGTGGTATCACGTAACATTCCGCAATGAGAACGATATTTGCTTCGTGATACATTATCCGTTTACCAATAGCGGAAAAGGTCGATATCGTGTTGATTTATGGCTATTGTGATCAAAATGCCCAACAGGCGTGTGCTATGTATGCTGCTCGGTATCCAACGACGTCATCCGAGTGTCCGGAGCGTTCGCCGGATAGTTACCTTATTTAAAGAAACAGGAAGTGTTCAGCCACATGTGAAACGTCAACCACGACCTGCAACAAATTATGATGCCCACGTAGGTGTTTTAGCTGCTGTCGCGGCTAATTCGCACATCAGTAGCAGACAAATTGCGCGAGAATCGGGAATCTCAAAAACGTCGGTGTTGAGAATGCTACATCAACATCGATTGCACCCGTACTACATGTCTATGCACCAGGAATTGCATGGCGACGACTTTGAACGTCGTGTACAGTTCTGCCACTGGGCACAAGAGAAATTACGGGACGATGACAGATTCTTTTGCACGCGTTCTATTTAGCGATGAAGCGTCATTCACCAATAGCGGTAACGCAAACCGGCATAACATGCACTATTGAGCGACGGAAAATCCACAATGGCTGCGACAAGTGGAACATCAGCGACCTTGGCTGGTTAATGTATGTCGCAGCATCATGTGAGGAAGGATAATTGGCCCCAATGTGATCGATGGCAATCTAAATGGTGCAATGTATGCTGATTTCCTACGTAATGTTCTACCGATGTTAGTAGAAGATGTTTCACTGTATGACAGAATGGCGATGTACTTCCAACATGATGGATGTCCGGCACATAGCTCGCGTGAGGTTGAAGTGGTATTGAATAGCATATTTCATGACAGGTGGATTGGTCGTCGTAGCACCACACCATGGCTCGCAAGTTCACCCGATCTGACGTCCCCGGATTTATTTCTGTGGGGAAAGTTGAAGGATATTTGCTAATGTGATCCACCGACAACGCCTGACAACATGCGTCAGCGCATTGTCAATGCACGTGCGAACATTACGGAAGGCGAACTACTCGCTGTTGAGAGGAATGTCGTTACACGTATTGCCAAATGCATTGAGGTTGACGGACATCATTTTGAGCATTTATTGCATTAATGCGGTATTTACAGGTAATCACGCTA
This sequence comes from Schistocerca serialis cubense, assembly GCF_023864345.2. NCBI lineage: Eukaryota > Metazoa > Arthropoda > Insecta > Orthoptera > Acrididae > Schistocerca > Schistocerca serialis. The sequence goes on along the minus strand of NC_064638.1, from coordinate 1,253,091,688 downwards.
TAACAGCATGCGTTCTCAGAAATGATAAGTTCACAAAGGTACATGTATCACATTGGAACAACCGAAATAAAATGTTCAAACGTACCTACGTTCTGTATTTAATTTAAAAAACCTACCTGTTACCAACTGTTCGTCTAAAATTGTGAGCCGTATATTTGTGACTATTACAGCGCCATCTATCACAAAGCGAAAAAAAGTGGTCCAACTAAAACATTCATATTTATTTACGTACTACACGAATATGTAATAAAAAATGGGGGTTCTTATTTTTAAAAATGTATTTGATATCCGTTTGACCTATGGCAGCGCCATCTAGCGGGCCAACCATAGCGCCATCTGGTTTCCCCCTTTAAGCTAGACAAGTTTCGTTCCTTGTAGTTTTTCGTTTGACGCTTATTTCGTGAGATATTTAGCCCGGTCACGATCAATGGACCACCCTGTATAGCTGACGCAGCTTCGGGTGTGGGTAGCGCTGGTGCAGGAGTAGCCATTGAAACACGGCTTGTGAATAGTGCAGCAGGACCACTAGATTGCTCTCCAGTACATGTTTGTGTTCCAACTGTATGTCAATTGTATTACAATTCGCTCTGTCGGATAATGCTACTGCGTGGTTTGAGATTTTGGATGGATCATGCTGATAACACCCATAGGCAAAAATCCAGAGGTACCGTTCTTCGGTATTGCAGCACAATTCCATGCAGCTATCAACAATCGCCCAAACTGCAGACGAGTAACTTTGTGACCTGGATGGTTGTGGACTCAGCTGTTGCCAGCTTGTTATCAAAATGTTTTTAAGGGATTCAACGAGGTCAGATCTAGGGGTTGTAATTGTTGCATAGTATGACTATTAAAGCAGAGGAGAATAACCTCATTCTCAGCTGCAAGACCAAGAAGATTGCCGGCCGCGGTGATCTAGCGGTTCTAGGCGCTCAGTCCGGAGCCGCGCGACTGCTACGGTCGCAGGTTCGAATCCTGCCTCGGGTATGGATGTGTGTGATGTCCTTAGGTTAGTTAGGTTTAAGTAGTTCTAAGTTCTAGGGGACTGATGACCATAGATGTTAAGTCTCATAGTGCTCAGAGCCATTTGAACCATTTTGAACCAAGAAGATTGACATCAAAACGATGTGATGTGCACACACAGAATTAGCAATACTTTGCCAGATTCCTTCCTAGGAAAAACGCGATTATTCAAGCAGTTCGTAATCCTATCCGTATTTACATAAGCAGACCTATTACTCATTGCGACGAAGGAACTTGGAGGCATACGTCGCTGAATTCAGGAATTTCCATTTGGCGTTGCAGCAAGCAACTCGGGATATTGTTTCATCTTTTTTTGGACTGACGTTTCGTGTTGGACGTCTTTAAACCGTTGACTGCAACAAGTTTTCCATGTTCATTGTTCAGCTGAAGTCAACACTCATCCATGTTACATATTTTCTCTGGCTGCTTAAACAACTTTTTCGCCTGACAGGCGTGTAACAAGAGGGAAATACAGTTCTCAGACTTTTTCGACAAATTCAACCCTCTTGCAGGACATATCCTGGACATTCCTTACAACAGCAGTGGGATGCCTTTGCAAGAATAGATTCGACCATTCATAGTCGCCCTTCATACTTAGTTTATTTAATTTGTTACATATTCCAATTTTCTTCCAAATGAAAACACTAACCGCTGAACAGGTTTTGGCGATAGTGGATATACAGCACCGTACAGTCGTCGGATATAGTTCACAATTCTGTTCTCATTTTCATTGCCAAGGTGTCCTCAAGAAATTTCCAAAATGAATTACAGTTATTATTTCCTTGTTAGTAAAATACCAGCTTCTATCGTAGTGGAGAAGTTGGCGCCACTGTTGATTTTATTATAATATTCTTACGTACAGGGCCTGATAGACCTTTGGTCAAATTTTTGTTTTCCATTCTCCATTTCAGTATTTTGTATGGTATTTGGTAGTGTTTAAATACATTTCGTAAGGACATCTTTCCACTATTGATGCCTTCTGTAGCCAGTAGCTTTATTTGCTTATTTCTCGTATTGACGGGGCATGACAAAAAGCTTTACTTCAGAATGTATGTGTGCTGCAATGTAAGCCGGTAGAGTATTATACCGTCAGTAACGGACGAGTTGTGTCCTGCAGACTGACGTCACGACCATCTGTTGCAGCTGCACGTGTGAAAGCAGCGGAGTAGCGCTGGCAGGCCACTTACATTATACGAAACTAAATATATTAATAACTAATAAAGGAATAACCTGAGGAACGTCATATTTGATGTACATCCTTCTGTTGTGAAAACAAACAATATGTCAAAGTCTGAGATCAAAAATAGTTGTATATTGGAAGTTAGTAAAATTCCAAAAAAAAAAAAAAAAAAAAAAAAAAAACCGTAATTTTCCGACAGTCAAGAATTTAAATAAATACGGTGATGTAATAGTTCAACTTCAGTGACTATGTACGATGATCTGACAACACTTTCAGTGTTCATATATAAATTTGGAAAGTTTTTAGTTTCAGAAAACCTCTGTGACTTTTCTATAATAATAATTTCAAGAATTCTAAGTAAATATGTGTATTGTGTGTTAGGGTGCGTGTGAATGAGAATGCGTGCGTGAGAGTATGTGGGACGTTCGGCATTATTAAAAATCATTCATGTAATTCTCTACAGGAACTGGCAAGTGTTCCAACTCTGTTACGTGGGAACGAATCCACTAGTGGTTCCCCTACTAGTGAATGTCGGATGTCCAAGTATGTATGCTTATGTATAAGACAGCCAGAACATTCGCGACTACATAATAAATTTCCAGATGTAGAGTAAAGCTTATAGTTCATTTTGTTTTGTTTATTTAATTAGAGAGTTTTGTGTTACTTAATTTGATGACGTCAATGAGCCTAGACAAGTGGTTGGTGCTTGCTAGATTTTGGCGCGAGCCACGCCCTATAACTGAGTTCTCATTGGTCGTAAGTGCTGACAGCCAATGAGAAGCGAGGCGGTTGCCCCAGTTTTGAGTGTGGGAGAGTGAAGGGAGTCGCGAGCTAGCTTTGTTTGGAGGCGGTTATGCTGGATGTGACTTTTCGCATTATGTGTAAGATGAAGTCCTGGGATGACTTCCGCGTTATGGTCCAGTGTTAATGGTATCTGGTAGTGACCAGAAACTGTTTATGAAAACTTTAGAGTGTTGTGAAAATTCGTTCCGACGAAAATCGCGAGGGAACTTTGAATTATATAGCGTGGCGGTACTGAGCATATTCTTACTGAGCATTTTATGGCGAGCATAAACTTTAACTAAAGACAACCACTGAATATCGTGTGCAGAAGTAATTGGCCGATCATTGACTATTTTACAAGTAATTGGTTTCGGAATTTGGGAAGGTAAAAGTTCTGGCTATGGTGATAATTGTGAGCAGAAACTTTAGTAATTTTCGTAAATGTGGGCTGATGATCTTGCTTAACGGCAATAAAGATCTATTGAAGGTTTAAATTTGAACCTCATGTTTAAAGTACGAGTGACATCCCCTTTCCGAATCATTTCTTTAAAGTACATAGAAAATTTACAGCAAATTTTACTTATGCGGCCTCCGGCGTGTAGCTATGAGGTTACAGTTTCCTCAACACTGCTTTTCTGTGATCTCGTAAGTAGCTGCAGTCAGGAGTTTACGTGCGAAGATCTACCGCTGTAAAGAGGTAGGTGAACAAAAATTATAAAAGAAATGGCATTGCAGCAGCAGCAACGTATAATCCGTAGCAATTGGTGCATCGCACGCACGCACGTAAAAAAAAAAAAAAAAAATCCGTCGCAAATAAACGAGAAAGGAACTATAAGTTGCGCGCTTATGATTCTCCGATTACTTCGTCTTTAATGGATAAATTCAGGTTTCTTCTTCGTCTTTAATGACGAAATACGGTCAACTTTCTTCTTCCTACAGACAGCACGTTCTCCATAACAAGTGGTGATAGATGGGACTGCCACCCGTTGGGTATTGGCGGAAATATCAACATTTTGGCATCTTCCACCTATTGGCATACTACGCTGCATTACTTTATCTGTACTGCTAAAGACACATCGGGCAGAGGGTACTTTTTGTACAGGATTTATTTCTCAAATCGTGATGATATGCGGCACTACACTGTCGATTGTATAAAACTTTAGTTTCAATTATTTTTATTTTTATTTTTTGGGTCTTCAGTCTTCTGACTGGTTTGACGCGGCCCTCCACGAATTACTTTCCCATGCCAACCTCTTCATCTCAGAGAACCACTTACATCCAGCGTCCTGAATTATTTGTAGGATACATTAAAATCTACATTATTTACCCTTTATAACTACCTCCAGTACAGTGACTTAATCTCCTACCATCTTGTCCCTTCCTCGGGTCGATGTTTTCCATATACTAATTTCCTCGCAGATTATGCGAACCCCCTCATTTCTTTCTTTATCAGTCCACCTAATTTTTGGCGAGGAAAAAAATATGTGGAAAATACTGAAAAAGAGAAGGACTGGGATGATAGGCCATGTTTTAAGAAATGTTCAAATGTGTGTGAATTCCTAAGGGATCAAACTGCTGAGGTCATCGGTCCCTAGACTTACACACTACTTAAACTAACTTATGCTAAGAACAACACACACACCCATGCCCGAGGGAGAACTCGAACCACCGGCGGGAGGGGCCGCGCAATCCGTGACATGGTGCCTCAAACCGCGCAGGCACTCCACGCGGCTCGTGTGTTAAGACGTAAGGGAATAACTTCCATGGTACTATAGCGATCAGTGGAGGATTAAGACTGTAGAGAAAAACAGAGATGGAAGTTATCCAAGAAATAATTGAGGTCGTTGGATGTAAGTGCAACTGTGAGATGAAGAGGTTGGCATTATATCGGAAACTAAGTTCGCCATGAACATTAGTAAACAGTTATTTTCTCGCAAAGTTTGTAATGATTTCTTAAACATTCGATACTAAGTGTAATGCAATGAAGTGAGCCATCGCCTGTCAACCTAAGCAACCGACATAAGTCACAAGTAAACATTATCTTCGGTCAAGTGGAACCTAAGTACTGTAAATGCACCAAATTGTAAATTCATCAAACGTACGCAAGGGGGCATTTTCCACACTTCATATGCGACAGATTTTCTTATGATTTTCTGATAAGCACTATTCCTATGCATGCCATGATTAATGTTCTTGAAGATATGTGAAAAATGAGTTATAACATAGAAACAAAATTTCCCAGACGCACATTCTTACAACATATTTTCGTTTTCTATATGTTTCCTACTGGTTTATCATTACCATATTGTTACAGAATGCTTCGCACATCATTAAGTCCTCATTGCATTTTTAAGTTATTTTTATTGAAAGTATGCTTCTGCTATTCCCTTTTCTAGCATAGGCACGACTATTACGCAAATTGATGATAAGATCAGCGATCCAACCGACTGGAATATGCCGTTTATGTTTCAGCCGGCAAGAGGCACACCAATTCCTGAAACTAGTTTCACAGAACCGCACTGGAGTTGGTCACAAACAGGGATGTAAAATTCAGAGGTACACCGAGCGTGCCCTCGATGGCTATACATTATTTTTATAGCTGTTCCGAAGTTTCTACTCTGCGAACAGAAACGGTAATATGGTCGGCGTAAAAACTTTCGCGACTGTGAACTTTTCTCTGTCTCACGGGATGCGGCCTCATAGTTCAAATAATCTCAGGCTCTTTCCACAGAGAATAACTACATAGGCCTTAGGATAGCTAACAAGTTCTTTCCACAGTTATTCCGCAAAGTTTTTCAGCTTAGCTTTACGTCACTACTAAAGCGAGCACTGCGTGAAATTTTAAGTCCCAAGCAAACTTATTCTCTACTAACAGGGTTTCACAAACTGCCTGCGCAACATCTTACACGGAGTTTTCGATGGATGGGGAAATCTTAGCATTTTTTAAAAAAGGAAAGTGTCCTCCATGTAAATTGCTCAGTCGTTTTTCGGGGTGCCCACACATATTTAGCAGTACATTGAGACCTGATGGAGAAGATGAATATATTCATATTTTTTCATCTGTCTTCCGACTGATCCCCCTGTGCCGCTGTCTTCACCTCAGAGTAGCACTGGCAGCCAACGTCCTCAGTTATCTGTTAGACATGTCTCGTTCTCTGTCTTCCCACGCACACTTCGCCGTCCACGGATCTCTCTAGTACCGTGGAAATTATTTCCCATTGCTTTGGCATCAGGTCCCACATATTTCTATGGAAGACATCTTTACTTATCAGTTCATCTAATTTTCAACATCCTTTCACAGCACCATATCTCAGACACTCCGATTCTCTTCTTTTCCTGTTTTCCCACAGTGACTTCCACGAATTCTTTGCTCAAAACGTAGATTCACAGAAATTTCTTCCTCATATCAAGGCCCATATTTGATAACAGTACAATCCTCTTGGCGAAGAATGCCCTCTTTGATTATGCTATTCTGCTTTTTATGTCCTCCATGATTCACTTGTCACGTGTTGCTTTGCTGTAATGATTACAGTGCTCCTTCATTTTGACTACCACGTAGTCCGCCACATCGACGTTAAGTGTGTTGTTGTTATCTTTCCCCATGTCATTTTTAGAATCTATACAATTTGTATCAATCTCTGATCTCAAGAATTTTCTATTTTTTATTTTATTATTAGTTCCAGTCAGTTACGATAATCTACAGATCGGTGATTCCTTCTCCAAGTGCAAGCACGCTTATGGATTACATCATGTCATCGAAGATGATGATGATGATGAGGAGGATGATGCATTTTGTGTGTGCGTTTTAACCCCGAAAAGTAAGGACAACCAATCTCAACGTCATCAAACGTAAACGTGAACTCCGTCCACAGGCCCTAGCGCCATCCCCCCTCCCTCCCAACACCGACCGACCGCCGTGTCATCAAATGGCTCTAACCAGTATGGGACTTAATATCTGAAGTTATCAGTCCCCTAGACTTAGAACTACTTAAACCTAACTAACCTAAGAACATCACACACATCCACGCCCGAGTCAGGACTCGAACCTGCGACCGTAGCAGCAGCGCGGCTCCGGACTGAAGCGCCTAGAACCACTCGGCCACAGCGGCCGGTGTCGTGCCATCCTCTGCCACTAGCTTCGTTCGGTGCGGTGTGGAGGGAGGTGGGGTCAGCACACCGCTATCCCGGCCATTGTCAGTTTTCGTGACCTGCAGCCTCTGCAAATGGGTCAGGCAGCTCCTCAGCTGGTCTCACGATGTTGTGTGCACCCAGTTCCAGTCCTCGGGCCAGCAAAACAATCTATGGTAGTACCGGGACTCGAGGCCGGACCTCCCCAGTGGCACTTGCGAACATCATCGTAATTGTTCTGAACTAGTAAAGAAGTAAAACAAAACTTGCGCTCAGAGAGTGATACAAATTCGAACATCAGATCGCTGTGACCTTCATTGAGCTAACATCACACCTAATCATTTCTGGTGCTTCTCAATACTTACGTCTGCCTTCGATTTACTTTCAACACATATTCCGTGCTTATTACAGTATTTATTTCAGTCAACATGTCCTGTAATTTTTCCTGGCTTATACAGAGGATACGCTACTGGCCATTAAAATTGCTGCACCCAGAAGATGATGTGCTACAGACGCGAAATTTAACCGACAGAAAGAAGATGCTGTGATATGCAAATGATTAGCTGTTCAGAGCATTCACAGAAGTTTGGCGCCGGTTCCGATACCTACAACGTCCTGACATGAGGAAAGTTTCCAACCGATTTCTCATACACAGACAGCAGTTGACCGGCGTTACCTGGTGAAACGCTGTTGTAATGCATCGTGTAAGGAGGAGAAATGCGTACCATCACGTTTCCGAAATTGATAAAGGTCGGATTGTAGCCTATAGCGATTGCCGTTTATCGTATCGCGACATTGCTGCTCGCGTTGGTCAAGATCCAATGACTGTTTCAGAATATGGAATCGGTGGGCTCAGGAGGGTAATACGGAACGCCGTGCTGGATCCCAACGGCCTCGTATCACTAGCAGTAGAGTTGACAGGCATCTTATCCGCATGCCTGTAACGGATCGTGCAGCCACGTCTCGATCCCTGAGTCAACAGATGGGGACATTTGCAAGACAACAACCATCTGCACAAACAGTTCGACGACGTTTGCAGCAGCATGGACTATCAGCTCGGAGACTATGGCTGCGGTTACCCTTGACGCTGCTTCACAGACAGGAGCGCCTGCGATGGTGTTCAAAAATGGTTCAAATGGCTCTGAGCACTATGGGACTCAACTGCTGAGGTCATTAGTCCCCTAGAACTTAGAACTAGTTAAACCTAACTAACCTAAGGACATCACAAACATCCATGCCCGAGGCAGGATTCGAACCTGCGAACGTAGCGGTCTTGCGGTTCCGGACTGCAGCGCCTTTAACCGCACGGCCACTTCAGCCGGCTGCGATTGTGTACTCAACGACGAACCTGGATGCACGAATGGCAAAACGTCATTTTTTTCGGATGAAATTAAGTTCTGTTTACAGCATCATGATGGTCGGATCCGTGTTTGGCGACATCGCAGTGAACGCACATTGGAAGCGTGTATTCGTCATCGCCGTACTGGCGTATCACCCGGCGTGATGGTTTGGGGTGCCATTGGTTACACGTCTCAGTCACCTCTTGTTCGCATTGACGGCACTTTGAACAGTCGACGTTACATATCAGATGTATTACGACCCGTGGCTCTAACCTTCATTCGATCCCTGTGAAACACTACATTTCAGCAGGATAATGCACGACCGCATGTTGCAGGTCCTGTACGGGCCTTTCTGGATACAGAATATGTTCGACTGCTGCCCTGGCCAGCACCTCGTCCAGCTCTCTCACCAATTGAAAACGTCTGGTCAGTGGTGGCCGGGCAACTGGCTCGTCACAATACGCCAGTCACTACTCTTGGTGAACTGTGGTATCGTGTTGAAGTTGCATGGGAAGCTGTACCTCTACACGCCATCCACGTTCTGTCTGAGTCAATGCCCAGGCGTATCAAGGCCGTTATTACGGCCAGAGGTGGTTGCTCTGGATACTGATTTCTCAGGATCTATGCACCCAAATTGCGTGAAAATGTAATCACATGTCAGTACTAGTATAATATATTTGTCCAATGAATACCCGCTTATCATGTGCATTTCTTCTTGGTGTAGCAATTTTAATGGCCCGTAATGTATTCCAATAGTCCTGAAGAAATGAAGCTTCGATAGCGGGGAAAGAAAGGTTTGTGACGTGCTGCCACCTGTTGAGTGGCAGCAGTATCTGTTTCCTACCGCTATCGGTGCCTGTGGCCTATTTTGCAACCACTAGACTCTTACTACAGGATTTGGTACAGGGCTCGGTATTTGGTGCAGGGCATTTGTAACGAGTCTTTCAAGCCTTTCCGACTAGAAGGTTCTGCGGCTGTGGCAGCCCTACCTGTGACGGTGAGCAGCTGGGCCGGGGTGCTCCTGCGGCGCTCCCCGGTGAGTGCATGCAGCGTGAGGCAGCTGTAGCGGGAGGAGGCGTCCGCCGTCGTGGCCCGCCTCACCAGCAGGTCCCCAGTGCTCGTCACCACGAAGCGGCCGCCTCCTGTCAACATTGTGCAGGTGTCTCATTGCGGTACCAGATATGTGTACAACATTTTGTACGCAGTTTTTGTCATGATACTCTTTGAGTGCGGTTTCAATGAGAGATTAAAGTTTTATGGACTCATGTTGTGAAGATGCCCCACCCCCCACCCCAAAATTCTATAAGTCCCTCCAGATCCTTGAGCGTCATGCCTTCCGCCTCGCTTTCCGTATACACCTCCCGTCCCACACACGGATACTCTATGACTTCATTCCTTTGCCCCATCTGCTCCTATTCCTCGAACATATCCACATGCTCTACACCTCCCGCCACCTTGATCTCCCATCCGAGCCCCCTGCCACGTCTTCACTGTTTTGTCCCCCCTACCCTCCCATCTCTGCACCCTCCATCTCCTTTCCCAAGGTGGCTTCCATCAACTCCCCGTCCCAGATGATGCCTTCTCTCCCTCCACTTATCCCTCCTATCAACTCTGATCCTCACCTCCCCTCCTTTCCTCCATCCTTTTCTTGGGCTCCCTCTCCCTCCCCCTCCATCCTCTTTTTTCCCCACCTACCCTCACTCTGCCCCCTTCTCTCCCCTGAGTCCTTTTGCATTCCCCCCTCTGCCATTTCCCATTGCCTCTCGCGTCTGCCCTGCCCCCCCCCCCCCCCTTATGAGTCCTCTCCCTCCTTTGGTTCCCCCCCCTTTCGTTTTTCCTCTCCTCCCTCCTTGTTTTCCCCCTCATCTGTCCACGTCCACCCCGCCGCCCCCCCATCTGCCATAGGCTATGGTGTGTCCTCTTTGTGCCGACATTTTAGTGCCGTGTTTACAGTGAGTGTTCAGTGTTGTGTCTTTTCCGAAGTGTTGCGAACGGCCATCATACTGTCGCTGGGTGCGATTTTATATCTCATGCGAACGGAAACCAGACTGTCGCCATGTTTTTTAATTGTCTGTCTACTATGTTACCTGTCTGCATCCTGTGTATTTTATTCGCTTTGCCAACCCTTTGCTTTATGTTTTAACTTTCCCCCATTTTCCGCCGTTTTACAGTTTAAGTCCCCGTTTTATCGCCTGCTTCTATTGTTCCTTAATTTCTCCTTACGTTTTAAAAAAAGTCTGTAGGCTGCAGAGCAGCGTAATAAGCTGCTGCTAGCCCGCCCCCTTCGGGGGGAATCGAAATACAATAAAGGAAAAAAAGTTGTGAAGATCTGAATTCCAATCAAGAACAACTGCAAAGATGAGAAACATAGAAATAGGTATATTCGGTGTACTCCTTCACCAAAGAAGACGAAGTAAATATTCGTGAATTCCTGTATCAAAGCAGCTTAAATCACTTAATAAAGGCAAGGCCTCAGGTCCAGATTGTATACCAGTCAGGTTCCTCTCAGAGTTTGCTGATAAAATAGCTTCATATTTAGCAATTATATACAACCACTCGCTCACAGAAAGATCCGTACCAAAACACTGGAAAATTGCTCAAATCACACTATTACCCAAAAAGGGAAGTCGGAGTAATCCGCTGAATTACAGGCCTATATCACTTACGTCGATTTGCAGTAGGGTTTTAGAACATGTACTGTATTCGAACATTATGAAGTACCTCGAAGAAAATGATTTATTGACACATTCCCAGCACGGATTCAGAATATATCGTTCTTGTGAAACGCAATTAGCTCTTTGTACTCATGAAATAATATGTGCTATTGACAGGGGATGTCAAACTGATTCCATATTTTTAGATTTCCAGAAGGCTTTCGACACCGTTCCTCACGAGCGTGTTCTAACCAAACTGCGTGTCTACGGAGCATCGCCTCAGTTGTGCGACTGGATTCGTGATTTCCTGTCACAAACTCGTAGCAATAGACTAAAGTCATCGAGTAAAACAGCAGTAATATCCGGCGTTCCCCAAGGAAGCGTTATAGGCCCTCTATTGTTCCTGATCTATATTAACGACATAGGAGACAATCTGAGTTGCCGTCTTAGATTGTTTGCAGATGATGCTGTCATTCACCGTCTTGTAAAGTAATCAGATGATCAAAACGACTTGCAAAATAATTTAGATAAGATATCTGTACCATGCGAAAAGTGGCAGTTGAACCTGAATAAAGAAAAGTGCGAAGTTATTCACATGAATACTAAAAGAAATCAGCTAAATTTCGATTACCCGATAAGTCAGACAAATCTGAGGGCTGTAAATACTTAGGGATTACAATTACAGATAACCTAAATTGGAACGATCACATAGATAATATTGTGGGTAGAGCAAACCAAAGACTGCTATTCATTGGCAAAACACTTAGAAGGTGCAACAGGTCTACTAAAGAGACTGCTTACACCACGCTTGTCCGCCCTATTCTGGAGTACTGCTGTGCAGTGTGGGATCCGCATCAGGTGGGACTGACGGATGACATCGAAAAAGTACAAAGAAGGGCAGCTCGTTTAGTATTATCGCGAAATAGGGGATATAGTGTCACAGACACGATACGTGAATTGGAGTGGCAATCATTAAAACAAAGGCGTTTTTCGTTGCGACGGGATCTTCTCATGAAATTTCAATCATCAGTTTTCTCCTCAGATTGCGAAAACATTCTGTTGGCATCCACCTACATAGCGAGAAATGATCATCATGATAAAATAAGAAAAATCAGGACTCGCATGGCAAAATTTAATTGCTCGTTTTTCTCACGTGCCGGTAGAGGGACAGCATGAAGGTGGTTCATTGAACCCTCTGCTAGGCACTTTATTGTGAATAGGGGAGTAATCAAGTAGCTGTAGGTGTAGATGTAGATCTTATATCCTCCTGTCTTGGTTGCTATAGATTTTGATAGTTATTATTTATCTGTTGTCTGATTTATTTACTCATCTGGCTAAATATCGCCATCGATTTCTGAACTTTCGATAGTTCCTTGAAGGAGCAGCTGATCATTGGAAGAACAATCATTACAACTCTTTGCTCGCAGACAGTGGGTAGTGGAATCTGTGGATAAAAAATCCTATATCAAGAACTCTAAAACTCCTCTATTGCTTACTAGTTTCAGCTGACTGACAAGACATCTTCAGATCGATAAAAAGTATTACTCAAGGCCAGGTTCTCACTCAAAATGATCGAAAATTCAATTTTTATTACATTTTTTGAAAGGTATTTGTGTCTGGAATGTTGTGATGAAAAGGATTTTTAGTCCGTGCGTTACAAAAGTTTCTACAGTCCATTGTTCGAAGCAGTGTCAAGGCCACCGTGGGGCGTTCTGAGCCGGAGATGAGCGGCTGAGGTAGAAAACCTGTCGTGCCGGGAAGAACGTTCAAAAAATGATTTATTATGCAGTATGTATGCAAACATATTCTCTGAAAAAGCTGACGAACAACATGTGCAGGCTGCCGATCGGAGGACATTCATCTCAGCCAGATCAGCTTTTCTCGCCAAGAAGAGTGAGGGAATTGCCCTCCAAGAACAGTTCGAGGTAGAGGAAGGGTTGAGTAACGATCCTGGAATTCCAGACTAAATGAAAGCACTTTTTTTGTCAAATTTGCGTCAAAACTGGCCAAAAAAACTTTATTGCATTACCCATTTTGAAAATCTAACTTCAGATTGGTTGTCAGCGACATCAAAAACATATAATAACATGTAGTTTTTATTCAAAACGAGCTAATAGTACATATAAAAGTTTTCCCTAAACTTCAAAAAGGTTCTTCTTGAGAAACGATTTGTGAAAGCTGCATGCAACATATAATAAAAACGGTTCAATCTTGGGAGTTCGTGTCTACAAAATGTGAAAATTGATAATATTAACAATTTCTGTAAAGCCATAGAAAGTGAGCAAATCCTCCAAAAATCGAACTTCAAGTTAATAAATTTAAGGTTACTTCATTGTGATTAGGTATAAACTCCCATAAATTCAATGTAGTATCGACTGATGTTATCCATTTTTTGTTTCAGATAACTCCCAAGAGTCTACAATGCACGCAGTCTGCGCACTTCCAACTCGCAGTCCCTTGAACAAACCATAATTATCGGCACCATTTTGTTTTTTAGTATTTAAAATCTAAAATAAAGTTCGTCAAGTTCAAAGTATGATCAATCGTAATCCCCAAACAGATGCTTTGAATGTCTTTTAACCGTCCCCCCTCCCCTCCCCCAAATAAAATCCAAACTTTGCCTATTTTCTTCTCATTTCAATGAGAACCTAGCCTTAATTCATTGCGTATCAGCAGCCAGGTCTTAGACATCGTCATAATCGGTTGAAGTCAATAGTAATGACGATGTTTAATGCCTGGTGGCTGACACACACTGAATTAAGTAATAATTTTCATTGATCTGAAGATGGCTCGTCAATGAACACAAACTAGTAATCAATAAAGGAGTTTTAGCTATCTTGACATAGGATTTTTGATTCACATATTTTAACATAACATGTCACCTGTCTTCCGATTTGATAATGTCCGAAAACAATGCGTAGTGGGTTGGCAGTGTTCAGTGCCGCCGACATTATAGTTGTTTGTTATAGTCATTCGTTACAACTGATGGGGAGTTATTGATGAGCACAGTCGTGCCTGGATCCTGCGTAAATTTTGAGCTTACTGTGATTTAATATTTGCTTTAATTCTGTCTGCCTCTGTACGTGAGTGATCATCATATTTGTCTGTCTTGCGGAGGGTCCTGATCCTGACCTTATTGCTGCCAGAGAACTTTCTTTGATGAAAGGACTGGGACGTGTCACACACAAACACATGAGAACAACTGAGGACCTATTTTAATTAGAAGATAAAAAGTAGCTGTTCCAAGATTCGGAAAGCTGACAGTCACCAGGAGAGCGGTATGCTGATGGCGTGCCACCCTGTACTGTATCCAAATGACGCCATATGGGCGGTCGTTATCATGTGATCTTTTGGGCCTGATTCCGGAGATATGTTTCTTTTAATTCATGACTAATCTGCTGGTGGATTACATAGAACCCTGAAGTTTACGTGTTGACTGATCTCCAGTCAGTATAGTGCCGTAAATTATTGTTATTTGCAGTTGATGAGAAATCTTAGATAAATGATTGTTGTTCAATGAACTCGACAGGAACAATAGAAGTTGTGCCCTTACTCTATGTCTTTTAATGTTTGACCATCATTGACCACCTTTTTCCGTTACGTGCAGCTGGATTGACCAACTGAATAAAGTCAAGGATGTCATTATTGGTAAAGTTTGACAGGAGTAATTTAGCTTTCATCGGGTGTGTTTTAAGGGATTCTGATTACCACAAAATCTTATAAGGGAGCTACACGGGTCAAGAATGTATCAATTTGTGCAGAAAAATTGCTATATGATAACAAACATCTGACGCACTTGGTAATAGAGTATGCGCCCACCTAATGCACCTGCATAGGTTTGAGTGGCTAAGTGTTTTCGGTACAGTGCACATTGTCTGTGTTTAACACAGGGATAATTAGAGTGACAAAGAGAGCACATGTGGATGACATTGTGAGTGGTAGCATTATTGGTAGGCGACATGTTGGGTGGGAGACGCTTGTCATCTGTAGCGTTATTCCACTGCTATCGGAAAGAATCATCAAATAGGAGACATGCAAATGCAATACCGACCAATTCGAATACTTGGTACAACCCAGCGATAGGATAAGTTCCGTAAGTGCTCGAAAATTCCAATCGCCCCAACATACACTCCTGGAAATTGAAATAAGAACACCGTGAATTCACTGTCCCAGGAAGGGGAAACTTTATTGACACATTCCTGGGGTCAGATACATCACATGATCACACTGACAGAACCACAGGCACATAGACACAGGCAACAGAGCATGCACAATGTCGGCACTAGTACAGTGTATATCCACCTTTCGCAGCAATGCAGCCTGCTATTCTCCCATGGAGACGATCGTAGAGATGCTGGATGTAGTCCTGTGGAACGGCTTGCCATGCCATTTCCACCTGGCGCCTCAGTTGGACCAGCGTTCGTGCTGGACGTGCAGACCGCGTGAGACGACGCTTCATCCAGTCCCAAACATGCTCAATGGGGGACAGATCCGGAGATCTTGCTGGCCAGGGTAGTTGACTTACACCTTCTAGAGCACGTTGGGTGGCACGGGATACATGCGGACGTGCATTGTCCTGTTGGAACAGCAAGTTCCCTTGCCGGTCTAGGAATGGTAGAACGATGGGTTCGATGACGGTTTAGATGTACCGTGCACTATTCAGTGTCTCCTCGACGATCACCAGTGGTGTACGGCCAGTGTAGGAGATCGCTCCCCACACCATGATGCCGGGTGTTGGCCCTGTGTGCCTCGGTCGTATGCAGTCCTGATTGTGGCGCTCACCTGCACGGCGCCAAACACGCATACGACCATCATTGGCACCAAGGCAGAAGCGACTCTCATCGCTGAAGACGACACGTCTCCATTCGTCCCTCCATTCACGCCTGTCGCAACACCACTGGAGGCGGGCTGCACGATGTTGGGGCGTGAGCGGAAGACGGCCTAACGGTGTGCGGGACCGTAGCCCAGCTTCATGGAGACGGTTGCGAATGGTCCTCGCCGATACCCCAGGAGCAACAGTGTCCCTAATTTACTGGGAAGTGGCGGTGCGGTCCCCTACGGCACTGCGTAGGATCCTACGGTCTTGGCGTGCATCCGTGCGTCGCTGCGGTCCGGTCCCAGGTCGACGGGCACGTGCATCTTCCGCCGACCACTGGCGACAACATCGATGTACTGTGGAGACCTCACGCCCCACGTGTTGAGCAATTCGGCGGTACGTCCACCCGGCCTCCCGCATGCCCACTATACGCCCTCGCTCAAAGTCCGTCAACTGCACATACGGTTCACGTCCACGCTGTCGCGGCATGCTACCAGTGTTAAAGACTGCGATGGAGCTCCGTATGCCACGGCAAACTGGCCGACACTGACGGCGGCGGTGCACAAATGCTGCGCAGCTAGCGCCATTCGACGGCCAACACCGCGGTTCCTGGTGTGTCCGCTGTGCCGTGCGTGTGATCATTGCTTGTACAGCCCTCTCGCAGTGTCCGGAGCAAGTATGGTGGGTCTGACACACCGGTGTCAATGCGTTCTTTTTTCCATTTCCAGGAGTGTATTTCCTGGCTATACGCCTTGCAGTAGTCTTTAGGTGACACATCTGTTGAGAAGCCGTGGTGAATCTTCAGGCGCATTCGCCTCACATAGGCAACACTTACCTCGCCAAGTGGGTCGCCTTGCTCTCCGCAAATTTACTAGTATCCTTGCGAAAGCGAGTCGTGCTTTACTCTGAAGAAAATTCCCTCTCTATGTTCTTGTTGCACGTCCATGGGACAGTTCACAATTCTGCCAAAACCGCGGAAAAGGGTCCAATATGGCGGCGTGATATTTCTAGTCCGGGGTGATATCATATAAGGCACAGGTACGTTTCTGTAGATGCCTCTTAGTGGGTCTGTGAGTGGGTCTGTACTGCTGGTGTGTTACAACGGTGTGGTGTCACCGCCAGACACCACACTTGCTAGGTGGTAGCTTTAAATCGGCCGCGGTCCATTAGTACATGTCGGACCCGCGTGTCGCCACTGTGTGATCGCAGACCGAGCGCCACCACAAGGCAGGTCTCGAGATACGGAATAGCACTCGCTCCAGTTGTACGGACGACATGGCTAGCGACTACACTGACGAAGCATCGCTCATTAGCCGAGCAGATAGTTAGAATAGCCTTCAGCTAAGTCCATGGCTACGACCTAGCAAGGCGCCATTAGCCTTACATAGCATTTGATAATTATCGTCTAAAGCATGTCTCAACAAGAACGATGTATACAACAAGGATGGATTAAAAGTTAAGTATTCCCAAAGCAACGTACTTTTCTTTATAGCATTCATCGAGCGTCCTGTTTCAGACTTCAAGATATTCTGCGGGAGATTATAGCGTGCATATCGGCCCCCTCAAAATAACACTGTGTCGGCACTTCTGTCGACACATTAAACGGTATATACTTCTTTTCATTGGTGGATATGGAACGACCGCACGTTGTTGGCCTGCTGGAGGAGTATCTACAAAATGACAAACTGTCTGTAGTGAACGGTTCTATCCCAATACATGGATGGGATGCTCTGTGTTGAACGACTGAAAGCCCTACCATTTTTTTTTTACCTCCAGAAGACGTTTGGCATCGGGAGTCTGGCAGGAAGTGAAACACCATTCCTTGTAGACACGCTACACAGTCCAGGCTAAAATAGTAACTAATCTGACAACTTCATTCATGGTACGGAGATGGGCACATAGAAACACGATAGCTTGTTTCTGCCATTCTGTCATGTTACCACATCGGTCCATCATACTGCGCTGATTTCTTGCAAACGACTGACACGCTTCTATCGCTTCATTACCATGATTACGTCAGTGGTGGAGGGTCACTACCACTTCTACCGTACATCATTTCTTCAGCGATCCAAGACACTGTCTTATTTCGAGGGGTATTTAGTATGTTTCTCATGTCACACATGGCAACCAATGGAAAGTGCCTGGGGGAGCGGGAAAGAATCACCAGTAAATTAGAAGGAACAAAAATTACAACCGCCACTACCAGCATTAACCATTGAAGGGAAACCTGATTACCTCTCACCACCGACAGAAAACTGATGAACCTGGTGCCTTAGGAGGTACATAAGAGCAGCTCTGAACAATTAATACAGGCTTCACGAACAAGAAGAGGTAACAACTGATTTCGATTTTCACTTATCTGCTGAGTCTACCACTGCATAGTGTTGTGAGATACCTGCATTCGTCTTCGTCGATTGTTGGTCCACACACACTGCACACGCACATTTATTCTTTAGTATGTTGACTTTTTTAATAGAGTACACGAGCATTCAGAACGTGAACATGTGCAAGAAAACCAGTCTAATGTGCCAAATCTGTTTTTGCAATGAGGTGATCCGCGCTTCACGTCTGAACAATCCAACACAGAATCAGTTCGTTTCGTTTTAGTAACAATTATTTTATGGTCTAACGAAACTGTATTTATATGAATACGTGGTGTCTGTTCTTTCGGACAATTGACACATATTTCGTAAATTTCGATGTGATTAAAGTCACAATGGCGTCTTATCCACATAGCTGCTCCCATTGGCCTTGTTAAATAAATGCAGTTTCATGTAAATTGAAGGTGGAGGGGGGGGGGGGGGCAAAAGGAATCAGCGGCGACGAGTGACGTACTGGGGATAGGTGGCGCTAGGTGGGAGTGTGGCTCAGCCGAGAGGCAGTCCGAGAAAGTCCACGTAATTGCTGTAAACACTGCGTCGTGGTAGCTCAGTGGTTAAGGCAACTGCCTAGCAAGCAGCAGATCCCGGTTTCGAATTGCTGTCTGTTACACATTTTCATTCATCTACATCTATATCTGCATCTACATGGTTACTCTGCAATTCACACTTAAGTGCCTGGCAGAGGATTCATCGAATAATTTTCATACAACTTCTCTACCATTGCACTCTAGAATGAAGCGTGGGAAAAAGGAACACCTAAATCTTTGCGATGGAGCTCTGATTTCTCTTATTTTATTATGATTATCATTTCTCCCTACGTAGGTGGGTGTCAACAAAATATTTTCGCACTGGGGAGGGAAAGCTGGTGATTGAAATTTCCTTAATAGATCTCGACGTAAAAAAAATCGTCTTTGTTTCAGTGACTGCCACCCCAACTCACGTATCATATCAGTGACACTCTCACCACTATTGCCCCTTAACACGAAACGAGCTGCCCTTCTTTGAACTTTTACGATGTCCTCCGTCAATCCTACCTGGTAAGGACCCCACACCGCGCAGCAAGAGTCCAGCAGAGGATGGACAAGTGTAATGTAAGCCGTCTCTTTAGTGCGTTTGTCGCATCCTCTAAGTGCTCTGCCAACAAAGCGTAGTCTTTGTTTCCCCTTCCCCACAATATTATCTATGTGGTCTTTCCAATTTAAGTTGCTCGTAATTGTAATTCCTAGGTTTTTAGTCGAACTGACAGCCCTTAGATTTGTGAGATTTACCGCATACCCAAAATTTATCGGAATTCTTTTAGCACCCATGTGGATGACCTCGCACTTTACTTTGTTTAGTGCTTTCGCACCATACAGAAATTGTCTCGAGATCATTTTGTAATTGGAATTGATGGTCTGATGACTTTACTACACGGTAAATTACAGCGTCATCTGAAAGCAATCTAAGGGGGCTGTTCAGATTATCACCTAGATCATTTATGTAAATATGACACTACCTTGTGGCTCAAATGGCTCTGAGCATTATGCGACTTAACTTCTGAGGTCATCAGTCGCCTAGAACTTAGTACCAAATAAACCTAACTAACCTAAGGACATCACACACATCCATGCCCGAGGCAGCATTCGAACCTGCGGCCGTAGCGGTCGCTGGGTTCCAGACTGTAGCGCCTAGACCCGCACGGCCACTCCGACCGGCACACTACCTTGTGGTACTCGATGATTTACCATCTGTCACTACGAACTGTGACCCATCTCAGAGGAAGTCACGAACCCAGTCGCACAACTGAGACGAAACTCCATATGCACGCAATCTGGTTAATAGTCGCTTGTCAGGAACAGTATCAAAAGCCTTCTAGAAATCTAGGAATATGCAGCCCGAAGTCCCGATGCAGATGACATCAACAGTTCTCTACCTTCCCTTTCTTCCCATTCCGCCCTCAATTTACATTTTTTTAACAAGGTCAGTGGGAGCGGGTTTGTAGGTATGACAACATAGTGGTTTTAAGCGCCTGAAGGTACGTCTCCAGGGCTTTAAATACATCCTGCTTTGTAATAAAAAAGGAGATATTTGTGTTCAAATGCCTTTTTTTTGTAAGGAGCCCGTGGGGGTGGTTGGGTGGGGGAGGGAGGGTACCTAGAAGAGAACACATGACAAGAGCAAGGGAAACATTTTCAGGAGTGTGTGTGTGTGTGTGTGTGTGTGTGTGCGTGTCGGGAGAGAGAGAGAGAGAGAGAGAGAGAGAGAGAGAGAGAAGGGGGAGAGGGGGCGGGGGCAGAATAAAAGTTGAGCAGGTGAAAGAGTTTGATGGGCTGCCAAATTTTCGTTTTTACTAGCTAAAATTGGGGGAGTGTCAACCTATAGGCTTGAATGGATTCCTCTGAGCGCACAACTCTCCCCACAGTGCCCGATACAGCATTGCTGCGGTTCACAGCGAACAATAGGACAAAGCACCGTCGGGGGTCACCGCTAAAACTCCGAACAACGGGCGTAACCGCCTCCACGGCCGTGGAGCATTGGCACCTGCAACTACGGAAGTCCCCGCGTCGCTCCGCAGTCGACATGGGAGCAGCCAAACAAGGGGACCTGGTGTAGATGGAACGCCTGGAAACTCCAGTAACAAAAAAAAGCTCTTTCGGCTTCTGCACCTGCATGTACAACATACAGGCTGGTATAAGGTGGGCGGTGGAGAACAGTCACTGAGTCAGTATTGTTTTATTCACTGATGGCATGCGTGCCCTTATAGGGTGGAATTTCCGTAATATGACCGTCCTAATCATAGCTCGAGACATTTATGGCAGGGGTAGGGGATGAACTGTTGCGTTTCCTTTTCGCTGGTGCTCGGCAGTACTTTTAAATCACTAATATTTCCTGCATTTTACTATCGTTAGTGTTGGGGAGGAACCAAGAGGTAACAGTAAAATTGGATGAGCAAGACAGAAGTACTTAGTTTGAAAAGGGCATAAGGCAAGGATACAGTCTTTCTCCGCTATTGTTTGCCATGTACGAGAGGAAAAGCAATAACTGGAGTAGTAAAAAGGTTAAGGTATGGGACTGAAAATCAGCAATAACGTTCCCTGATGATACTGCTATCCTCTTTGAATGTGAGGAATAACTACAGGACACGTTGAATTGAATGAAGAGCCTGATGAGCACAAAAATGTGGACTGAACGTGAATCAAAGAAAGACGAAAGTAAAGAAGAATTGCACAGATGAGACTGGCGAGAAACTAAACATCAAAATCTGGGAGTGTGCAGCAGCGAAGTGGAAGAATTTTGCTACCTTGCCAACAAAATAACGCTTGAAGGACGAGGCAAGGAGAATGTAAGAAGCTGACTGGCACAGGGAAAGAGGGAATACATAGCCGAAAATAGTCTAATTAAGGCCAAACGTAGGCCATCGTTTGAGAAAGAAATTTGTGAATATATACTTCTGGGGCACAAAAATGTTTGGAAGTACTGTGGGAAAACAGGAGAAGAACAGATTCGGAGGTGCGGTGTTGCAGAGGATGATTAAAGCGGACTAATAAGATAAGAAATAATGAGATCCTTCGCAGAATTTTTGAGGAATGGAGGGCAAAACGTAGGGGACGACACAGATTGGAATGTATCCAACAAACAAGCCAGGACGTTTTTTGTAGGTGCTACTCTGAGATGAAAATCTTGGCTTTTGACACTTTTCCCACCTCGTGCCGGCATCACGTACCAATTCCAATAGTTCATATTCTGCTGTTTTCTCTTCCTCTCCCTCCAATATTCCTTCATCTTTTCCCTGCGCTTTCGTCACCTCAACCTATTTTGAATCTCTTCTTTCCTGCTTACCACCTGTCTCACTTTTGTTATAAAAATATCTACTCTCTCTTCTTCTCGTATGTGGTTTATCTGTAAATTTTTCTTGACCTTCAAAGCAAAGCTTATAACTGACTATTTTTGACAACGGTATTTGACACTGTGTTTGGTTAATTTATTGTCATTCATTCTCTATAAATTACCAGAAAATATCACTCTCCTCTTTATACTTGTTTCCTGCTGTATTTTCTGCATTCTTATACATTTCAGCATTAGTGATTAATTTGCCGCAGTTTGTCGTTTTATTTTGATATGGTTCCGTGATTTCGTGCCTCTAATTACCTGCCATGCGTAACGTTTGCGTGACAGAGGTGAGCCAAATCCGAATCCACGCGGCATGTTAGCGAACGTCAGGCTGGTAAACCGGCAGGTCTGAGTGTGCTGTTTAAGCGGTTTTCCACACTCGTTTCGTCAAATGCTGTGCAGGTTCTCCTCAGGAACTACGATACAAAACTAGTCAGAATGTGATAACTCACCGAACGAAATTTATGTTATTCACACGAAAACGACACACACGACCTCTCTTCCTAGACCAACTTACGATTTTCATGACAAGAATCTCGCTATAGTGTTGAAATATAATAAATTTATTACATAATGAACGACAGCGAATAAACGTTAGGAAACAGTGATATACATACATGATTGTACGCAAAACTAAATTACACCTATAAACTGTGCTTGTCCTTCGCGAATGCAGTGTGAGTTTGCCACAGTCGGCGAACAGGTGGATGCTTCTTTGGCTGCGGACGACAGACTGCTGTCTAGGGCTGGGACGATGGTGGGGCGTTTGGTGCGTTGGCAGCGGCACGTCAAGGGGTTGCCTGGCAACGCTGACACCGTTGCACCTTGCCTTGAAAGCCTAGTTCAAGGGGTGAACGCACAGTTCGTGGTTTTTAGCATCATTCAGAGGACCAACGGAATTTGGAGTCAGGTGTAAGGCGTAAAGAAGAGGTTCTGTATATGGGCGATGGCCTCGGTTGCAGGGTCCCACTTAATATGCGCTGCTCCTTAGAGCCAATTACTCGAGGAACAGAACATGACTGCCATTCCATCTGTGCGTCACGTGAGTACTTAAATGTGGCTAGGCGTACCATGCGGCCAAGAGTGGGTCATTTGTGGTTTATTTATATGCTTGCAAACAAGCATCACTGCGTTAGAATAGAAAATTAAAACCTAATTTCAAATTAACTGCTAAAGCATCCAGGATAAGATTCAAAAATCGTGCTCAGTCATTAACAGTAATCGAAACATCAATTTGAACTAATATGAGAACCTATTTGTCTTGAAAGTCGATTCCTCGACTTTGTAAGTACGTCAAAGCATAATAACTAACCACTCTTTTCTAGTGACCGCCCCAATGCATCCTCCGAACCCACCTTGACCAGTTCACAACTAGTGCAACCAGTGGTTCCTTCGTATAAAACCCTCCACAACCCAGGCAACCATCATAGGCCGCACCATCTGCTCCTTCCGTCTCCATGATTTCAACCTCACCATTTATCGTCGTCCCATCCAGATCACCCCCCAACCTGAGATACCTTGGCCTCACCCTCGACCGTCACCTTACCTGGATCCCTCATTTCCTGACAGTCTAGCAGAAAGCCCATTCCCACCTCCACCTTCTCTAACTCCTGTCTGGCAGGACATGTGGACTGTATCCTTCCACCATCCTACACACCTACAAATACCTCGTCCATCCTATCGTCTGTATGCCAGGGTTCCCTGGATCTACGTCCCTCCCCACCTTTATATGGCTCTCCAAATCCTCAAACGCCATGCGCTCCGCCTTGCCTTCTGGATCTGTCTTTCATCCCCAACATGGTTCCTTTATGGCCTTATCCCCTTCCCCCACCTCCTCCTTTTCCTCCAACATATCCACATCCTTTGCATTGTCCACAGGCTTGATTCTCCCCATCCCCTGGTGTCCTCCTCCCTCTCCATCCCTGCCTGTTGCTGCACGTCTATCGCTGTATCCCTCCCTCTCTCCACCCCCACACTCTGAATCTCCTTCATCAGGGTAATTTCCAGCACCTCCCCCTCCCAGATGGTGAACTTCACCATGACATCTACCCTTCCTACCAACTACAGATAGGCCTTGTTCCCCCCTTTCCACAGCCCCCCCCCCCTGTTTCCTCTCCCCTCCTTCCCCCAGAGCAGTTTTTACTTCTCCCCCCTGAGTCTCTGCACCCCCTTCTTGGCTGTTTCCCTCTCCCATCCTTCCCTCCATGGCCTCCTTTGGCACGGCTGTCCCCCCTTTCTTCCATTCTCCCTCGTCACTGTACCCCTGGCAGATCCTCACAGTTTGTTTGTTGTCGTCAGTGTGCTATACCTGTCTTGTGTTTGGTACTGTTCTCCAGTGACGTCAAGAGCTATGATTTTAATCGTGTGCTGGACTTGTACTTGTACATAGTGTTGCTGTCTGTGATCGTTCTGTGATACGGCGCCGTCACAACTTTTGTGCTCCAGCCGTCCTTCACCTTGTGTTCTTTTAATTGTCTCAGTGCGTGGTTTTTTGTGAGCGCTACTTTTTAAGTTTTTTATCTCCATTTCACAGTCACCCCTTTTTGTCTGTTCTCTTCCGTAATGTTCCCCCTTTTTATAATTATGTACCCGGCGGAGGTTATAGTCCTCCCTCAGGCATGGGTATGTGTGTGTGTCCTTAGGATAATTAAGGTTAAGTAGTGTGCAAGCTTAGGGACTGATGACCTTAGTAGTTAAGTCCCATAAGATTTCACACACATTTGAACATTTATGTACCGCCATGTTTTCTCCTTTATGTTATTTTACCTCTGTTCGATTGTATAATTAATGTCTTTCGGCTGAAGAGCGGCGCCTATGCTGCTGCCAGCCCGCCCCAGATGGGGAATTGAAGTACCATAAAGAAAAAAAAATAACTACTGATTACCAATTGAACTTTTCAGCCTATATGTTACACTCTCCAGCTAGTCCAACAAACCTGTGTCCATTCAAACTGCCTTTTTAAAAATACTCCAGGATCTGCTGTTAGATCTTGTCAAGATCTCAATGAATATTAGGCTAGGTTCTATTGGATATCAACTCACGCAAAAATTTAGTTATCTTATTTTACTTACTGATTCAATTATCCTAGCAAAATCTGGGACATCACGCCCTCTCCCGCTTGTAAACAAGGAATCTACATTTTTAACTTTGTGTTTATTACGTCACACATATTATAATTAAGCTGTAAGATGGGGTACAAACTTTACAAATAACTTTAACGGGAATAATGGAAACAGTATTCGCTGTAGTAGAAGAAACATAGTTTTTTATTTTTTTGCGTTATGAGTCTTGTGACTAGTTTGACGTGGCCCACCATGATTTCCTCTCCAGTGTCAGCCTCTTTACCTTAGAGTGGCACTTGCAACCTACACCCTCATTTATTTGCTGGAAGTAATCCAATCTCTATTTTCCTCTACAGTTTGTACCCTCTACAGACCCCCCTCTAGTGTTATAGAAGTGATTCCGCGACGTCTTAAGAAATGTCTTGCCATCCAATACCTTCTTCTATGTCATTGATTTCCATATATTCCTTTCCTCGTCGGTTATGAGGAGAACCTCCTCATTAATTACCTTATCAGTCCACGTAATTTTCAACATTCTTCTATAGGAACACACCTCAAATACTTCAATTCTTTTCTGTTCCGGTTTTCCAACAGTACATCTTTAACTATAATAGAATGCTGTGCTCCAAACGCATATTCTCAGGAGTTTTTTCCTCAAATTAAGGCCTATGTTTGACTTCTTTTGGCCAGAAGTGCCCTTTTTGCCAGTGCTATTCTGCTTTTGATGTCCTGCTTTTCCCGTCCGTCATTGGTTATTTTGCTGTCTAGGTAGTAGAATTCCTTAACTTCATATACTTCGTGACCTTCTATCCTGATGTAAAGTTTCTCGCTGTTCTCGTTTCTGCTACTTCTCTTTACTTTCGTCTTCCTTCGATTTACTCTGAATCCATTTTCTGTACTCACTAGGACGTTCATTCCGCTCAAGGTATCAGGTAATTCTTCTTCACTTTCATTCAGGATAGAAATGTCATCGATGAATTCTATCAATGTTATCCTTTCACCTTGAATTTTAATTCTTTTTCTGAACCTTTCTTTTATTTCCGCCATTGCTTCTTCAGTGTACAGATTGAGCAGTAGGTGCGAAAGATTTTTAATCCGAGCATTTCTTTTTTTTCGATTATGGTCTTAGGGTGCAAAACAGCTATGGTCATAAACGCCCATTCTGTGGCTTAGTGAAGGGTGAAAACAGTAATTTAAATCTGCAGCAACTGAAGCGAAACTCAAGGAGGGAAATTAAAAACGGAAGGAAATCTTATGAAAGTGCTATTGCATGGGGGTTGTGTTCCCCGAAAAGAGCTTCAAATCACCGATGTCAACTTACTAACACTTATAAACTCAAGGACGCGATAGGTTGAGTGCGCACGACAGCGGATTAAAATAGAGACACTGAAGTAAAAGGTGTCTTACTGCCCACGATTGAGAGCAGTGGGGACAAAGCGAGGGAGGATAGTCACTTAAAATATGTCAATGGCTAAAAAGACAGTACCCAATCCGAAATCTAGTCAAAATTACTTCCTCCCGGCGACGAGGCCGAGAGGAAGAGTTTCAGGCACAGGGAAGATGTTTTATGTCCCGTAATTTATTATCCTGAAGTGGTGACCAATGTGTGTGCTACAAAAGAGCAACACGACGACATAAAACGCTCTGTAGATCGTCAAAGGGAACCATGCGAACAGTGAGCCGAGGAAGAGAGATTGCAGACTTTGCAGCTATATTGGTTGCCTCGTTCCCGCGTACGCCAACATGCCCTGGGATCCAGAGGAATGTCACAGAGAGCCCCCCACCAAGTGGTACCGGAGGGTGGACGGGGTAAAGAGCTTTTAGGCTGAGAAGAGAGCTGAGAGAATCCGAGCATATAATACAGGGTGAATCAAAAAGAATATACGTGTTACAAAGTATTATTTTTTCCAAACTATCGATCGCTGCGCCTCGGCTAAGCTATTGGAGAAACGAATACATAGCATAGTTTATATTAATAGCCACTAGATGTCAGTTGTCTTCTGTTTAGCTTGGTAACCGTCATATGTTTAAAATGGCTACTCCGCAGTAGATATCATTTTGTGTTTTCGAAGTGAAATTCCATGATTACAGTGCAAAGACGTTTCAGGTTCAGGTACCAAATTGATCCTCCGAATGGGTGGAAAATTCGTAGATGGTATCGACAGTTTCTACATGCAGGATGTGAATGTAAAGGAAAGAGTTCTGGCCACCCTCGTGTTCCTGACGAAAATGCTGCACGAATTCAAACTGCTTTCCAACGTAGTCCTTCAAAATCAACTCGTCGTGACAGTCAGAAGTTACAACTGCCTACAACAACAATTTGGCGTGTTTTGAGACGTCGGTTGGTTATGAACACTTACGAGTTACAGCTGTTACATGCTCTGCGTCCTGATGACAAACGCAAACGTGTGGAATTTTGTAACGAGATAGTTGATGCTACTGACAATGATAGCCGGCCAGGGTGGCCGAGTGGTTCTAGGCGCTACAGTCTGGAACTGCGCGACCGCTACGGTCGCAGGTTCGAATCCTGCCTCGGGCACGGATGTGTGTGATGTCCTTAGGTTAGTTAGGTTTAAATAGTTCTAAGTTCTAGGGGACTGATGACCTCAGCAGTTAAGTCCCATAGCGCTCAGAGCCATTTGAAGCGTTTGACAATGATAACACTGTCGTACAACGCATCGTGCTCAGTGATGAAGCGACTTTCTACATTAGCAGTCAGCTAAACAAACACAATGTTCGAATTTGGGGCCTACAGAACCCACATGCAGCCACTGAACATGTACGAGATTCGCCCAAAGTCGATGCGTTTACTGCGATGTCCAGATAATCTGTTTACGGACCATTCTTCTATGATGGAAACACACGGTTAACGGTCAGCAGTATCTCGCTATGTTACAAAACTGGTTGTTTCCAAGACAGTGAGAAGACAACATCAATTTTCAACAAGACGGGTCATTCCTCACCAAGTGAGTGAATATCTGAATGAAACTCTATCGAACCGTTGGATTGGTCGTCAAGGACATGGCGACTTAGCATGTCTCAGTTGGGCTCCACGGTCACCGGGTTTGACATCCTCTGACTTCTTCCTGAGGGGTTTCGTTAAAGACAACGTTTATGTACCACCACTCCCACAGAATCTGGAAGAGTTGAAGAACCGGGTCCGTACTGCCATAACATCAGTTACGAAGGACATGCTTGCCCGAGTATGGGAGGAACATGAGTATCGATGTGATGGAGGACATATTGAACATCTGTAATCTGAACTTGAGAGGTTCGTAAATATGTGTGTAAAGTTTTATATTCGTATGTCTTAAAGTTTAAAAAATATATGCATTCCAAATACGTACTCGTATATTGTTTTGGAAACATCCTGTATACTGTATCTGCTGATGGCGGCGAATGTATTGGACAGCCTGGGGAACAGCGTAAAGCTACGCAGTAAAAACCGGACACTGGTCGGGAAGCCGAAATCTAAGAGGGTTGTCGTCAGTAATATAGGCCCTCACGACACTAAATTTGGTCTTCGAGCCGTCAGTGTACATAAATGTGGCACCCTCCATTTGTGTGCATAGAGCAGCAAATGCCTAACGATAGACTATAGGGGGGGGGGGGGGAGGGGGTACTATACGGAGAAGGCAGGTCTGGGGGCGAAGCCAAGGTGGCGTCATACCCCCATTTGTCAAGAACGTTTTAGGAAATTGGAAGGAAAGTGAATGTAGCAGTTGACGGAAGTGGACTCTCGGTGGTAGTAGAGAAGACGGGCTGTCTGCATACCCTAAATCCAAGGAGGAGTCGAAAAAAATGACTTGGGTCAGATGAGCAGGCATGAAAGGTAACGACTCAGAAGACAGCTCGCATACTGGACAGCGGAGGTTCAGCAGTCTCAGCGTGGCTCTCCACGGGGCTGGTGTAAAAAGATCGAGACCCTAAACGCAATCCAAGGTGGTAGACAGAATACACGCCGAAGAATAGACGGTCGTGCAGAGGAGTAAACTATGCTTCCATAGTCCAGTTTCGAGCGCACTAAGGCGCGGTATAGGCGGAGGAGGGCCACTCGCTCCGCTCCCCAGCAAGCACCACTCGGAACACGGAAGGTGTTGACATTTCGTTCTTGCTTGTCCACGATTATTATTCCCTCCTGGCTCTTGTGCATATTGTATGTTACCGTCTCTCCCTATAGCTTACCCCTATTTTCCTCAGAATTTCGAACACTTTGCACCATTTTCTATTGTCGAACGCTTTCCCAGGTCGCCATATTCTATGAACGTGTCTTGATTTCTCTTTGTCTTGCAGCCATTATCGATCGCAACGTCAGAATTTTCTCTCTGGTGCCATTATCTTTTCTAAAGCCAAACGGATCATCATCTAACACATCTTCAAGTTGAATGAATGAGCTGTTAAGTTAATTGTGTGATAATTCTCGCACCTGTCAGCTCTTGCAGTCTTCAGAATTGTGTGGATTTTTCTGAAAGTCGGATGGTATGCTGCCAGACTCATATATTCTACACTCCAACGTGAATAGTCGTTTTGTTTCCACTTCCCCTAATGATTTTAGAAATTCTGATGGTATGTTATCCATCCCTTTTGCCTTATTTGATCTTAAGTCCTCCAAATCTCATTTAAATTCTGATTCTAATACTGGATCCCCTATCTCTTCTAAATCAACTCCTGTTTCTTCGTCTATCACATCAAACAAATCTTCCCCCTCATAAAGGTCTTCAATGTAACCTTTTCACCTATCCGCTCTCTCCTCTGCGTGGAGTCCAGTTTCACTCTTAATGTTCACGTCCTTGCTTTTAGTTTCACCGAAGGTTGTTTTGGCTTCCCTATATGCTGAGTCAGTCCTCAAAACAATTATTTCTTTCTTCATTTCTTTACATTTCTCACGCGGCCATTTCGTCTTAGCTTCACTGCACTTCCCATTTATTTCGTTCCTCAGCGACTTGTATTTCTGCTTTCCTGAATTTCGATGAACGTTTTTGTACTTCCTCCTTTCATTGATCAAATGAAGTATTTCTTCTGTTAGCCATGGTTTTTTCGCAGTTACTTGCTTTGTACCAATGCTTTTCTTTCCATTTTCTATGATTGTCCTTTTTAGAAATATCCACTCCGCTTCAACTGTACTGCTTACTGAGCTACTCCTTATTGGTTCGTGTTTAGCCTTAAAGAACTTCAAGCGTATCTCGTCATTCCTTAGAACTTCGCGTATTGATTATTGCTGACTAATCGCTTAAACTTCAGCCTTCTCTTCATCACCACTATGTTGTGATCTGTCTGCTCCTGGGTACACCCTATAATCCAGTATCTGATTTGGGAATCTCTGTCTGATCGTGATGTAATGAACTGAAATCTTTCCGTATCACCCGGCCTTTTCTAAGTGTACCTCCTTCTCCTGTGATTCTTGATCGGAGCATTCGCTATTACTACTTTCTCCTCTCTCATTCCTTGTCCCAAACCCATATTCTCCTGTAACCGTTTCTTCTTCTCCTTCCTCTACAACTGCATTCCAATCCCCCATGATTACTAGATTTTCATCTCCCTTTACGTACTGAATTACCCTTTCAATATCCTGATGTTATTGTGGTCTTCAGTCCAGAGCCTCGTTCGATGCAGCTCTCCATTCTACTCTATCCTGTGCAAGCTTCTTCATCTCCGAGTAACTACTGCAACATACATCGTTCTGAATCTACTTAGAGTAATCATCTCTTGGTCTACCTCTACGACGTTTTCCCTCCATCATTCCCTCCAATACTAAATTGGTGGTCCCTTGGTGCCTCAGAACGTGTACTACCAACCTGACCCTTCTTCTAGTCAGGTTGTACCACAGTTTCCTCTTCTCCCAAATTCTATTCTGTACCTCCTCATTAGTTAAGTGATCTCTCCGTCTAATCTACAGCATTCTTCTGTAGCACCACATTTCGAAAGCTTCTATTCTCTTCTTGTCTAAACTATTTATCGTCCATGTTTCACTTCCATACATGGCTACACTCCATACAAATACTTTCAGAAACGACTTCCTGACTCTTATATCTATACTCGATGTGAACAAATTTCTCTTCTTCAGAAATGCTTTCCTTGCCATTGCCAGTCTACATTTTATATCCTCTGTACTTCGACCATCATCATTTAGTTTGGTTCCCAAATAGCAAAACTCATCTACTACTTTAAGTGTCTCATTTCGTGATCTAATTCCCTCGGCATCACCTGACTTCATTCGACCTCATTCCATTATCCTCGTTTCTGATATACTTTCTGATAAACTTTCTATATTTCTTCGTCTTCAGGTTGCGATGTCGGTATTTATACCTGAACTATCGTCGTCGGCGTCTAATTGCTGCCGATTCTGATAACAGCCACCCTACCACTAAACTGTTCACAGTAACATACTCTCTGCCCTACCTTCCTATTCATAACGAATCCTTCTCCTGTTATACCATTTGATGCTGCTGTCGATGTTACACTATACTCATCTGACTAGATATCCTTGTTTTCTTTCCATCTCACTTCACTGACCCCTACTGTATCTAGATTGAGCCTTTGGATTTCCCTTTTCAGATTTTCTAGCTTCCTTACCACCTTCAAACTTTGACATTCCATACCCCGATTCGTAGAACCTTATCCTTTCGCTGGTTGTTGTATCTTTTTCTCATGGTCACCTCTCTCGTGGCAGTCCCCTCCCGGAGATCCGAATGGGGGACTATTCCTTAATCTTTGCCAATGGAAAGATCATCATGACACTTTCCAATTACAGACCATATGTCCTGTGGATGCACGTTATAGGTCTTCAATGCAGTGGTTTCCATTGCCTTCTGTATCCTTATTCCATTGACCATTGTTGATTCTTACACCTTTAGGGTCAGTTTCCCATCCGAAGGACAAGAGAGTGCCATGAACCACTGTTCGCTCCTCTGCCCTCTTTGACAAGTCCGTTGGCAGAATGAGGGTGAGTTCTTATCCCGGAGTTCTTCGGCCGCCAGTGTTGATCATTAATCTAAATTTTAGTTGTGACGTGGTTCGAGCCCGGGACCGAGGATGTTTTGACTACTAAACAAAGATGCTACCCCTAAACCCCACGTACCTAAGTTTATTTTAGGTAAGGAAAAGTAGAACTACAAAGATAAATTTCGTGCAAGTAGATTTAATCTGGTGACACTGGCATTAGGAGACGTAAGAGGAAAGGGTGAGAGAGCGCGAGAAAGAGGAACACAAGTACTGGAGGGATGGGGAAAGAGAGTAGCGTCACCAAATTCAAGAAAGAAATGAGAAACGAGCGTAACTGGGATAAAACCGGAGCATTTGATTTAATGTATATGTTAATCATTTTGGAAACGTTATGACACTGATGGAAGAAAGTGCTTCATCCTTTTTTGAACGCAACTCCGGATACACCTGCGTGCAGAGCGCAGGATTGTTTTTCCGAGAACGCACGACAGCAACAGAAAAGGAAACTTCCTGGGAGGTTAAAACTGTGTGCCGGACCGAGACTCGAACTGGTCCTGAGTTCGAGTATCGGTCCGGCCCACAGTTTTAATCTCCCAGGAAGTTTCATATCAGCGCACTCTCCGCTGCAGAGTGAAAATCTCATACTGGAAACAGAGGAGTTTGGAAATGTTTGGTTTATAGGTGGACACAGCTGGTATACTAGATAAATGAGACCTTGTGTTGGGATTATGAATGGACGGCAATTAATAGTCTGCTTGCACGCTGAGGAGACGACCAAGCAGGTATAGCGTATGGTAGTCACCTAACTCGTCTGCCCTTACCATCCCGACTGCTCGTATGAAGCACTGATATCGTGAGATGGACAGATATTACTAATGTTGCGTACACAAGCACTTGTGGTTGTTTCTAACCGTCTAGAATCTTTACGACTCGTGTAATTATGAAATACATCGGAGTAGCTTAGGTACGATAGAACAGGCGATTGTGTAAGTTGACGTTTAGTATTTCGTCTGTTAGCCATGGTTGCGTAAATGCGTACATATTGCGCGTACACAGGAATTAAAAGCCGCTACTGTACAACTACACTACTCATGCGGGACTGCTAGTAACAATAACTACCGTAAAGTATCTCGAAGTAACTATCTAGTGTGACCGTAAGTGGAAGGACCACGTGAAACGAATACTAAGAAAAGCAGACGCCAGACTGAGATTCATAGGAAGAATCTTAACGAAATGCAACTCATCCAAGAAGGAAGTGGGCTTATTAGGTGCTTGTTCTATCGGTTCTTGAGTATTGTTCTTGAGTATTGTCCATCAACGTGGGATCATTGCCAGATAGGATTGATATGAGAGAGAGAGAGGGGGGGGGGGGGGGGAGAAGACCCAACGAAGAGTGGCGCGTTTCGCCACTGGTTCCTTTATTCGGCGCGAGAGCGTTACGGAGATGCTCAACAAAATCCATTGCCAGACGTTACAAGCCAGGCCTTGTGCATCACGGAGAGGTTTGCTATTGAAATACTGACAGAGCACTTTCCACGAAGAGCCGGACAACATATTGCTTGCTCCCAAACAGGTGTCGCATAATGACCACGAAGAGAAAAATTTGAGAAATTAGAGCTAATGCAGAGGCTCACCGACAGTAATTCTTCCCACGCGCTCTTCGTGAATGGAACAGGGTAGGTAGGATCAGTTAGTGGTGCCAGAAGTACCCTCCGCCATACACCGTCAGGTGATTTGCGGAATATGATGTAGCTGATGATAGTATTTTCTGCTCACTGGTGATACTTGTTTAAAGTTACACCGAAGTTATTCACATTCTCTGATATGGAATTGAGAGACGTTCACGAATTTCAGGACTAATTAATTTCTAATGGAACACTATACTCCGCCGGCCGAAGTGGCCGTGCGGTTAAAGGCGCTGCAGTCTGGCACCGCAAGACCGCTACGTTCGCAGGTTCGAATCCTGCCTTGGGCATGGGTGTTTGTGATGTCCTTAGGTTAGTTAGGTTTAACTAGTTCTAAGTTCTAGGGGACTGATGACCACAGCAGTTAAGTCCCATAGTGCTCAGAGCCATTTGAACCAACACTATACTCCGAACTTCTTCGCACTGAAGTCTTAAATTTTGTGTCCATAGAGTACCAAATGAAGGAAGAAAGAAAGATTAGGGTTTAACCCCCGTCAACAATGAAGTAATCAGAAAGAAGCACAAGCTCGGATTATTCGAAGAATGGGTAAGGAAAGAGGCCATCCAAAGAAACAGTCCTGACATTCACATGGAACGATTTACTGAAATCGCGAAAAACTTAATGAGAATAGACAAACGCGAATTTGAAGCATCGTCCTCCGGAAGGCTAGTCCAATGTGCCACCAACTGCGCCACCTTGTACGGTAACTGAAAACTTAAGACATCGTCATTCATCTGGACGACAGTACTGATATCATTAAGTCGGACACTTACTCGTAAATGTAGCTGGAGGTCGTCGGCACAGAAATAATGTTTACTGGAGGATAAAAATGATGAGATGTCATTGAGATAGGAGAAAAAAAGTGGATCCAGAACTGAGCCCTGTGGAATTGAGAGAATATGCTTTCAGGACGTTGCTGTTTCTCACACAACTACGATAATTGTAGCAGTCGCATTTTTCTGAGTAGTACTTCAAAGGTAACGGTTTGGAAGTCAATATTGCGGCCTTACCGACGTTCATGGCATGTTGCATTTCACTGGTCACCTTAATTACTGCAATGTTTGTGCTATGGTGCTTACGAAAACCGGAAGAGTGCCGTTTCACCTCCAAAAAGTCAGAGGTTACAAGCAGCACAATTAGCTGCACCAGCATTCAACTTGAACAATATTAGTCTTATGAACATCCCCCGGTGTTCTTTGTGAAGTACGTCATTGCGTGCAGAGTTCTGGAATTCGTGGCTAGCCCTAAGAGATCACATAGCGGTGAGCTGCATGCCGTGCTGTACGAGCAGCCTCACTGGGCTTCCTGCGGCCGCGGCAGAATGCAGACAGCGGGCAGGAAGTCCATTCCGCGGCGGCAACAAGTTGTCCCGGGCCGGCGCAGCGCAGACGTAATTAGCGGACCCAGAGCAGGCCAGCGCATCCCGCTGCGGCCGAGGTCCCCTGGCGAGGCGAGGCCACGCTGACCAAAACTAATTGCGTTTCCGGTGGGCCCGCTTAATTACGGAGCCACGGGCTGCTACTGTCCTGCGTGGCTTCTGTGTGCGGACCATCGCGCTTCACAGTCGATCTCTGGCCCATTGTGTCTACAGATTCTGAACAGGGAGAACTCTTGCTCCTCTGAGAAGCCAAGCGAGCTGGGAGTATTTTGCATCAGAAGCCACTGCCATGCCGATCGAGTGAGTTTTCGTCCAGCACTCCGAAACAGGAGCGCAATCCATTAATGCGTGTTCATTAATTAAAACTTCCGGACTGAATTGCCGTGGTCCATATATAAAACTTTTTCTCCTTCCCGACGTTTCGTTGCCTACTGCGGCAATATTTTCTGAGGTGAGTCGACTCACCTCAGAAGATGTTGCCCGCAGTAGGCAACGAAACGTCAGGAAGGAGAAGAAGTTTTATATATGGACCACGGCAATTCAGCCCGGAAGTTTTAATTCTACATCTACATTTATACTACGCAAGCCACCCAAAGGTGTGTGGCGGATGGCACTTTACGTGCCACTGTCATTACTTCCCTTTTCTGTTCCAGTCGCGTATGGTTCGCGGGAAGAATGTCTGAAAGCCTCCGTACGCGCTCGAACCTCTCTAATTTTACATTCGTGATCTCCTCAGGAGGTATAAGTAGGGGGAAGCAATATATTCGATACCTCATCCAGAAACGCACCCTCTCGAAACCTGGCGAGCAAGCTACACCGCGATGCAGAGCGCCTCTCTTGCAGAGTCTGCCACTTGAGTTTGCTAAACGTCTTCGTAACGCTATCACGGTTACCAAATAAACCTGTGACGAAACGCGCCGCTTTTCTTTGGATCTTCTCTATCTCCTACGTCAACCCGATCTGGTGCAGATCCCACACTGATGAGCTATACTCAAGTATAGGTAGAACGAGTGTTTTGTAAGCCACCTCCTTTGTTGATGGACTGCATTTTCTAAGGACTCTCCCAATGAATCCCAACTTGGTACCCGCCTGACCAACAATTAATTTTATGTGATCATTCCACTTCAAATCGTTCCGCACCCATACTCCCAGATATTTTACAGAAGTAACTGCTGCCAGTGTTTGTTCCGCTATCATATAATCATACAATAAAGGATCCTTCTTTCTATGTATTCGCAATACATTACATTTATCTATGTTAAGGGTCAGTTGCCACTCCCTGCACCAAGTGCCTATCCACTGCAGATCTTCCTGCATTTCGCTACAATTTTCTAATGCTGCAACTTCTCTGTATACTACAGCATCATCCGCGAAAAGCCGCATGGAACTTCCGACATTATCTACTAGGTAATTTATATATACTGTGAAACGCAATGGTCCCATAACACTCCCCTGTGGCGCACAAGAGGTTACCTTAACGTCTGTAGACGCCGGCCATCAGAGCTTACATGTTACCATTAATGCGTGGTTTGTACCCATACGACGGAAGGATGGAAGGGTGATGTTTGCGCGTCGTCGATGAAATGTTCATCTAACTTCTCCAGCCGGCATTTGGGGAGTAATTCGGTCACCACTGTCATTACACTTTTGCGCAAAACCACTGCGATGCCATCGCCTTGTTGCAGCGCCGAGTAATATCTCCTGACAACTCAGCCATCAGCACTGCACGAGACGGGGTAGCTTGCATTCGGCAGCAGTGCAGTGAGCATCCACCAGCGGCGAAAGGTGTCGCACCAGAAAGAGGACCACCGTTGAGCAGTCTGACAAAAAGCAATCGTTTGGAAGTACTAAAGTTGTGGGTTACCAGTTTGTCCGATATACGAGGGTGAGTCAAATGAAAAACTTAAATTTGTAATAACAAATCGAAATTTCGCGCCGTTATTCTGTCAGCTTTCAGAATGGCCTGTAGATGGCAGCATAGTGCAGATACACATATACCGTCGCATAAAGATGGCCGCCCCACTTGCGACTTGCACCAGGGAAGAACAGCGTTCTGTTATTCGGTTTTTGCGTAGTGAAGGTGTGAAAATTACTGAAATTCATCGACGAATGAAGGTTCAGTACGGTGATGCATGTTTGTCACAGCAGGAAGTCTACGAATGGAGTAAGAAGTTCGCAAATGGTGTAACTTCGGTGGAAGATGCACCTCGTCCAGGTCAGGCACAACGAGTTGTGACTCCACAGAAGATTGCAGCAGTTGAAGTCATAGTGAAGGAAAACCGCAGAGTGACACTGAATGACATTGCAGCATGTTTACAGATTAGTCATGGGTCAGCACACCACATTATGTATGATGTGCTCCAGTTTCACAAAGTGTCTGCAAGATGGGTGCCACGGCAGCTGACACCTGAAATGAGAGAACGACGTGTTGGTGCTTGTGAAGAACTTTTTCGGCGCTTTGAACGAGAAGGTGATGGCTTCCTTGCAAGAATTGTTACTGGAGACGAAACCTGGGTTCACTGACACCAACCGGAAACGAAGAGAGCGAGCAAGGAATGGCGTCATTCCTCATCACCAAAACCAAAGAAGTTTCGAACAAAGTCGTCAGCAGGGGAGGTTATGCTGACTCTCTTTTGGGACGAAAAAGGCGTCATTTTGGAGCATTACATGCCTAGAAGGACCACTGTCACCAGTGAATCATACACAGATCTCCAGATGTGCGGCCTGCAATAAAATCAAAACGACTTGGATTGCTGTCAGCAGGTGTCCTTTTGCAACATGACAGTGCAAGTCCCCACATTGCCCGTACAACAGTTGCAACAATCGCAGACCTGCATTTTGAGTGTCTTCCTCATCCACCATACTCACCAGACCTTGCTCCAAGTGATTTACATATGTTTGGACCACTCAAAGACGCAATGGGAGGAAAGAAGTTCCGCTGTGATGAAGAGGTACGCCACGCGGTGCATGAGTGGTTGCGCGGACTACCAAAAGAATTTTTTATAAGGGAATTTATGCACTTTGTAAGCGCTGGAGGACTTGCGTTGAGCGTGGGGGAGAGTATGTTGAAACGTGATACAGCTTTGTACCACTTCTGCACAATAAATAACATTTAAAAAAATATTTAAAGTTTTCATTTGACTCACACTCGTATATTTCTCCGGTGGTCACCAACAGGTTTTCTCAAGTGACGTTGTCGTCTGGTCGTGGTTTGCAACGTTCAGTTTAGCCTCATGTCAACAGCATGGCCATTATAGATGGAGCACCAGCTCGGATTACGACAGAATGGGAAAGGAAATCGGGAGCGCTTTTTCAAAAGGAACCATACCAGCATTTGTCTCGGGCGATTTAGGAAAATCACAGAAAATCTAAATAGAGACGACCGGACCGAAATTTAACCGTCTTTCTCCCGAATGAGAGTCGAATGTGCTAACCACAGTGCCACCTGACTCAGTAAGCCGAAAGTAATGAGGAATAGCAGAAATGTGATTAGTGATAAACTTTACATCAAAATTCATGACCACGAAGTAGACAAAGAGAAGAATTGCTGCTACTCTGGGTTCAAAATGACATGGCGGACGAGGCAAGGAGGATACAAGCGTAGTAGCACATGCAAGAAAGCCATTCTTGGTCAAAATAAGTCTACTAGTATCAAACGTCGGCCTCAATTTGAGGAATAAATTTCTGAGAATGTAGTTCGGAGCACAGGACTGTAGCTTATTGAATCATGGACTGTACGGAAACCGGAAAAGAAGAGAATCGGAGCATAATATACTCTTTGGAGGGCGTCCACAACTGTTGCTAAAATTTTTCATGATGAAAAAGTCGCTCCAGTTGTACTTGAGGAATTCTATATTTGGATAAAATCGTAAACGCAACCCGGGTTTCAGGATGTAAATTTCGTCTTCAGGTTGTTGATAAATTTACTGGATTTCTTACATGACTGGTACGATTTTCTTGTACCCAGCAAGTGTCTGAAGATGGGATTTACATCCTGATCCCCTGTCGTGTGTACGGTTTTATGAAAATAAACAATTTGTCGAGTACAACTGGAATGTTTTCATATATCTTGAAGAATCGAAGTATTTGAGATGTGATGCTATAGGCAGGTGTTGAGAATTAGATGGACTTATAAAATATTAGGAGACTCACTTTTCAGGCTTTGCCGGCGGATCTGTTGCAAATACACTTTTCTCATTCGTCTCCGAACAACATTGTACGGGTGTCGAAATTTTTCACCTGCCAGGAGCTGGAATTATGCATGCATGGAGACAAGCTCACAGCTGTATGAAAGTAGCGCTCGTAGTGCCCTCTGCTGGGAACCCGAAGAGGCCTTCCGCGCAGGAGCAATTGGCAGTGACTGCGTCTGATGCTGCTGTGTTTACAAATGGCTCTGAGCACTATGGGACTTAACATCTGAGGTCATCAGTCCCCTAGAACTTAGAACTACTTAAACCTAACCAACCTAAGGACATCCATGCCCGAGGCAGGAATCCAACCTGCGACCGTAGCGGTCACGCGGTTCCAGACTGTAGCGCCTAGAACCGCTCGGCCACCACGGCCGGCTGTGATTACAACCCGAACGAACGTTGCGCAGCGCACTGCGTCGGGTCAGAAAGGTGACGTTTCTGTTTCTTTCAATTCGATTTAATGACAGGCAGCACTTAAGTGAAATTACGCAAAGCTGCTGATAAAATTATCTGTCGTACTGATCCGTATGGCCTCGTTAAAAACACAGTTCCTGGACGGCGCTGCTGAGAATATAGCTTCAATATTTTTGCAGAACATACGACGTACCGTGTTCGGGTAATGCTCCGCAACAATTGATTTGTCAGGCTCGCCTAGGCTTG
Organism: Schistocerca serialis cubense; assembly: GCF_023864345.2. NCBI lineage: Eukaryota > Metazoa > Arthropoda > Insecta > Orthoptera > Acrididae > Schistocerca > Schistocerca serialis. The sequence goes on along the minus strand of NC_064638.1, from coordinate 1,253,051,598 downwards.
TGTATCAAAAGCGTTCAGCACAAAGTTCAAAAAAAATGTGTGTGAAATCTTATGGGACTTAACTGCTAAGGTCATCAGTCCGTAAGCTTACACACTACTTAACCTAAATTATCCTAAGGACAAACACACACACCCATGCCCAAGGGAGGACTCGAACCTCCGCCGGGACCAGCCGCACAGTCCACGACTGCAGCGCCTCAGACCGTTCGACTAATGCCGCGTGGCCAGCACATAGTTCTTGCACGGTGCAACATGCAAGTATGTGCCGAGTTGCCCTATATAAGACTACCTCCACTGCCATAAGTTGTTATTTAAGCCGACTTTTCTAAGGACAGCATCGTCTTTGACACAAAGTTAGGAGTTCCCCTATTTTACTGGTGGACGGAAAACGCACTTTATGTCGTATTTCTAATCTTTTTGATTTTTGAAGACATGCCGCCAAAATATGACAAGAAAGATGCTGCAGTGGTCGCCTCCGCATCTTCATTTATGTCCCAAATCACTTTGATCGGAGTAAATTACGTATCTTATTACCAGAATTACCGTTCTCTTGGAACAATGGAAGACTGCGTTGATATGAGACGTCGTGTGTTGTATGTACCAGGGAGCGTAAGACTGGGTGACAACAGGGTTTGGCCTGGAAATATGAACAGCGTCACTCGGTTTGCGCTAGATAAATGTCGCAGCGTTCTATCGGCTTTTCTTTTAACCTTAACATACATGATTAACTGAATATTCGAATGGAGCGAGTTCATATGCTGGAGAAACATGGGTAGTGTCTCTATTCCGTGGAGCCACATCACAAATGTATCGCCCACATACCACCAGAAACAGGAAGACTGGAGAGTTGCCGGCCGCAGTGCTTTTCCTCAAAGTCTCGCATAAAAGAGTTACCCAGGCGAAGTTAACACCACACTGCGATATACATTCTTTTTGTGTTCCCTGTGCTTCCTTTTTCCATTTTTCTGGGTTATTTCCTGTTACAATGAAAGAGTTACTTCAGGATGACTGCTGCAAATTTACTTTTTTTTATAAATATGTTTACGTCTTGCAGTGATCATGAATTAATTGTTAATTTCATTTTTTCTGATGCTGTGTGTTATCTCGTTTATTAAACTGTTGTTTAAAATCATTCTCTATGAACAGAGTAATGCGATGTCATAATTTTGTATGAAATTGCGAACAGGTGTACTTGGAATTTACAAAATGTAATGTGAAGACAGAAGCATCAATGACTCGAGAGCGATGACATGAAGGTGAATGTATTGTGTCCGTGGTCGATGGAAGATAACTGTTTGGCCGGTGATATGTTTTGTGATTTCAGTGTGTACAGCGGACAATGAGTTAATAACCATGCATGTCGCGTTGCTTATTAATTAGTCGGAACTACTTCTCTGAGCATTGGTTCAAATGGTTCTAAGCGCTATAGGATTTAACATTTGAGGTCATCAGTCCCATAGACTTCGAACTACTTAAACTTAACTAACCTAAGGACATCACACACATCCATGCCCGATGCAGGATGCGAACGTGAGACCGTAGCAGCTGCGCGGTTCCGGACTGAAGCGCCTCTGAACCTTAATCTTAAGAACTTTGACGTGCAGACTGCTAAGCTGCGAGAAAACTGTAAGCCTCTATTTTGATTGTAGACAGTAGAGACTGTTTAGGGTATACCACGGACAGTGAAATTAGAAATAAATATGATAAGCATTTCACTGTCGTCAAGTGATTTTGTGGTTGTTGTTGTCTTCAGTCCTGAGACTGGTTTGATGCAGCTCTCCATGCTACTCTATCCTGTGCAAGCTTCTTCATCTCCCGGTACCTACTGCAACCTACACCCTTCTGAATCTGTTTAGTGTATTCATCTCATGTCTCCCTCTACGATTTTTACCCTCCACTCTGCCCTCCAATACCAAATTGGTGATCCCTTGAATCCTCAGAACATGTCCTACCAACCGATCCATTCTTATACTCTAGTTGTGCCACAAACTCCTCTTCTCCCCAATCCTATTCAATACTTCCTCATTAGTTACGTGATCTACCCATCTAATCTTCAGCATTCTTCTGTAGCATCACATTTCGAAAGCTTCTATTCTCTTCTTGTCCAAACTAGTTATCGTCCATGTTTCACTTTCATACATGGCTACGCTCCATACAAATACTTTCATAAACGACTTCCTGACACAGAGTAGTAAGCAGACACTGTCAATAATAATCAGTTAAATAATGCGCGAACACACTTACTTTTGTTTAGTTCATGTATTAAATTCCTTCTCATACAGAATCTCATCAAGATGGCGACTAGCTCAACAATACCTGAAGCACCAAGATTACTTATATCATGTGATATTTGTGGACCACTTCCTAGAGCCAGAGGTGGTGTTAAGTACATTATTGGATTCTGTGATGTGTTTACAAAATATGTTAAACTATATCCTATGAAATCAGCAACTGCAAGAGCTGCCGCAGTAAAGTTTGTAAATGACTACATTCTTGATGCAGGGATTCCAAAATCTATAATCTCTGACAATGCGAAGATATTTACAGGATATTTATGGAGAAAATTAGTATCACAACTAGGAATGAAACAGATATTTACAGATATTTAGGATCTCGACTGAATTTTCGTCGCACCGAGACTTCGAAATTGCTTCACTGCCTTATGGAATTTAAGTTAAGCTCAATTTAATCAGGATAGAACAGTATTGAACTGTGTGAATGTGATAAGCCTGCTTTGTGAATGAAAATTCTCTTAATATACGCATGTTTTTGACTATCCTGATCAGTGGAGCTAAATCAGGCCAGTGTGAGAGAGATTTTTAAATTTTAGATTCCACAAAAAATATTAAATTTGGCGACCGTGACAGGACCAATTGCCTGGACTATTCTCATTCCCGCCTGTGGTTAACCGCAGGTTTCCTAAATCGCCTGTGTTCTTCCCATTCCTCTTCCCTTGTAAAAAAATTTAATATTTTTTAATCCCATAAGGCAGTGAAGCAATTTCGAAGTCTCGGTGCGACGAAAATTGTCAGTCGATCTCCTAAAAACAGTTGTAATAATGATTAACTTTCGGTGATCACATGGGGAAGACTGGAGATCTGCTGGTAAGACTGTGTTAGCCTATTTATTTGAAGTAATAAACTGGATATCTTGAGCATACAAAACGGGAGGTTCGTCCAGTGTAAATCAGACATTCCCCACTGATCCCGCGCAACACAGCGTAGTAAGCAAACACTGTCAATAATAATCAGTTAAATAATACGTGAACACACTTACTTTTGTTTAGTTCATGTATTAAATTCCTTCTCATACAGAATCTCATCAAGATGGTGACTAGCTCAACAATATATATATATATATATATATATATATATATATATATATATATATATATATATATATACATCTTCCTTCTTTCCCGACTAATCGGCAAGCACCCCTTCATTCTTTTCATAAGAGAAAACAGATAGCAGAGAAGCTATTCCATGGAGTAAATGGACGCTCCAAGGAATAATAGGGCTTGAAACTACTTTGCATTGATAATCATCGTATATTAAAGTTTAGGAATCGGTGAGATAAGAAGAGATATTTCGAGATAAGTACTGAGGTATATAATTTATAAAGTTTCTGAAAATATCGCGGAGAGACCGCTGCAAGAGACATTACAAGCTCTCGCCAACTATTTCTTTAAATAATGCTGTTACGATTTTTTGCAAAAGTAATGGTAATTTCTCATTGTCACTGATTTTAGTTAACTTCAAATTTTCATACGGGACTGCATTTTTCCTTTACAATAACATTCAAAAGTATAATTAACAGTTGCTACAAGGATGAAACCATTTTTTACTGTAAAAGTAATATTTCTGCAAACCCTTTACCTTCAGACACTCTCCTTTTTACTGTAAATAGTCATTTCTAAAGGGACCAAAGTTATTCACACTCTATTTTTCATTCGCTTTTAAATCGCTTATGCGTGTTTATTTGTGCTATTTGTGTTTACCTGCATTTGCATGTTTTCTTATTGCTGTGCTGTGTGCATTATTTTCCTGTGACGCTCAAACACGCGCGTTATGCAGGATCGGCATTACATTAGCAAACAATAACCCATCGCGGTTTGTCTGGTGCGTTGGGTGAAATATTTTTAGGGGATTTTTTTTATTTTGACAGACGTGTGAATACTCCTCACGTTTTATGAGCCTTGCCTGCGTGTGTGAGCGTAATATTCAGTTAATCCCGGGAAAAATTAAATATTCTTGGTTTCTTTCAGTTAGTAAATATACTCGGAGTAGTGAAGCAACTTAAATAACTTAATAAAAGCAAGTCTTCTGGTCCAGACTGTATACCAATTAAGTTCCTTTCGGAGTATGCTGATGCATTAGCTCCATACCTAACAATCATATACAACCATTCGTTCGACGAAAGATCCGTACCCAAAGACTGGAAAGCTGCACAGGTCATACCAATATTCAAGAAAGGTAGTAGGAGTAATCCAATAAATTACAGGCCCACATCGTTAACGTCGATATGGAGCAGGATTTTAGAACATATATTGTGTTCGAACGTAATGAATTACCTCGAAGAAAACGATCTATTGACATACAGTCAACATGGGTTTAGAAAACATCGTTTCTGTGAAACACAACTAGCTCTTTTTTCACATGAAGTTCTGAGTGATATTGACAAGGGAGTTCAGATCGATTTCGTATTCCTGGATTTCCGGAAGGCTTTTGACACTGTACCACACAAGTGGCTCGTAGTGAAATTGCATGCTTATGGACTATCGTCTCAGTTATGTGACTGGATTTGCGATTTCCTGTCAGAGAGGTCACAGTTCGTAGTAATTGACGGAAAGTCATCGAGTAAAACAGAAGCGATTTCAGGCGTTCCCCAAGGTAGTGTTATAGGCGCTTTGCTGTTCCTTACCTATATAAACGATTCGGGATACAATCTGGGCAGCCGTCTTCGGTTGTATGCAAATGACGCTGCCGTTTATTGAATAATAATGCCATTAGAAGATCGAAACAAATTGAAAAAGCATTTAGAAAAGATATCTGAATGGTGTGAAAATTGGCAGTTGACCCTAAATAACGAAAAGTGCGAGATCATCCACATGAGTGCTTAAAGGAATTCGTTAAACTTGGGCTACACGATGAATCAGTCTAATCTCAGACCCGTAAATTCAACTAAATACCTAGGTATTACAATTACGAACAATTTAAATTGGAAGGAACACGTAGAAAATGTTGTGGGGAAGGCTAACCAAAGACTGCGTTTTATTGGCAGGACAACTAGAAAATGTAACAAATCTACCAAGAAGACTGTCTACAGTACGCTTGTCCGTCCTCTTTTAGAGTACTGCTGCGCGGTGTGGGATCCTTACCAGATAGGACTGACGGAGTACATCGAAAAAGTTGAAAGAAAGGCAGCACGTTTTGTATTACCGCGAAATATGGGAGAGAGTGTCACAGAAATAATACAGGATTTGGGATGGACATCATTAAAGGAAAGGCATTTTTCGTTCCGACGGAATCTTCTCACGAAATTCCAGTCACCAACTTTCTCCTCCGAATGCGAAAGTATTTTGTTCTCACTGACCTACATAGGGAGAAACGATCACCACGATAAAATAAGGGAAATCAGAGCTCGTACAGAAAAATATAGGTGTAAAGTCTTTCCACGCGATATACGAGATTGGAATAATAGAGAATTGTGAAGGTGGTTTGACGATGCCTCTACCAGGCACTTAAATGTGATTTTTCGAGCATCCATATAGATATAGATGTAGATCAGAGGGTATGCATCGTGGTTCCTTTCACTTTCATTAATCAGCACCGTCATTTCCGGTTAGGTTAATATTCGAGGAGGCCTGTTTCGTCACATCCTCCAGTGACAGGTCACTTCTCGTGGTGGCACCATTTTGTTGTTCAAAATACTGGTTTTTAAATAAGAGACTGGTTGAGGTGAACGCTTGCATAGACAACGCCACAATATCTTTCCCGAAACTGCTGCTAATAAACTCTATGTTGTGCTGTAGCGTGACTGAGAGTATTACGATTAATTTTTGATGTAAGGCATTATCAGTGTGAGGTTGTGAACAGCTGTTTTCTACTGACACACCAGAATGCAGCGATGTGTGCTACTGGCGCACCAACATGCAGCGATAAATTACACAGTAATTTTCCCGGATTTCCTTGGAGGCCGCCTCTAATTTGCACACCATCACTGGCGACCAGAGCCTGCTTTCCCGCGCCAAGATGGACACAGCTCTTGCGCCGTACACAAACACCGTGTACTATACCTCAGTTACCTGTTCAGTGTCATCTGTTACCGACAAGATTGTAACTGAATTCTATAAGGGTACGGACTTTCTCACCAAACAATATTACAGAGAGCCGGCAGGAGTGGCTGAGCGGTTCTAGGCGCTACAGTTTGGAACCACGCGTCCGCTACGGTCGCAGACTCGAATCCTGCCTCGGGCCTGGACGTGTGTGATGTCCTTACGTTAGTTAGGTTTAAGTAGTTCTAAGTTCTAGGGGACTGATGACCTCAGACGTTAAGTCGCATAGTGCTCAGAGCCATTTGAACCATTTTGAGTATTACAGAGAGTCTGCCAGCCCTAAGTACGAAGACATCAACTCTCGCACGGAATCTTCAAAAGCCAATGATATACAGGGTGATTCAAAAATAGTACCACAACTTTAAAAATGTGTATTTAATGAAAGAAACATAATATAACCTTCTGTTATACATCATTACAAAGAGTATTTAAAAAGGTTTTTTTTCACAAGTTCAGAGATGTTCAATATGGCCCCCTCCAGACACTCGAGCAATATCAACCCGATACTCCAACTCGTTCCACACTCTCTGTTGCATATCAGGCGTAACAGTTTGGATAGCTGCTGTTATTTCTCGTTTCAAATCATCAATGGTGGCTGGGAGAGGTGGCCGAAACACCATATCCTTAACATACCCCCATAAGAAAAATCGCAGGGGGTAAGATCAGGGCTTCTTGGAGGCCAGTGATGAAGTGCTCTGTCATGGGCTGCCTGGCGGCCGATCCATCGCCTCGGGTAGTTGACCTTTTTCGTAGGACTCTCCATACAGTTGATTGTGGAATTTGCAGCTCTGTGCTACCTCTGCGAGTCGATTTTCCTGGGCTGCGAACAAATGCTTGCTGGATGCGTGCTACATTTTCATCACTCGTTCTCGGCCGTCCAGAACTTTTTCCTTTGCACAAACACCCATTCTCTGTAAACTGTTTATACCAACGTTTAATACACCACCAATCAGGAGGTTTAACACCATACTTCGTTCGAAATGCACGCTGAACAACTGTCGTCGATTCACTTCTGCCGTACTCAATAACACAAAAAGCTTTCTGTTGAGCGGTCGCCATCTTAGCATCAACTGACGCTGACGCCTAGTCAACAGCGCCTCAAGCGAACAAATGTACAACTAAATGAAACTTTATAGCTCCCTTAATTCGCCGACAGATAGTGCTTAGCTCTGCCTTTTGTCGTTGCAGAGTTTTAAATTCCTAAAGTTGTGGTATTCTTTTTGAATCACCCTGTACGTAGATACATATTTGGTCTTCTGCTTTGTGCGTTGTCTAGTAAGATAACAATTTAGAATGCAGAGTACTTCCAGATTTTCTCGCCATCAAACCCTCTTGCAGTGACTACTCGCCCTACATTTTAGTGACGGAAAGAAAATTGCTACACCAACAAGAAGTTTGTGACATAAACGAGAGTTGATAGGCGTGTTTCTATACCTGAAAGATGATGTGTACTCAGTTTTCGTGCCTGCTCATAAGAACTGCGCAAGTAACGTCAGTATGAGGACGCAAAGCAGGTTTGCTTTCAATACTCTCCGTGTCGGTCGTGAGCGTTCGTTACCTCTGTGACTGGACGTGGTGAATTGATGTTAGTCAAGAATGCCTTTAAGGCTACAAATACACCATTACCAACACCTCACCAGGTTTGAACGAGGTCGTGTAATACGGCTACTGGAAGCTGAATGTTCCGTCTGCTTTACTGCAGAAACACTTGGCAGGAATGTACACACGGTACATGATTACTGGCAGCGGTGTTGACGAGAATGTGCTGTCGCAAGAAGGCTGGGCTCCGGACGGTGACCTGGTACTTCCGGGAGGGAAGACCGTGGTTTTCCGGCGTGTGGCTATGGCGAATCGTACTGCATCTGCAGCAACAATTTGATCAGCAGTTGGCACCACAGTGAGTTTTTTTCACGCCTGTTACGTTAATGATCTGATACCTACAATACAAAAAAGACCTTTTTTAACTACACAGTACTAATATTTAACAATGTAAGTAATTCAGAGACCCTGCTATCCGGGCAAGTACACCGGGTAGGGACCGTGTCTCTTCCGGAAGTTCACCAGGGATTTATTGGGCTTAAGAAGTTTTAATTTGATTCACTCTTTGACGTACGGCAAGAAGCCGTAAACCCTTCGTGCTGTTGTGAACAATCCCCATTGTGACTGCATTTTTTCATAAAAAGCAGTTTCATTTCTATAGAATTCTGAAAATTCCTTCCCATGATATTTGCTACTTTAATGAAGTCGGGCTTACTCAGCAAACATGTGGCAGCCCTTTGCCTTTTAATTAAGCCAACTGGGCATAAGCCGATTATAGCTGCCGAGACATCTGTTGGTGTAGTGCCAAAGGTCCCAGTTGGTTGTACTACTATATTTCTTTGAATTCGCCTGACTGGCAAACACAGCCAGACGAGCCTCAGCCTGTGGGCCCAGACACTCGCCCCATACCCCATGATCGATGTAAGAAGATGGCAGATATTAATAACATTTGGAGGAAGAGGAGACCTCCTGTGAACTACACTTATAAGTTTATTATACAAAGCAATAGTTTTGTTACTTACTTGCTCGATTGTGTGTCTAAGGTCATCCTCTGGTCGAGGTGGATACCCAGGTATTTTGCAAACGTTTGACATCTGATTATGTCATACTTAATTTTACTAATTGGTTCTCGTACAATTTTACCGTTAAAAATAATATAACTTGACTTGGAAGGTGCAACTGCCAATTTTGACCTCTGTCACCAGTCCTTTCATAATGTCGTAGCTGCCTTTACTAGTACCTCTATTCGTCTTCTGCACCAGGACAAGAAGGTCGTTCGCATAGGCAAACGCCCTTAACACAGCTGCCTTTTCCTGCAAACTAGCCACAAGTGACTCAACGAACTGTTACAAATCGGTTGCGTGAAGGACAGCTCCGAGCCAGACGCTCTGTAGCGTGCGTACCACTGACCCCAAACCACCGCCATTTGCGACTTCATTGGTGTCAAGCGAGAGCTCGTTGGAGGGCAGAGTGGAGGTCTGTTGTCTCTCCGGATGAAAGCTGGTTCTGCGTCGGTGCCAGTGACGGCAGTGTGTTGGTTAGAAGGAGAACAACTGAGGGTCGAGGTCGAGGGTGCGATGTCACATGACTGCAGGAGGCACTCAAGTAGTTATCCCACACACCCAGACTGCAAATCAGTAGTCAATCTGGTGATTCGACCTGCTGTGCTGCCACTCATGAACTGCATCCCACAGGGTGTTTTCCAACAGGATAACACTCGTCCACATAGCGTTACTTTAACTCAACATGCTCTACAGAGTGTCGAGATGTTGCCTTGACCTGCTCAGTTACCAGATCCAGATCTGTCTCCAGTCGACCACATGCGGAACATCATCGGCCGACAACTCCAGCTTCTTCCAGAAACAGCACTAACCGTACTGTATTGACCGACCAAGTGCATCAGGAATGGTGCTCCAACTCACAAACTGACATCTGGCACCTATACAACAGAAAGCATTATGGCGTTTACAGTGGTTATTAACATACCAGCATTTCACATTTGCAATGGTTTATCTCGCGCTTATAATAACCCGTTGTCTTCCAATGTTACCTAGACAAATACATTTCCGAAATTTCATTATTCTACATCAACTACACTCCTGGAAATTGAAATAAGAACACCGTGAATTCATTGTCCCAGGAAGGGGAAACTTTATTGACACATTCCTGGGGTCAGATACATCACATGATCACACTGACAGAGCCACAGGCACATAGACACAGGCAACAGAGCATGCACAATGTCGGCACTAGTACAGTGTATATCCACCTTTCGCAGCAATGCAGGCTGCTATTCTCCCATGGAGACGATCGTAGAGATGCTGGATGTAATCCTGTGGAACGGCTTGCCGTGCCATTTCCACCTGGCGCCTCAGTTGGACCAGCGTTCGTGCTGGACGTGCAGACCGCGTGAGACGACGCTTCATCCAGTCCCAAAAATGCTCAATGGGGGACAGATCCGGAGATCTTGCTGGCCAGGGTAGTTGACTTACACCTTCTAGAGCAAGTTGGGTGGCACGGGATACATGCGGACGTGCATTGTCCTGTTGGAACAGCAAGTTCCCTTGCCGGTCTAGGAATGGTAGAACGATGGGTTCGATGACGGTTTGGATGTACCGTGCACTATTCAGTGTCCCCTCGACGATCACCAGTGGTGTACGGCCAGTGTAGGAGATCGCTCCCCACACCATGATGCCGTGTGTTGGCCCTGTGTGCCTCGGTCGTATGCAGTCCTGATTGTGGCGCTCACCTGCACGGCGCCAAACACGCATACGACCATCATTGGCACCAAGGCAGAAGCGACTCTCATCGCTGAAGACGACACGTCTCCATTCGTCCTTCCATTCACGCCTGTCGCGACACCACTGGAGGCGGGCTGCACGATGTTGGGGCGTGAGTGGAAGACGGCCTAACGGTGTGCGGGACCGTAGCCCAGCTTCATGGAGACGGTTGCGAATGGTCCTCGCCGACACCCCAGGAGCAACGGTGTCCCTAATTTGCTGGGAAGTGGCGGTGCGGTCCCCTACGGCACTGCGTAGGATCCTACGGTCTTGGCGTGCATCCGTGCGTCGCTGCGGTCCGGTCCCAGGTCGACGGGCACGTGCACCTTCCACCGACCACTGGCGACAACATCGATGTACTGTGGAGACCTCACGCCCCACGTGTTGAGCAATTCGGTGGTACGTCCACCCGGCCTCCCGCATGCCCACTATACGCCCTCGCTCAAAGTCCGTCAACTGCACATACGGTTCACGTCCACGCTGTCGCGGCATGCTACCAGTGTTAAAGACTGCGATGGAGCTCCGTATGCCACGGCAATCTGGCTGACACTGACGGCGGCGGTGCACAAATGCTGCGCAGCTAGCGCCATTCGACGGCCAACACCGCGGTTCCTGGTGTGTCCGCTGTGCCGTGCGTGTGATCATTGGTTGTACAGCCCTCTCGCAGTGTCCGGAGCAAGTATGGTGGGTCTGACACACCGGTGTCAATGTGTTCTTTTTTCCATTTCCAGGAGTGTATTTTTCGGTGTTGTGATTTTTTTTCCGTCAGTGTAGTTGTAAATACGTCTCCCGTGGAAGACTAGCGTGCCTCACCTATCTTACAAGTTGAGTGAGCAGCGTCTTTCTGACTCTGCTCGAACACCTGCTTCCTATTCTTGCTACGCGACGCGTTACTCATCCCCCTTCACCATCACCTGCTTGGCGTTCCAATACAGCCTAATTGTTGCGAATAATACTTTCATACCCTGTTCTAAGTAACTGGGCTGGTGAATCCAGTGAAGGTACAACCTCGACAGTAAAGTAACAAATAAATATAAGCTCAATTACAAGAACTTCTACGGCAGTCCATACTACACGTATTGAGTTGAGATATTCTACTGACAATACTGGGCCATGTACTACTGTATACTTCGAAATGCATGACGATCTTCGTGACTAAGAAACATTTGCAAATAATCGACGTCTGCGTTGTGTAAGCCTCCTTACGCTTTGAGGCGCCTAAGTATTTGGGTACAACTATCACCCTCCCTCATATCCTGTTCCAGTTGCGAACAGTGTGCGGGAAGAACGTCTGTAGACAAGTTCTGCATCAGGTATACAGCCCCATCGGCTCAAAAATTTTCAAGACTGCGTTAATAGCATTAATACAAAAAAGAGAGAGAGAAGTTACGAGAATGGTTTTAATGCTTGAGGTGCTCTACATAGTTTCTCCACATTTGAGCACAGCGCACAGCACGTTCATACGACCATGTGAAACTGTCAGAAATGTTTTTCTTCGGGATGTTTCTGGTCTCGACAATCACGTTGGCTCTAATTTCGGCTATATCGTCATGTGAATTACTGCACTTCGTTCCGGTAGGTTTGTATTGATAACACCAATGATTTTTTCCAGAAAAGAATCGTCCGTGTTTTGCATTTCGTCAAGTCACGTAAGGCGTCAACACCACTTTGTTTTTGTTGAAGAGTCAAGTTTGATTTTTTCTAGAAAAGAATCGTCCGCGTTTTGCATTTCAGTCACGCCACGACAGGCGTCAACACCACTTTCTTTTTGTTCAGGAGTCAAGCTGTCAAGTACAAACTTTCTACACACCTCTCCATTCTTCAAAAAATTCTGGAAAATGCCCTGAACGCTTGATTTAAAGATGTTCAGTTCGTTGCTCCGTTGCGATTTGTGACACAACAGCATTGACCCACTACGGACGCACCTTCAATACTTAACACTAATTTTCACAACTGACTGGTCGAATGCACATCTGTTGTTTACATTTGTTAGTTCAAGCTAACACCGTAGTCACTCCGCTTATACGCCAGGAATAATGTCAGTCTCGGAAATTTTTTGACGGATGGGGCGTTTCTCACATTTTATCGTCGTGTTCATTTTGCAAGATGCCTGTGGTAGGAATTAATATGTTGCTTGATACTTCTCGGAATGTGCTTTTGCCAAGACAGGTAGCAGTAAAACCTTTCATGAGACAAACCGCCTTTCCGTAACGCCTGCCAATGGCGTCTCAGTGACGCTCTCGTGATTAAGAAACTAACATTTGATTATTTGCACTGCTCTTCATTGGATCTGCTCTAATTTCTTTAATAATCGTACCTAATAAGGGTCCACGACTGTCTAAGAGTATTCAAGAAGCGGTCGCACCGCTGTTTAGTAAGCTAAAACTTCCGTGGACAAATTACATTCAAAAACGTATCTGGTATATCCTGACCTTCCTGATAATTTTATGTGATCGTTTCAATTTAGATTGCTTTTGATACATACTCTTAGATACTGAATATTTGGGACCGTTTCCAATGATTACTCGTCAATCGTGTAATCGAAGAGTAGTGGATTTTCCGCCTATTTACCCACGATACGTTTAAGCTGCTAGTCACCGTACCAACCAACCATCAACCGTTTGCAGGCCTGCCTCCATGTCGCTATAGTATTACTACAAAATAACTGCAGTTGAGCAGCATTGGGCATGGTCAGACCTCTTGTATGGGTAATCCCAATGGTACAACGCCACGTGCTGTTAGCTCCTTTCTCTTTGCATTTCCAGGTAAGGGAAGTAGAGGTCGTGGCGTAAAGTTACTGATCCAGTTTCCTGGAGTTATTTTCAAACCTCTCCGCCGTGTCTCATGAATTGACGGCATGTGATACTGTTGATGGTGATTCATCAGATGGAGACGTTAAGGTGGGCGGTGTGTGTCCAGCACAAACAAACATGACACCACACTAAACACACTCATTACACTCATCTATATTTTTCAGATGCATTTGAACACACAACTCTCACGCACCGTGAAGGAAAGGTGCCACTGTGTACGATGAAAAGTAAAAAACTTCAGAATTAGGCAGCGGAACTTCCCCGTCGAGGTAGCCCTATTGACGATTGCCATACGACTTTACTTTTTTTGCTACAATATTCTGATTTCCGACTTACCTATTTAAAATATCCAGTCTGGTGTATACATGCAATAATGGAACCGTATGTTCAGAAATCGTCTATGTTCTAATATAGATGATGCAATAAAGGCAGCTTTGAATTTACGCCGTGTGTCGAGGTTTGTACAGTGGTGCTCCCTCGCCATTACATTGTCATGAAGAAGAAATTAGCTTGATGTTAGGTGTAACGTAAACGAGATGCAGTTATTGTGGAAAGGTTTATAGACACATAGTTACTTGCTCATTTCTATCATGCCAACACTATTTTCATTTCAGGAGTCCCGTAACAACTGTAATGAGAAATTGGCATGAAACAATTTTCTGCGCTGTTGTATGTATCTTTGAAGTAAATACAAGTAAAAATTTCATTTTTCCTGGGTGAAACTGCGACTGAAAAATAAACAATACGACAAATTGTTTTTTAAATTTCCTCTTGTTTTTCGCTAACGTTCTGTGCTTCCAGGCTGTGCGGTAAGTCCCTCAATAATCTAGAAAATATTCGTTTCCTTTGATGTTGCTTTACCATGCACCATTTAGTTATTGTACGCCGATTACGTCCACAGTTCACTGAGTGCTGTTTATTCTTATTACCCTCGAGTGGTTATCAAACAAAGATCCATGGTACTTACGTTCTTGGCAAGCCTTAATGTTCCCGTCCAAATCTTGTTCATCAGATCCGGCAACTAAACACTCTTTCTTTGCCGAATTTGTTTCGAGGCCCCACTTCTTACATTCTTCAAGTTTCCTAGTTATGTACCTAGTGTCCAAGCATCTACGATAGACAACACTACGTCATCTGCAAACAATACTTTGTCACCATACTATAAGGAAATTGCAAGGAGTTTTCACGTACAGGGGGAATGAGATATACCATGTGATCAGTATTGTAGAGAGACAAAAATGGTTCAAATGGCTCTGAGCACTATGGGACTTAACATCTGAGGTCATCAGTCCCCTAGAACTTAGAACTACCTAAACCTAACTAACCTAAGGACATCACACATATCCATGCCCGAGGCAGGATTCGAACCTGCGACCGTAGCGGTCGCGCGGTTCCAGACTGAAGCGCCCTTAACCGCGTGGCCACTCCGGCCGGCTGTAGAGAGACAGACAATGCATCACATCCTACGTTACTGAGCATGGTAGTTACCCCTATAATTATTTTTATTACGTTTATGATTTCAAGTACTCCTAATTTTTAGGAAAAGTCACATATGAAAACTGTTATTTTATATTTAACAGTTATTTACATACTCGCTAAGGGAAGTGACCTAACAACGGCCAAATTGCGGCTCTTTAGCCTTTTGATTAAATAAATTTAACAATTAATAAAGTTTAATTTAAGGGTTTAATATAGTTGATGTTTATAGCAAGGTCATTGTGTTGTACAGTCTTTTCATTGTGTGAAGTATGTGGTGGTTGCTGCTGGTGACATTGCGTAAGGAATTATTGGAAATGATGTTATAGCGAAAAGGATGCAGGATGTCTACGAGCAGGGAAAGTATAGAGAGGATGTGAGTGTTAAAAGATGCATTGGATGACAGCTGTGTAAGGTTGCAGCCTTCATTTGGCATCGGGTGGCATAGAGCAGGTTATGTTGTTCGGAGATGCATGCAAGCACGGTCTTCTTGGCAGACGTGCTGGAGTGTATGCAGCTATCCGCACTGCTATAAATACAGAGGCTATTCCGGACTTCAAGGGAGTACGCAAGGTATGTACGTCTCACGGTAAAGATGTTAAATTAAAAAATGAATTGTGTCACCTGGACGTCATTCCTACTCGTCTGGAGTAGTGACCGTATTAATGCCTGTGTGGCTATTTGCGCTGTAATTTTTGCTTGACAGTACGAAATAATCGAAACTGCAATTGGCAATAAATGATGTTTTTGAGTGCTTTCGGCCCTATTCCACATGAAATTAGTAAACTTTTCTTTGTCTCGAAGTCCCCAGAGGCAGCATTTCTCAGTTTTACTGTGTACTTCAAATTAGTATAGGAACTCTTTACAGCGACGCCTCAAACACATTTTTACCTAAAACTTGTAAACAACAGCACCACTGTTGTAGATATCCGCAGTCCCGCTCGCTACCTCCTCATGAGGAAGAAATCGCTCTCACCTGCTTCGTGAGATCCCGGCAGGATGATGGTGTCGTCTCGGAACCAGGAGGAGACGGAGACGTCGTCCCGGACGAAGGGCGGGATGACGCAGCGCAGCACCGCCGTGTTGCCCAGCAGCGCATGCGAGCGGTACACCTGCACCTCGTAGTCCTGCCGCACCACTGCAACAGAAGATGCAAGTCCGCGTTACGGCCGAAACGTCGAAGGATAATCATCTAGCTACCACTCCAACTGCACGCCAGACTTACACAGATATCATAGTCTTCCTGTCGTCTATCATCTGGAGTGTTCTAAATGTATGGAGTTAAAGTCATATGGGCGGCAGAGGATGATAGGCTGAATATTTTGAGATCAGGAATCAACGCTCTGAAATGAATATTTCAGACGGTACGAGGTGCTGAATAAACAATGCGTGTGAGGCACGTGGTTATCAATTGCTTACGTTTTATCATAACCAACATCGCAATATCAACGCAGAGCTGTATCGAGACGATACTACGCCCCTGGCAGAAATGCAAAGATGCCCCCCCCCCTCCACCTCCCCTCCCCCCCGCCCCCCAACCGAGGAACTTTCTGCAATTATTTCTAAGCTTGAACGAACGACACTTCCACGGAGACTTGTCCAAGAACTATATCCAGAACTAACTTTTCACTACGCAGCGGAATGTGCGCTGATATTAAGCTTCCTGGTAAAAGAACTGTGTGCGGACCGAGACTCGAACTAGGGACCTTTGCTTTTCGCGGGCAACCGTCTGAGCTACCCAAGCACGACACCCGCCACTTCCTCACAGCTTCGCTTCTGCCAGTACCTTCCAAACTTCACAGAAGCTCTCCTGCGAAACTTGTAGAAGTAGCACTCCTGGAAGAAAGGATACTGTGGAGACATGGCTTAGCCACAGTCTGGGAGATGTTCCAAGACTGAACTTTTCACTCTGTGTTGGGTTGAGTTGACAGGAAACTTCGTGGCTGATTAAAACTGTGTGCCAGACCGAGACTCGGACGGGGCATGAGTCGTGCCTGGGTAGCTCGGTTGGTTGAGCGCTTGCCCCCAAAATGCAAAGATTGCGATTTCGAGTCTCTTATCCGGTACACAGTTTTGATCTGCCAGAAAGGTTCAAGAATTGCATGTGGTAAATGTTTGGCACAGTCTCAGCAAAGAAACGTAAGACTTTCAGCTTATTTTTAGATGAACATAGTATACACCTAATGGTTTATAGAAGCAATGTTGTTATTCCTGAATTCTTCTTTATTTACACAGCAGCGAAGCTTGACAGCAGATAAAGTACTGCTTGTAAGAGCCTAGAAGAAGATCTCACCCGGTTAATTCTTAAACCATCTTCCCCTCCACCTCCGCCCTTGCCGACTGCCTACCTCACACCTCTTCCTCCCTTCTACAGAGAAAGTGGTAAATGATAGTGTTAGCACTTTGGTGGTCCCCGGGATATGTACGTAGACGTGCAAGCAGATGTAAAAACAAGTTATACGATGAGAGTATCTGTTCTCGAAAGAACAGGTAGTATTGATGACCGTGCAGCTTCTCTAGAATAAATGATAATTAATTGAATGCCATTTTTTCCATTGCTAGTCTGCTTTTGATGTCCTTATTGCCCAGTCCGTTATTGGTTATTTTACTGCCTAGGTAGCAGAATTCCTTAACGTCATCGACTTCGTGACCATCAATTCTGATGTTAAGTTTCTCGCTGTTCTCATTTTTACTACTTCTTACGTACTTAAGAAGTTCTTTGAATAGTATAAAAAATGGGTTTTGAAAATTAATTCTAAGCAGACGGACACCTTATTAAAGTATGTAAAGAGTTTAGGTACCTGGGTAGGATGCTATCACCTGTAGGACACCCGCAACAAAGAAGGAGCGAAATGTTTGGAAATATGCATTGTCCTAATTGGAAGAAATTTATCTCTGTAGACAGAAACCTGTGAGAAACTGGATATTTAAGACGCAGAGAGATGGCTGGCTCATGCCTCGACTGGAATTAGAGGAGATAATGAGAGGCCGTGAGGGCGAGGATTGATCAGTACGCGCCAGTCAAATGGCCTTAGAAATGAGCACTGCGAAGAATACGGCAGAGTATCGAGTTTTGTACCTAGAGGATAGTGTACCTAGCGGCACACGAAATTTTGTGGTCGGTAGTTCAGTCTAGTAAATAGAATCAGATGAAGAAATGTGCACTAGAGATAGCGGTAAGCAGTTTCTGCCATGTTATACAGTTTTTGTTGATGTTAAACATGAGGTCTAAGATAACAGCAGTTGAGTGCTGTGTAATATGTTACAGCTGTTTGGAAAAAATTGTCAGTTTTTCAGTTGCAGAATTTTACGATTAGTAAAACGATATATTTTTTTAGAACTATTTATATAATAAGTGGACAGTTAAGCCATTCTTTTTCGGTCGAGCACCATCTTGTACCGCAAAAGAGACGAAACATTTCTACCATGGAACATTTTATTTTCGCAAATGAACTGAGATCCTTTTCGTCGTAACAGATTTACCGGTCTTGGAAATGGAAATTTTTGTTAGTTTTCAGCAATTCCTGTTTATAAATCTATTTTGCTTGTAACTGGTTTTTGATAATACTTATCGTTACTGAGTATTGCTGCATAGTAGATTAATAATAGAACGGATAGACAGCACTGACAAGATTTTCTCGACTGCAGCGCTCTTAACTTTGAATAGAACACTTGTTCCTGGGTACATAATCATGTTATACCTTGGAACATGTTTTCACATTTGGAAGAATCTTAATTTTCAGGTGTAATGTTTTTTAATTTCAGAAAGAGACTGCAGCCCATAAGAATTGAACGCTATCATTTAAAAATAGATTAAGAAAATGTATTAAACTATTATATGGCAGGGTAAAGACGAAAGACTGGAAAAGGCACTGAGGTACAATCCTGTCCCCTACTGAGCGAAAGTTACTGGTGAAGCAGTAGTTGCACCTCACATATAAGCAACATGTGTAAGCAGTGGCTCCAAGGGTTCTGAACCAACAGCTCAGTTTTGTCAATGGATTGTGTTGTAATTTCTGCAAGGGAACCGTAGCACGCCACTTTGAATAGTTGTCAAAACGTAAGTTATTATTATTTATACTGATGATGGAGGAGAGAGAAAGAAAAGGAAAGAGAAGGAACTGTTAACATCAGCTGCATTTGGACGTTATGTGGAACCAGAGACGACGACTGAAACAGTGCTTCGGACCGGAATTCGAATCACTGCGCCATCAGGACACGTGTTTATTGCACGTACTCGGACTATCTCTGTACGCTACCCGGCGGCTGACTCACATTCCCACTTAGCGCCACTATCCGCACTCCCCTCTAGTCCTCCAAGCTCGCTAATTTTTAGATTCCCTCTGGAGGTCGTGCGTAAATGTGCATCTGCAGTGAGGGTTGTAGATTCATTGCCCATCAAGGCGAATAAATTGTATGAGTGCGTGGTGTCCGTTCTTTCGGACATGTCCGAATCAATTATTTGAAAGTGTGGTGTCCATTCTTTCGGACAACCATCGGTGAAGATGTACGTTTACGTTCGACCTCTAGCGGAAATCTAAAAATTAGCGACCATGGTGGACATGGAGGGGAGTGCGGATAGTGGCGCTTAGTGGGAATGTGAGTCAGTCGGGTAGCGTACCGAGGTAGTCCGGCCATTTGCAGTAAACATTGTGTCCGGGTGGCACAGTGCTTAACACAGCTGTCTAGCAAGTAGAGAACCACGAAGTTCTAGCGCCTGTCCAGCACACATTTTTCCTCGTCGCCGCCGATTCCACACAAAGTCCCGATGCAGTTGATGTCATTAGTTCCTGCCTCTTCCTCTTCTTCCTCCCCAATCCCACATAAATTTACATAAAAGACACTCAGTTTTCACTTTCGACCATTGGTTCCTCATCTCAAACTACTTACAGTTGAATCCAGCACCACCTACATAGTTTTGAAGCTAGAGGTATGGAGCTTCCTGTAGACACTCAGAATAAATCAACACTCTGGAAGAGAGTACTAGCTGCAAGTTACAGACTTCAAGGATGGTAACGAGCAATCCTCGTTTAATAATAGCAGTCGGAAGATGCTGAGGCAACACTTATTCCAATAGTGTTCTAAAATAGCGCGGACATGCCGAGAGGTGGTCACTAGAAATTCATACGTTTACAAGGAGGGTTATGTGCGTTGCGTATAACTTCCAAATCATAACTCTTTCTGAAAAATCCTAGAAAATTTTGGTCCTATTTAAAATCTCTTTGCGAGTTCAACCTTTTTTTGAATAATTATTCGAGAAGTTTGTACAGAAACATGAAACACTAAATGGAAAGCCGCAGTCCTTAATTTCATACCGAAAAAATCGTACAAGGTTTTAAGAGACACCACCGTTCAACTTCCACTCAAACTCCCAAATGGAAGCAAGGGAAATATCTGAAAAAGGAGATAGGTGCCAGAAACGCATAAGTTTAGAACCGTGTTTTGCTAGGAGCACTCTCCAGCATTGTCTCATTTCTTAATTTGCTTTTAGAGCGTATCAGTTTTACACGAAATCGAAGCGCGAAAGAGCGGAGGCGCAAAATTATAACTATAACTTCCGCCTGATGTAGGATTCTTGAGCATATTCTAGATTTGAAGACAATGATTCTTCTACAGAATGTGAGTGAGAAAAAAAAAGCTTCTGTCCAAAAGTCAACACGGATTTAGAAAGGGTCGTTAATGATATGCACAAAACTGTCTTAAAACCTCTACATTTTGCGATATACACTATGTGATCAAAAGTATCCCGATACCCCCAAAAACATACGTTCTTCATATTTGGTGCATTGTACTGCCACCTACTGCCAAGTACTCCATATCAGCGACGTCAGCAGTCATTAGACATCGTAAGAGAGTAGAATGGGGCGCTCCACGGAACTCACGGACTTCGAACTTGGTCAGGTGAGTGGGTGTCACTGGTGTCATACGTCTGTACGCGAGATTTCCACACTCCTAAACATCCATAAGTCCAGCGTTCCCGATGTGATACTGAAGTGGAAACGTGAAGGGACACGTACAGCACAAAAGCGTACAGGGCGACCTCGTCTGTTGACTGACAGAGACGGCCGACAGTTGAAGGGGGTCGTAATGTGTAATAGGGAGACATCTATCCAGACCATCACACAGGAATACCAAACTGCATCAGGATCCACTACAACTACTATGACATTAGGTGGGAGGTGAGAAAACTTGGATTTCATGGTCGAGCGGCTGCTCATAAGCCACACATCACGCCGGCAAATGCCAAACGGCGCTTCGCTTGGAGCAAGGAGCGTAAACATTGGACGAGTGAACAGTAGGAAAACGATGTGTGGAGTGACGAATCGCGGTACACAATGTGACTTGGTCTGAGTATGGTGAATGCCCGGTGAACGTCATCTGCCAGCGTGTGTAGCGCCAACCGTAAAATTCGGAGGCAGCAGGGTTATAGTGTGGTAGTGTTTTTCATGGAGGGGGCTTGCACCCCTTGTTTTGCGTGGAACTGTCACAGCACAGGCCGTCATTGATGTTTTAAGCATCTTCTTGCTTTCCACTGTTGAAGAGCGATTCGGGGAGGATATTGCATCCTTCAACACGATCGAGCACCTGTTCATAATGCACGGCCTGTGGTGAAGTGGTTACACGACAATAACATCGCTGTAATGGACTGGCCTACACAGAGTCCTGACCTGAATCCTACAGAAGACCTTTGGGATGTTTTGGAACGCCGACTTCGTGCCAGGCCTCATCGACCGACATCAATACCGCTCCTTAGTGCAGCACTCCGTGAAGAATGGGCTGCCATTCCCCAAGGAACCTTCCAGCACCCGATTGAACGTATGCCTGAGAGAGTGGAAGCTGTCATCAAGGCTAAGGGTGGGCCAATACCATATTGAAGTCCAGCACTACCGATGGAGGGCGCCAGGAACTTGTAAGTCATTTTCAGCCAGGTGTCCGGATACTTTTGATCACATAGTGTATATTGTAGTGCTTCCGAACGCTTGTGACACTGTACCACACTGCAGAATAATAACAAAGACCAGAGAATATGGAATAGTTATTGAAATATATGATGCACTCGATGAGTTTTTGAGTGATAGAATCTAGAATGCTATTGTGTACGGCGAGTGCTCATCACAGAAAAAGGTATCACCAGGACTGACTGAGGGAAGTTCGGTAGGACCTGTCCTGTACTTCGTTTGAAGAATTGGGACTGTTTGCTGACAGCAATGTCATGTCTGGAAAATTATTGCAGGTAGGTATCTGTAGTGGGTGTGATGACGATGTGGAAAGAGTTTATCATTGTTGCTTTCTTTAATCCAGATAAATGTGCTTACCCAGACGGCTACGTTCGAAAATGATACGCTGCCTGACTCAGTTCACGTCGACACAGCTGCAGCGAAGCGAAACGATATGAAACGAAACTAGCAAATAAAGTACGCATTACTCCACTCCATTTTGGTCGGATGCAGCAACAGTGGTTCAGTGTTCTAAAATTAGAAAACAGTCTCTGTTGCAAATGGTTTTTTAATAATGTCGTTATTTTGTACATCGAATGCCGCATTAGACATATTTAAAGGCCACTGTTATGATGAGGTTGAAGTGAAATCCGCAGTAGTCAAATGTGGACATAGGAGAGCCAAACCACGGAGGTGCGAAGACAGGTTGGCGATCACAGTCATGTATCACAGTGACAAACACGCACTGCTCTAGGCCATGTATATGGTGAAGCTTGCTTGTTAACAGAAAGGATTTCAATGTAAATAACACACGACAATTTTATTCACTCGTAAAGCCGGCTATGTAGTTCTAGCTCGTGCACCGTAATTGGATAACGTCAACATTTTATAATAAGAACTATACAAATGACTCAAAATAATTGTGGAAAGACGTCTGAAGAACTTGTGAATCTGAAAACAGATAACGTATTTCAAAAAACACAACAATGTACAGTATTTGACTGTCAGTAGTTGCTGTCAAGCAGTGTTCTTCTATTGGGATACTTTATTTTACAATTTTTCGATACTGTTTCACTATCTCCGTACGCAGTTGGACAGAAGTTTCAGTGGGGACAAAGTAATTACTGACAAATGACTAAGAGAAAATATCTGAGATTTCAGTTCGAGTCCTGTACGGGAAATTTTGAATGGAATTTTACAGACGTTGCTTATCTTGTCTCACAAGAGAGCCAACAACATTTTTATTTTTTATCTAAATTCTTCTCGAGGCCTCTTGGAGGTTACTGATTTGAGATAGGTAGACACACTTGTCCATGCGTGCTACTAAGAGGAATGCTGGTGGTGTGTAAAAAGTATTGTCTAGAAAAAACTTTTAATTATTTCATACAGGGTCTTCGTAAATTCCCTTTAGAAACTTGTAGGACGTGCAGAGGGGAGTGTGAACGTAATATTTTGAATAGGAACCCATGTTCGGAAACGTACCGTTTCCGTTAGACGACAGTTTCAATTCAGATGTTTAACTCATACACTTCTGCTTGAGAAACTGAATTTGGCGTGAAGCAGTACAATTATTATTTAACAGTTCGAAAGGAAACATAACGGAACATCCATTTATCACTTAAACACGTTTCTTTGTGTTAAGACTTAAACATTATGAGTTTACGTAATTACAAACCAAAAACGACGCCAGCACAGTGTACGTACCGAACAGTACAGATGCATTAAAACAGCGGCTCGATTGGTGACCACCAGCGTTGTTACAGACATTGTACCTACAAGGCACGTTCTCGTACACACTCTCCACCCCATGTGGCGTGTCTTCAGTTTCTAGTGCAGCGGCCGGAACTCTTGGACGCATTACACGTTGGAAAAATTACGTCAGAAATCGGCAAGAGCTTCCAAATCATTTGCATCAGTAAGGACGAACGGCAAATAGTGGAATAACGCTTACCGGGGTATTTCATGTCCGTTTGCCACAAGCCCTTACCGTCCTGTGCGCGCGGTCGAGCCACAGGGAGGAGGGGTCCCTGTATGCCGGAGGTTAAATCGGCTTTGGCAGCGCCGCAGCGGTCCTTTAACCAGCCGCAGTAACGAGTATCTACTCGCTCGTGGCCAGCATTCTATTCGGCAGTGAACTTGTAAGGCAAAGGATCTGTAGCATCGCTAGCAGTCTGCTAGCAGTCTTACTGGTAACAGCTGGTTACTGTAAGCAGCTTGCGTGGGGGGAACTTGAGTCCACCACAAAGGAAGGTCGCGATTTGGAAGCGCACTATTGTAAAACCACGCTGTAGCACAGGCTATCGAATTTGTGGTAACTCACTGATAAAAACGTCACCAAAACAGAATTATTAAAACTACAACAGTAAAAATTTTCAGAAAATGTTACTTCGTTTTGAACTTAATTATATCTGGAGTGGTAGTTTGTTTTTTCCAAAACAATGACATGTAGAGGGGATCGTTATCTGAAACTCAGTAATGAGCAAAATATCGTAAAAAATGAGTTGTTCATATTCTTGTCGGATCTAATCATGCACCTAACCATAACGTAGCTTGAACAGTCAAATTTTGACTGTTTTGCGTGCTATTCACACCCATTGATGTTTTGAAAGCGAAGATAGTATGCACCATATTGAATGAAAAATTTCAGGTAGTCATTTACTTTCCTGTCAGCGATTAGCTAAACATAGTTTCTCTTTTAAAAAATTTAAACCGACTTCCAAGGGATGGTCGCAATCAAAAAGGAGCCAATACTATATCATTTGATGCAATTTATTATTACCCGGGACAGATAAACTAAACGTTTGCATGACTGGCCCAGATTTAAAACAAAATAAATAAATAAATAAAGAGAAGATTATTAAATGAGAGAGGCTTTATCTTAAAGGAAAACTCGACACGTTTCTTCTCGTATATGCCCCGTCGAAACCTACATGAACTACAATAGTGCCCATTAGATGACACTACCATCAGCCTTCGAATTGGTCGTGGTTTCCGTAATAGTACCTGTCGTTCCTAGCCTACAAAGAACTCACAGTACGCAAGTGGGTCAGAAAGTATCATGGACATAAGCACTCAAATTAGATTAAATACTTGCGAAATATATGGCCTCTCATGCACGACCTTTGTGGGATTATTCCATTATTATGCGCTGGGAGGCATCCAACAGGTAGAGCTGTATTAACAGCACAGAAGACTTTGCTCTCATAAAAATTGTGGCGTTTTCTCTGTGAGCATGAGTGGCGTAGTTGTTGAACTCACTGCGGTACATGCACATTTTGTAGGATAATCTGGGTTTATGTGAACCGCTTGAATATGTCGAGCTATTGAATGAACCATTTTTTTTTAAATTAAACTGGTTACTAGTATAGATAAAATAAAGTCAATAAAACTAGCTTACGACATTTAGGTGCAGAAATGACGATATACATCAAGTCTGGATACAGAAAGCTTCAAAGTTTTTCCAACATTAGCAAAAAGCTAAAATACATTTTCTATCTCTGTACCTAGCCAGGTTCCAGTCCACTATGATATGAGACCATCCTGGATGGACCATCTAGCACATACGTCAAGAATGGTTAAATTAGGTCAAAACGCTGAGTAATTACACGCGAATAAACGTAAAAAGCATGTGTTCTGCATGCCCTGATACGAACATATAACTCTGTTGTTTATTGGTGTTACGTGACAGGGATAATTTGTCCCTTAGTTTGTGATAAGCGCTCTTTATTTGCGGATACTAACTGATACAACGCTGTTTTACAATGTTTACCTCGATCTCATATATTTGGGTGATACTAATATAATCCTACACGTAGCTGTACGCGTAGAGAAAGTTACGGCTATGAATGATACTATGCACTAGTACGTATTTTATTGATGTCAAGGTGTCTCCTACCAGCCTGGTGATTAGACAGTGTTTGTCTTATTTGATCTGAAGATGGTAGCTGTTTTAGCCGAAACTAGTTATCAATGAACATGAATAATTTTTGCGATCTTGAGTAATAGATGATTATTTGTAAGTATTCGACAACTTTTAACGTTCGTATATCACTAATCTCCAACTTCACTATGTCAGGAAACAACACAAACATACAAAATAGACTTGACTCGCAGATAACTAACTCCGTTTTAGAACATATTTGATAGTTAGCAGATCATTACTTGTTCAAAGATATTTCTAGCAACACAGGGTGACTCCCAACCCCTTAGGCTATTTTTCTGAAGTTATACTGCAGTATTGTCTGACTACTTTGAGATAAGGGTGTAGTGGTTTCCGGTGGCTCCTTACAGAGTAATAATGTAATTACGATTTATTCAGTTTCTTACTCCAATCACCTTTGTTTCTGTGAGAATACTGTTATTTGCAATCACTAAAATGTGCAACACGAAACAAAGAATAAACAACTCGCAGAGACAAAATATACATGTTTGTCAAGCGTGTTTAATCTGTTCTGTGTTGTATGGTACATCACGAAACAGTTGCAGAAACATTCCCTCACAGGTACTGTTCACTACAGAGTGTACAGAGAAGCACCACCGACTCTCTCGCCCGCACAGACACGTTTGGAAACTTTAACCTACCGAGTATAACCTGGAACGTCTATGGATCACTGCAGACGCGTTTGGCGTACCACTTGACCGCCTGCAAGAACTCCAGCTACCAGATCCATGTGAGTATCTTCGCATGCACCTACATGAATAAGTCCACTGGTGTCACGTCTGATGACTAAGTTGACCATGGAACAGGACCCCCATCCACTGATGTGCAGACCGCAATTCCCTT
Organism: Schistocerca serialis cubense; assembly: GCF_023864345.2. Taxonomy (NCBI): domain Eukaryota; kingdom Metazoa; phylum Arthropoda; class Insecta; order Orthoptera; family Acrididae; genus Schistocerca; species Schistocerca serialis. The sequence continues at coordinate 1,253,024,932 of NC_064638.1, read as the reverse complement.
AATAAAAATACTCAATAAATGACCGAGAAGGGAATCTGAAAATTCGTCGGTGGAGCTCGGGACCAGCCTCTGCAGACAGTAGCTACGTCTTTGCTCTTAACGTGCATACAAGCCTTCGAAAGTTCGCTAACCAATTTATTTTTGTTTTCACATCTCTGCCGTCAACCATTCTCACAAGAAATAATCTAATGCAGCGAAATCGGACGACATAGAACGAGATTATGGTGAAAAACCTCCTATTACTATGTAATTACCTTGAAAATATGTTTTCCTCTGCTATTTCTCTCTGTGTTCGGAAGAGGTGCAAACAGTAAAGTTACCTGGTCTCGTGTAACAGTAGTAGATGAAACCAAGTTAATTGCTGAATTTTTACCGGCCACCCGATTCCGCTGTGACATTACTAATTGGAGGTGACTTTTCCCTACCGAGTATAGACTGGGAGGTCTATGCATTCATTGCAGAGGGTGCAGATAGTCCATCTTGCGAACTGCTTTCGAAAGCGTTTTACAATTACTGACTTTTCTTGTTTGAATCATCAGTCTTCTGACTGGTTTGGTGCGGTCCGCCACGAATTATTCTCTTGTGGTTCAAATGGCTCTGAGCACTATGGGACTTAACTTCTGAGGTCATCAGTCCCCTAGAACTTAGAACTACCTAAACCTAACTAACCTAAGGACATCACACACATCCATGCCCGAAGCAGGATTCGAACCTTCGACCGTAGCGGTCGCGCCGTTCCAGACTGTAGCGCCTAGAAGCGCTCGGCCAACCCCGCCCGCTTATTCTCTTGTGCCAACATCTTCATCTCAAAGTAGCACTTGTAACCTACATCCTCAATTATCTGTCGGACTAGTTCCAATCTCTGTTTTCTTCTACAGCTTTCGCCCTCTTCAGCTCCCTCTAGTACCATGGAAGTCATTCCCTCATGTCTTAACAGATGTCCTATCATCCTGTCCTTCTTCTTGTCAGTATTTTCCACATACTCCTTTCCTTTCCGATTATGCGCAGAACCTCCTCATTCCTTACCTTATCAGTCCACCTGATTTTCAACATTCGACTGTAGCACCACATCCACAATGCTTCGATTCTCTTCTGTTCCTGTTTTCCCACAGACCGTGTTTCACTACCATACAATGCTGTGCTCTGAACGTACCTTCTCAGAAATTTCTTCCTCAAATCAAGGCCTATTTTTGATACAAGCAGACTTCTATTGGCCAGAAATGCCCTTTTTGCCAGTGCTAGTGTACTTTTGATGTCCTCCTTGCTCCGTCCGTCGCTGGTTATTTTGCTGCCTAGGTAGCAGAATTCCTTAAGTTCATCTACTTCGTGAACATCAATCATGATGTTAAGTTTCTCGTTCTTGTCATTTCTGCTACTTCTCATTACTTTCGTCTTTCTTCGATTTACTCTCAGTCCATATTCTGTGCTCATTAGACTGTCCATTCCGTTCAGCAGATCATGTAATTCTTCTTCACATTCACTTGGGATAGCAACGTTATCAGCGAATCGGATCATTGGCATCTTTCCGCCTTGAATTTTAATTCCACTCCTGAACCAGTCTTTTACTTTCCATCATTGCTTCTTCGATTTACAGATTGAACAGTAGGGGCGAAAGACTACATCCGTGTCTTACATCCTTTTTAATGCGAGCACTTCGTTCTTGCTCTTCCACTCGTATTATTTCCTCTTGGCTCTTGTACAAATTGTATATTACCCATCCCTCCCTATAGTTTATCCTTATTTTTTTCAGAATTTCGAACATCTTGCACCATTTTACAGTGTCGAACGCTTTTCCATGTCGACAAATCCTATGAACGTGTCTTGATTTTTCTTTAGTCTTGCTTCCATTATCAACTGCAGCGTCAGAATTGCCTCTCTGGTGCCTTTACCTTTCCTAAAGCCGAAGTGATCGTCTTCTAACACCTCTTCAGTTTTCTTGTCCATTATTCGATATATTATTCTTGTCAGCAACTTGAACGTATGAGCTGTTCAGCTCTTGCAGTCTTCGGAATTGTCTGGATGATGCTTTTCCGAAAGTCAGATGGTATATCACCAGACTCATATATTCTACACACCAACGTGAATAGTCGTTTTGCTGCCACTTCTTCCAATGATTTTAGAAATTCTGGTGGAATGTTGTCAATCCCTTCTGCCTTATTTGATCTTAAGTTCTCCAAAGCTTCTTTAAATTCTGATTGTAGTATTGGATCCCCTATCTCTTCTAAATCGGCTCCTAATTTTTCTTCAATCACGTCAGACAAATCTTCCCTTTGATAAAGGCCTTCAATGTACTCTTTCCACCTATCTGCTCTCTCCTCTGTATTTAGCAGTGGACATCTTATTACGCTCTTAACGTTACCACCCTTACTTTTAATGTCACCGTAGGTTGTTTTGACTTTACTGTATGCTGAGTCAGTTCTTCCGACGACCTTTTTTTCGCTTTCTTTACATTTTTCATGCTGCCATTTCGTCTTAGCTTCCCTGAACGTCCTATTTATTTCATTCCTCAGTGACTTGTATTTCTCTGTTCCTGTATTTCCTCGAGCATTTTTGTAAGTCCTTCTTTCATCAATCAGCTGAAGTATTTCTTCTGTTACTCATGGTTTCTTTGCAGTTACTTCTTTGTACCTATATTTTTCTTTTCAACTTCTTTGATTGCCCTTTTTAGAGATATCCATTCCTCTTCAGCTGTACTGGCTACTAAGCTTTTCCTTATTGCTATATCTATAGCCTTAGAAAACTTCAAGCGTATCTCGTCATTCCTTGGTACTTCCATATCCCACTTCTTTGCATATTGATTATTCCTGACTAATCTCTTAAACATCCATCTACTCTTCATCGCTACTACTACCGTAAGTAGGTAATTCGGCAGCCCACATGCAATGGAAGTATCTTAGACCTTGAAGCTATAAAGAGGCCGGACCTTATCTATGGCTACAGTATAGGGACAGGATTATTGATCGTGATGTCATCACAGCAGCTATGTGTTAACGAAAATTAATAAATCAGTCAAGAATGCTAGGAGAGTGTTTCTAGGAGATAAGCAGTTGCTAGCATCTCACTTACACAATGAATTACAGTCATTTAGTTCCAGTATGATGGACATATCAGAAGAATGCTGAAGATTAAATGGGTATATCACATAACTATCGAGGAGGTATTGAATAGAATTGGGGAGAAGAGGAGTTTATGGCACAACTTGACTAGAAGAAGGGATAGGTTGGTAGGGCATATTCTGAGGCATTCATTTCCAGAAATACGACGAGATAATTTTCTAGGTGACAAGTTTTCTAAGCAGTCAAAATGCAGTCTCCTACAATCAGCGTCTCCGCCAATTCATGTATCGTTGGGAGAAATGTATCGCATTGAAGGGAGCAAGTGCAGAGAGGATGTAGTATCATGACATCTGGTCGTAGCTTGCTATTTTGGAGGCGTTAACTAAACCTTGATGACTGTCATTGTGGCGTTTAGTCTGAAGACTGATTTGATGCAGCTCTCTACGTCATTCTATACTGTGCAAGCCCCTTCATTTCCGAATACCTACTGAAATCCACATCTATTTGAACCTTCTTTCTGTGCTCGTCTCTTGGGCTCGCTCCACAACTTTTATCCCCGCTCCCTTCCAACCCCCCACCCCCCACCTCCATTCCAAATTGCTGATCACTTGATGTCTTTGAACGTGTCCCATCAACCAAGCCCTTCTTCTAGTCAAGTTATGCCACAGATTTATTTTCTCCTCAGTTGTGTTAAGTACCTACTCATTATGTAATTCTTCAGGCTTTCATGGCGATCAAATGACATCTTAGATTGAAACTCTCTGGCGGATTAAAACTGTGTGCCGGACCGAGACTCTAACTCGGGACCTTTGCCTTTCGCGGTCAAGTGCTCTACCATGTCTCCGCAATATCCTTTCTTCCAGGAGTGCTAGTTCTGCATGGTTCGCAGGAGACCTTCTGTGAAGTTTGGAACGTAGGAGACGAGGTACTGGCAGAAGTAAAGCTGTGAGGACGGGGCGTCAGTCGTGCTTGGGTAACTCAGTTGGTAGAGCACTTGCCTGCGAAACGCAAAGGTCCCGAGTTCGTGTCTCGGTCCGGCACACAGTTTTAATCTGCCAGGAAGTTTCGTATCAGCGGACACCGCTACAGACTGAAAATCTCATTTTGGAGACATCTTGGGTTGTCGGGTGTTCTGCCGGATATCAGTGTCGTACTTGCACGATAATTCAGTACCGTAACTCGTTACCTTCATCAGGTGCAACCTGAGACCACTCCTCGAGTGGACCTGGTCTAGTATTATATTTGATGTGGTATCACTGTTCACCAGAGTCCCACCGAGAGACTCACTAGTACTGATTGCTGAAAAATTTGTTGGTGCTCTGCTGGACCTGTTCCGGTATACACTGACATCCACGTATTTCCTGTATGGGAACCAATATTACGAGCAAACTGAAGGTGTAGCTATGGGTTGGCCACTGTCTCCTGCGTTTGCCAACATGTTCATGGAGAGATTTGAGGAGAGGGCATTAGAGACAGCGAGATGTAAATCCACATGCTTCTTCAGGTACTTGGATGACACCTTCGTAGTCTGGCCTCATGGAAGGACAGGCTCAGTGAGTTCCTGGAACATCGTAAGTCGTGCCACGCGAATACCAAGTTCACCATAGAGCAGGAGAAGAATGGCTGGCTGCCGTTTCTGGATGTACTAGTAAAAAGGAAAGCATATGGATCAATTGGGCACAGTGTGTATCGAAAACCCACACACACTGAATTATATCTGCAGGCCAGCAGCTGCCACCACCCTGCACAGAAGAACAGTGTTCTTAAGACATTGGTCCACAGAGCACGTGCCTTGTCAAACCAAGAATGTCTACCAACAGAAATAGAGCATCTCAAAACAGTGTTCTGCAAAAATGAATATACACCGAAAGAAATTGAGATGGCACTCCAACCAGCCACAAGTTCCGGAAGCAGAGCAAGATGAAGCAAAGAAGGTGGCGTATTTGCCCTATGCTGGCTCTATTTCTGCCAGAAATAGTAGGATCCTCCGTAAGCACGATTTCAAGTGTGTTTTCTGTCCATCCAGCAAGATCGAGGGATTGGTGGGAAATGTCAAGGACGGCCTGGGTTTATGGAAACCAGGGATTTATAATATATCTTGCCAATGTGACATGTCCTACATTGGCCAGACGACAACAACAGTAGATATAAGGTGCAAGGAACATCAGAGGCACACCCGATTAAGACAGGCAACAAAATCAGCCATTGCTGAACACTGCCTAGAACTAGATGATGCTATGAATTATGAAGAAACCAAGTTTCTAGCACAGACTCCCAGATTTTGGGACAGTGTTATAAGGGAGTCAATAGAGATAAAAGTGACCAATAATCTCATGAACCGTGACACGGGTTACCAGCTAAGTAGAGCCTGGAATCTTGTTCTGGAATTGCTGAAGAAGCAATGGGGACAGCTGCAGCGCTTCACAAACAGAAGAACTGAAGGCATGGACATGGAGAACGATCCCCATACGAAGTTCCAGGCGCACCAGACCGATGATGGAGCGCCCAGGGTCGAGACTGACGGGCGCGGACCGCAGAGGGAACATCTAGAACCGCATCGGACCGAAAATGGAACGGAAACGCTCCAGCAGATCACAGTGAACGGGAGAGGACCTCAGGGGGAATGCCTGGTACCACAGACGGTATTCCAAACGCACCAGACCGAAGATGGAACACACAGGAGCCTGTCTGGCTGGCGCGGTCCGCAAAGAGAACACCCATGAGTGCAGCCGACGGAAAAGGGAACGGCAATGCTCCAGAAGATCGTAGCGAGCGGGTGCGGACCGCAGAGGGAGTGCCTGGTGAAAGGGGAAGGCCGCAGGCATAAATACTGGACTAGGTCCACTCGAGGAGTAGTCTCAGGTAGCACCTGATGAAGGTAACGCGTTACGCTACCGAAATATTGTGCAAGTACGACGCTGATATCCGGCAAAACACCGGACAACCCAAGATGTCGTCTCCTCATTAGTTACGCGAGCTGCCAACCTATCTTCAGTATTCTTCTGTAGCATCACATTTCAAATGCTTCTATTCTCTTCTTCTCTGAATTATTGACCTTTCAAGTTCCACTACACTCCAGAAGCCTTTAGAAAAGACTTCCTAACACTTGAATTCATATTCGACATTAAAAAAATTTATCGTCTTCAGAAACGCTTTTCTTGCCAGTGCCATTCTATGTTTTACATCCTCTCTACTTCGCCTATCAGAAGTTATTTTACTGCCCAAAGAGCAACACTCATCTACTACTTTCAGTGTCTCATTTTGTAATGTCAGTCCTTCAGCGTCGACTGATTTAATTCGACAGCATTGTTTTACTGTTGTATTGTTTTTGTTGATGTTCATCTTTAATCCTCCTCCCAAGACACTGGATCCTACTATCAAAACACTGTCCAGTCAGTTATCTTCGCTTTAGAGTTCTTTGCTGATAGTATTATAATATGATCATCAAACCGCCAAGTTTTTAGTTCTTCTCCATGAACGTTGAGCACTTCTCAGCTGAGTGTACACATTGAATGACACTGGGGATAGGCCACAACCGTGCCTTACTCCCTTCTCAACCACCGTTTCCCTGTCACGTCCTTCGACCTTTCGTCTGATTTCTGTACAAGTTGAAAATAACCTTTTGCTCCCTGTATTTTACCCTTACTACCTTCAAAATTTTAAAAACATATTGGAGTCAACATTGTCACTAACTTTATCCAAATCTAACAATGCTATTCACGTAGGTTCGCCTTTCCTTAACCTATTTTCAGAAATAAGTTGTAGAGTCAAAGCTCTCCCACGTGTTCCAATATTTCTCTGGAACCCTGATTGATCTACCCCACGCATTTCGGCAACTGGTCAATGTGCTCAGCATTGGCAGCAGAACAGGCCTTACAACGAAGAGGCTTGCTGTGAATGTTGTCTTCAGTCTCATGTAGAGGCAATGACGCCCATTGTTCCCGTAGAGCTGCTCGCCTGTGTTGGAGAGTGCTTAGTGGATGCTGACATGATGCCACCAGTCTCATATATGCTCTATGGTATTCAAATCTAGAGAGCGAGCGGGTCACGCTATGCCCGGAATATCATCCAATTCTAAAAAAACAACAACCCGTGCTCTATGAGGTCGAGCATTATCGTCCATCAATACGCAGAAACCGCACATGAGGTCCCAAGATCTCGTCACGATACTTGGCAGCAGTTACATTTTGCCGATTCACCCGCACACGTTCATGAAGAGGTGTTCGAGCGGTCAACATAATCCCTGTCCACACCTTTAGTGATCCTCCTGGATATCGGTCCCTTTCAACAATGTTTGAGTCCCTAAATCGTGTTCCATATTCCCTCCGGATGTGAATCCGTCGACAATCACTCCCCAGATCAAATAGGGACTCATCTGTGAGAAGAACATCGGCCCTCTGTTCGACCGGCCAGGTGGTATGTTGACGGCTCCACTCTAGACGTTCCCTTCTGTGAAAGCGCATCAGAGGAACACACACAGCAGGTCTCCGGCAATAAAGGCCGCTCAGCTGAAGTCTGCTGTACACCGTTTACCTCGATACAACACGTGGTGTGGATGTTGCAGGGCCGGCCGGTGTGGCCGTGCGGTTCTAGGCGCTTCAGTCTGAAACCGCCCTGCCGCTACGGTCGCAGGTTCGAATCCTGCCTCGGGCATGGATGTGTGTGATCTCAGTTAGGTTTAAGTAGTTCTAAGTTCTAGGGGACTGATGACCACAGATGTTAAGTCCTACAGTGCTCAGAGCCATTTTTTGATGTTGCAGGACAGATGCCTGTTACCGTGCAGTACCAAGGCGGTATCATCGTACCTTTACAGCCGAAACAGTTTCGGTCTCTATAAATTGTCGCCACATCCGGGAAACAACAGAGCGATTCAAACTAAGCCGTTGGGCCACATTTGTTTGCGATTGTCCAGCTTATATTCTTGCTATGGCCCTCCACCATAGAGAGTGTGGTAGGTGTCTTATATGTGTCACACTGTAGCATTTGTGATTGTGTACACAGGGATTGTAGATGTAGGAATAACCGGCAAACACTACCCCGTTTTATCACTGGCCTCATGTCATCGTTGGCATGGTTGTCCATTGACCGGTATGTCATCATCAACGCAGAACACGATCGTACGGACATCTGTTCAAAGTTTGTATGATTACATCCTGGATCAGACACAGGAGGCGGAAATAACGATCTGTTACTTTAATTTTGTACGCCAGTGTAATTCGTGTTAGTATTTTTCAGCTATGAATTATTAAACTGATAGTCCGGTAATATTCACACATGTCAGCACCTGCTTTCTTTGGAATTGGAATTATTATATAGCTTTTGAAGTCTGAGGGTATTTCATCCGTATCATACATCTTGCACTCCAGGTGGGATAGTTTTGTCATGGCTGGCAGTTCTGGGGGGAATGTCATCTACTCAAGGGGTCTTCTTTCCACTTAGATCATTCAATGTATATCAAATTCTTCTCTCAGTATCATGTCTCCCAACTCATCTTCGTTTGCTTCCTCCTCCTTTTCTGTAATATAGCCTTCAAGTACATTTCTCTTCTATAGTCCTTTCAGCTTTCTCTTCTTTCCTTAGTACTGCTTTTCCATCAGAGCACTTGATATTCATATAACTACTTCTCGTTTCACCACAGGCTTCTTTAAGTGCCCTATAGGCGCTGTCTAGCTTTCTCTTTTTTCTACAAACTTCTATAGACTTATATTTGTCCACTAGCCACCACTGCTTAGACAGTGTAGTGGGTGGTGATAGTGGGATCACTCATGGAAAAATTCCTGTAGTAGTTGCTTTTAGAGCTGTATTTTTTTTGGATTGAAGTCAGCTGCTAGGTATACCTGCTTAAAGGAACTCCAACTAAGGGCTCACCTTCGGAGAATGTAATGTTTCCAAGTATAGAAGGAATTAGTATATTTCATCAAAGTATAAGAGGTATTAGAGATAAAGGTTGTGAACTGTTTATAGAAGTTGACTCTGAAATTATTGGTGTGCCAGAGCACCACTTAAATAATTTGACAATTCAGAGGTTTCCTTTACCAGGATACAGATTAGCTGGCTGTTTTTCAAGAAGTTCCTTGTGGGGCGGGGGAGTGGATATGTACGTAAAAAAAAAAAAAAAAAAAAAAAAAAAAAAAAAAAAAAACCAGCATTTCATTTGAGTTCACAGACGTATCACGGCACTGCACTGAACAGATATTTGAATATTGTGCAGGGGCAGTTGTATTTAGTGAAATTAAACTTCTAATTGTTGTTGTTTACGGGCCCCCTAATTCTGACTTCAGTGCATTTCTGTTCAAGCTAGAGAGGGTACTTGATTCACTTTGTAGGAAGTACCAGAAATGAGTTATATGTGGTGACTTCAATACAAATTTTGTATATGATGGTGCAAGAAAAAGGATGTTGGTAGATCTCATAAATTCCTATGATCTGATGCAGACTGTTTTTTTCCAAATAGGGTGTAAGGGAACAGCAGCACAGCCATAGACAATATTTTTATTCATTCTTCATTACTAGATGGGCCTTTTGTTAGCAAAACGGTGAATGGCCTTTCAGACCATGATGCACAAATTTTAACTCTAAAAGGCTTTAGTACTCAAACAAATGTTACATTTAATTACAAACAAGTTAATACAGCAGTAATAGAGAGTTTTTTAAACCTTGTCAAGGAACAAGAGTGGCAGGATGTTTATAGTGCTGGTAACATAGATGATAAATATAATACTTCCCTTAACACATTTCTCATGCTCTTTGAGAGTTTCTTTCCATTAGAACGTTCTAAACGGAATACTAACAGTAATAGGCAGCCCAGGTGACTGACTAGTGGGATAAGGATATCATGTAGAACAAAGTGGGAATTATATCAAATGGTTCCAATGGCTCTGAGCACTATGCGACTTAACTTCTGAGGTCATCAGTCGCCTAGAACTTAGAACTAATTAAACCTAACTCACCTAAGGACATCACACACATCCATGCCCGACGCAGGATTCGAACCTGCGACCGTAGCGGCCCCTCGGTTCCAGACTGTAGAGCCTAGAACCGCACAGCCACTCCGGCCGGCGGAATTATATCAAAATGTTAGAAGTACTCACAATGAAGCTACTGTAGCCCATTACAAACAGTATTGAAAGGTGCTTAAAAATGTTGTTAGGAAGGCAAAGAGTATGTGGTATGCAAATAGAATAGCTAATTCACAGGATACAATTAAAACCATGTGGTTAGTTATGAAGAAAGTGTCTGGTCAGCAGCAAAAGGTCGACGTTATAAAGTCAGTTCGCAGTAAAAATATTTCTGTTACTGATAAATCAGATACATCTACAGTATTTAACAACCATTTTCTGAGCATTGCTCGCGAATTAAATAAAAATTTAGTTTCTACAGGGAATCCTATAACTTGATGTCTGAAATAATCCTCTGTGATACAGAAAAGACGGTGATTGCGTCAATAATTAAATCAATGAAAACTAAGGACTTTAATGGTTAGGATGAAGTGCCTAGCAGAATAGCAAAGAACTGTGCAGCACATGTTAGCCCTGGACCATTACTGAATACGGGGAGCACCTCACAATTGGTTCACTTCTTACTTTAGCAACAGACAGCCAAAGATCATTATTCACAATGTTGAAAATGGCTGTGATGTGGGGTCTGAGTAGGGTACAGTCAAGTGGAGGGTGCCCCAGGGATCAGTGTTGGGGCCACTCCTATTCCTTATTTATGTAAATGATATGCCCTCTAGTATTACAGGTCACTCTAAAATATTTCTGTTTGCTGATGACACTAGCTTGGTAGTAAAGGATGTTGTGTGCGATACTGGCTCGGTTTCAAACAGTGCAGTTCATGACCTAAGTTCATGGCTTGTAGAAAATGAACTAACGCTAAATCACAGTAAGACTCAGGTTTTACAGTTTCTAAGATACAATTCAACAAAACTCGACGTTTTGATTCCACAGAATGGGCATATGATTTGTGAAACAGAAAAGTTCAAATTTCTAGGTGTTCAGATAGATAGTAAATTGTCTTGGAAAGCCCACGTTCAGGATCTTGTTCAAAGACTTAACGCTGCCATTTTTACTACTCGAATGGCATCTGAAGTGTGTGATCGTTTGACACTTAAATTAATCTACTTTGCTTATTTTTTTCATTTATGTCGTATGGTCTTATATTTTGGGGTAACTCTTCCGATTCTAAAGGGATATTTTTGTCTCAGTAATGGGCCGTTCGGGCAATAATTGGTGTAAGTTCACGAACCTCTTATCGACCCCTGTTCATGAGTCTGGGTATTTTGACATTGGCCTCTCAATATACATATTCCTTGAGATACTGGCAGATTTCAGATAGGTTATATAATGGTAAGACAGAGATTTAGGAACCAGGTTTTAAATTGTAAGACATTTCCAGGTGCAGATGTGGACTCTGACCACAATCTATTGGTTATGAACTGTAGATCGAAACTGAAGAAACTGTAAAAAGGTGGGAATTTAAGGAGATGGAACCTGGATAAACCGGATGAACCAGAGGTTGTAGAGAGTTTCAGGGAGAGCGTAAGGGAACAAATTGCAGGAATGTGGGAAAGAAATACAGTAGAAGAAGAATGGGTAGCTTTGAGGGATGAAGTAGTGAAGGCAGCCGAGGATCAAGTAGGTAAATAGACGAGGGCTAGTAGAAATCCTTGGATAACAGAAGAAATATTGAATTTAATTGATGAAAGGAGAAAATATAAAAATGCAGTAAATGAAGCAGGCAAAAAGGAATACAAACGTCTCAAAAATGAGATCGACAGGAAGTGCAAAATGGCTAGAGGATAAATGTAAGGATGTAGAGGCTTATCTCACTAGGGGTAAGATAGATATTGCCTACAGGAAAATTAAAGAGACCTTTGGAGAAAAGAGAACAACTTGAAATGAATATCAAGAGCTCAGATGGAAACCCAGTTCTAAGCAAAGAAGGGAAAGCAGAAAGGTGGAAGGAGTATATAGACGGTCTATACATGGGCGATGTACTTGAGGACAATATTCTGGAAATGGAAGAGGATATAGATGAAGATGAAATGGGAGACATTATACTGCGTGAAGAGTTTGACAGAGCACTGAAAGACCTTAGTCGAAACCAGGCCCGGGGGTAGACAACATTCCAATAGAACTACTGACGGCCTTGGGAGAGCCAGTCCTGACAAAACTACCATCTGGTGAGCAAGATGTATGAGACAAGCGAAATACCCTCAGACTTCAAGAAGAATATAATAATTCCAATCCCAAAGAAAGCAGGTGTTGACAGATGCGATAATTACCGAACTATCAGTTTAATAAGCCACTGCGGCAAAATACTAACACGACTTCTTTACAGACAAATTGAAAAACTAGTAGCAGCCGACCTTGGGGGATATCAGTTTGGATTCCGTAGAAATATTGGAACGTGTGAGGCAATACTGACCCTACGGCTTATCTTAGAAGCTAGATTAAGGAAAGGCAAACCTACGTTTCTAACATTTGTAGACTTAGAGAAAGCTTTTGACAATGTTGACTGGAACACTCTCTTTCAAATTCTGAAGGTGGCAGGGGTAAAATATAGGGAGCGAAAGGCTATTTACAATTTTTATAGAAACCAAATGGCAGTTATAAGAGTTGAGGGGCATGAAAGGGAAGCAGTGGTTGGGAAGTGAGTGAGACAGGGTTGTAGCCTCTCCCTGATGTTATTCAATCTGTATATTGAGCGAGCAGTGAAGGAAACAAAAGAAAAATTCGGAGTAGGTATTAAAATCCATGAAGAAGAAATAAAAACTTGGAGGTTCGCCGATGACATTGTAATTCTGTCAGAGACAGCAAAGGACTTAGAAGAGCAGTCGAACGGAATGGATAGTGTCTTGAAAGGAGAATATAAGATGAACATCAACAAAAGCAAAACGAGGATAATGGAATGTAGTCGAATTAAGTCGGGTGATGTTGAGGGTATTAGATTAGGAAATGAGACACTTAAAGTAGTAAAGGAGTTTTGCTATTTGGGGAGCAAAATAACTGATGATGGTCGAAGTAGAGAGGATATAAAATGTAGACTGGCAATGGGAAGGAAAGCGTTTCTGAAGAAGAGAAATTTGTTAACATCGAGTATGGATTTAAGTGTCAGGAAGTCGTTTCTGAAAGTATTTGTAGGGAGTGTAGCTATGTATGGAAGTGAAACATGGACGATAAATAGTATGGACAAGAAGAGAATAGAAGCTTTCGAAATGTGGTGCTACAGAAGAATGCTGAAGATTAGATGGGTAGATCACATAACCAATGAGGAGGTGTTGAATAGGATTGGGGAGAAGAGAAGTTTGTGGCACAACTTGACTAGAAGAAGGGATCGATTGGTAGGACATGTTCTGAGGCATCAAGGGATACCAAATTTAGTATTGGAGGGCAGCGTGGAGGGTAAAAATCGTAGAGGGAGACCTAGAGATGAATACACCAAGCAGATTCAGAAGGATGTAGGTTGCAGTAGGTACTGGGCGATGAAGAAGCTTGCACAGGATAGAGTAGCATGGAGAGCTGCATCAAACCAGTCCTTAGGCATGAAGGCCACAGCAACAACAACTGTCATTTCTTGTTAACAATATTAGCTTATTCTCAAGAATAAGCACCTTTCACTCAGTTAATACTCGGCAGAAATCAAACCTGCATTACGATCGGACTTCCTTAACTCTTCTGCAGAAAGGTGTGCAGTATACTGCTGCGTCCATTTTCAGTAAGGTACTACTCGAATTAAAAAATCTTAGCAGTAATCCACGAGCTTTCAAATCGAAAGCGAAGAGTTTCCTCATAGGTCATTCCCATTCTGTCGAGGAGTTCCTTGAAGAACTAAGCTGATTTTGTTGTATTGTTGATTTCGTTTTACTTAAACTTATGGAGTGTCTTTATTCGGGTTCATAGACATTTATTTTTATCTGCTACTTCTTTTATGTTGTAATTTCACGTACCGACACGTTCCATGAACTTGGAGATTTGCTCCTCAATTTGGTCCTACGGAACTTGACGTGTAAATAAAAGTAATAAATAAATAACATTTTGCGCTTTCAATCAATCTCCTTTTTTAGCCGTATGTGTGCCCTTTTGCCTGTTTCGTTTGCTGTATTTTTTTCTATTTTCTCCTTTCGTCCGTTTAACTCAGTATCACCTGTGATATCTTTCCTGTTAAGCATTGTGTTTTTACCTACTTGATCTTTCGCTGGCTTCACTCTTTCACCTCTCAAAACTACCTATTCGTCTTCCGCAGTATTCCATTCCCCGTTCGAGTTAATCGTTGCCTAATGCTCCCTCTTGTAACTCTCAACATACTAAAGTTCTTTCAACTTATCCAGGTCTCATAGCCTTCATTTCCCACGTTTCTGCAAATTCTTCAGTTTTAATCTGCAGTTCACAACCAACAAATCGTGGTCAAGTCGACATCTGTCCCTGGAAATTTGATGCAGTTTAAAATCTGGTTGTGAAATCTCTTTCTGACCATTACATACTCAGCCACATACCTTCCGGTGTCTCCTGGACTCCTCCACGTACACAGCCATCTTTCATGATTCTTAAAACAAGTGTTAGCGTTGATTAAATTATGCTCTGCGCAAAACTCTGCCAGGCGTGTTGGCCTTTCATTCCCTTTGCCCAGTCCGTGTTCCCCTACTATTTTTCCTTCTCATTTTCTTCCTACTGCCGAATTCCAGTTACCCATCACAATTATGTTTTCTTCTCCTTTAACTGTTTGAATACTTTCTACCATGTCGACATACATTCTTTCAATCTCTTCATCATTTGCGGAGACAGTTAGCATACAGACTTGTAACAGTGTGTTAGGTGTTGGCTTTGTGCTTATCTCGGCCACGATAGCTGTCGTTCGTAATGGCTTACCCGCATTTCTGTTTTCTTATTCATTATGAGACCTACTCCTGCATACCTGTACTTCATTTTGTGTTTATATCCCTGTATTCACCTGACCAGAAGTGTGTTATTCCTACTACAGAACTTCACTAATCTGCACTATCTAATTTCAACGTATCCATTTCCCTTTACAAATTTATTAACCTACGTACCCTATTAAGAGATGTAGCGTTCCATCCTCTGATACGTAGAGTTTCATTTTTTCTGATGAGTAGTCTCCGCCTGGAGATCTGAATGAGTTACTGTTTTACTTAAGAAATATTTTAATAAAGAGGATTTAACCTTAAAATAGAGCTGCATGGCTTTGGACAAAATTACAGCTGTAGTTTCCCCTTGTTTTTAGCCATTCGCAGTACCAGTACAGTAAGACCGGATGAGTCAGTTCTTCAGAACTGCTACCCCTCTACAGGATATACGTGTTTGTGTGGCCTCTCCACAGATACTCCTTTGTTCTGCTTGCATCTGCAGCACGGCTATCTACAAGGTTGAGGGACGCAGCCACCCCGCCTCGGCAACGTCAGTTGTTCGTGAGGGGACTTTATGGCAACCCCTCGTAAAAGAAACTGTTAAAAATACAGGAGGCGGAGAGACTAAACGACGCACAGGATTCAGGAAATACTGATTCCTGTGGTAAATTGCTAGTGCCACTGATGTCTCTAAGAGGAAAGAGCGATAGTCTTGTAAATGCAGATCTCCAGCAGTCCGAGCGCTATCGGGAGTACGAATGAGAGGAAGGTAAGGGTAATGATGAAGAGAAGAGAGGAGAGTGTGAGGGAGAAACGGGGGCTATTGGGTGGGGGTGGAGCAAGGTAGGGAGGTCAGGAGGGACGTTGACAAACGGCAGGGACCTCCCGCCGCGCTAACCCCGCCATCCGTCTCGCAGCCACAAACAGCCGCTAGCCCGGCCAGCGTCGCTCCTAACAACACGACGCCGACGCCGGCGCTGGCGCCAGTAAATATCTCCTGCGCGCACTCGCGCCGTGCCCTGCGGACTTTTTCTGCTCCGCCACCGACGAATTGCAGGCGTTCTGCGGCGCCCTCTGCCGCGTCCTTTTCCCATAATGCCGTCTCTTTCACGGCATCCGCCAGTTTGCAATCTGTCTCCTCGATACGGTGGAAAATATTCCGCCAGCCACTCTACTGGCAAGGGGCCCCGCACGGCACAATTTACGGACCCCGCTTTTCCGACAGGTCGCTTTTGCTTTCGGGGAATTCTCAGTCACCCGTATCTCTTCCGTGCCGTTGTTCTTTGAGTCTCGGCTCCCTTCTCCTCGTCCCCACGATGTGACGAGAGAGGTGTGCTGCATATCTGGCTTCCACAGTTCTCAAGAGAGAAGACGACCCTCTGCTCCGTATGTCAAGTAGCGAATGCTGCTCTTGTTAAAGATTACACTAAATATTTATTTGTGACACATCCACAACTGTTCTGCAACATATTCATGGCAAACAAATCCACCACAGTAGTAAAATACCGAAGACTTGGGGGTTGTACCATCGTCAAGTGTATCTGAAATCTGAAGTAGAACATCAGTTGTAACCTATTCCACTAAATAATAAAGAAATTAAAAAAAAATAAAGATTATGTCATGCTCAGAACAAATATTTAATCTCATGTCAGTAATCTGCCAGAGATTACTTAATTCAAAGGACATTGTAGTTTGAATATTTAAAAAGGCTTTTGATTTTGGTGACAGAGTACCTATAGCTAAAATAATTCGAAAATTTGGCGTTAAGTCCAAACTGGCAAACCTAATCCGTGAGACACAGGTACAGTCTCTAAAGTAAAATTTATGGGAGAAATTTCACAGCCTTCCAAAATAAAAACAGGTGTACGACAAGGTGATGGCCTAT
This sequence comes from Schistocerca serialis cubense, assembly GCF_023864345.2. Lineage (NCBI taxonomy): Eukaryota > Metazoa > Arthropoda > Insecta > Orthoptera > Acrididae > Schistocerca > Schistocerca serialis. Next base: position 1,253,008,125 of record NC_064638.1, on the reverse strand, counting down.
CCCCAACTCTTTTTAATAGTGTGTTAGAGAAAATAGTGACCGTTTGGGACGAAAAACTTATTGAAACATACTCCGAATAACCTGGGAACAAAGGTTTCCTATATCACCGAGCGAGAGAGGTGGCCCACTGGTTAGCACAATGGACAATTTGAAGCATTCAGAGAATGTACTGCGTCTCTAACGACGTTCACGCGACGTTCAAACCTGCTCTTACTTCTTTCCTTGTTCTTTACGAGTATATTTTCAGAAATTCGTGACAAAAAATGTGAAGCTGTAAACGGTTTACTAAAGGGACTAGACGAAGAGAAGGATTGACAAAATGTGAGAAGGTAGGTGGTAGAAACTGATTTATTGAGCCGAGGGTGAGAAGATTTCTGTCGTACTTCCAATTAGTCGTTACAATGCCACCTAAGAATTCACCAGTAGCAGTTTGCGAATTTATGTTGATCAGTAAATTAATTGATGAAAGGAGAAAATGTAAAAATGCAGTAAATGAAGCAGGCAAAAAGGAATAAAAACGTCTCACAAATGAGATCGACAGGAAGTGCAAAATGGCTGAGCAGGCATGGCTAGAGGACAAATGTAAGGATGTAGAGGCTTATCTCACTAGGGGTAAGATAGATACTGCCTACAGGAAAATTAAAGAGACCTTTGGAGAAAAGAGAGCCACTTGTATGAATATCAAGAGCTCAGATGGAAACCCAGTTCTAAGTAAAGAGGGGAAAGCAGAAAGGTGGAAGGAGTATATAGAGGGTCTATACAAGGGCGATGTACTTGAGGACAATGTTATGGAAATGGAAGAGGATGTAGATGAAGATGAAATGGGAGATATGATACTGCGTGAAGAGTTTGACAGGGCACTGAAAGACCTGAGTCGAAACAAGGCCCCAGGAGTAGACAACATTCCATTAGAACTACAGACGGCCTTGGGAGAGCCAGTTCTGACAAAACTATACCATCTGGTGAGCAAGATGTACGAGACAGGCGAAATACCCTCAGACTTCAAGAAGAATATAATAATTCCAATCCCAAAGAAAGCAGGTGTTGACAGATGTGAAAATTACCGAACTATCAGTTTAATAATGATGATGATTAGTGTTTTAGGGCGCACAACAGCGAGGTTATCAGCGCCCGATCAGTTTAATAAGCCATGGCTGCAAAATACTAACACGAATTCTTTACAGACAAATGGAAAAACTGGTAGAAGCCGACCTTGGGGAAGATCAGTTTGGATTCCGTAGGAAATGTTGGAACACGTGAGGCAATACTGACTTATCTTAGAAGAAAGATTAAGGAAAGGCAAACCTGCGTTTCTAGCATATGTTGGTTTCACACAGCAGAAATGCATTAAGGGCAAATGTGAAATTTTGTCACAGTCCTCTCCAACCAGCATCAATCCAGGCCAACAACCCGTGTCGCAATCAGAACTACAAACAGGCAGAAAGCTAACATTGCTAATAGCACAGCAAACCCGGAAGATTGCTAACCTCATCTGAGCACGGGGCCTGAATCGTAAACTCAGCAACTTGACGTCAATGAGGTGAAGATAAAATGTCATTGTAACAGCAACACAGCTTGATATCGTAATTTCTGACGAACATCTATGAGCCTGCTGAAACGCCAAAGAGAGGAGTGGTGAAGACCGCTGATAAACCAGGAAAAGTTGGCAGCATTCGGTCGTCACCGGCCACGCACAACGTCATTGCCTCAACAGGACAGTAATACAACTCAAGATTCCGAGCCTTCCCATAATATACGTTGCAATACATCATCTACGGGGCCATATCTGTCATATACTATGCCAAGCTGACTCTTATCTCCAAAACCGCTACCTGTCGTTCTACTGCATTCGGTCGCTGTGAGCTGCCAACCTCGCAAGAAGCGATGACCGGAAGTGATGACTGAGCCGAAATGCTGATGTGTGGTACACTGTCCACATGTCACAGAGTTCGGGAGGCACGCTAACTCCTGCTGACCCCAAACTACTGGCCATTAAAATTGCTACACCACGAAGAAGACGTGCTACAGACGCGAAATTTAACCGAGAGGAAGAAGATACTGTGATATGCAAATGATTGGCTTTTCAGAGCAGTCACATAAGGCTGTCGCCGGTGGCAACACCTACAACGTGCTGACATGGGGAAAGTTTACAATCGATTTCTCATACACAAACAGCAGTTGACCGGCGTTGCCTGGTGAAACGTTGTTGTGATGCCTCGTGTAAGGAAGCGAAATGCGTACCATCACGTTTCCGACTTTGATAAAGGTCGGATTGTAGCCTATCGCGATTGCGGTTTATCGTATCGCGACATTGCTGCTCGCGTTGGTCGAGATCCAATGACTGTTAGCAGAATAAGGAATCGGTGGGTTCAGGAGGGTAATACGGAACGCCGTGCTGAAGCCCAATGGCCTCGTATCACTAACAGTCGAGATGGCAGGCATCTTATCCGCATGGGTGTAACGGATCGTGCAGCCACGTCTCGATCCATGAGTCAACAGATGGGGTCGTTTGCAAGACGACAACCATCTGCGCGAACAGTTCGACGACGTTTGCAGCATGGACTACCAGCTCGGAGTCCATAGCTGCCGTTACCCTTGACGCTGCATCACAGACAGGAGCGCCTGCGATGGTGTGCTCAACGACGAACCTGGGTGCACTTCCTTTCCTCCCCTCCCACGAATCAACCGACCAGCCAACCAACCAACCATTAAATTTGCTACTGGCGGCTAGTCAGAGATGAAGGGGGGGAGGGGTCAGTTCACTTAACACATGATCTTAGCTTGTCCTGACCCTGACTGCAACTGCTGAACCACACCTTGTAATGTTTCACCTTACTTACGAACGATATTCATTTTACTGCTCACGTGTTTTTATTCGTTGTGTTTAAGCGGTGGCAGATTCACCAGCAGTAGCAGCATGTGTTTCTACGATTTTGCCGATTTTGCTACTGCCGTAACATGAGAAAGGGAAGGGAAAACTGAACTTATATTATGCACAACAATAAACAGCTTCTAGACGGAATCATAGGCCAACATTACTCTGAACAGTTCTGCGGCAAGTGTCAGAACATTATACAAATGTCACTCATAGCTGGTACTGACTTAGAGCAAGGCAACACATGTCCTGATAAATCATAAAGTCAGCATCTCGTTGGTGCTATGTGGTAGCCTTTAAATCGGTCGCGGTCCGTTAGTATACGTCGGACCCGCGTGTCGCCACTATCAGTGATTGCAGACCGAGCGCCGCCATACGGCAGGTCTAGTCTAGACTCCCTAGCACTCGCCCCAGTTGTACAGCCGACTTGCTAGCGATGGTTTACTGTCTACAGACGCTCTCATTTGCAGGGACGCCAGTTTAGCATAGCCTTCAGCTACGTCATTCGCTACAACCTAGCAAGGAGCCATATTCTTCTAGAATGTATTCTGAACATATAATATTGTGAATCATGTACCGTCAAGAGCGACGTTCATCATTAATAGATTAAAGTTAAGTATCAAACTAATTACATCCGCTTTCTGAATTCTCATTCCTTGTCATGTTCGAGACCTCACGTCAGTATAGTTCTTCCCTCCTCACGCCAGCCTCCGCGAGCTAAAACGCGTGCATTTCGGCCTCCACTAGTAACACGGTGTTGGCTCTTCTGCCAACACAACAAAATACATCTCCCTGGTATTTCCTCTATACAATGTCAAGTTTGCAGGTTCCTATAGTTAAACAGGCGACACTCTGAGCGTGTGAAATTAATTTCAAAACGATTCGACATGGCCACAAACTATACCACAATGAGAAAGTCCAACCGAAAAATTATCACTCACCATACTGCGTTTCATGAGGACGGACGTCGAGTCGATAATGAGGATGATGCTTCAAAGGTCGTTCTGTTACGATGGCGGTAGCAGACCCAAACACTTCTGATGCCACTTTATACTGGCCTGGTCTGAGATATCTACTGTCGTCGGGATGACGAACGATGGAGTGAAATGGAGCATGATGGTTAGTACGCTGGGTGTTTATCATGCAGTACCGGAACACGAACCTACTACTTCAGAATTTACAGTCGTGTATTCACCTCTGTAGTGGTCCCCCTGCCAGCAACTGTGCAGCGCACAGCCGCGGCACTTGCTGACGCCGTCTCAGAAACTTCAGAGGACGTCACCCCGGCAGCGCCCGTTCAAGTAAACCCCGTGTCAGGTTGGCGGCAGGTCTCGCTGGCGGCCGGCGCAGCCTTTACAGAGCAGCGACAGCGTGTTACCGGACGAGCCGTGTGGACTTCTAAGGGTTGTGCTCGGGTAATCTCTCAGCAGCTCTCCACGGTGTGAAGATGGTCAGCAGAATAGCCCTTCCACCAAAGAAGTCCAAGGCTGTCGATGATTACCTACAGGTACTACACTACTGGCCATCAACATTGCTACACCAAGAAGAAATGCAGACGATAAATGGGTATTCATTGGAAAAATATATTGTACTAGAACTGACATGTGTTTACATTTTCACGCAATTTGGGTGCATAAATCCTGAGAAATCAGTACCCAGAACAACCACCTCTGGCCGTAATAACGGCCTTGATTCGCTTGGGCATTGAGTCAAACAGAGCTTGGATGGCGTGTACAGCTACAGCTGCCCATTCAGCTTCAACACGATACCACAGTTCATCAAGAGTAGCGACTGGCGTATTGTGACGAGCCAGTTGCTCGGCCACCATTGACCAGACGTTTTCAATTGGTGAGAGATCTGGAGAAAGTGCTGGCCAGGGCAGCAGTCGAACATTTTTTGTATCCGGAATGGCCCGTACAGGACCTGCAACATGTGGTCGTGCATTATCCTGCTGAAATGTAGGGTTTCGCAGGGATCGAATGAAGGGTAGAGCCACGGATCGTAATACATCTGAAAGGTATTGTCCAGTGTTCAAAGTGCCGTCAATGAAAACAAGAGGTGACCGAGACGTGTAAGCAATGGCACCCCATACCATCACGCCGGGTGATATGCCAGTATGGCGATGATGAATACACGCTTCCAATGTGCGTTCACCGCGATGTCGCCAAACACGGATGCGACCATCATGATGCTGTAAACGGAACTTGGATTCATCCCAAAAAGTGACATTTTGCCATTCTTGCACCCAGGTTCGTCGTTGAGTACACCATCGCATGAGCTCCTGTCTGTGAGGCAGCGTCTGCATTATTAGTATAAATTGAGAGTTTATGTTTCCTCTTAGCCTACACAATTTGGCATGGATGAGGGCACTCTACCAACGGTGACTGCCAGTTCACACGTTCTGCGTGAAGAAGACATTGATAGGCGCTGTTAGTGCACCTGGATTATGTAAGAAGGTGAATCACTTGTAAGGAAGTGATCCAAAGGTGATCAAAGCTTTATTACTACGATTTTGAGATTTGTTTAACACAAATGGTGTTTTATCAGTGACACCTATTACACATTATACACTCATGGAAATTGAAATAAGAACACCGTGAATTCATTGTCCCAGGAAGGGGAAACTTTATTGACACATTCCTGGGGTCAGATACATCACATGATCACAGTGACAGAACCACAGGCACATAGACACAGGCAACAGAGCATGCACAATGTCGGCACTAGTACAGTGTATATCGCAGCAATGCAGGCTGCTATTCTCCCATGGAGACGATCGTAGAGATGCTGGATGTAGTCCTGTGGAACGGCTTGCCATGCCATTTCCACCTGGCGCCTCAGTTGGACCAGCGTTCGTGCTGGACGTGCAGACCGCGTGAGACGACGCTTCATCCAGTCCCAAACATGCTCAATGGGGGACAGATCCGGAGATCTTGCTGGCCAGGGTAGTTGACTTACACCTTCTAGAGCACGTTGGGTGGCACGGGATACATGCGGACGTGCATTGTCCTGTTGGAACAGCAAGTTTCCTTGCCGGTCTAGGAATGGTAGAACGATGGGTTCGATGACGGTTTGGATGTACCGTGCACTATTCAGTATCCCCTCGACGATCACCAGTGGTGTACGGCCAGTGTAGGAGATCGCTCCCCACACCATGATGCCGGGTGTTGGCCCTGTGTGCCTCGGTCGTATGCAGTCCTGATTGTGGCGCTCACCTGCACGGCGCCAAACACGCATACGACCATCATTGGCACCAAGGCAGAAGCGACTCTCATCGCTGAAGACGACACGTCTCCATTCGTCCCTCCATTCACGCCTGTCGCGACACCACTGGAGGCGGGCTGCACGATGTTGGGGCGTGAGCGGAAGACGGCCTAACGGTGTGCGGGACCGTAGCCCAGCTTCATGGAGACGGTTGCGAATGGTCCTCGCCGATACCCCAGGAGCAACAGTGTCCCTAATTTGCTGGGAAGTGGCGGTGCGGTCTCCTACGGCACTCCGAAGGATCCTACGGTCTTGGCGTGCATCCGTGCGACGCTGTGATCCGCTCCCAGGTCGACGGGCACGTGCACCTTCCGCCGACCACTGGCGACAACATCGATGTACTGTGGAGACCTCACGCCCCACGTGTTGAGCAATTCGGCGGTACGTTCACCCGGCCTCCCGCATGCCCACTATACGCCCTCGCTCAAAGTCCGTCAACTGCACATACGGTTCACGTCCACGCTGTCGCGGCATGCTACCAGTGTTAAAGACTGCGATGGAGCTCCGTATCCCACGGCAAACTGGCTGACACTGACGGCGGCGGTGCACAAATGCTGCGCAGCTAGCGCCATTCGACGGCCAACACCGCGGTTCCTGGTGTGTCCGCTGTGCCGTGCGTGTGATCATTGCTTGTACAGCCCTCTCGCAGTGTCCGGAGCAAGTATGGTGGGTCTGACACACCGGTGTCAATGTGCTCCTTTTTCCATTTCCAGGAGTGTATACCCACAGATAAAAATGCTCCAGTCTATAGGAAACCATACCATGTACCCAAGCATCTACAAGTATCGATGTAAGCATTTCTTGACCAGCAACTGGCTGAAGGGATAATAGAATATGGTGATAGCCCATGGAGTGCAAATGTCATAATTTTCTCAAAGTAAGAAGAGCAAATTCTTTTGTGATTACAGATACCTAATGCCAAAATAGTCACTGACACATATCCTACCTTTAATGTTACAAAAACATTGGACAATCTAGGTCAATCTAGATACATATCAAGAATGAATCTAATTAGCAGTAGTTCCAGAAGATAGGCTAAAAACTGCTTCGTGACACCAATGGACCATTAACAGCATTGCATAATGCCATTTTGACTTAAATATGCAATGTAGTGGTTAGATTTCAAAGACTGTCGGATGGTGTAATTCTAAGACTGAAACGTAAAAATTGTTCAGCGAACTCAGAAGACATCATTGTATTTTCGAGAGCTATTGAAGAACATGTAAAGCGTTTGAAAGAACTATCTAGCAAACTATGGCCTGCTTTCCTCATGTTTGATGTGTCAGTGAGGATAAATGCCAGCCGGCCGAAGTGGCCGTGCGGTTAAAGGCGCTGCAGTCTGGAACCGCAAGACCGCTACGGTCGCAGGTTCGAATCCTGCCTCGGGCATGGATGTTTCTGATGTCTTTAGGTTAGTTAGGTTTAACTAGTTCTAAGTTCTAGGGGACTAATGACCTCAGCAGTTGAGTCCCATAGTGCTCAGAGCCATTTTTTTTTTTTTTTGATAAATGCCACTTTGCACCAAACAAAGTGAAGATGGGCGCTGAAATAAAAAAAAACCTTGGCCAAAAGCCGACATTGTGGTTCAAATGGCTCTGAGCACTATGGGACTCAACTGCTGTGGCCATAAGTCCCCTAGAACTTAGAAGTACTTAAACCTAACTAACCTAAGGACATCACACACATCCATGCCCGAGGCAGGATTCGAACCTGCGACTGTAGTGGTCGTGCGGTTCCAGACTGTAGCGCCTTTAACCGCTCGGCCACTTTGGTCGGCCCGACATTGTGCCTGGCTTTGAGCACTATGGGACTTAACATCTATGGTCATCAGTCCCATAGAACTTAGAACTACTTAAACCTAACTAACCTAAGGACATCACACAACACCCAGCCATCACGCCGGGAACCCGGGCGTGGGAAGCGAGAACGCTACCGCACGACCACGAGATGCGGGCCCGACATTGTGAATAGCAGAACAAACACAGAAGACATTGCCTCACCTTGTGTGAGCAGGGGCCTGAATCGTAAGCTCAGTGACGAGGAGACAGGATGCCACTCTAACAGTACAACGTGATCCTGCAAGACAGTCAAAATTTCACAAGAACACCTATTAACCTGCTGATACGATGGAAAGGCAACAAGCTGAAGCCCTGAAAGTCAATCTTGCGGGCTAGAGAGACGGTGGACATCGCTGATGAGCCTGGAAAAGCAGGTCACGTTCGGTCATCGCCAGCAAGGCATACTGTCGTTGGCTCAGCTGAGGAGTAGTAAATACTCAGGCTTACGAGCCTTCCCATGTAGTACACCAGCTACTAGACCAAACCTGTGTTATGCTAGTACTGTTAGCCAAGATAACTTCTGCCTTTGAAACGGCTACCCGTTTGGTGGTTGGTGCTTACGGGCGCTCTTCGCCGAGGTTATCTGCGCCGCTGCCTGCCTAATATTCAGTACTCAGTCACTATGAGCTACCGACCTCGCAAGTACTGATGAGAAACGTGGAGACTTGTACCTCCAACAAACGTGATTTTTGGTGCACTCTGCACCAGTCTCAGTATTCAGGCGGCACGCTGAGAGCTGCAGCCACTGACTAGCATCTGTAAGCAATCGTTGACATCCCCGACCTTGCTTGGTGAAAGGGCTGTTCTGTTGTCCATCTCTGCACAGTGCAGAGCAGCTTACAAATCACCCAAGCACACCTCTTTGATGCCCACAAGACTGGTCTGGTAATACGCAGTCACTGTCTCAGGCAGCAATGGCTGCTATGTGGGCTATGCTGGCCGCCAATTTACATGAATGGATGCTGCCGGGATGATGTCCCATGAAGATTTCTGAGACATCGCCATCACATTTCACGGCCATGCAGATCATTGTTCCTGGCCTGAGTACCACCACAGAGGAGAATATGCGATTGTGAACGTTAAAGTACTAAATTATAGCTGGTGAAAAGTTGAAGTTTGAAGACACTGCCATCCGGCTGGAAGCCCGAGAACTCTTCACCAGCTGCATACGCCGGGAAAGAATACATTCACATTTACTAAATTATTGTTCCGGTAATGTTGTATGATTGGCGCCTAGCAAGCTGACTGGCCAGCTACATTGCACTCCATGCTCTGATTTTCTGATAAGAACAGGGATCTCAAGCCCCTAAATTTTTTAAATATTTGTATACAAAAGATCAGAAAATTTATGATGTACGCATTTGTTGTAATGTTAGTGCAGTTTCACTGTCCCTCCTATTTTGTGCAATTGTATCACAATTATTTTCAGCCATAATGGCTATGTTTGTGAACCATGACTGTGTGGGATAAATATTTATCTCAAGTTTCTGCGACCAGTCACTTTTTTTATGATTAATCTAACATAATGCAACGCGTTTCGAACATGTTCTGTTCATATTCAGGCGTTTGTACATACATACATACATACATAGAGAAATGTTACTTAAAAACTAAGTGTTCTAGATTAATCTGGTTTAAGACTGTTTATTGAACTAAGTACTCTAGATTAATCTAGTTTAAGACTGTTTATTTTTAAGTAACATTTCTCTATGTGTGTGTGTATGTATGTATGTATAAATGCCTGAAGATGAACAGAGCAAGTTCGAAACGCGTTGCATTATGTTAGATTAAGCTTAAAATAAAAAGTGACTGGTAGCAGAAACTTGAAATAAGTAAATAAAAAATGGAACATGTTTGCTGAGGAACTAATTGTATAAGTCATCTCGTTCTAATCTATATTTTTATTTTGCATTTGCTCATTCTAAATCTAGTGCCACTTTTTGTTTAATTCTGTTTTACAAGCCTCTTGTTAGAAATTTTGTCTAATGCTGATGGGCATCTAAAAGGGAAAGGAGAGTAACTAACAATTCTTTGATGCGATTTATAAGAATTTCATAGTAATTGTACTTGAATCCCTGTAGCATTGCATTCATACATTTTTATGTGGCTGTTGCAGCTAACCATCTATTCCTGCTAATCGTGTTACTCAGCTGCTGACAGCGATGGAGACTGCTACTTCTCACTTTCAGCTTCTGTCACATCATCATGTGACCAATGCTCAGGGCAGTCAAATAGGAACAATTATTGTACAATTCCTGAACACCAGTCTAACACATTTTATCTCGTATTACCTTCAGATGTAAGCCCCGCTATTGGCCACCCTCCCTCTCTCGCCTGCCCCCTCCACGCACACGTGGACGTCACGGAGGAGGAGGGATGTACATGTCACTCAATATTATTATTTTTCGTTAAAAATTCTTTTATGTTGTAATTTTGAAAACTAATTGAATGTGATCTACGTGACCGGTTGGACTGTCACCTCAGGAGAAGTTTTATGTGTCCCCAAACTGCTGACAACCAATCTCTCTCAACAACCCTTGTAATAAGGAATAGGAAATGCGGGGATGGGGGTCCCGTACTGTTGACTGCTGAAGTAGCGTTGGTTCCAGCCACACGCTCTTTCTGGTAACACCTCCCAGACAGTAAGAACGCATATCCTTCCTCACTCCTTTGCAGACTTAGCACCGAAATTAAATCATTGTACGTGGGATTATCACCTCTCAGTCCCTCCAAGATTAAACAGCGGCCTTTACAGATCACCATGGGCACACACAGTTGCATTCCAAACATAAGGTGTTTGAACTATAGTTCAGTTAAATACTAATAAATTACGAACAAATTATTTGTTGTGTCCTGCTGCCGGTCACGTTATTTTATTTTGTTTTAATTTAACACGTTACAAAGCATATCAAGAACTTTCGATTATCATCAGGCATTCATTTTGCATACAAATGCCAAAAATGTTACTGAGCTGGTCTAAAACTAACTATGTTATAATTTATAAACTATTATATTGTAACGATGCCGTCACTTCTTGAATGAACAATGGGAGGAGGACGAGAGAGGGGAAGGAAATAAGGAAATCACGTCCAATGATTTTGTTATTATTGTTATGTAGGATCCAAAGAGTTGCATCTCGTTGATTGTGGAGTTGTAGGAGATATTTTAGCATCGCTTAAAACATTGTTTCACAAACCTTAAGGACGAGATAGATAGAGTAACATAATATACTAACAACTCGGCGGAATTGATGGATACATGGCGTGAAATCAGTGTGATTACGGCGCAAAATGGAACTGGTCCCGCAACATGAGGCAGCTGAAGGAGCGGGAAAAGACAGTGTGTGGCTATCAGTTACTGTGTATTGTGGTAGAGTTCTTCATTGCAACATGGCCCAAAGATATTTGGATGACTTCACACGGGGAAGAATCGTGGGACAATTGGTATAAGGACAAAGTGTGACGAGTTTAGTCCAGGATTCTGGTACTGCCCACAACATTGTTTTACGTGCATGAGGAGCATTCCGAACCAAAGGAACTACCGTCTGGAAGAGAGGAGGTGGTGTATCACAGGCAAGTACAGCAGCAAATGACGGCTGTACTGCGCAACAGGCAAGAAGGGACACATGCAAAACAGCCACAATTAAAAGAACTGCAAGGCACGCAATCTCACGATCCACAGTGGCGGCGATCTTTCTGCCAAATGACCAGAATCTTTTTTAGTTGTTAGAACAAAAGCGTTGCTTACTTACAATAGTCCTTTCCTAAAACCACTCTGCTTATCCAAGATTATTTATGTTCTGTAATATTTCTTAATCTTCCCCTTATTATCTTGCTGGCCGAAGTGGCCGTGCGGTTCTAGGCACTGCAGTCTGGCGCCGCGAGACCGCTACGGTCGCAGGTTCGAATCCTGCCTCGGGCATGGATGTGCGTGATGTCCTTAGGTTAGTTAGGTTTAACTAGTTCTAAGTTCTAGGGGACTAATGACCTCAGAAGTTGAATCCCATAGTGCTCTGAGTCATTTGAACCAGCCTTATTATCTTGGCTTACAATTTACATCGCACATTCAGTAGACTTGTTGCTGATTAATTTTTATACAATATCCAGTGAAAAGATCAAAGCAGATTTCTGGGAACTGAGGAAGACTATCTTAACAGAAAATGGAACAGATGAGGAATCCAATATGGCAAACACAGTATTTTATTATTATCTCAGGAGCTCGCTTCTTTGCGGTAGAAAAACAAATAAAAAAATAATAAAAAATAAACAATTTGCAAGTATCAAATAGGAAACAGGAATATGTAAAGTATATTCAGTATTTAATTATAGTTTGCAAAATAAATACGTTGAAGGCGACGTGGCAAATAGTGCTTAAGCCACTGACAGAGAGCACCCCGACATGCTCGAGAGAGCTTATTGGCTTTTGGCAGCATCAAGTTTTTTTTGCAAGGCCCGTCTGTGTTCGTTGGATGTGTACTGAGTTTTACAATTACTAAGAATGATAGGACTTAACGTGGCAATCGTTGGATTACGAATCACAGAGCATGCCATGTTTTAAGATGAATAGGCACTCACGCTTTTCAGTTTACAAAGCTGATGCCAGGATAGAATGAAATTTTCACTCTGCATCGGAGTGTGCGCTGATATGAAACTTCCAGGCAGATTAAAACTGTGTGCCGGATCGAGACTCGAACTCAGGACCTTTGCCTTTCGCGGGCTATTGCTCTACCAACTGAGCTACCCAAGCACTACTCACGACCCGTCCTCACAGCTTTAATTCCGCCAGTACTTGGTCTCCTACTTTCCAAACTTCACAGAAGCTCTCCTGCGAATCTTGCAGAACTAGTTTGGAAGGTAGGAGACGAGGTACTGGCGGAATTAAAGCTGTGAGGACAGGTCGTGAGTCGTGCTTGGGTAGCTCAGTTGGTAGAGCATCTGCTTGTGAAAGGCAAAGGTCCCGAGTTCGAGTCGCGGTCCGGCACACAGTTGTAATCTGCCAGAAAGTTTCTGTTTCCAGTATACAGGGTGATTCAAAAAGAATACCACAACTTTAGGAATTTAAAACTCTGCAACAACAAAAGGCAGAGCTAAGCACTATCTGTGGGCGAATTAAGGGAGCTATAAAGTTTCATTTAGTTGTACATTTGTTCGCTTGAGGCGCTGTTGACTAGGCGTCAGCGTCAGTTGATGCTAAGATGGCGACCGCTCAACAGAAAGCTTTTTGTGCTATTGAGTACGGCAGAAGCGAATCGACGACAGTTGTTCAGCGTGCATTTCGAACGAAGTATGGTGTTAAACCTCCTGATAGGTGGTGTATTAAACGTTGGTATAAACAGTTTACAGAGAATGGGTGTTTGTGCAAAGGGAAAAGTTCTGGACGGCCGAGAACGAGTGATGAAAATGTAGCACGCATCCAGCAAGCATTTGTTCGCAGCCCAGGAAAATCGACTCGCAGAGCTAGCAGAGAACTGCAAATTCCACAATCAACTGTATGGAGAGTCCTACGAAAAAGGTTAGTTATGAAACCTTATCGTCTGAAATTGGTTCAAGCACTGTCTGCAGCTGATAAGATTAAAAGAATCGATTTATGTGATTTTATCCTTGCTCAAATGGAAACAGATGAATCTTTCGTTTCAAAGATTGTGTTTAGTGATGAAGCAACTTTCCACACTAACGGGAAAGTCAACCGTCACAATGTCTGTATATGGGGCACTGAGAATCCGCGGGAAACAACTCAGTATGAACGTGACTCGCCTAAGGTGAACGTTTTCTGTGCCATTTCAGCCAATAAAGTTTTTGGTCCCTTTTTCTTCGAAGGTGCTACTGTAACTGGACTAGAGTATCTGGAGATGTTAGAGAATTGGCTGTTCCCTCAGCTCGAACAAGAAGCACAACAATTCATATTTCAGCAGGATGGAGCGCCACCACATTGGCACTTATCTGTCGGTAACTACCTGAACGTCAACTACCCGAGGCGATGGATCGGCCGCCAGGCAGCCCGTGACAGAGCACTTCATCACTGGCCTCCAAGAAGCCCTGATCTTACCCCCTGCGATTTTTTCTTATGGGGGTATGTTAAGGATATGGTGTTTCGGCCACCTCTCCCAGCCACCATTGATGATTTGAAACGAGAAATAATGGCAGCTATCCAAATTGTTACGCCTGATATGCTACAGAGAGTGTGGAACGAGTTGGAGTATCGGGTTGACATTGCTCGTGTGTCTGGAGGGGGCCATATGGAACATCTCTGATCTTGTTTTTGAGTGAAAAAAAACCTTTTTAAATACTCTTTGTAATGATGTATAACAGAAGGTTATATTATGTTTCTTTCATTAAATACACATTTTTAAAGTTGTGGTATTCTTTTTGAATCACCCTGTACTTTTCTTTACACTTGCACTATGGGCTTTGTAATCACGAAATATAGTATGCCCAAGGTATAAGAAGCCCCGCTTCGTAAGGAACACGATGTGATTTTACTGTCGCCCGGGTGCCCGCTCTTCCGAAGACGTGAGGGGCGCTTCTAACGGTCACAGTCTCAGTTGTAGCTTGAAAATGCCGTGGATATCTTTTCGTCGTGTTCTTTGTTGTGCAAATAAAGTGGACTCTATTCTGTGGATCAAAGGATGTGTCTAGCTGAAGCTTACATCCGTACTAGTTCTTTTAACAAGACTCGTGAAATATTTTATGAACAATGCAGTAACTCCGATATCCTCAAAATCCAAACATTGCCGCAAGCCTTCCCTTCGAACCACTGAAGCGGTAGAGAAACATTTTGCAGAAATTTCTTCTAGCACGAAAAAATACGTCTACCAGCTACAGACGTAAGTTTTCCCGAGGGCATACAGCTTTACTGTATGGTTAAATGATGATGGCGTCCTCTTGGACAAAATATTCCGGAGGTAAAATAGTTCCCAATTCGGATCTCCGGGTGGGGATTACTCAGGAGGACATCGTTATCAGGAGAAAGTAATCTGGTGTTCCACTGATCGGAGTGAGCAATGTCAGATCCCTTAATCGGGTAGGTAGGTTAAAAACTTAAAAATGGAAATGGATAGGTTAAAGTTAGATATATTGGGAATTAGCGAAGTTCGGTGGCAGTAGGAACAAGACTTCTCGTCATGTGAATACAATGGTATAAATACAAAATCAAATAGGGGTAGTGCAGGAGTAGGTTCAATAACGAATGAAAAAAATAGGAGCGCGGATAAGCTACTACGAACACCACAGTGAACGCATTATTGCAGCAAAGATAGACACGAAACCAATGCTTACCACAGCAGTACAAGTTTATTTGCCAACTTGCTCCTCAGATGACGAAGAGATTAAAGAAATGTATGATGAGGTAAAAGAAATTATTCAGATAGTGAAAGGAGCCGAAAATTTAATAGTCATGGGTGACTGGAATTCGGTGGTAGGAAAAGGAAGAGAAGGAAACGTAGTAGGTGAATATGGAATGTGGGTAAAGAATGAAAGAGAAAGCGGCTTGGTAAAATTTTGCACAGAGTATAGTTAACACTTGGTTTAAGAATCATGAAAGAAGGTTGTATACATGGAAGACGCCTGGAGATACTGGAAGGTTTCTGATGGATTATATAATGGTAAGACAGAGATTTAGGAACCAGGTTTTAAATTGTAAGACATATCCAAGAACAGATGTGGACTCTGACCACAATCTATTGTTTATGAACCGTAGATTAAAACTAAAGAAACTACAAAAAGAACACATATTAAGGAGATGGAACCTGGATAAACTGAAAGAACCAGAGGTTGTAGAGAGTTTCAGGGAGAGCATTAGGGAACGATTGACAAGAACGGGGGAAAGTAGAGGAATAGGTAGCTTTGAGAGATGAAATAGTGAAGACACCAGAGGATCAAGTAGGTAAAAAGACGAAGGCTAGTAGAAATCCTTGGGTAATAGAAGAAATATTGAATTTAATTGATGAAAGGAGAAAATATAAAAATGCAGTAAATGAAGCAGGCAAAAAGGAATACAAATGTCTCAAAAATGAGATCGTCAATAAGTGCAAAATGGCTAAGCAGGGATGGCTAGAGGGCAAATGTAGGGATGTAGAGGCATATGTCACTAGGGGTAAGATAGATACTGCCTACAGGAAAAATAGAGAGACGTTTGGAGAAAAGAGAACCACTTGTATGAATATCAAGGGCTCAGATGGAAACCCAGTTCTAAGCAAAGAACGGAAAGCAGAAAGGTGGAAGGAGTATATAGAGGATCTATACAAGGACGTTGTATTTGAGGACAATATTATGGAAATGGAAGAGGACGTAGAGGAAGATGAAATGGGAGATGGTGACTGATGACTCTTCCATCATAATCGAGTGCATAAACATGAGGTGGCAAATATGAGGTAGCCAAGGAGGTGGAAACGTGGGTCCTACTATACCAAGACTGCTTGGTAGCTACAACAGGAAAACACAATTAATTAGCAGGAGTACAAAATAAGAAAGTATTTATTACTTAACTTTTCTGCAGTCCATGATCAGTTGGTTGACAATTATAGAAGACGCGACTAGACTAAGCGTCTGTAGACTGACATAATTTACAAGTCACAGATCTTCCAGTGAATTAATCTCTCCCAATCTTGAATGTTGAATCCAATGAATTTGGAGACTAACTTAGAACGGAGGTAAAAGACTTGATGGCAGCGATGACTGAGCTGCAGACGTTTGCAACGTCCCCTTAGAAAATTATTGAACTACTGTGCTGATAAACCTCTTACATTATTTGATTTTCAAACAGCTGAGCAAAACTGAACGTACACAGACATTTCTCTCTTTACTTATTCTGATCATCACTAAACTGACACAAAATATTTTTAGCGCAACGCAATCTGACTTTCAAAATCCCTACAAAAGAGTGGCCCTGACTAACATTAACCTATACCTTTCACAAATCACTTACCTCACAAAAATCTTCAATACTCAAACTACCGCAATACAGCGAGCGCCACTACTGCCAGTTAAATAAAAGAATGAAACTACTGAAGGCACTAACTACTGATAGGCATAGATAGCAAATGAAAGATTTTGATAGAGAACAAACAATGTATTTACCTTAATAGTGTTCAAAAGTTATTATATATATATATATATATATATATATATATATATATATATATATATATATATATATATATATATATATATATATATATAGCAGTTCATGACATCCAGTCTTACAAATTTACTGATTGACACACGTCCAGATCATCCGCTATCAAAACTTCGCCATCTCTCTCCCCATATCCACCACTGCTGGCGGCTCACCTCCAACTGCGCAACGCTACGCGCTGTGTAACGGCCAACTGCCCAACACTACAATGGGGAATATTACAACAATGCCACCCAGCCACAGACTGCACACAGCACAGCCAATGATTTTCATACAGAGCATTACGTGGCGTTACCAATATAAAACCTAAACAGCCTACTTACACGTTGACTAACATCGGCGCTGGCTGACCACTGAGCGCGGCTACGAACTGTAGACTGGCACAACCGCACTACTCTCGTGCTGCACATGAAGTGTCCTAGCGGCACCTCGCGGCGAACGTAAGTACTGCGACTGGCTGTGTACTATTTGGCTAACACAGCCGTTCTCCTGTTCTGTTTATCGAGAGAATCGCATCCGGCAGATGGATCTCTCAGGCGGCGGTGTGGTCGTATGACTGAAGACATCACAGTGATACTGCCTCAAGAGTTAGACAGAGCACTGAAATACCGAAGTCGAAACAAGGATCCGGGAGTAGACAAGATTTCGTTAGAACTACTGATAGCCTTGGAAGAGCCAGCCCTGACAAAACACTACAATCTAGTGTGTAAGATGTATGAGACAGGCGAAATTCCCTCAGACTTCAAGAAGAATATAATAATTCCAATCCCAAATAAAGCAGGGATTGACAGATGTGAAAATTACCGAACTATCAGTTTAATAAGACACAGCTGCAAAATACTAACGCGGATTCTTTACAGACGAATGGAAAAACTGGTAGAAGCCGACATCGGGGTAGATCAGTTTGGATTCCGTAGAAATGTTAGAACACACGAGGTAGTACCCTACGACTCATCTCAGGAGATAGATAAAGGAAAGGCAAACCTACGTTTCTGGCATTTGTAGACATAGAGAAAACTTTTTGACAATGTTGACTGGAATACTCTCTTTCAAATTCTGAAGGTGGCAGGGTTCAAATACAGGGAACGAAAGGCTATTTACAATTTGTACGGAAACGAGATTGCAGTTATAAGAGGCGAGGGACATGAAAGGGAAGCAGTGGTTGGGAAGGTAGTAAGACAGGGTTGTAGCCTATCCCCGTTGTTATTCAGTCTGTATATTGAGCAAGCAGTAAAGGAAACAAAAGAAAAATTCGGAGTAGGAATTAAACACCATGGAGAAGAAATAAAAACTTTGGGGTTTGCTGATGACATTGTAATTCTTTCAGAGACAGCAAAGGAGCTGGAACAGCAGTTGAACGGAATGGACAGTGTCTTGAAAAACGAGATAAGATGAACATCGACAAAAGCAAAACGAGGATAATCGAATGTAGTCGAATTAAATCGGGTGATGCTGAGGGAATTAGATTAGGGAATGAGACACTTAAAGTAGTAGATGAGTTCTACTATTAGGGGATCAAAATAACCGATGATGGTCGAAGTAGAGAGGATATAAAATGTAGACTGGCAATGGCAAGGAAAGCGTTTCTGAAGATGAGAAATTTGTTAACGTCTAGTACGGATTTAAGTGTCAGCAAGTCTTTCTATAACAATTTGCATGGAGTGTAGCCATGTATGGAAGTGAAACATGGACGATAAATAGTTTAGAAAAGAAGAGAACAGAAGCTTTCGAAATGTGTTGCTGGAGAAGAATGCTGAAGATTAGATGGGTACATCACATAACTAATGAGGAGGCACTGAACAGAACTGGGGAGAAGGGAAGCTTGTGGCACAACTTAACTAGAAGAAGGGATCGATTGGTAGGACATGTTCTGAGGCATCAAGTGATCACCAATTTAGCCCTGGAGGACAGCATGTTGGTTAAAAATCGTACAGGGAGACCAGGAGTTGAATACACTAAGAAGATTCTGATGGATGTAGATTGCAGGAGATGGTAGATGAAGAAGCTTGCACAGGATAGAACAGCATGGAGAGCTGCATCAAACCAGTCTCTGGACTGAAGACCACAACAACAACAGCATCTTATCACTCTGAAATATTATTGGATCACACGTGATCAAACATTACTTCTAGATGATAACGCAATGAAGGCAAGCATTGGAGAGGTTACTTAAGGAAGATTGTGGCTGATGAACTTGAGCGTTATGAGTTACAAAGCTTGTTTTCGCATTTCTGTCAGTAGTTGGACTAGAGGCTACGGGTCTAGAGAAAACTCTCATATTGTCATGAAACAACTCTTCTAGATTCTGATGTTCGGTTTCTCGTTGATGATTTATCGGCCCAGAGTTCATTGAAGCCACTGTCAATACCGACTTTTCGATTCAAATTTTCGAGAACTTCTGCTCTCAGTTAAAGAAACTTTAAATGTAGTACTGCTCTTGCAGTGACATGGAGCTACTTGCTAAATGTTTATCAATCGCTGCGTCGTATTCATGAAGCCTTCACAGAAAAAATATAATGAATCCAAAGTTTGGTGTCTACATGGCTACATAGTTCATTGGACTTGCGATTTCTTTTTCTGTGGTGGTACTTGAAAGAAAAAGTATACGAAATCTCCCCTAAAACGGTAGATTAACAGAGGAAAATCGTACGACGTATCGAAGCAATCGATGTTTCAGTTCTGCCTAAAGTAAGTTAGAATGTGATTTCAGGAGCGAAAATATGCTTAGACGTTCAAGACGCCCATTTTCAACATAATTTTTAAAAATTTTCTGAATTGCAATAAACGATTTAATGTGTGTGAATGTTCGTGGTATTGAAGCGATTACGCTTTTGTAGGTCATTTTCGGTAGCTGTATTTAACAGTGCATCAGAAGAATTAAAAAAAAAATGATATTTAGTTGCTGTAATTTACCGCCTAGTAAGGTCATACAAAGACCAATATCGGTTGCAAAGCGATTTAGAAAAGATTGCTGTATGGTGTGGCAGGTGACAGTTGACGCTAAATAACGAAAAGTGTGAGGTGATCCACATGAGTTCCAAAAGAAATCCGTTGGAATTCGATTACTCGATAAATAGTACAATTCTCAAGGCTTTCAATTCAACTAAGTACCTGGGTGTTAAAATTATGAGCAACTTCATTTGGAAAGACCACATAGATAATATTGTGGGGAAGGCGAGCCAAATGTTGCGTTTCATTGGCAGGTTCACTTAGAAGATGCAACAAGTTCACTAAAGAGACAGCTTACACCACACTCGTTCGTCCTCTGTTAGAATATTGCTGCGCGGTGTGGGATCCTTACCAGATGGGATTGACGGAGGACATCGAAAGGGTGCAAAAAAGGGCAGCTCATTTTGTATTATCACGTAATAGGGGAGAGAGTGTGGCAGATATGATGCGGGAGTTGGGATGGAAGTCATTAAAGCAAAGACGTTTTTCGTCGCGGCGAGATCTATTTACGAAGTTTCAGTCACCAACTTTCTCTTCCAAATCCGAAAATATTTTTTTGAGCCCAACCTACATAGCTAGGAATGATCATCAAAATAAAATAAGAGAAATCAGAGCTCGAACAGAAAGGTTTAGGTGTTCGTTTTTCCCGCGCGCTGTTCGGGAGTGGAATGGTAGAGAGATAGTACGATTGTGGTTCGATGAACCCTCTGCCAAGCACTTAAATGTGAATTGCAGAGTAATCATGTAGATGTAGATACGATCGCTTCTTCTTTTTGATAAACAGACAACAGCTTCTAGCTTTTGCAGACTCCTGAAAGGCATTCTCGGTAAGGTAACTACTCTCCTTAGATTCGGCCTCCACTCCCTCAGCCTGCTTTCGGCAGCCGTGAGGGAGAAGTTGTTTCGAGCAGCCCATTCATCTTCAGGGGAGGACTCCGGCCGGCGGGCGACCACATCGGCGCACCGCGGTTCCGCACTCGAGTCACGTCGCCGAGGACAGTAGATGAGGGCCGCCGCTGCCTTCCCGCGAAAGAAACCCGGCAAGGAGGAGAGGCAGGGCAATTGGAACGGGCGCCGCAGGCGGATGAGCTTCCCTGTGGGATTTGAGGGATATGAGATCACGCCGGCCGGCCGCGCCGCGCTGCGGCCGGAATGAGCTTCCTCCGCTGCTCATTTCGCCGCTAAGCGTGCCTACGAGAATAGCAATGGCGGAATCTGTATTACCAAGAGCCGAACAGTCAAGATTGGATTTCAAGTACACGGTTAAAAGGAGAGGTCGACAACTTCTGGGTAGTAAATTCGAAAGGAATTTCGCACAATTACAGGGTGTTACAAAAAGGTACGGCCAAACTTTCAGGAAACATTTCTCACACACAAAGAAAGAAAATGTGTTACGTGGACATGTGTCCGGAAACGCTTACTTTCCATGTTACAGCTCATTTTATTACTTCTCTTCAAATCACATTAATCATGGTATGGAAACACACAGCAACAGAATGTACCAGCGTGACCTCAAACACTTTGTTACAGGAAATGTTCAAAATGTCCTCCGTTAGCGAGGATACATGCATCCACCCTCCGTCGCATGGAATCCCTGATGCGCTGATGCAGCCCTGGAGAATGGCGTATTGTATCACAGCCGTCCACAATACAAGCACGAAGAGTCTCTACATTTGTTACGGGGGTTGTGTAGACAAGAGCTTTCAAATGCCCCCATAAATGAAAGTCAAGAGGGTTGAGGTCAGGAGAGGGTGGAGGCCATGGAATTGGTCCGCCTCTACCAATCCATCGGTCACCGAATCTGTTGTTGAGAAGCGTACTTCACACGTGCATGAACCACATGTTGTGTCGTACTTGTAAAGGCACATGTTCTAGCAGCACAGGTAGAGTATCCCGTATGAAATCATGATAACGTGCTCCATTGAACGTACGTGGAAGAACATACTGACGAAACTAAAATGAGCTCTGACATGGAAATTAAGCGTTTCCGGACACATGTCCATATAACATCTTTTCTTTATTTGTGTGTGAGAAATGTTTCCTGAAAGTTTGGCCGTACCTTTTTGTAACACCCTGTACAGTCACCACCTATTTCGGCTTCTAGCACGTCTGCCCCTCGTTTATGAGAAACCGGGTTGGGAATTTTCAGAGCTACTCTAGCAGGAATGTCTAGTGTATTTGCGAGACGGTCAGGCTGCTGGTAGGTGGTTACATTATGCTGTCCTTCGGATTTATGGAGTAGGGTTTAAATCCGTCTCTCGCTTTTCACGAAATATTTTTTTCCCTTTAGAATACAGGGCGTCTCGATGATGATGATGCAGTTTTTGTTGATGCACCAGTTTTAGATAAGAAACCCTGGTATGGAATGAACGCGTCAAAAATTACCAAGCTAACCATACGTGTGCTGTAATGACTCTGCCAATGGAGTACGAAAATCTACCAGTACTTATTTGTAGCCATAAGATACTGATTAATTATGAATGACATTGCTAATATTAAATGACTGCTATGCTCTTTCTTCCTTATCATTTAGCACTAATTCTGACTTACTGTCTAATATGTGGGCGAAAAAATGCACCTGCTTTCACTTATTCAAAACTGCGACTGGGGAACTTTTGACGTACGCAAGTGAATGCAGAGCCATTACAATCTACAGCTTTGACAAAATCTTTCATAAGACCCAGTTTTATATGTACTACTGGGGGAAAATGTTTCACTCTCACTGGTTTTTAGAACATGCTTTTCATGTTAATGACTGTCTCATGGGCCAACATTTCTGAGAATAGTTTTTATCTTTAGGACGGATATCCCACCTTCAAAGGAATCAACTCTATTTGGTGTAGCCCGATTACCCTCCTAATGAAATCGCAATACCTTTAAAATCCCCACATACTTCCCACTGCTGTCTCTACTCCTGTCAGAATGTTTCCCATATTCGTATATATTTCTTTTCTATTTTGGCATACTCTACAGGAACGGATGGAAACTGTTTTCTGTTATGTGAAAGCACTGCTTTAAGGCTTGTCTTCTAACCGTCGATGAAGAGTTGTCATTGATTAGGACTCTGCTAAATTTGCAATGCCTTCATTAGATCAATTAAATCTTTGCAGAAAGTGAGCCCCCCTCCCCCCCCCCCCCCCCCCCCACTCAAGTTAGGAAAACTGCTCAATTTCTTTAGTTATAGTGCGTCAAGTTGTCACTTTTGCGGCCTCGTTTACATAATCCCTCTGTTGTAACAGCTAGTTCTAAAGTTCTGCCTTATTTTTAGAAAGTTATAGGTCCTCTATGAGGTCACTGAGTCCCCATTTGCGTCATTTTACGATTCCTGTATAATATGCTTGGAAAGAAAGCTCAGAGAAGCATTTTCTGGGGATTCATGAACTGAGAGATCGTTGTTCTGAGGTACAGGGCTAATTGTAGAGGGTAATTAAGGGTATCCAAGTGTTGATTTGCTCTTCTTGGAGATACTTTTGTTTATAGGGTACACTATACGGAATATATCGGTATTATAGTTGGTGGGCTGTCTCCAAGTCATTGGGACTCCAAATGCCATATGACGTCCTTTTCTATTCATTCATGCATTCAGGTTGGGCGAATCCGTAGTCCAGTAGCCACGCAGTGCCCGTTGTTTGCCTTGGTCCCCTGTCTTACAACCAAAATACACTGAGGTGCCATATAAATTGGTATAGGCACGCGAATTCAAATACAGAGATATGTACACAGGCAGAACACTGCCCTGCGTTCGGCAACGCCTATATAAGACAAGTATCTGGCGCTGTTGTTAGATCGGTTACTTCTACTTCAATGGCAGGCTATTAAGATTTAAGTCAGTTTGAAAGTGTTGTTACAGTCGGCGCACGAGCGATGGCACACAGCATCCCCGAGGTAGCGATAAAGTGGGGATTTTCCTGAACGACCATTTCACGAGTGTACCGTGAATATCAGGAATTCGGTAAAACATCAAATCTCCGACATCGCTACGGCCGGAAAAAGATCCTGCAAGAACGGGACCAATGACGACTGAAGGCAGTCGTTAAACGTGACGGAAGTGCAACTCTTCCACAAATTGCTGCAGATTTCAATGCTGGGCCATCAAGAACTGTCAGCGTGCGAACCATGTGGGCTTTCGAAGCCAAAGGCCCACTCGTGTACCCTTGATGACTGCACGACACGAAAGCTTTACGCCTCGCCTGACCCCTTAGCACCGACATTGGACTGTCGATGATTGTAAATATGTTGCCTGGTCGGACGAGTCTCGTTTCAAAATGTATCGAGCACATGGACGTGTACGGGTATGGAGACAACCTCATCCTCTTGAATCCATGGACCCTGCATGTCAGCAGAGGAGGCTCTGTAATCGTGTGGGGCGTGTGCGGTTGGAGTGATACGGAACCCCTGATACGTATAGATACAACTCTGACAGGTGACACGTACCTAAGCATCCTGTCTGATTACCTGCATCCATTCGTCACTCCGATGAACTTGGGCAATTCCAGCAGGAAAATGAGGCACCCCACACATCCAGGATTGCTACAGAGTGGCTCCAGGAACAGTCTTCTGAAACAATTCCGCAGGCCATCAAACTCCCCAGCCACGAACATTACTGAGCATATCTAGGATGCCCTGCAACGTGATGTTCAGAAGAGATCTCCACCCTCTGGTACTTACGATTTTATGGACAGCCCTGCAGGATTCATGGTGTCAGTTTCCTTCAGAACTACTTCAGACATTAGTTGAGTCCATGTCACGTGTTGTGGGAGTTCTGCGTGTTCGCGGGGACCCTACACGATATTAGGCAGGTGTACCAGTTTATTTGGCTCTTCAGTGGTTAAGAATCAGGCTTCTTTTATTGAAGCCTATGTGATCACTTTCTGGAAGTAGATGTTACTTCGCAAAAAAAAAAAAAAAAAAAAAAAAAAAAAAAAAAAAAAAAAAAAAAAAAAAAAAAAAAAAACAAAACAACAGATTTTTCTGCATTATTTACACATCACCACTTTGAACTTGACCGTAAATAGTGGTTGTCAGCAGGAAGCATACCGCAACAGAGTTATTACGGAAGCACTTTGAGACACATCTACACAAGAACACTGTCTTATTTATAATGCTTGCCACAATGCTCTTATGTGTCCACAAAGCTACTGAACAAGTGGGGAACACGAGCGCGGGAGTACCCGATCACGTGGTGATACCGCTCTGTGAGAATGAGGACTTTATCAGGGAGTGCTGCCAAATGGTTGTATATGGTACTCGATATTTAGTGACAAAAGAGCGAAATGGCTGCACTTCGAAAACTGGAGCTGACATACGAATTTTAAAGTCAGATTCCAATTTAGTGGGACCCAATTACCAAAGTGTAGCTCATTTCATTTCCATAATATTTTGTGTATAGAACAGAGTAACAGTAATGAAACTGTGACAGGCGACATTGTGGCTCACGGAACTAACCCATAATGCATTAGAATAGCACTAAGGTTGGTTAGAATTGCCATACAGCTTCAGGTGGTGTGCCACAAAACATAAGTCCCACGACCCGAATTAAGGTAGTCCGTGATTTAACACCATTTTATTTGACTGATTTATGTTTGCTCAAATAAAACTTCTGTGGTATCTTTAAGTGTTCGGAATTGAGTTATTTGTGATTATTTCCATGGTACCTTGGCTTGAAAGGCCCTCCACCTGTCAGCCATAGAATATAGGTTTGACCCATTTGGAAGTCTAACTCCATATCAGTGTAAATATCTGGGCTGTGTGGAGTCAGTTTGGGATCAGCGTACTTAAGGAGACGATGCAATGATCGTGGGAGTACGATACTATATCAACCATATCAGTCCGTATGAACAAGCCCAAGCAGGAGAGTACATACATCTGACAAAGGAACCGCACTGTATTCAGACTGCCAAGTTTGTAGTCGATTTGTCTCGTTTTTGTAATGACTAACAAGAACATAAAACTTCTGATCGCATGGAATTTCATTTTAATTCCTTTCTAGGTAATTCTTTTTTTTTGCCATTGTGTACATTTTTTGAGCTCTCAAGTCTGTAGTTTGAGTTGCAGCTCCAATGAACGTCACCTTGTTTAACTGACAGCCACAACACTTGTTGACATGCGTTCTTTTTACGTCATCTTGTTTATGATATCAAGAGCAACGAAATTTGAATACTTAGGAGGTGACCTAAGAAATTTCTGCGCGTTACAGTGTTCGATGGGTGTAAGCGAGGGGGATTTCTGGAGAAGGGTGTTGTGTGCCTATCGTATTTGCACATGTGTGTGTGTGTGTGTATGTGTGTGCGCGTGCGTGCTTGCGTGTGTGTGTGTGTGTGTGTGTGTGTGTGTGTGTGTGTGTGTGTGTTGGGTTTTGATCGTATTTTCTGTAGTTGTCAGGTTTTTTAGTGGTGAACAGTGTGTTGAGTAGAGGGTTTATTGAACTTATGAAGCCTGAATACCCACATAGTATGAGTTGCTCTATTGGAATATCTTATAAAATGAAACACAAAGTTTCTTTTTAATTGTATTTTTAATAACAGTCTCTCATAATCGCCAGATAGTTGACTATACTTTTCCTAACGGTAAGCAAGTTTCATGAAACCACGACAGAAGAACTTCACATCTTATTTTCGCAACCAGATCCTTACCACAGTCTGGATTTCTTCGTTGGAAGTAGTGTCCACGAAGACCTTCTTTAGACCTTCCTCCATTTTAGGGAACACAAAGAAACCACGTGTCACCAAATCCATATTGTACTGCGGATGTGGTTTTGTAGTGAATTTCAGTATCGTCTGCTCATCAATGGTCATACTTGCATTGTGGTGTTCGTCACTCAAATCCATTGTTCCAGATCCATCACCTTACGTCTGTTTACCCAGCCGCGTACAGGTCTATCATCCACATAATCATTACTATAAACTGATTTTATTCGTCGATAAATTCCTTTTACTATCAGAAACCATTTTTTTATACATAGACGAACTCTCCTCACACAGCTCTATTTCGGCCACAGTAACTATGCAACTTATCACAGCAACAGTTTGTGGATAACTGACGTCGCAGAGACTTCACGTGACGTGCAATGAATCACAAAAGTACAGTCGAATAACTTTGTTGTCCATCTATTCTCGAATCATAGAACAAATTCTGAGTTCATACATAGTGTGGTATGTCTAACAGGCCAACCAGCACGGATTCCGCAATCTTCGGTCATGCAAAACAACTCGCAAAGTTTTTACACGACACATGGACGGCCATGGATTAAGGCAATCAGATGAATGCAGTATTTCTTGACTTCCGAGAGCCATTTGATACGGGACTACGCCAACGTTTAATAAGAAAACAATAGTTATTTGGGGTGTCAAACAAAGCCTGTGACTGTATTGAGAATTACTTGGTAGCAGAGTCTTCGACAGAAGTAACTATAGGGATGCTCCAGACAAGTATGTTGGGATCATTGTTATTCAGACAGTATATCAGTAACCTAGAAGATGGTACTAACTGCACCCTCAGACTTTTTTAAGTACAGGGTGTTTCAAAAATGACCGGTATATTTGAAACGGCAGTAAAAACTAAACGAGCAGCGATAGAAATACACCGTTTGTTGCAATATGCTTGGGACAACAGTACATTTTCAGGCAGACAAACTTTCGAAATTACAGTAGTTACAATTTTCAACAACAGATGGCGCTGCGGTCTGGGAAACTCTATAGTACGATATTTTCCACATATCCACCATACGTAGCAATAATATGGCGTAGTCTCTGAATGAAATTACCCGAAACCTTTGACAACGTGTCTGGCGGAATGGCTTCACATGCAGATGAGATATACTGCTTCAGCTGTTCAATTGTTTCTGGATTCTGGCGGTACACCTGGTCTTTCAAGTGTCCCCACAGAAAGAAGTCACAGGGGTTCATGTCTGGCGAATAGGGAGGCCAATCCACGCCGCCTCCTGTATGTTTCGGATAGCCCAAAGCAATCACACGATCATCGAAATATTCATTCAGGAAATTAAAGACGTCGGCCGTGCGATGTGGCCGGGCACCATCTTGCATAAACCACGAGGTGTTCTCAGTGTCGTCTAAGGCAGTTTGTACCGCCACAAATTCACAAAGAATGTCCAGATAGTGTGATGCAGTAATCGTTTCGGATCTGAAAAATGGGCCAATGATTCCTTTGGAAGAAATGGCGGCCCAGACCAGTACTTTTTGACGATGCAGGGACGATGGAACTGCAACATGGGGCTTTTCGGTTCCCCATATGCGCCAGTTCTGTTTATTGACGAAGCCGTCCAGGTAAAAATAAGCTTCGTCAGTAAACCAAATGTTGCCCACATGCATATCGCCGTCATCAATCCTGTGCACTATATCGTTAGCGAATGTCTCTCGTGCAGCAATGGTAGCGGCGCTGAGGGGTTGCCCCATTTGAATTTTGTATGGATAGAGGTGTAAACTCTGGCGCATGAGACGATACGTGGACGTTGGCGTCATTTGGACCGCAGCTGCAACACGGCGAACGGAAACCCGAGGCCGCTGTTGGATCACCTGCTGCACTAGCTGCGCGTTGCCCTCTGTGGTTGCCGTACGCAGTCGCCCTACCTTTCCAGCACGTTCATCCGTCACGTTCCCAGTCCGTTGAAATTTTTCAAACAGATCCTTTATTGTATCGCTTTTCGGTCCTTTGGTTACATTAAACCTCCGTTGAAAACTTCGTCTTGTTGCAACAACACTGTGTTCTAGACGGTGGAATTCCAACACCAGAAAAATCCTCTGTTCTAAGGAATAAACCATGTTGTCTACAGCACACTTGCACGTTGTGAACAGCACACGCTTACAGCAGAAAGACGACGTACAGAATGGCGCACCCACAGACTGCGTTGTCTTCTATATCTTTCACATCACTTGCAGCGCCATCTGTTGTTGAAAATTGTAACTACTGTAATTTCGAAAGTTTGTCCGCCTGAAAACGTACTGTTGTCCCAAGCATATTGCAACAAACGGTGTATTTCTATCGCTTCTCGTTTAGTTTTTATTGCCGTTTCAAATATACCGGTCATTTTTGAAACACCCTGTATATCCTAACATCCAGTGGTACGGGAAATACCCTCTATGATGTGGTTCACAGTGGTTTGTAACGTATGTAGATGTAGAAGGTGAGCATATAAATCCCATATCCTCGACATGGGCGTAAAAAATTTCGTTATATTTCGATTACACAATAAAACTTAAGGATGTTCATTCAGTTAAATATTCAGTGAATGCAATAACGACAACTTAAATTGTAGCCCCCAGGTAGAAAATTTAGTGAGAAAGGTCTTTCATTGGCAAAACACTTAAAAGATGTAACAAATCTGTAAATTTTTTTGAGAGAATAAACCGCCATTTGATTGTGTATTACTCTAGTTATCTTTTGTTCTATCTAGATTTCGGCTTTTATGTCGTTAGCAAGTACAATATCATATATATTAAGGCAATCATGTGCTTTGGACTACCTTGAAGGATATGACATGTTAATGGTCTAAGAATTTTTAACATTGGACTTGATAGTGGCAGAAAAGCGTGAATCTAGATAGTACAGAAGATAAACACAGTAATACACAGTCAAACGATGGTTTATTCTCTCTAAAGAAAAAAGAAAAATCTGCTCAAGAGGCTGGCTACACTACTTTGACCTTCATCTTCTGGAGCAATACTGCATGGAACGGAATCCTTCTCAGGTTGATAGAGGACCTGGAAAAATTTCAAAGAAAGGCAGTGTATTTTGTATTATTGTGAATTTAGGGGGATGGAGGGGAGTGTCACTTGAGATGTGATGGTAGTGTGGGTATCGGTTGTTCATGTTCACTGAACTCCTCTGCCATAATTAGGCAAATTAAAATAATAAAAAAAATATAATTTCTAGCTGCATGGAGAAGTTTATTAGATTAATGGAGGTGAAAACTGCAATGTGATCCGAGAAACGGCTCACTAGATATTTACGTTTTACGTCAATCCTAAGCCACGAGTGCTGCGAAGTGAACTGGCGCCGGCAGTGTCGCGGCGTTTGGCGGTGTTGGCCAAGAAACGCAGGTCATCCGTGACGCGGGCGCAGCCGCCGCTTCTGGAAAGTTCGAAGGCTGGCTGATGGATACGAAACGCGCCCTAAACCAAAAATGCTCCGTACTTTGCCGCAGTGGACATCCCTCCTTCCCCAACGGTTGGACGAGACCACAGTAACGTAAAAAGTACGGCCTGAGAATGTTAAGGAATCTAATGGTCAGAAGAGACGTAAAATTCTGGCAGTATCTCACTAGTACGTAACGTCGGAAACTATTCTGATATCAAAAATATTCATTATTAAGGGTTTGGCGTGACGTCATTTTCGCTCTTGTTGGGCAGAAGGCAAAAGAACGCGCCATTGTGCTAGGAGAACGCTGCTGTAGTCTAAAGAAGGCGGACGTATCGCGAGGAGGTTCCGCAGCTGTGGCAAAATAAGCTTTGCCTGTGCGCACCTTGGAGAAAAAATGTTGTTAATAGTCATTTTGCTAGGAAGTGCCCTTTTGTGGTGATTGCAAGAGTTCGTTTTTCTTTGCAGCATACTCAGAGGTTTTGACGATCTCAGACAATGCGCAAAGCTTTTACCAGTCGTGTCGCCACTGCTACTGCCAAGAAAGTAAGTTGGTTGCCATTACTATTACACTGTGTATTGTTTCAGTATTGTGTAATTGGTGTCACTGATGACCCTTTGGTTGCGACAAGGAAAGGTTTTAGCCATTTTGTGTAACATTTTCGAAACTATCCTGGCAGTGCGTCGTAACAAGCCCCAAAAATCAAATGGCTCTGAGCACTATGGGACTTAACATCTGAGATCATCAGTCCCCTAGACTTAGAACTACTTAAACCTAACTAGACATCACACGCACACATGCCCGAGGCAGGATTCGAACCTGCGACCGTAGCAACAGTGCGTTTCCGGACTCAAGCGCCTAGAACCGCTCGGTCACAGCGGCCGGCGTAACAAGCCCCGTGTGGCAGGAACAGTTTCAAACAGAGTAAACTGTTGGGAGATTGGTGTTGTGCCTTCTGGTGCAAGTAATTCGTCTTGCGTGTCGGTGGTTTTGAGTCGAGGAGCAAAAGTTACTTTCGCGAGTGTACTGTGAATTCTGATCGAAGTAGCTGCTACTTAATAGCAATGCTGCAACGAATGTACACTTACGAAATCGGAGGGCACTGGGTCTCCACAATATATCAACATTTTATCAGCTTTGTCTGTGGTTTCTTTATCAAAGTAACCACCTCTCCAGAGTATTATTTTCGGCATACTTTCACACTCAGAATTCACAGGCTGGAAACCAACATGTAGTTAGCTGTTCTGTGGACAAATGTGGTAAGTTTGAAAGGTGTGCATCGTGTGTTTGAACATCAACTTGACAGAAATACATAGATCTCATAAGCACTTGACCCTCGTACATCCGGTAGACTACAGAGTCCTGATACAGGCAGATGACGTGTTAAACGTTGCTGGTTAGAGTTTTGACCGTTGGTATTTCCTCTCGTCACATGCCAATCTGTTTTAATTTGGTAGAGACGAAAAAGGTAACTTGTCAAATTTACTAAAGATAGGAGAGGGAAGAGTATGTTAAACACTGAAATGATAAGCGAGTTGGAGTGGCAGTTATTAAAACAAAGCCGATTTCGTTACGACGAGATCTTTTAATTGAATTACAGCCACCAACTTTCTGCTCCAAATGCCAAAACGTTTTGTTGACTCCCAACTAACCAGGGAAAAATGACCATAGTGATAAAATACACTGAACGGAAAGATTTAGGTGTTAATTTTTTCCGTCCGCCAGTGGAGAAGTAATCTGAAAGTGGTTCTATGAACCATCTGCCAAACTTTTAAATGTAAAATGCAAAGTAATCATGTACATTTTGTGCAGAAATTGTTTCCACGTATGTTTCCCCTTTCGGTCTGCAGTGTGATGATAAACATGGCATTAGACTTCCAAGCGGCAGACGCTACACAGCGGCTATCGCTGGGGCGAAAAGGACGGTGCGGAGGGATTTATGGGGTGGTGCGGCAGCAGCGCCAATCGACAGAGCGCGGTCAACGGCCGTAACTCAGGCGCGCTCTCCCGGCTGGCTGAGTTACGAGCTCCCGCGAGGCTGCTTACCATGCGATACACGTGACGTAGAGCGCGCGGGCCGCGAGATTACAGCCGTCGCAGCGCGCAGCTTAATAAGCCGTGATCTCTCCCCCTGATTTATGTCAATGCGCCGCCGCTGCCGGCGCTGCGCTCGCGATGAACAGTTGCGAATCACCGGCTGTCGCCATGATATCTCCGCTCACTCGTCATCTCTGGCGACCCCTGTGCTTGAAACTGAGGCAGCGCGTCTGCTTCATAACAACTACGACACGCACTGTGTGCCGTAAGTTGTGGCTCTACAGTACCAACTTCGCTTTCAACATAATGAGAACAGGCGGGAGTACTCTCGAAATTATTTCACTGCAGTCTCGTGTGTGATAATGTTATGAAATGACTGTCAGTACGGCAGAGAGTTTAATCGACGTTGACCTACTCATTTATTTTCGAGCATCTTTTGTTCGCGCTTGATTATATTCATAAAATTCATCCTTAACGCTGATTAACTGCTTGTTATATATACACTCCTGGAAATTGAAATAAGAACACCGTGAATTCATTGTCCCAGGAAGGGGAAACTTTATTGACACATTCCTGGGGTCAGATACATCACATGATCACACTGACAGAACCACAGGCACATAGACACAGGCAACAAAGCATGCACAATGTCGGCACTAGTACAGTGTATATCCACCTTTCGCAGCAATGCAGGCTGCTATTCTCGCATGGAGACGATCGTAGAGATGCTGGATGTAGTCCTGTGGAACGGCTTGCCATGCCATTTCCACCTGGCGCCTCAGTTGGACCAGCGTTCGAGCTGGACGTGCAGACCGCGTGAGACGACGCTTCATCCAGTCCCAAACATGCTAAATGGGGACAGATCCGGAGATCTTGCTGGCCAGAGTAGTTGACTTACACCTTCTAGAGCACGTTGGGTGGCACGGGATACATGCGGACGTGCATTGTCCTGTTGGAACAGCAAGTTCCCTTGTCGGTCTAGGAATGGTAGAACGATGGGTTCGATGACGGTTTGGATGTACCGTGCACTATTCAGTGTCCCCTCGACGATCACCAGTGGTGTACGGCCAGTGTAGGAGATCGCTCCCCACACCATGATGCCGGGTGTTGGCCCTGTGTGCCTCGGTCGTATGCAGTCCTGATTGTGGCGCTCACCTGCACGGTGCCAAACACGCATACGACCATCATTGGCACCAAGGCAGAAGCGACTCTCATCGCTGAAGACGACACGTCTCCATTCGTCCCTCCATTCACGCCTGTCGCGACACCACTGGAGGCGGGCTGCACGATGTTGGGGCGTGAGCGGAAGACGGCCTAACGGTGTGCGGGACCGTAGCCCAGCTTCATGGAGACGGTTGCGAATGGTCCTCGCCGATACCCCAGGAGCAACAGTGTCCCTAATTTGCTGGGAAGTGGCGGTGCGGTCCCCTACGGCACTGCGTAGGATCCTACGGTGTTGGCGTGCATCCGTGCGTCGCTGCGGTCCGGTCCCAGGTCGACGGGCACGTGCACCTTCCGCCGACTACTGGCGACAAGTGAGGGGGAGGTTACAAGTTCACCCTTACACAGCAGTGAGTTCTTGTAGCGTACTGTTGCTTGATGAATAACATATTCATTAAGTAACAGTAGGCTACACAAAATCACCAGTTCTTGAACCCGGACTACAGGCAAGTGCCTCGTTGTGTCATTCAATCTTGTTAAAGTCGGAAATTTGTGCAGAATACTTCAGAAAATAATGCCTAAAATGGAGCAAACTATGCATGCACTTTTACAATAGTTCGTGTCTCAGTATGGTGAAATATTACTTTCGGCTATGATAAAATACAGTACCCCAAACGGCGCTGCCAACAGCACAGAAGTCATTTAACTTACACTAGCATATGACAAAAAAAAAAAAAAAAAAAAAAGACAAACGTGGAGTATAATGGATTGAAACTGCAGAAATGCTACAGCAAATGCTCCTAGAGGAATCTCGTCAGTCGTAATTACCATTCTGTGAAGAACTTTGTTCAGTTTTCATTTATGTTGAAATTCCTGTAAGTAAACTAAAACATCTAAAATTTCGTTAATTCTTGAAAAAATACCCAGGAAAATCTCTTCCTGATCGTTCCACATTAAGGAAGGACTACTTCAACAGAGGCTACGAAAAAACAATGCTACAAATCAGGCAACGAATTGCAAATAAAAAAATTAAGTGTATCAGTAGATGGAAGCGTAGACTCCGTGGGAAGATATATATAGCAAAAGTCATTGTGAGAACTTTGCAAAACGACGGTAAGGGAAAGTTTCTAATAAACTGAAAATATTTAGAAAAACCATATTTTTCGATCATTATTAAACTTTTCTCAGATCTATGACTGCCATATGGCCCGGAGGTGTTAAGAATGTCAATGTACAACTCATTTTAAGGTGTGTTACGCCTTATATAGAGAAGGTTGTTGATTCACTGAAAGCTTTATACAGTGAAATGGAACATGTGACTCGTTTAGCTCATGCCAGACACAAGAGTTGCAGAACGGATTTATAGTACATTCAGTGATGTCGACAAATTTATTGGGTATGTCAGAAAGGTGTTACTGAAAAGCCCTTCAGCTGTTGCAGCCTTTAAATTGTTAGTTCTAAACATTTCCTTACTACCATCTGTCATCTTTGAAAAACTGCGGACGCTGGAATGATGGCTGCAACTATCCCTGCCAGAAATTTAACCTTGTGAAAAGCACAATGGATTCATTCGATAGCAGTGAAGGCGCTTCAATTGGATTGGCCCAAGAATTAATGCATAATTCTGAAATTTCAGGCAAACTTCCGTACATAAAATCAAATTTTCGATTTATTCTTCATGCAATAACTGCTTTGGAGCAATCAGAAGTACCACTAGTGAAGCGGACGGAATAAATTAGAAACGGTTCGTGGTAAAGAAGTGACAAAGAAAACAGAAAAGGTGAAAAGGACGCCCACAATTTAATCACTTGACAGAATGCCTAAATATTGGTATTTGATTTCGCCCTACAGCCTACAAAAACTGTAACGCTGCCCCATGTCAAGGTGTTGGAAAGAAAACGACGGTTGTTGTACAACGTGTCAATTTCAATGTTTCTGCTGGGCGAAAAGTTCGCCCTTAATCGTTTAGGTTTGGATTCAAAAGATATTGTTCGTTTTAAATATGGTCGTCTTGTGTCAACTGGAATAGCAAGAAGTTTTTTGAATTGCGGGGTTTTGTTGGCTATTAGTAGGGAATCCTTTTTATTTGAAAATTTAAACAAGGTATTCAGTGTACGAAAACATCCTGAAAAGTTATGCCTCCGGATTTTTTGTGTGAGTACTCTTAAATATTTTCAAATAAAAAGAACTTTATTAACATTCTACACCTTTATTCGTCAAGTAATCATATTTATTACTCATCATAGTCGCCCAGTCTATCAACACATTTCGCTCAATGAGAGACCAGCTCACTGACAACGTAACTGTAGAATGTTCGACTTTGTTGACGGAGCCACAATAGCACCTCTGCTTGCACCACTTCATTACTATTAAAGTGAAGTACTCGAAGGTGTTCCGTAAGTTCTAGCAACAAATGAAAATCGGATGGAGCCAACTAGGGGCTCTATGCAGGATGACCGATGACAGTGGAACCGCGGTGTCGGATCGTTTCGGATGTCGCAGCACTCGACTGTGTTCGAAAACCGTGAATCACCTCGAAAAAAACTATTTCTTGACAAATAGCCAACACGGATGCAGAAAATACCGTTCTTGTGAGAAACAACTAGCTCTTTATTCTCACGAAGTAATGAGTGGTACCGACATTGGACAGTGGATTCCATATTTTCAGAAGTACAGAAGGCTTTTCAGACCGTTCCTCACAATCGACTTCTAATTAAATTGCGTGCCTGTGGAGCGTCGTCTCGGTTGTTTGACTGGATTCGTGATTTCCTGTCAGAAAGGTCACAGTTCACAATACCTGACAGAAAGTCATTGAGCAAAACAGAAGTAATACGTAGCGTCCCCCAAGGAAGTGTTATAGGCCACCTGTTTTTCCTGTTAGACATAAACGGTTTAGGAGACAATTCGAGCCGTCCTCTCATATTGTTTGCAGACGATGCTGTCGTTTACCGTCATGTAATATCATCAGATGATCAAAGCGAATTGAAAAATGATTCAGACAAGATATCTATATGGTGCAAAAAATGGCAACGGCTTTAAATCATGGAATGTGTGAAGTACCAAAAAGAATCCGCTAACTTTCAGTTACGTGATCAAGCGCACAAATCTAAAGGCTTTAAATTCAACTAAATAGTTAGGAATTACAATTACGAATAACTTAAATTAGAACGGCCACACACGTAATGAAGTAGGTAACGCAAACCAAAGACTGCGATTTATTGACGGAACACGTAGAAAACACAACAGGTCGAATAGAGAGATTGCTTACACTAGGTTTCTCCGTCCTCTTCTGGAATATTGCTATGCGGTGTGGAATTTGCATGAGGTAGGTTGTATGGAGAATACCGAAAAAATTCAAAGAAGCGAAACTCCTTTTGCATTACCGTCATAAGGAGAAAGTACCATGGATATGATACACGAATTGATGTGGCAGTCGTTAAAACAAAGGTGTTTTTCGCTGCGGCAGGACCTTCTCACTGAATAACCAATATTTTACTCAGAATTGAAAATATTTTGTCGACACCCACTTACATACGGAGAAATTATTATCATAATAAAATAATAGAAATCAGAGCTCGCACGGAAAGATTTAACTGTACGTTTTTCCCGAGCACTTTTTGAGAGTGGAACGGTAGAGAAACATCTTAAAGGTGGTTCGATAAACCCTCTGTCAGGCACTTAATTTTGAGTTGTAGAGAAATCATGTAGATGAAGGTTAAAAAAAGGAAAATAGTTGCCAACTCATTTTGTCAACGAAAGGATAGATTGCATGCAACCGGTGGTGGAGTGTTCGTCGCTGTTAGTAGTAGTTTATCCTGTAGTGAAGTAGAAGTGGATAGTTCCTGTGAATTATTATGGGTGGAGGTTACACTCAACAACCGAGCTAGGTTAATAATTGGATCCTTTTACCGACCTCCCGACTCAGCAGCATTAGTGGCAGAACAACTGAGAGAAAATTTGGAATACATTTCACATAAATTTTCTCAGCATGTTATAGTCTTAGGTGGAGATTTCAGTTTACCAGATATAGACTGGGACACTCAGATGTTTAGGACGGGTGGCAGGGACAGAGCATCGAGTGACATTATACTGAGTGCACTATCCGAAAATTACCTCGAGCAATTAAACAGAGA
This sequence comes from Schistocerca serialis cubense, assembly GCF_023864345.2. NCBI lineage: Eukaryota > Metazoa > Arthropoda > Insecta > Orthoptera > Acrididae > Schistocerca > Schistocerca serialis. The sequence continues at coordinate 1,252,970,643 of NC_064638.1, read as the reverse complement.
ACCGACTCGTGGAGATAACATCTTGGACCTACTGATAACAAACAGACCCGAACTTTTCGACTCTGTATGTGCAGAACAGGGAATCAGTGATCATAAGGCCGTTGCAGCATCCCTGAATATGGAAGTTAATAGGAATACAAAAAAAGGTAGGAAGGTTTATCTGTTTAGCAAGAGTAATAGAAGGCAGATTTCAGACTACCTAACAGATCAAAACGAAAATTTCTGTTCCGACACTGACAATGTTGAGTGTTTATGGAAAAAGTTCGTAAAATGCGTTTTAGACAGGTACGTGCCGAGTAAAACTGCGAGGGCCGGGAAAAACCCACCGTGGTACAACAACAATGTTAGGAAACTACTGCGAAAGCAAAGAGAGCTTCACTCCAAGTTTAAACGCAGCCAAAACCTCTCAGACAAACAGAAACTAAACGACGTCAAAGTTAGCGTAAGGAGGGCTATGCATGAAGCGTTCAGTGAATTCTAAAGTAAAATTCTATGTACCGACTTGACAGAAAATTCTCGGAAGTTCTGGTCTTACGTTAAATCAGTAAGTGGCTCGAAACAGCATATCCAGACACTCCGGGATGATGATGGCATTGAAACAGAGGATGACACGCGTAAAGCTGAAATACTAAACACCTTTTTCCAAAGCTGTTTCACAGAGGAAGACCGCACTGCAGTTCCTTCTATAACTCCTCGCACAAACGAAAAAATGGCTGACATCGAAATAAGTGTCCAAGGAATAGAAAAGCAACTGGAATCACTCAACAGAGGGAAGTCCACTGGACCTGACGGGATACCAATTCGATTCTACACAGAGTACGCGAAAGACCTTGCCCCCCTTCTAACAGCCGTGTACCGCAAGTCTCTAGAGGAACGGAAGGTTCCAAATGATTGGAAAAGAGCACAGGTAGTCCCAGTCTTCAAGAAGGGTCGTCGAGCAGATGCGCAAAACTATAGACCTATATCTCTGACGTAGACCCGTTGTAGAATTTTAGAACATGTTTTTTGCTCGAGTATCATGTCATTTTTGGAAACCCAGAATCTACTATGTAGGAATCAACATGGATACCGGAAACAGCGATCGTGTGAGACCCAACTCGCTTTATTTGTTCATGAGACCCAGAAAATATTAGATACAGGCTCCCAGGTAGATGCCATTTTTCTTGACTTCCGGAAGGCTTTCGATACAGTTCTGCACTGTCGCCTGATAAACAAAGTAAGAGTCTACGGAATATCAGACCAGCTGTGTGGCTGGATTGAAGAGTTTTTAGCAAACAGAACACAGCATGTAGTTATCAATGGAGAGACGTCTACAGACGTAAAAGTAACCTCTGGCGTGCCACAGGGGAGTGTTATGGGACCATTGCTTTTCACAATATATATAAATGACCTAGTAGATAGTGTCGGAAGTTCCATGCGGGTTTTCACGGATAATGCTGTAGTATACAGAGAAGTTGCAGCATTAGAAAATTGTAGCGAAATGCAGGAAGATCTGCAGCGGATAGGCACTTGGTTCTGGGAGTGGCAACTGACCCTTAACATAGACAAATGTAATGTATTGCGAATACATAGAAAGATGGATCCTTTATTGTATGATTATATGATAGCGGAACAAACACTGGTAGCAGTTACTTCTGTAAAATATCTGGGAGTATGCGTGCGGAACGATTTGAAGTGGAATGATCATATAAAATTAATTGTTGGTAAGGCGGGTACCAGGTTGAGATTCATTGGGAGTGTCCTTAGAAAATGTAGTCCATCAACAAAGGAGGTGACTTTCAAAACACTCGTTCGACCTATACTTGAGTATTGCTCATCAGTGTGGGATCCGTACCAGATCGGGTTGACGGAGGAGACAGAGAAGATCCAAAGAAGAGCGGCGCGTTTCGTCACATGGTTATTTGGTAACCGTGATAGCGTTACGGAGATGTTTAACAAACTCAAGTGGCAGACTCTGCAAGAGAGGCGCTCTGCATCGCGGTGTAGCTTGCTCGCCAGGTTTCGAGAGGGTGCGTTTCTGGATGAGGTATCGAATATATTGCTTCCCCCTTGTTATACCTCCCGAGGAGATCACGAATGTAAAATTAGAGAGATTAGAGCGCGCACGGAGGCTTTCAGACAGTCGTTCTTCCCGCGAACCATACGCGACTGGAACAGGAAAGGGAGGTAATAACAGTGGCACGTAAAGCGCCCTCCGCCACACACCGTTGGGTGGCTTGCGGAGTATAAATGTAGATGTAGATGTAGAATTTTAACTAGGGAGATAAGGAGTGATATCTTTAGCAAGCAGTTGCGAATGGCCTTTTATTAGATAGTGTTAATTTGTGTTTGTTTTCAAACTGGTTAAGTTGAAAAGAGGAACTGTAAAACAAAGAACTATGCAAAACTAAACAGTAAAATATGTTTGAAAATCTTTGGAGAGATATTTCAGTGAGTTATTATGTACTCAGATACTTGATATATGGCCAAGGCCTTGAGACGATAAAAGCTATTACTTAAGTCACTACGTCAACGGCCTTGCCGCAGTGGTAACACCGGTTGCCGTCAGATCACCGAACTTAAGCGCTGTCGGACTGGGCTAGCACCTGGATGGGGTGGCCATCCGGTTTGTCGAGCCCTGTTGGCAAGCGAGGGCACTCAGCCCTTGTGAGGCCAACCGAGGAGGTACTTGATTGAGAACTAGCGGCTCCGGTCTCGTAAAGTGGCATACGGCCAGGAGAGCGGTGTGTTGACCACTTGCCGCTCTATACCCACATCCAGTGACGCCTATGGTCTGAGGATGACACGGCGGCCGGTCGGTACCGTTTGGCCTTCATGGCCTGTTCGGGAGGAGTTTAGTTTTAGTTTTTTTAATTAACTACAAGGGTTTTCTGTGTAACTACTGCTTTATGCGTCTTATCTTGATATTGTTTCATTATCTGTACTGTACTAAGCAACGTAAATGATAGTTTATTATAGAAACCGGGCGTTTTGGATAGGAACAGGTGTCATTTCCTCACTTCTGATAAAGGCTTAATAACACATTTCACATGTATTGTTGAGGAATTATCAGGAAACTGCTGTTTCCTACCTAAACGGTGTTTAATCTTCTACTTCTGTGGAAGCGGTGATCTAAATGACTCACAGTGCAATCAAATATGGTGTTCTGTGAAGAACGATAGTTCTGTCGTTTGTAAACAGCAAGAAGGGTCAGTACTGTGTCTGAAACCATATATGACCGTTCACCTCCCCAAGTGAAAAGCTATTCAAATTGGAAATTAAGGAGGATTAGGTTAAGTGTACTATTGTTGTTGTGGTTTTCAGTCCTGAGACTGGTTTGATGCACCTCTCCATGCTACTCTATCCTGTGCAGACTTCTTCATCTCCCAGTACCTACTGCAACCTACATCCTTCTGAATCTGCTTGGTGTATTCATCTCTTGGTCTCCCTCTACGATTTTTACCCTCCACGCTGCCCTCCAATACTACCCATCTAATCTTCTGCATTCTTCTGTAGCACCACATTTCGAAAGCTTCTATTCTCTTCTTGTCTAAACTATTTATCGTCCATGTTTCACTTTCATACATGGCTACACTCCATACAAATACTTTCAGAAACGACTTCCTGACACTTAAATCTATACTCGATTTAACAAATTTCTCTTCTGCAGAGACGCTTTCCTTCCCATTGCCAGTCTACATTTTATATCCTCTCTACTTCGACCATCATCAGTTATTTTGCTCCCCAAATAGCAAAACACCTTTACTACTTTGAGTGTCTCATTTCCTAATCTAATTCCCTCAGCAGCACCCAACTTAATTCGACTACATTCCATTATCCTCGTTATGCTTTTGTTGACGTTCATCTTATATTCTACCTTCAAGACACCATCCGTTCCGTTCAACTGCTCTTCCAAGTCCTTTGCTGTCTCTGACAGAATTACAATGTCATCGGCGAACCTCAAAGTTTTTATTTCTTCTCCATGGATTTTAATAACTACTTCGAATTTTTCTGTTGTTCCCTTCACTGCCTGCTCAATATACAGGTTGAATAACATCGGGGAGAGGCTACAACCCTGTCTCACTCCCTTCCCAACCACTGCTTCCCTTTCATGCCCCTCAGCTCTTATAACTGCCATTTGGTTTCTATACAAATTGTAAATAGCCTTTCGCTCTCTATATTTTACCCCTGCCACCTTCAGAATTTGAAAGAGAGTATTCCAGTCAACATTGTCAAAAGCTTTTTCTAAGTCTACAAATGCTAGAAACGTAGGTTTGCTTTTCCTTAATCTATCTTCTAAGATAAGTCGTAGGGTCAGTATTGCCTCACGTGTTCCAATATTTCTACGGAATCCAAACTGATCTTCCCCAAGGTCGGCTTCTACTAGTTTTTCCATTCGTCTGTAAAGAATTCGCGTAAACATTTTGCAGCCGTGACTTATTAAACTGATAGTTCGGTAATTTTCACATCTGTCAACACCTGCTTTCTTTGGGATTGGGATTATTACATTCTTCTTGAAGTCTGAGGGTATTTCGCCTGTCTCATACATCTTGCTGACCAAATGGTAGAGTTTTGTCAGGACCGGCTCTCCGAAAGCCGCCAGTAGTTCTAATGGAATGTTGTATACTCCCGGGGCCTTGTTTCGACTCAGGTCTTTCAGTGCTCTGTCGAACTCTTCACGCAGCCACTTTAATTATCCTGTAGGCAGTATCTATCTTACCCCTAGTGGGATAAGCCTCTACATCCTTACATTTATCTTCTAGCCATCCCTGCTTAGCCATTTTGCACTTCCTGTCGATCTCATTTTTGAAACGTTTGTATTCTTTTTGGCTGCTTCATTTACTGCGTATTTATATTTTCTATTTTCATCAATTAAATTCAATATTTCTTCTGTTACCCAAGGATTTCTACTAGCCCTCGTCTTATTACCTACTTGATTCTGTGCTGCCTTCACTACTTCATCCCTCAAAGTTAACCATTCTTCTTCTACTGTATTTCTTTCCCCCGTTCCTGCCATTTGTTTCCTTATGCTCTCCCTGAAACTCTGTACAACCTCTGGTTTAGTCAGTTTATCCAGGTCCCATCTCCTTAAATTCCCACCTTTTTGCAGTTTCTTCAGTTTTAATCTACAGTTCATAACCAATATATTGTGGTCAGAGTCCACATCTGCCCCTGGAAAGTCTTACAATTTAAAACCTGGTTCCTAAATCTCTGGTTTACCATTATATAATCTATCGGATACCTTTTCGTATCTCCGGGGTTCAGCCATGTATATAACCTTCTTTCATGATTCTTGAACCAAGTGTTAGCTGTGATTAAGTCATGCTCTGCACAAAATTCTACCAGGTGGCTTCCTCTTTCATTTCTGACCCCCAATCCATATTCACCTACTACGTTTCCATCTCTCCCTTTCCCCCATGACTATTAAATTTTCGTCTCCCTTCACTATCTGAATAATTTCTTTTATTTGATCACACATTTCTTCAATTTCTTCGTCATATGCAGAGCTAGTTGGCATATAAACTTGTACTACTGTAGTTGGCGTTGGCTTCGTGTCTATCTTGGCCACAATAATGCGTTCACTATGCTGTTCGTAGTAAATTACCCGCATTCCTATTTTTTTATTCATTACTAAACCTACTCCTACATTACCCCTATTTGACTTTGTATTTACAACCCTGTATTCGCCTGACCAAAAGTCTTGTTCCTCCTGCCACCGAACTTCACTAATTCCCACTATATCTAACTTTAACCTATCCATTTCCCTTTTTAAATTTTCTAACCTACCTGCCCGGTTAAGGGATCTGACATTCCACGCTCCGATCCGTAGAACGCCAGTTTCCTTTCTCCTGATAACGGTGTCCTCTTGACTAGTCCCCGCCCGGAGATCTGAATGGGGGACTATTTTTTAAAAAATGGTTCAAATAGCTCTGAGCACTATGGGACTCAACTGCTGAGGTCATTAGTCCCCTAGAACGTAGAACTACTTAAACCTAACTAACCTAAGGACATCACACACATCCATGCCCGAGGCAGGATTCGAACCTGCGACCGTAGCGGTCGCGCGGTTCCAGACTGTAGCGCCTAGAACCGCTCGGCCACTCCGGCCGGTGGGGACTATTTTACCTCCGTAATATTTTACCCAAGAGGACTCCATCCTCATTAACCATACAGTAAAGCTACATGTCCTCGGGAAAAATTACGGCTGTAGTTTCTCCTTGCTTTCAACCGTTCGCAGTACCAGCACAGCAAGGCCGTTTTGGTTAGTGTAATAAGGCCAGATCAGTCAATCATCCAGACTGTTGCCCCTGCAACTACTGAAAAGGCTGCTGCCCCTCTTCAGGAACCATGCGTTTGTCTGGCCTCTCAACAGATACCCCTCCGTTGTGGTTGCACCTACGGTACGGCTATCTGTATCGCTGAGGCACGCAAGCCTCCCCACCAACGGCAAGGTCCATGGTTCATGAGGGGGTAAGTGTAGTACTATGTATGCAATACTACGAGGGTCACTCCAAAAGAAATGCACATTTTTTTTTAAATCCATCTTTTATTCTACATGTTTGAAAGTTTTACAGTGTGTAGATACATCCTTTAGGAGGAATCTTTTCATTTCTCCACATAATTTCCATCCCTCTCAACTGTCCTACGCCATTTTTGAACCAGTGCCTGCATACCCGCACGGTAAAATTCTGGACCAACCTGTTGGAGCCACTGTTTGGCAGCGTGCCCAAGGGAGTCGTCATCTTCAAACCTTGTTCCACGAAGAGAGTCTTTGAGTTTCCAAAAGAGATGATAGTCACATGGAGCCAGGTCAGCACTGTAAGGCGGGTGTTTCAGTGTTGTCCGTTCGAGTTTTGTGATCGCTTCCATGGTTTTTTGACTGTCCTGTGGCAGTGCATTGTCGTGCAAAGGCAAAACATCCTGCTTTTGCCTGTCGAGCTTGAAGTTTCTTCAGTGTCGTCACATATGCATCAGAATTTATAGTGGTTCCACTTGGCATGATGTCCACAAGCAACAGTCCTTCGGAATCGAAAAACACCGTAGCCATAACTTTTCCAACAGAAGGTGTGGTTTTGAATGTTTTTTTCTTGGGTGAATTTGCATGATGCCACTCCATTGATTGCCTCTTCGTCTCTGGTGAAAAATGATGGGGCCATGTTTCATCACCTGTCACTATTATTCCAAGAAATTCATCTCCACCATTCTCGTACTCTTCCAAAAGTTCGCTGCATACCGTTTTCCTTGTTTGTTTGTGAGGCACTGTCAACATCCTGGGAACCCACCTGGCACAAACCTTTTTTATAACGCCAACACTTTCAGTATTCTGCAGACACTCCCTTCCCCTATCCCAACGTAGCATGACAATTCGTTCACTGGGATGATGCGTCTGTCAGCAGTCACCAATTCGTTAACTCTCTGCACATTGTCTGGAGTGTGTGCAGTACGAGGCCTGCTGCTGTGAGGACAATCCTCAATATTTCTGTGCCCGCTTTAATTACGTAACCTGATTACCGGCCGACTACCTGTGCTGCGATCGACAACAGCATCTCCATACAACTTTTTAAACCTCTTGTGGATGTTTCCCACTGTCTCGTTTTCACAGCACAAGAATTCTATGACAGTACGTTGCTTCTGACGAACGTCAAATGTAGCAGCCATCTTGAAGACATGCTGTGGCGACGCCACTCACGGGAACAGGTTGAACTAAGCTTGAAAAAGAAGCGGGAAGGATGTATCTACACACTGTAAACTTTCACACATGCAAAGTGAAAACTGTATTTTTACAAAAATAGTGTGCATTTCTTTTGAAGTGACCCTCGTAATAGAAGTCGTTCAGTTGTGAAAAGCTTGATAACAGCTACAAATGAGGAAATATCTAACTCTCCGTTCCACTTCACAGCGTGCGCAGTGACCTAAACTCGGATTTTTGTCTTTCATCACACGACTTTACGGTTAGTGGTTTGAAACCTTAACACGGCACAGATAGGGGGCGCGCGCGGTCTGCGTGTGTCTACGGTCTACGATGGCCGGAACGAGCTGACGTCACGCGTGTCGGCGCCGTCAGAGCCACCTGGAGGGTCGCGGCGGTACTCGGCGCCGCTAATGAGATGCACGCACCTGCCGCTGCGGACTAATTGCGCCACAGATTCGGGGCGCAGGCCGCACAGTGCCGGAGCACTGCAGCCCCTAATGACCAGGCGGGCGACGACACGGCGCAGCTCGTTACGCGGCGGGCCGCCACCCAGGCCGTGGGGCGCAGCACCCTCCGTGGCTGCACTCTTAGGTCGCGTCGAGGGATTACCGCTCAGCTCGTCTCAGAAGGAATTACGAGTGAGTGAGGGACACCGCCGAGAACTCTCGTCGTAAAGAGTCTTCACAGTGCTTCTTTGTAGCATCAACTTTCTGACAAGGGCCCTCTCGCGGCTGCATTAATTACTCTGGTACTGAACACAGCAACTTCGATGGAGTCCCTCGGGATTTTTGGCTCTATCTCTCTCTCTCTCTCTCTCTCTCTCTGTCTCTCTCTCTCTCTCTCACACACACACACACTTTCACAGACAGACGGACAAAAGAATGCGTACAAGATGGTTCAGGTTTCACATCGTGTCAACAAAATCTCTATATTACAAGCTTCAGATGGACAAGGACTATTCCGATACTTACTGTATGTGTTTTAGGTTGAACATAGAATATCTAAAACTTGATGACATAACAAGAAACTGGTCTACAGTAGTCTGCTCTGAACCACTAACGAACCTGGTTCTGCAGAGTGCAAAGGGAAACTGTAAGATACATAAAGTGTTCATTAGCACATGCATGTCTCCGAATGTGTGGGCTTAGAGATGGATGGACTGGTCAAAAATAAGTTTTGTACTACACCACTGGCCATTAAAATTGCCACACCAAGAGGAAATGCAGATGGTAAACGGGTATTCATTGCACAAATATATCATACTAGAACTGACATGTGATTACATTTTCACACAATTTGGGTACATAGATCCTGAGAAATCAGTACGCAGAACAACCACCTCTGGCCGTAATAACGGCCTTGATACGCCAGGGCATTGAGTCGAACAGAGCTTGGATGGCGTGTACAGGTACAGCTGCCCATGCAGCTTCAACACGATACCACAGTTCATCAAGAGTAGTGACTGGCGTATTGTGAAAAGGCAGTTGCTCGGCCGCCATGGACCAGACGCTTTCAATTGGTGAGAGATCTGGAGAATGTGCTGGCCAGGGCAGCAGCCGAACATTTTCTGTATCCAGAAAGGCCCGTACAGGACCTGCAAGATGCGGTTGTGCATTATCCTACTGAAATGTAGGGTTTCGCAGGGATCGAATGAAGGGTAGAGCCACGGGTCGTAACACATCTGAAATGTAACGTCCACTGTTCAAAGTTCCGTCAGTGCGAACAAGAGGTGACCGAGGCGTGTAATCAATGGCACCCCATACCATCACGCCGGGTGATACGCCAGTATGGCGATGACGAATACACCCTTCCAATGTGCGTTCACCGTGATCTCATCAAACACGGATGCGACCATCATGATACTGTAAACAGAACATGGATTCATCCGAAAAAATAAGGTTTTGCCATTCGTGCACCCAGGTTGGTCGTTGAGTACACCATCGCAGCCGCTCCTGTCGGTGATGCAGCGTCAAGGGTAATAGCAGCTATGGTCTCCGAGCTAATAGTCCATGCTGCTGCAAACGTCGTCGAACTATTCGTGCAGATGGTTGTTGTCTTGCAAACGTCCCTATCTGTTGACTCAGGGATCGAGACGTGGCTGCACGATCCGTTACAGCCATGCGGATGAGATGCCTGTCATCTCGACTGCTAGTGATACGAGGCCGTTGCGATCCTGCACGGCGTTCCGTATTACCCTCCTGAACCCACCGATTCCATATTCTGCTAACAGTCAGTGGATCTCGACCAACGGGAGCAGCAGTGTCGCGATACGATAAACTGCAATCGCAATAGGCTACAATCCGACCTTTATCAAAGTCTGAAACGTGATGGTAGGCATTTCTCCTCTTTAAAAAAAAATGTTTCAAATGGCTCTGAGCACTATGGGACTTAACTTCTGAGGTTATCAGTCCCCTAGAACTTAGAACTACTTAAACCTAACTAACCTAAGGACATCACACACATCCATGCCTGAGGCAGGATTCGAACCTGCGACCGTAGCAGTCGCGCGGTTCCAGACTGTAGCCTCTAGAACCGCTCGGCCACTCCGGCCGGCTCTCCTCCTTACACGAGGCATCACAACAACGTTTCACCAGACAACGCCGGTTAACTGCTGCTTGTGTATGTGGAATAGTTTGCAAACTTACGTCATGTCAGCACGGTGTAGGTGTCACCACCGGCGTCAACCTTGTGTGAATGCTCTGAAAAGGTAATCATTTGCTTATCACAGCATCTTCTTCCTGTCGGTTAAATTTCGCGTCTGTGTCACGTCTTCTTCGTGGTGAAGCAATTTTAATGGCCAGTATTGTATATGCATACCCGGATAAATTTATCGGGCAGGACATTATGACTACATACCTAATAGCCGGTATGTCCATCTTTGACACGTATAACAGTGGCGAAGCATCATGGCATAGAAGCAATGAGGCCTTGGTAAGTCGCTGGAGGGAGTTGGAACCACATCTACACACATAAGTCACCTAATTCCCGTAAATTCCGGGGTAAGGGGCGATGAACTCTGACGCCACGTTAAATCAGGTCCCAGATCTATCTGATCGGGCTCGGATTTGGCTAGTTGGGTGGTCAGCAGATTATCTGTAACTCGGCACTGTGTTCCGCATCCCACTCCATCACATTCCTGGCCTTGTGACATGGAACATTATCTTGTTGAGAAACGCGACTGCCGTCGGGAAACATGGTCATCATGAAGGGGTGCACGTGGTCTGCAACCAGTGTATGATACTCCTTGGCCGTCATGATGCATTGCACGAGCTCCAGTGGACACATGGATGCCCACGTGAATGTTTCGCAGAGCATAATGGAGCTTCCGCCAACTTGTCTCTGTCCTGCGTGTGTCCAGGAGCTGTTCCCCTGGAAGATGACTGATTCGCGCTCTCCAGCATGATTAAGTAGGTATTGGGATTCATCAGACCATGCAAAGCTGTGCCACTGCGCCAACGTCCAGCGCTGATGGACGCCTGCCCATTTCTCTCGTAGTTGCCAATGTCATGACGTTAACATTGGTATATGCATGGGTCGTCGGTTGCGGAGTCCCTTCATTGGAAGTGTTCGGTGCGCTTTGCGATCAGGCACACTTGTACTCTTCCCGGCATTAAAGTCTGATGTTAGTTCTGCCGCAGCGTCGCCTGTCCTGTTTTACCAGTCTGCTCAGCCTATGACTTACGACATCTGTAATGAGGAGTGGTCGCCCAGCCACACAACCGCTGGACATGGTTTCACCTTGGTGTCCGAAATGCATGGGCCATCACAAACTGCCTTCGCTCTTACTCAGGCATATTGAGCGCCTTTCCCATTCTACACACGGACAACAGACTCACTGATATCACATACACTGTGCATGTAACTGAGTAGTAATCATTCCCAACCAGGTGATGTTGCTATCTCCTGGACGGGTTTATATCGATAGTGGGTCGGTAGTCACTGTGTTGTGGCTGATCAGTGTAGGTTAAAGGCCAACAGGGACTGAAATAATAAGGCATATGAAACTGAAGAGGAGCATTACTGTGAAATAAAACAGAATATTATCCAAGCCAAAGCAGCTCGCTCGAAAGTGCACATCTTGCTGCACATGCTAGCACATCAGTGAATTCAAAGTCGCTGGGATACAAAAGTATAACGTAGCATCATGACATGTTCCTGTCCTCCTCTGCGTTCTCTCCCGAAGTTAGTTAAGACGTTTTTTGTCAGGTCATTCCCACTCTCCAAAGGCCTTCTTTTTGTATTGTTGACTGTAGGAGGAGCATTACAGCGATGACGTACAGAAAGTATCAACTAGTTCCAAGCATTCTCTGTCTCGTTCATGTTAGCAAATATCATAGGCAATTCCGTTCATCTGTTTGCTGCCCTGGTTGGGAGGCGTCCACAAGATCGCAGTGCACTCGCGCATTATTATCTTGAAAGGTGAGCCCATCACCAAAATGTTGAATCCACAACTCAACAATAGGTCGGAAGATCTGTCCCAATACTGTACAGCCCTCACACTACCCTTGAAGAGATATGGAAGGCATCCAACACCCATACGTGACAATATATATCAGTTGGACACTCAGTACGCTTATTCTATAAATACACTGCTTGATATACTTAGCCAATGCAGCAGTTCACCACTGCACTCAGTCGATGGCCAATGGTATTACCGAATCCAGAATACTTTGGCAGTGTTGTATCAAGGGATCTACCTGACAGTTTTTGAGCGTGTGCTTAGCAACATTGCCAACCCTGGTGGGTATAAATAGTTCAAATGGACAACCGCTGTGGAGTAGGTTACTGTTGTGTGACGAAGGAGTCAATCATGCACACCCGACACACTCTGGAGCTGCCGTCTCTGTTACTCTATGATACTGCCTCTCTTTGGAGTCTGACCTCAACACCAAAAGGCTGAGGGACCTGAGACCATCCTAGCTCCTAACAGCTGGGCACTGCCGTTGCCAGGTGTCACCAGCATGACATCTAGGGTGAGATATACATCTTCGATGTCTATGCTTTCATCACTCACCACACCTGGGCAGGCTTCCCACTCATATTGCTAGCAGTATAGCAGTGCTTGATCACTGCACAAGCAGCAAAGCAGCTGCACCAGTACCATGGATACCTCACGTCCCAAGGTTACTCTGCTTCTGATACACACTGAGCTTGGAGGCCACATGATAACGATTTGGCTGCCAAGAAATGAGAGCTTGGTCGCCATTCCAGCCTGTGGACATGAGCTCAAGATGGCTGTTGTAACCTGGACCAAAATAAATAAATAAACTGACAGGAAGCTGATCGGGACTTGATTTTGCCCTCGCCTACCCAGTAGAGAAACCAGAATCCTTATACCAACCAAAACTTGACTGATCCATCTCCTTGCACAATGCATCAGAACACATGGCTGATATGTCCAGTGTATACTAACCACCTCCACATATCAATTAGGATTATCAGAATCCTGCACTCTTTGCTGAGTAGAAGATGATGCCACTGATCACGGTACTTTTGCAATTGTTATCCTGTCCAAATTCTTCTTTCACGATGGTGTAGGGAGGGGGGAGGAGGATGCTGGAGTTTGTAATGGACGCCAAGAGAGTATTTTCTCATATGAAGATAGCTGAGTGCTGTATGGATCGACGCAGTACTCCAAACAAGGAATGCCCTGTTCTACACCAATCGTCAGCTAGTTCTGTTCACTGTGGGTCACCACTACAAAGCCAATTTTTAGTAATTTGTATCTCACAGTAACAGTTGAATGTTCTGTGAAAGTCACTGTCGTGGGTATGTGACCATTGTTGCCATAAAGTGACAATATGGCCACAGTCTAAGTTTGAAATGACCCATAGAGGCATGTTTACAGACTAGACTAAGGCATTTGATTATTTTGGTCACAGAATATTATGGTAGACGTTGGACCAGTATGGAATAAGAGGAACAGCTCACAATTGGTCCCTGTCACACTTTCACAACAAACAGGAGAAGATGATTCTCGGAAGTAATGAGAATGAATCTGACATATCGTCTAATTAGGACACAGTTAAGTAGGGGTGCCACAGGGATCAGTGCTGAGGCCACTAATGGATTTCATGTATATAAATGATATGCCCTCTAATATGAGAAGTCATTCTGAAACAATCCTGTTTGCTGATGACAGTAGAACGTAGGCAGTGCATTAAATAGTGTAGTCTGAACCACCAAAACGATCATGTATGACAATGGTGGGCAGTGGGCATACCCATATATGGCGAGAGATTGGAACAGATTATTGCACTAAGGAACATTGTTGAACAATATTGTTTTCATGGTCCAAGTATTAGGTGTGCAGAGGTATAATGCTGCATGGCCATACTGATCATCGAATCTTTGAACACAGTACATTAACCAGCCAATGTTACTCGTACACTGTACTCCTTACCCATCGGGACAATGTACTCCTTTCTCACATACGTGCTTTCCAGGATGCATTCCGCTGTAATTTCATTTTCATGGATGACAATGCGCGACCACATCGAACAGTGCAGTTGTAATAGCTCTTGGACCGACAGGATACTGATGAAATGTAGTGACCTGCATCTCCCCCGACTTAAATCCATCGAGCAGGTGTGGGATGAATTGGGGAGACATATTGAAGCACTTCCACATGAACCAACGACCATCACTCAATTGTCAGCTGTGCAGTGCAGGAAACACAAGAACTGCTATCAGCCTTGTGTCCAACTTTTGAGTGTGGTGCAGTGCATGCATCGCCATCTGTGGTGATCACACACCTTGCTAAGAACTGTGTCCCACCTCGTGTAATCTCGAGAGGATGATCTTAAATCATGGTGACTTCAGTGTAATTATTGCCTTTGAATAAAAGTGTAGCCGGCCGCAGTGGCCGTGCGGTTAAAGGCGCTGCAGTCTGGAACCGCAAGACCGCTACGGTCGCAGGTTCGAATCCTGCCTCGGGCATGGATGTTTGTGATGTCCTTAGGTTAGTTAGGTTTAACTAGTTCTAAGTTCTAGGGGACTAATGACCTCAGCAGTTGAGTCCCATAGTGCTCAGAGCCATTTGAACCAATTTTTTGAATAAAAGTGTAACATCCGTTGGTCTCATTTACGTATTTCTTTTAGTTACCTTTTGTGCTATACTCCAGCAGTTCTCTCATCGAGCTACGTTATTTGGGGCTGTGTAAAAGTTACATTCGTTCTTAAGTTTTGCCCACCTGTATATACACTGCTCTCATTTTTCCTGCATGGGCTCTCTTCCTTTCCTCTGTTCATTTTGTTCCTGCCTTCTTCAGAGCTTTGCTCTCTGACTTAACTTCCCATATCACTCTCTCTCTCTCTCTCTCTCTGTGTCTCTTTCTCTCTCTATCTCTCTCTCTCTCTCTCTCTCTCTCTCTCTCTCTCTCTCTATATATATATATATATATATACATATATATATATATATATATATATGCGTCAACCACTTGATGAGAATAAACACTAGTGATAGCAAGTGGTATGTGTGCAAACTTTGGTAGAAAGTTCTTCAAACATTACAGGGATACAATGAGATGTCTCTGTAGTTGCAACCCACCTCCTTCACGATGGGTGAAACATCATCGAGACTAATTAACTTTTCATAACTGGGATTCACAGTCATGTGAAATTTCTTGAAATACATCATGTTTACGCCAGTAACTGTTAAACTTTTAATTTCCACTATTGCAATTTCGGCCTTAGGCCATTATCAAGTGCACATGTTTTGGCTTTAAGCTTGTATAAATTAAACATGGCTTAAAGCCAAAACATGTGCACTTGATAATGGCCTAAGGCCGAAATTGCTGTAGTGGAAATAAAAAGTTAAATAGTCACTGGCGTAAGTATGATGTCTTTCAAGATCATCGAGACTGTCAGCAGTGAATTTAACCAGAATGAGATTTTCACTCTGCAGCGGAGTGTTTCATATCAGCGCACACTCCGTTGCAGAGAGAAAATCTCATTGCTGTGGCTAAGCCATGTCTCCGCAATATCCTATCTTTCAGGAGTGCTAGTTCTGCAAGGTTCGCAGGAGGGCTTCTATAATGTTTGGAAGGTAGGAGACGAGATACTGACAGAATTAAAGCTGTGAGGACGGGGCGTGAGTCGTGCTTGGGTAGCTCAGATGGTAGAGCACTTGTCAGCGATAGGCGAAGGTCCCGAGTTCGAGTCTCGGTCCGGCACACAGTTTTAATCTGCCAGGAAGTTTCAGTGAATTTAACGGCTGCAAGAATTATACGTTTGACACTAATACTGGTAGTTATCAAATGTCTTTCCGTGCCATAGCTTCTCACCACCACTCCCAACTTCAGGGTGGTAGAGGTACACTACCACCACAGACTTCTTTTTTTTACAAATAATTGTATAAATAATGGTAAAAATGAGTGCTCTATGGATAAAACATGGTTGAAATTATGCAATTTGTTCGTAAATTTTGCTTCTCTCTCATGTCCTTTTCATTCCATCTCCGACATCTTTGAGATAGTCGGTTAGGAGCACTGTGGTGCTTCTTTCCACACAGTAAGTGAAGTATGTACCAAGTATTCATGAAAAGGGTCCAGTGGTTTAGGAGGTGGTGTCTAATGTACAACTATTTTTATAAATATTTAGAAAAATATTACACCCACTAAGGTGCAATACACTCATTATTACGAATAAACTATGTGTATACTGTAATCATAAATACAGGACATGAGAGTTCATTGTAAATTGTAGAACACACCAAGAGAATGGTCTGGATAGTTCAGGATCCAACAATCTCGTCAATAATCAGTAGAATTGCAATCCAAATGGTAGTCCAGTTCAAATCAAATAATCAGACAGGTCAGAAAGTACGGTGTAATTGAGGTGGAGACTCTGGGTACAGCGCGATTCGAAGTGTCTTGCAGTATTGACGTTAGTGGCCAGGTCCATAGGAGGACTGCTAGCGCCTGTAAGTGGCGTGTCGATAGCTGGCACCGCAGGGTGTCGACCTCGCTGTCAGATACCAGATGTATGACAGTAAAAACCTCTTAATTTTGGTTACGGATTACCTAATTTCGAATCATTGATACTCTCAACACAAAATAGTAATAAAAACAATAAATTTAGTTATGAGCAGCTTTAAATAAACAGGCAGTAATAGAGAATAGAAAAGATAAAGGACAAAAAAAATGACATGTGGTGACGTGCTTGCAGTTAGTCGAAATCCGCACATCTTCTTTCTGAAGAGACCTGACTAGCTAGCTGTTATTCAGGTATATGGTAGCCGCAATTAAAGAATTATTATATGTTTCACTTTAAATATCATATGCCGGCTGATCAAAAAGTCAGTATAAATTTGAAAACTGAATAAATCACGGAATAATGTAGATAGAGTGGTACAAATTGACACACATGCTTGGAATGACATGGGGTTTTATTAGAACCAAAAAAATACAAAAGTTCAAAAATGTCCGACAGATGGCGCTTCATCTGATCAGAACTGCAATAATTACCATAACAAAGTAAGACAAAGCAAAGATGATGTTCTTTACAGGAAATTCTCAATATGTCCACCATCTTTCCTCAACAATAGCTGTAGTCGAGGAATAATGTTGTGAACCGCACTGTAAAGCATGTCCGGAGTTATGGCGAGCCATTGGCGTCGGATGTTGTCTTTCAGAATCCCTAGAGATGTCGGTCGATCACGATACACTTGCGACTTCAGGTAACCGCAAAGCCAATAATCGCACGGACTGATGAGGTCTGGGGACCTGGGAGGCCAAGCATGGCGAAAGTGGCGGCTGAGAACACGATCATCACCAAACGACGCGCCCAAGAGATCTTTCACGCGTCTAGCAACATGGGGAGGAGCTCCATCCTGCATAAACATCGTACATTCCAGAAGGTGTTTATCAGCCAGGCTGGGGATGATGCGATTCTGTAACATATCGGCGTACGTCTCACCCGTCACGGTAGCAGTTACAAAACCAGAATCACGCATTTCCTCGAAGAGTAAAGACTCGATAACGGTATATGTGGTAAATCCAACCCATACCGTTACTTTCTCATCGTGCAATGGAGTTTTCACGACAGTTCTAGGATTTTCGGTAGCCCAAATTCTGCAGTTGTGGGCGTTGACGGGTCCTCGGAGCGTGAAATGAGTTTCGTCGATCCACAACACGTTACTCAACCAATCGTCATCTTTCGCTATCTTTAGAAACGCCCACACCGCAAATGCCCTCCGCTTCACTAAATCGCCAGGCAACAGTTCATGATGCCGATGGATTTTGTATGGATAGCATCGGAGGGTACGAATGGCTCTGAGTACTATGGGACTTAACAGCTGTGGTCATCAGTCCTCTAGAACTTAGAACTACTTAAACCTAACTAACCTAAGGACATCACACACATCCATGCCCGAGGCAGGATTCGAGCCTGCGACCGTAGCAGTCGCATGGTTCCGGACTGCGCGCCTAGAACCGCGAGACCACTGTGGCCGGCTCGGAGGGTACGCCTAAGTTCCTACCAAACAGTAGTGTATGGAATGCCAGTGCGACGTGCGACTGCACGAGCGCTGACTTCCCCGTGCATAGACGAACCCGCTACAGTCTCCATTTCTTCCTGAACTGTCTCAGCAGCATTACACCTTGTCCTCGGTCGGCCACTACGGGGTCTATCGTCTAAACAACGCGTGGCTTCGGATTTCGAAATCATTCTCGCCACAGCTGCATTTGTCAACGGACCTTTACCCGTTCGAATCCCCTTCCTATGGCGAAAGGATCGTAAAGCTGAACTACGACATTCCCCATTCTGATAATACAGCTTCACTAAAAGCGCCTTTTCAGGTAATGTCAACATGCTGCGACTGCTGGCGCATCTGATTCTCTCTTTTTTTTCTTTTTTTTTTCTTTATTGATTTTCAATTCCCCCCGAAGGGGGCGGGCTGGCAGCTGCTTAGTACGTTGCTCTACAGCCTACAGACTTTTTTAAAAATGGAAGAAGAAAAGAAACAAGAAAAACAGGCGATAAAACGGGACTTAAAGTGTAAAATGGTGGAAAAATGCGGAAAGTTAAAACAGAAAGCAAAGGGGTTGGCAATGTTAATAAAGTACACAGGAATCAGATAAGTAACATAGTAGACACACAATTAAAAAAAAAACTTGGCGACAGTCTCGTTTCTGTTAGCAAGAGATAAAAAATCACACCCAGCGACAGTATGATGGCCGTTCGCAACACTTCCCAAAAGACACAACACAGAACACTCACTGTAAAACACTGCACGAAAATGGCGGGACAAAGATGACACTCCCGAGCCAAAGGCAGATGGGGGGGGGGGGGGCCCGGAGGAGGGGGGAAAACAAGGAGGGGGGAGAGGAAAAACGAAAGGGGGGGACCAAGGAGGGAGAGGACTCATAAGGGGGGGGGGGAGAGGGGCAGGGCAAACGCAGAGGAGGGAAATGCAAAAGGACTCGGGGGAGAGAAGGAGGCAGAGAGAGGGGAGGTGGGGAAAAAAGAGGATGGAAGAGGGGGAGAGGGAGCCCAGGAAAAGGACAGAGGAAAGGAGGGGGAGTGAGGATCAGAGTTGATAGGAGGGATAAATGGAGGGAGAGAGGGCATCATCCGAGAGGGGGAGTTGATGATTCTCTCTCTCATTACAGCTCCTTTTGTACACGATTGTCATGCACAGTCACTGACGTATTGTTGTCCAGCGCCATCTGTCGGACAGGACATTTTGTGAACTTTGTTTTTTTTCGGTTCTAATGAAACCCCATGTCATTCCAAGCATGTGTGTCTATTTTTACCTCTCTATCTACATTATTCCGTGACTTATTAAGTTTTCAAATTTATACTGACTTTTTGATCACCCGGTAACATAGCTAGTACAGCCCCATTGTTCACATTAACTGATGGTTACAATGCTTCATGCATTTCAAAGCATCAAGTATAGTTCTTGTTATTACTGATGGCTATAATTCGTGTATTAATGTGGTCATCTGAACCTTCCCGTTGTTATAAAGGGAAATGGTATGACTGCGGCGTGGACGGCTGTGGACCTCTCCATTAGTGATTACAACGTCCCAGCAGACACAGGCGGGCCGTTTCCGCTGGCTGTGCCTTTGCGGACGCTGTGACTGACAATTTAATTACGTCACCACCGGACGAAAATACGCTCCGACACAGCGCTTCGGTACACGCATTCTTCTTTTTTGTAGCGACAGTTGTCACTTCCAGGGGACGCCTGGGTGTCCTGACAAAGGGCGGTAATTTCGATGCCAGAGGACCAAATGTGCAGCGCAGTGGGGATCCGCTTCTCTATCAACGGGCTCTCGCTGCGCGCGTGGAACAGCCCATTCGGACAGTGTTAGAGCAAGGCGGAAAGTCGCAGATGTCGTGTTGCCAGCAATAGATGATTTTTATTGCGGTGGTACACATTCGCAATGAAACACGTATAGTGTCTATGATTTACGGAACAGTGGTCTCAATAAAGCCTTATAAATTATTCATATAGTCTTTATTTTATTCGCTTCCGATTTGGTGAAACGTCACAACTTAGTTACTGAATCTGCTCTTTCGCCTTCAACTGTTAATAGGTGTGGGCGTGTAAACGCATTATACGGAGTCGGCCTTCGCAGATTTGTAATTCGCTCGATGAATATTTGAGTAATAGAACCCAATACGTTAGTTTGGACAGAGAATGTCCTACATAAAGTGAAGTAACATCGGATGTGGACTAAAGAAGCGCCGGCCTGGGTGGCCGAGCGGTTCTAGGCACTACAGTCTGGAACCGCGCGATCGCTACGGTCGCAGGTTCGAATCCTGCCTCGGGCATGGATGTGTGTGATTTCATTAAGGTAGTTAGTTTTAAGTAGTTCTAAGTTCTAGGGAACTGTTGACCTCAGACCCATTTGAACCATTTTTGACTAAAGAGGCAAAATAAGACCTGTTATGTTCTCAACAACATAAACAATTTGGAAGATACGATCAGCAATCGCATGATGATGCTACGACCCTTGGACGATCATTAGAAAATACAGACTCAAGAATTTCCTCTTGGTGTAATACGTGTCAATCTTTAGGGTGTCCACAAACTCTGCCACCTCACGTATTTAGAAATAAACAAACTGAAAAATGTAATTGGCCAGGGATTCTTCTATATCGAGCTCGCACAATGGGCAGGAATACATAATCCATAAACGGCAACGAGCACCACTTTCAACACAAAGTTAGGATTTTTGAATAGTACATACATACAAAACTAGAGGTACAGTTAGTAACTGGTTTCACCGCTCTAAACCTAATGTATTCTGAAATATCAGATTTTAAGGGCTGCCAACGGCATCGTGGATTCTGGCATAATGCTCAGGGCAAGCCTTCATTGTCCTGAACCATGCTGCCAGGGGCTCACGCAATGGGCAGGAATGCACAAGCAATAAAAGTAAACATGCGATTTTTTTTTTTACGGGAATGAAATCTAGAGGTACAATTTAGTGATAAAACGTCGTTCTACTGTGTAAACACACTTATTAGTCTCATATAACCCACAGAATCTTCAAGTCTATGCATGGCATTCAGCACGGAAACCGCACTCACAAATAACCGGTAACGTCAAGTCCGATGTACCTACGTCACTTCTACAGATGTTCGAAGTACCCACCGTTTGTGTCAGTACACTTGTGGAGACGGTGAACAAGTGAACGATGCGTTGATTGTAGAGTTTCCACTGATATCGCCGCATACGCAGCGACAATACATTGTTGAATATCCTGTGGCGTACTTGGGGGTTCGTGGTATGCACACCCTTTTACTGCACCTCAGAGAAAGAAGTCTAACTGCGTCATATCGGGGGACCAGGCTAGCCAGCTCACAGAACCTCCCCTTCCTATCCACCTATTTGAAAACACTGCATCCGCAGCTTCTCTGGAAACACGTGCATAGTGCATGGGGCATCCATTATGCTGCAAGCACTTTGATAGACTCTTTTCCAATCCCACGTGCCCGCATCTCGTGGTCGTGCGGTAGCGTTCTCGCTTCCCACGCCCGGGTTCCCGGGTTCGTTTCCCGGCGGGGTCAGAGATTTTCTCTGCCTCGTGATGGCTGGGTGTTGTGTGATGTCCTTAGGTTAGTTAGGTTTAAGTAGTTCTAAGTTCTAGGGGACTTATGACCACAGCAGTTGAGTCCCATAGTGCTCAGAGCCATTTGAACCATTTGAACCAATCCCACGTCCTCCGTGAGAAGGGCTAGTGTGTCTTACGGAAATCCTGCATATCGTCGTCTGATTAACGTTCTCTGATAAAAGTAGAGGCCTGCAGTTCGGGTAGCAATGATGCCACACCAAACGTTCACATCGAACTAGCCGAGTGTATTGGCCGAGCGGTTTGAGGCGCCCTGTCACGGATTGTGCGGTCCCTCCCGCTGGAGATTCGAGTCATCCCTAGGGCATGAGTGTGTGCGCTGTTCTTAGCGTAAGTTAGTTTAAGGCAGTTTAAGTAGTGTGTAAGTCTAGGGACCGATGACCTCAGCAGTTTGGTCCCTTAGGAATTCATACACAGGTTGACAATAAGGGCTGGCCACTGTGGCCGAGCGGTTCTAGGCGCTTCAGTCCGGAACCGCGCTGCTGCTACGCTCGCAGGTTCGAGTCCTGCCTCGGGCATGGATGTGTGTGATATCCTTAGGTTAGTTAGGTTTAAGTAGTTCTAAGTCTAGGGGACTGATGACCTCAGATGTTAAGTCCCATAGTGCTAAGAGCCATTTGAACCATTTGAATTTGAACTCTGGACTCTACAGCCATTGGTGCCCGAAACCGGTGGCAAGAAGGGGTGCTCGACAGCTATTGTCACCGTGTAACACCTGCTAACGTACGTTGTGCCAAATGTGACCGTAACATACAATAAGTGTTACCCCCTTGGAGGAATTTTGAAATGTTTGACCGTGAGTTAACCTAATGGACTACGACAATTAATAGAAAGCTGAAAGACTTCACCTTAGGAACTAATGAAAGTAGTGAAAGTTTTTAGTGAATGAAATAATAAACGGTCACAGGCCTGATTAGGGATAATAATTTGGAACATTAATCTCAAAGAATTTTAATATAATTTAGCAAAAGTGGGTTTCATTCTTGCTCTCTTGGTAGACTGCAATGAGCACACACAAATACCAGACGAACTGACCAGTGGTAAGCAGTAGTCATCGGTCGCATAAACTGGCAATCACAGATAATTAGCACTTTATTCCTGTTGATAACAATCACCACATCAACCATTAACCAATTCAGCACCAAAAGGTTATCAAAGACATCACGAGGCTAAATGAACAAGAGTCCTCGTTTAATTAACACACACACACCACAAACGCAGGTAAATCACACTGTACAAACACTTTTTTACTCTCTTTCATGTAGAGAACTACTTCAGTAACTACTTTAGAAAAACAATCTTTAGTTTAACTTTCTCTAATAGAGAAGAATATAGTGCGGACCCATGAACAGCCACTTCCTCTATAAGCAAACTATGCACACATTTAGCTGGCCGTTGTGGCCGGGCGGTTCTAGGCGCTTCAGTCTGGAACCGCGCGACCGCTACGGTCACAGGTTCGAATCCTGCCTCGGGCATGGATGTGTGTGGTGTCCATAGGTTAGTTAGGTTTAAGTAGTTCTACGTTCTAGGAGACTGATGACCTCAGATGTTAAGTCCCATAGTGCTCAGAGCCATTTGAACCCATTTGCACCCATTTCATAAGCGATTTGTATCACACTAATACTGGTTTCTAACCCCATTTGAAATTCCTCATCTTTCAATGCCATATAGCAATTTACACTAATAATATTCCCGAATGAGGTCCCGAGTTCGAGTCTCGGTCGGGCACACAGTTTTAATCTGCCAGGAAGTTTCAATAATAATATTCTTAATTAACTTCAGAAATAAGTTCAAGGTAAAGTTAAGTTTCAAGTACGTTCAAAATTGTCTGCCTCTTTCATTACTTGTGAAGCAAGTGATTTTAACTAACAACATTTATGCTCTTTAGCACCAAAACTTTGGCGCATACAAAGTAGAAACAATTCAAAGCAAAATAAGGTTTTTTATAAGTTCCAAATTATGTGCCTCTCTCTTAACATGTGAAATAAGTAATTTAACTAGCAACATTTATATGCTTTAACACTAAAACTTAGGCACATTCAAATAGAAACATCGTTATTGGTTCTTCATAAACAGGATACTGGGTTTCTAGCACGTTCAGGATAGGACCCTGCATGGTTTCACGAGCAGGACAGTTTCAAAGTTCAAACACAAGTTTTTATCATTGAAGTTATTATTGAAAAACACTCACACACAAGCATTCTGGTTCGTACTGGTATACGTATCTGATTTCCAAATTTGGTGAAGCTGTGGCGCAATAGTGGTGGCAAGCACGTGTCGGCTATATGGTCTCACCTCTGGCGGTTTAATGCCATATTCATATCATCTTGGTGCCGTATTAGTCATTTTAGAGCCATTTCAAAATGCGAGTGCACCATTACACAGCCGAAATCACATCTGAGGCCAATTTAATATAGATCGACTTCTGTATGCCTCACTTGGCACCCACAGTGTTGACTGTACAACTGCTGGCCATTGACTGCCTAATGTGGTCTCTTTCTTGCCGCCGAGATTGACCGCCAGATCCACCTTTTCCCATGCGCCAAACCCCTTCCGTAGCGGAAGTGATTCAAAAATTATTTTTAAATATCTTTTAATTTTTTTTAATGTTTCATATCTTACACATATCAACTTTCCTTTCACAACTCAATGAACTTAATCGGTAAAGAACAACTACTTCATAGGTACGTACACTTAATTCAATTGTATAAACTACTTACAATCGATACTAGTGTTACAACCTGAGAGTATAAACTTTATATTCATGCTGAGGTTACTGCAAGTTTTGTTAAATTTTTCCACAATGAGAAGTATTAATTTGACTTTTTTGCTGATTAATTCTGTTGCTCTAAACCAGGATTTTATCCATCGATCTGATTGTCTTCCATTTCAGATTTTTTGATTTTAAGTGACAACCTAACATTATTGGAGTACTAATAAAAAATAAAAAATTAAAAAAAAAACAAATGCCGTCCGGTGTGGCTGAGCGGTTCTAGGCGCTTCAGTCCGGAACCGCGCGACCACTACGGTCGCAGGTTCGAATCCTGCCTCGGGCATGGATGTGTGTTATGTCCTTAGGTTAGTTAGGTTTAAGTAGTTCTACGTTCTAGGGGACTGATGACCTCAGATGTTAAGTCCCATAGTGCTCAGAGCCATTTTTGAAAAAATAAATGCAGACACCAGCTTTATGTCAGTTTCAATGGCTTCAATTTTATTTGAGTTTGACATTAACTTCTCAAGAAAGTTTTTTTATGAGACGAGAGCAATTTCTCTTATGGTTCAAATGGCTCTGAGCAATGTGGCACTCAACATCTGAGGTCATCAGTCCCCTAGAATTTAAAACTAGTTAAACCTAACCAACCTAAGAACACCACACACATCCATGCCCGAGGCAGGATTCGAACCAGCGGTCGTAGCGGCCGCGCGGTTCCAGACCGAAGAGCCTAAAACCGCTCGGCCACACCGGCAGGCTTATTTCTCTTAAATTTGTTTCTCAGTTTCTGCACGTAACTGTGGATTTTCTGTTGAAGATACCCTTAGTCGGAATCGAAACTTGATGAAAGTAAAATTTTGTTGTAGCTGGTTGGCTGTTTTACACTTATCACTTTCTTGTACTGTTGCTGCCTCCAAGTCATATTTGAAAGTGTAAGGAATAATATATCTCTCACGATTAACTCGTTGAATAATCTGGAATTAAATCGTAAAACGTCCGCCTGCTTTGCCGGATGGTAACGTGCTTGCCTCCCACGCAGTGGTCTTGGGTTCGATTCCTGACCGTGTTGGCGATTTTCTCGGCTCGTGGGCTGGGTGTTGTGTGGTCTCGAGCATCATTTCATCCTCATCATCGGCACGCGAGTCGCCCAATGTCGCGTCGGCTGAAGTTAAGACTAGCTCTCGGCAGCCGAACTTCCCCGGTAGGGGCCCCCCGGTCAGCAATGCTATACGATCATTTCATTTCAAATCATAAAAATCATTTCATTCCAGAATGTTAAATCAAAATGTTGTCTTTCATTTCATATTAATAAAACAGATGTGTGCGAGTACACTTAGGTTGTAGTGGTGATACATACTTGCTATTTTGTTATCGTTCTTCCTTAAAACACTGAGTGGAGAACATTGAGTCGTTTAAGCTACAATTATTTTTGTATAAATCCAGTCAAATTTAGCTCTCACTGCAAAATGGTTTATCATACTAATTGTATCAACTATATGACAAGTAGCAATTTTGGAACATTGTGTAACGCCCCAAGGACAGAAAACCATAATTAAGAAACTTTGTGGAAACTGAAAGTAGGGAAGTGAGTCATTTGTTAGTGACGGCTACTATTGACGATAAAATCTACACTGGTAATGTTTTGATTCGCACCTGTATTATTCAAATACAGAGAATAGCATACAAAAAGCGGAGATAAAAAGAGAGGATTATCACAGATTCTTTACCAAACATCTATAGATCTATAGAATAAATTCGAAATCATTTGAACGACGATTAAATCCAAGAAGGTAATTCAGTCAAAGATAACATTTATCATGGAAGAGAGTTGTAGCCGCATCGAAAAGGAAATTCCATGCGACTACAATGCAACTCGAATATAGAAATTTTCAGTTAGGTAGTTACTCTTCAGTCTCTCTAGAGTACTTTTGCGATAGTTGTCTGGACGCAAACGCTATTAGATTGTTTCACTTTTGAAAGTTGGATAATTCTTGAGGTAGAGACTGAAGTATTTCTCAGTCATTCGGCTGATTAAAGTTAATCTTTACCGTTCTCAATGCGACGGTATAGTAAGACGAGTATTAGACTACGATTGAGTGATATTGGTTTATCGGACTTAGCCTTCGTACTCATGAACAGTTACAAACCTTGAGAGCAATGGATCAACGACAGGTACCGGCGGAGTTCGAGTCCTCCCTCGGGCATGGGTGTGTGTGTTTGTCCTTAGGATAATTTAGGTTAAGTAGTAGCGTATAAGCTTAGGGACTGGTGACCTTAGCAGTTAAGTCCCTTAAGATTTCACACACATTTGAACATTTTTTTGATCAACGACAGGAAAACAATTTGTAGTCTTGAGTAGGACACAATAAAACGAAGACACGAAGAAAGACAAGTACGCCCATTAGTCAAAAGTTGTCGTCAGCGTCACGATTAATGAATTGAACAGAAGTTAATATTGAATGACATATCGGTGTGCGTGTGTTGTAGGGACAAACAATTAATTACAGAAATAACAATAAAATTTGAGTCAAAGGTAAATGTTATGTGTCGCCTAACTCTTTAAACATTTTAAGTGACTAAGTGAGTACATGAATAATGGACAATGAAGAGTGATTAGTTTAAACCAGTATTACGGCGTATTAAAAAAAATTACTCCAACATAAGTTATCTCTGGAGTTACGTCGGACCGTTGTTAATAACTTGACGCAGTAACGGCATAGCAACGGAATAGCAGACAGCAAATTTTCATCCTCGCTATGTATGATGTGAAAAACGACCGTAATGATGAAATCAAGAATCATGATTTTATTTCATCACGGAACTAACCGGGCATAAAAATAAACGATTGCAGTTTACCAGTTCGCACAAGCTGAGAGTACTGTTGCGGTCATATAACAGAATATTTCTAAGCCACGCGAGGAGTTATGTTCTTACGAGAGTTACAGGTGCTCAAAAATAGTTCAAATGGCTCTGAGCACTATGGGACTTAACATCTATGGTCATCAGTCCCCTAGAACTTAGAACTACTTAAACCTAACGACATTACACAACACCCAGCCATCACGAGGCAGAGAAAATCCCTGACCCCGCTGGGAATCGAACCCGGGAACCCGGGCGTGGGAAGCGAGAATGCTACCGCACGACCACGAGATGCGGGCAGTTGCAGGTGCTGTTCCACGTCACGCCGACGGCGAAGAACATCGCTACGAGTCGCGTCCCTTCCCTGCGGGTGAAGGACGGAACGGGACGTCACAATTCCCCCTCTTGGGAAAATTTCTGCACATGCTCACGTCTTCAGCCTAAGACCCATTCGTGTTCCCATGATAAACAAGTGACATCGATAATTACAAATGTTGTGAATATGGAGGAGCATCGAGATTTGACCGCGGAGCAATCGAACATATCGCCTGGTCGGGTGAATAACGTTTATTGTCACACCTGGTCAAAGACCGTGTCCGAATAATCTATACCGAGGCCAACGGATGCTATGAACGGCTGCCTCGGACGTAGGCCGTTGGGGCATTATATTCCTATGGGATCTGTGGCAGTAATAGAAGGTACGTGTTTGCTGTGGACCTAGTGGACACTTTTGTTCACCGCCTGCTTCGCTTCACGCTCGATATCTTTCCCGAGGACGATCACATTTGCCAGCAGGATAACACTCTTAGAGATCACCGTGACACTCAACGCACTTTGATGCGTTCGAGTCCCGGCTGCGGCACAAATTTTAGTTCACTTCTTCTGCTTCCATCATTACCGCAGATAAAGATGAGATTTAAATGTCTGCCGGCCGGGGTGGCCGAGCGGTTCTAGGCGCTACAGTCTGGAACCACGCGACCGCTAGGGTCGGAGTTTCGATTCCTGCCTCGGGCATGGATGTGTGTGATGTCCTTAGGTTAGTTAGGCATAAGTAGTTCTAAGTTCTAGGGGACTGATGACCTCAGACGTTAAGTGCCCTAGTGCTCAGAGCCACTTGAACCATTTTTTTAAATGTCTCAGGGGAAACTTTAATTATAAAAGTTTTTATTGTAATTTAATCATTAGCTTTCCAAAATGCGAGGTGGCGCAGTGGTTTGCACACTGGACTCACATTCGTGAGGACGACGGTTGAAACCCGCGTTTGCCATCTTGCTTTAGGTTTTCCGTGATTTCCCTAAATCGCTTCAGCCGAATGCCGGGACGGTTACTTTGAAAGGGCACGACCGACTTCCTTCCCCATTGGTCCTTGATCCGATGCGTCCGATGACCTTGCTGTTTTGACCCCTCCTCCAAATCAACCACTAACCTAGTAAAAGTCGCCCACATTATAGGCTGACTGAAGAGAATGGAACTTTAATGTTTTGGATACTCATTGTACAATATTAAGGTAACAGAATTTTTCTTGAATATTTGACTGAGAACGTCGAATGACGGTAACATTATTTTACATTGCAGCGTTTTTTTCTTGATTATTAAGGTCTATAGACAGAGATAGGCCCTGTATATTCACTGTATGTGTAGTTTCTTTAGGGGAATACTATTGGATATAGAATCAAAAACTTTTTTCATACTTCTACATCTACATCTCATCCATACTCCGGAAGCCACCTGCCGGTGTGTGGCGGAGGGTACTTTGAGTACCTCTATCGGTTCTCCCCTCTATTCCAGTCTCGTATTGTTCGCGGAAATAAGCATTGTCGGTATGCCTCTGTGTGGGCTCTAATTTCTCTGATGTTATCCTCATGGTCTCTTCGCGAGATATACGTAGGAGGGAGTAATATACTGCTTGACTCCTCGGTGAAGGTATGTTCTCAAAACTTCAACAACAGCCCGTACCGAGCTACTGAGCGTCTCTCCTGCAGAGTCTTAACACTGGAGTTTATCCATCATCTCCATAACGCTTTCGCGATTACTAAATGATCCTGTAACGAAGCGCGCTGCTCTCCGTTGGATCTTCTCTATCTCTTCCATCAACCCTATCTGGTACGGATCCCACATTGCTGAGCAGTATTCAAGCAGTGGGCGAACAAGCGTACTGTATCCTACTTCCTTTGTTTTCGGATTGCATTTCCTTACGATTCTTCCAATGAATCTCATTCTGACATCTGCTTTACCGACGATCAACTTTATATGATCATTCCATTTTAAATCACTCCTAATGCGTACTCCCAGATAATTTATGGAATTAACTGCTTCCAGTTGCTGACCTGCTATATTGTAGATAAATGATAAGGGATCTTTCTTTCTATGTATTCGCAGCACATTACACTTGTCTACATTGAGATTCAATTGCCATTTCCTGCACCATGCGTCAATTCGCTGCAGATCCTCCTGCATTTCAGTACAATTTTCCATTGTTACAACCTCTCGATATACCACAGCATCATCCGCAAAAAGCCTCAGTGTACTTCCGATGTCTCCCACAAGGTCATTTATGTATATTGTGAATAGCAACGGTCCTACAACATTCCCCTGCGGCACACCTGAAATCACTCTCACTTCGGAAGACTTCTCTCCATTGAGAATGACATGCTGCGTTCTGTTACCTAGGAACTCTTCAATCCAATCATACAATTGGTCTGATAGTCCATATGCTCTTACTTTGTTCATTAAACGATTGTGGGGAACTGTATCGAACGCCTTGCGGAAGTCAAGAAACACGGCATCTACATGGGAACCCGTGTCTATGTCCCTCTGAGTCTCGTTGACGAATAGCGCGAACTGGGTTTCACACAATCGTCTTTTTCAAAATCCATGCTGGTTCCTACAGTGTAGATTTCTAGTCTTCAGAAAAGTCATTATACTCGAACATGATACGTGTTCCAAAATTCTACAACTGATCGACGTTAGAGATATATGTTTATAGTTCTGCACATCTGTTCCACGTCCCTTCTTGAAAACGGGGATGACCTGTGCCCTTTTCCAATCCTTTGGAACGCTACGCTCTTCTAGAGACCTACGGTACACCGCTGCAAGAAGGGGGGCAAGTTCCTTCGCGTACTCTGTGTAAAATCGAACTGGTATCCCATCAGGTCCAGCGGCCTTTCCTCTTTTGAGTGATTATAATTGTTTTTCTATCCCTCTGTCGTCTATTTCGATATCTACCATTCTGTCATCTGTGCGACAATTTAGAGAAGGAACTACTTCTTCAGTAACAATTGCAAACGGCCTAAGGCGGCGACATTAGCGCTGTCGGAGTCGGTGATTTACCGTCGCTGCCCTGTGTGTGCCGCAGATCGCGGTACGATGTGTGTCAACCCCCCCCCCACCCCCCCCGCACCCCACCGCCTGCTTGCTGTGGGATCCCCGTGCGGCAGATAACGTGACGTCTCCCGCTGCCGGGCAGTTCGAAACAATTGCAAACGGCCTAAGGCGGCGACATTAGCGCTGTCGGAGTCGGTGATTTACCGTCGCTGCCCTGTGTGTGCCGCAGATCGCGGTACGATGTGTGTCAACCCCCCCCCCCCCCCACCCCCCCCGCACCCCACCGCCTGCTTGCTGTGGGATCCCCGTGCGGCAGATAACGTGACGTCTCCCGCTGCCGGGCAGTTCGACCTGATGATGATTAATGGCCAGTCGCGAGTAATGGACGAAACATCAGCTAATATCGGCAAAAACACCGCCTGTCCTGTCACGTTGTCACCCGCGCATGCTGGCGTTAACGGCGCGACATCGACACGCAAATGCCGTGTTTCTGGGTATGCGTGAGGGCCGTTTGGCCCGCATTTACAAACTTTTTTCCTTCGCGTCAGTTTTGTGTCTTTGGTAATTTACGAGCTTTTGCCGCCTTACCACATAACTACGTAACTTGTTTCCTTTTATAGCAAGTTTCGGCTGTTTGCTTCTTTCACGTTCCCAGAACTCTGAACTGCTGTCTTGATAAATTTAAACGTAAATTCATTGATAACTCCTAATGATGTTCATATCTTATAATTAAAGTAAAAAGATAAATAAAAATTGTGAATTTTGATGCATTAATTAAATAAAACTTATCGTGATTGCAGTGGATCGTCCAATTGAACTCACGTTATACATAAAACCAATGACGTCTCACACAAAAGATGCGATGGTTAAAACGATACGGATTTGATCAGTTGATCATCTAAAGGTACCGGCTGGAATCGGTACTCGCATCTTGTCGTAGGTATTGTATTCTCCAATTCAATACCAGTAACCATTAATGCTGAAAATACTCTTTAGTGTTAAAATAAAACTTTTGGGAAAGTGGAACGCTTTTCACGATGTTTGCTAACTGATTAATTTCTTTATGTCTGGAAAAGTCGAATTAACCTTTATCCGTGTCTCTGAGGATATTACGGATGAAGAGTGGAAGTTTCGCGTGATCGAGTTCTATGGAGAAGGATGTTTCTTTCCACGTAGATCATAATATTTGAATACAGAATTTGTTCTACACTTCTACTATGAATAAAAGTGAGTGTTACACAATACATACAGGATATAATTAAAGTACGGCTACTCACAGCAAAGGACCTAGAAGAGCAGTTGAACGGAATGGACAGTGTCTTGAAAGGGGGATGTAAGATGAACGTCAACAAAGCAAAACGAGGATAATGGAATGTAGTCAAATTAAATCGGGTGATGCTGCGGGAATTAGATTAAGAAATGAGACGTTTAAAGTAGTAAATGAGTTTTGGTATTTAGGGAGCAAAGTAACTGATGATAGTCAAAGTAGAGAGGGTATAAAATGTAGACTGGCAATGAGCAGGAAAGCGTTCCTGAAGAAGAGAAATTTGTTAACATCGAGTAGAGATTTAAGCATCAGGAAGTCGTTTCTGAAAGTATTTGTATGGAGTGTAGCCATGTATGAAAGTGAAACGTGGACGATAAATAGTTTGGACAAGAAGGGAACAGAACCTTTAGAAATGTAGTGCTACAGAAAATACTGAAGATTAAATGGGTAGATCACATAACTAATGAGGAGCTATTGAATAGAATTGGAGAGAACAGAAATTTGTGGCACAACTTGACTACAAGAAGGGATCGGTTGGTATCGCATATTCTGAGGCATCAAGGGATCACCAATTTGGTATTGTAAGGCAGACTAAGAGATGAATACACTAAACAGATTCAGAAGGATGTAGGTTGCAGTAGATACTCGGGGATGAAGAAGCCTGCACAGGATAGAGTAGCATGGAGAGCTGCAGCAAACCAGTCTCTGGACTGAAGACACCAACAACTCACAGGGGCCCAGTGTGGGTTATAATTGTTGTATGGCAGCGAAACGTGGTAGATGTGGTAATGCGTTAATGCGGAACCGATTTATGCTAGAAAAAAAAAAATTAGTTCCCATTTTGGCCACCAGGTGCTAATCTGGCGCTGTACAGCACCTTGTCGGCCTCTCCGAGGCTCATAATTAACAAATTGTGTAAGTTACGGTTAATAATAAAATCAACGTCATGCCTTTTTACTTGTTTCACCTTTACTGCCCAAGATCCTAATCCATTTCGTATGGAAACATTTCACTACATGTTTCTTGCATCTTCGCTTCAGATGTGCACCTAGTGGCCAAAATTGTAACTAATACTTTTTCTAGCGTAAATGGGGTCCGTATTAATGCATTAGAATATCTACCAAGTTTCGCTGCCATAAAATAATTAGAGCCCACGCTTTGGTCCCTTGTGAATAGCTGCATTTTAATAATAACCACCCAGCATCATTACCCACTGACGTTCAGTGGATTCGAAACTAGCTTAACTTATGGGCATGAATTTCGGAAAAGTTTATGTTAACATTCTGGAGTGTTACGGACAGACTATGGAAAGAATATTTTCTTAGAATATATGCAGTTGTGGTACTCTCGTGACGAAATAGTGTAAGTAGGCTGTTTAGGTTTTTATGTTGGTAACGCCACTTGAGGACAATATTATGGAAATGGAAGAGGATGTAGATGAAGATGAAATGGGAGATATGATACTGCGTGAAGAGTTTGACAGAGCACTGAAAGACCTGAGTCGAAACAAGGCCCCCGGAGTAGACAATATTCCATTGGAACTACTGACGGCCGTGGGAGAGCCAGTCCTGACAAAACTCTACCATCTGGTGAGCAAGATGTATGAAACAGGCGAAATACCCTCAGACTTCAAGAAGAATATAATAATTCCAATCCCAAAGAAAGCAGGTGTTGACAGATGTGAAAATTACCGAACTATCAGCTTAATAAGTCACAGCTGCAAAATACTAACACGAATTCTTTACAGACGAATGGAAAAACTAGTAGAAGCCAACCTCGGGGAAGATCAGTTTGGATTCCGTAGAAACACTGGAACACGTGAGGCAATACTGACCTTACGACTTATCTTAGAAGAAAGATTAAGGAAAGGCAAACCTACGTTTCTAGCATTTGTAGACTTAGAGAAAGCTTTTGACAATGTTGACTGGAATACTCTCTTTCAAATTCTAAAGGTGGCAGGGGTAAAACACAGGGAGCGAAAGACTATTTACAATTTGTACAGAAACCAGATGGCAGTTATAAGAGTCGAGGGACATGAAAGGGAAGCAGTGGTTGGGAAGGGAGTAAGACAGGGTTGTAGCCTCTCCCCGATGTTGTTCAATCTGTATATTGAGCAAGCAGTAAAGGAAACAAAAAAAAAAATTTGGAGTAGGTATTAAAGTCCATGGAGAAGAAATAAAAACTTTGAGGTTCGCCGATGACATTGTAATTCTGTCAGAGACAGCAAAGGACTTGGAAGAGCAGTTGAACGGAATGGATGGTGTCTTGAAGGGAGGATATAAGATGAACATCAACAAAAACAAAACGAAGATAATGGAATGTAGTCGAATTAAGTCGGGTGATGTTGAGGGTATTAGATTAGGAAATGAGACACTTAAAGTAGTAAAGGAGTTTTGCTATTTGGGGAGCAAAATAACTGATGATGGTAGAAGTAGAGAGGATATAAAATGTAGGCTGGCAATGGCAAGGAAAGCGTTTCTGAAGAAGAGAAATTTGTTAACATCCAGTATAGATTTAAGTGTCAGGAAGTCATTTCTGAAAGTATTCGTATGGAGTGTAGCCATGTATGGAAGTGAAACATGGACGATAAATAGTTTGGACAAGAAGAGAATAGAAGCTTTCGAAATGTGGTGCTACAGAAGAATGCTGAAGATTAGATGGGTAGATCACATAACTAATGGGGAAGTATTGAATAGGATTGGGGAGAAGAGAAGTTTGTGGCACAACTTGACCAGAAGAAGGGATCGGTTGGTAGGACATGTTCTGAGGCATCAAGGGATCACCAATTTAGTATTGGAGGGCAGCGTGGAGGGTAAAAATCGTAGAGGGAGACCAAGAGATGAATACACTAAGCAGATTCAGAAGGATGTAGGTTGCAGTAGGTACTGGGAGATGAAAAAGCTTGCACAGGATAGAGTAGCATGGAGAGCTGCATCAAACCAGTCTCAGGACTGAAGACCACAACAACAACAACAACGCCACGTAGGGCTCTGTATGAAAATCACTGGCTCTGCTGTGTGTAGTCTGCGGTTGGTTTGCATTGTTGTTGGCTATTGTAGTGTTGGGCAGTTGGCTGTTAACAGCACGTAGCTTTGCGCAGTTGGAGGTGAGCCGCCAGCAGTGAAGGATGTGGGGAGAGAGATGGCGGAGTTTTGAGAGCGGATGACCTGGACGTGTGTCCATCAGTGACAGTAAATTTGTAAGACTGGATGTCATGAACTGATATATATTATGACTTTTGAACACTGTAAAGGTAAATACATTGTTTGTTGTCTATCAAAATCTTTCATTTGCTAACTATGCCTATCAGTAGTTAGTGCCTTCAGTAGTTAGAATCTTTTATTTAGCTGGCAGTATTGGCGCTCGCTGTATTGCAGTAGTTTGAGTAACGAAGATTTTTGTCAGGTAAGTGATTCATGAAAGGTATAGGTTATTGTTAGTCAGGGCCATTCGTTGGTAGGGATTATTAAAAGTTAGACTGCGTTGCGCTAAAAATAAAAAACAATACCTTAAGCCGGCGGAGTGCGTGAAGTGTTTGACAGAGCAGTGAAAGACCTAAGTCGAGCCGGCCTGAGTGCCGAGCGGCTCTAGGCGCTACAGTCTGGAACCGCGCGACCGCTAAGGTAGCAGGTTCAAATCCTGCCTCGGGCATGGATGTGTGTGATGTCCTTAGGTTAGTTAGGTTTAAGTAGTTCTTAGTTCTAGGGGACTGATGACCACAGCAGTAAAGTCCCATAGTGCTCAGAGCCATTTGAACCATTTTTTGAAATAACTTACTTTACCATTATGGATATGACTTTCACTTAAAACACTGTTAGCCTCACGTAACTGGAAATTACCCAGCTGTCTTGTTCAGCTGTGGCCGGTTACCCTCTTGGAACTGCGGCAAGAAGCTCTGAGTTAGCGAGAGCGCGGCATTTCCCTAATGACTCTCCACCGCCGCGCGAAACAAAAACTGACCTGGGGATGTTCGCCCTGTGTCCGCACCCTTACTGCCGACAAAACAAGCAGGGCGTGGTCTCCGTGTATGCACAGCGTTCAGGCACAGTAACAAGAAGTGCCAAGGTAACAAGCAGATTACATATTCCTATATTCCGGAAAGCGGTTGACACAAAGCCCCACTGCAGACAGTTAACGGAGGTCCGAGCATAAGGATTAGGTTTCCAGATATGTGAATGGCTCCAGGACTTTTTAATTAATAGAGCCCCACATTGACCTGGACGGCGAGTGTTCGTCGGGAACAAAGGTAGCGTCAGGATGCTATGGGAAATGCGTAAGAACCGGTCGTGTTCTCTGTATACTGAAACGATCTGACGGAGGAGCAGCAATGTGGACTGTTAGCTGATGACGGTGCATTGTACGGGAAAAGTGGCAACTTTGTGGTAGCTTGTAGGGTGTTACAGGGTAACTCATAAGGGGGAGGGGAAGATGAGGAGGGGGCCGGGGGGGGGGGCTGGCATGCGGGTCACCGGATCTGATCAAGGTTCGCAAGGACGTGGTGTTTCAGCTTTCTCAAGACACTCCCAAATTAAAGAAACACGCTGTTGAAGGTGATGACGGAAAATCGTATTTTCAATGCTTTACGTCGAAAAATCGCCTAAAAACAAATATTTTTATTAATATAATATGAGGATCAAAGATAATAATGAATTATTAAAGTTTTTGGCAACGGTCTTGCCGCAGTGGAAATACCGGTTCCAGTCACATCACCGAAATTAAGTACTGTCGGGCGTGACCGGCACTTGGATGGGTGACAGTCCGGGCCGCCATGCGCTTTTGCCATTTTTCGGGGTGCCAATTGAGGAGCAACTCGACCGAATAGTAGCGGCTCAGGTCAAAGAAAACCATCATAACGACCGGGAGAGTGGTGTGCTGACCACACGCGCGTCCCGTCCGCATCCTCAGCTGAGGATGACATGGCTGTCGGGTGGTCCCAATGGGCCACTTGCGGCCTGAAGACGGTGTGCTTATCAGTGTTTTTGTGTTTTCGTGGTGTAGTTCTGGTACCCGTCATTCTGTACGAGTACGTCTAGCAAAGCGAGGTTGACGGTCGAGGGGTCAAGAAATTAAGCTAACAGACCACCGGTTCTTGTTCGATTCTTGGTTGTAGCGTTTCTTAATTTGACTTTTTTCGGTGTAGCTGATGCTGTTGTTGCATTTATTTGAAGTAAAACATCGTGAGGTGTTATTAATACTCAAATAAAAATTTGTAATCTGTTGGCAGTTATTGTCATCGTGATAGGTATTAAAAAGTAAACCTAAAGTGTATTACTGTGTAATCCTAACTGACACTCTGTTCGTGCGTGCTCTCGCTGTCAGTGGGATGAAAATACTCGTAGAAACAGCCAAAACATAAAATTTCTCACACCGTGCGGAACTCACGAACGAAATCTCCCCGCATTGACATGTTTTCCGGTACATTGTTCGTGGAAAACATACCTCATTCAAGTCGCTAAAAACAGATGTATCAGATGTCAATTTAGAAGGGTCCCAAGCGTATAAAAGCATATCACGAATGACAGGCGCGGACAACTGGTTATGGACCAAACGCGTGAGTTTTGATAGTATGGCATCTGCCCTGTATCGTAATTCTCTGTTTTTCTGTGATGTCGAATGGCTCTGAAGTCCCGAGATGAAATTCTCTACCTGTCGGAAAAGGTAAACGTCACACGCATGAAAAAGAGAGATAGATTTCTGGGGTATCGCTTTCACGGTCCAGGTCGGCTGAGCACCGTCATCTACAAAAGTTCTATCGTAGCGCGTCATGTATCAGAAAGAAAATGTCGGTACGTTATGCATATTTGTTGCAATATTAATCACTCCTCCAGGTTTTTATATGAAAAAGCCAAGGAAAAGTATTCTGGTTATCAGAGTATTGTCAGATTCACCTGAAAAAGCGACGACCAAGAATCGAACACGAATCAGCGGTTACGTGGTTTAATGCCTTGACGGCTTGACCGCTGACCTCGCTCCGCTAGACGTGCAGAACGACGGATACTCAAGCTACACCATGAAAACACAAAAACGTTGGCAATTCGAACATTATTAACTTTGAACCACATGTAATATCAATAAAAAATTTTGTTTTAGACCATCTTTCGATGTATAACATTGAATATACGATTTTCCGTCATCACCTTTGACATCGATTGTTTCAAAAACTAGGGTGAGTCTAGGAAAAAGTCGTCACACATGTCTCTTTATTTTCAGTATGAAATGTCCTTGCGAAGCTTGCTCAAAATCGGTGACCAAAATGTCAGACCCTTTCCTCCTTACAAGGAACTTCTGTTCGATGTAATGAATAGTAGCTTGCTCTAAATGTGGAAAAATATCAGTTAATGTAGATGAGCAGGGAAAATAAACAAATAACGTTAAAATACAGTATCAGTGGTCTACTGCTTGACAGAGTTTTATTAAAAATCTTGGCATAATGTCGCAAATCGAGATGAACTGGAAGAGCACGTAAGTTCGGTTGTAGTGAAGGTGCATGGCAGACTTTGATTTTTGTTGTGAGAAATCTATGAAAGTATGAATAAAGGAAACTGTGTAAAACAATTATATGATTCATTCTTGAGCGGCGCTCGAGTGTTTGGAATCTCTTACCAGACCAAATTAATGGAAGACATCGAAGCAATTTAGAGACGTGCTGTCATGTTTGTTTGCGGTATGTTTGATCAACAAGTGAGTGTTATGGAAGTGCTCCATGAACGCAACTGGGACTCCTTGGAGATAAGACTTTCATTTGTCGGAAAACTGTTTAGGAATTTTAGAGAAATTGTATTTCCGACAGACTGCAGAACGATCTTACTGGTACCAATATATATCTCACGTAATGACCGCGACGATGAGACGAATGGGGCTCGTACAGAGGCATGTAGAAAATCGATGCATTTATGAGTCAGACAGGTAAAGGAATAAGAGCGAACCAGGAAAATGAATATCAGTGGTAGAATGTACCTTCTAGCATCCACTGAATGGTGGCTTGGAGAGTACACATTGAAAGGTCTCTGTTGGATTCCTTTCATGTTAATTTCTTAAATCTGTTGTCATTCATGGCATACATTCCACTTCTAAATTTACTGTGGTGTTTCTGACTCTATCTAGGAGGAGACTGAGCAGAGGAACGTGTTACGTTTACGCATAAACAAGAACGATCTGTTACACTACTACACTTTGAAACACAGTTTATATGTAATTCATGTCACACAGTCGCAAATGGAACCTACATCTGCTTTCTTTTATATAGTGTATATGATAAAATACTGTCATCCCCCTTTTCCTTCTGTGTGAAAGGATGAATGATCAAATGTGTTTCTAGTTGCAAGTTTGATGGTAGCAGACAAGCCTGCTTTCTAAAAGCAAAGAGGTTTCTATTCTTGGTATGGTCCTGTCTGTCCCTTGTCATGTTGGTACAGGAAGCTGCCTCTTTGGTCACTTTCGATTGTATCTGTGAGGCACCCATGGTAGGGGCCCATGCCAGTTGGTCCAAGGCGAGTGTCTGAAGTGGTAAGATCTCTGGCTAAGCGCGTCTCTGCTAAGTCCATAGGACAAAGGATTTCTTAAGTTCAGCCTAACTGAAAATTTAATCACCTTTGTTTCAGGCTTAGATCTAAAATATCTTATCTTAAATTGCAACACAGTGTAATTCAAGTGTGAAGCTCAGAATATCTTCCAGTAGTTGCTTTGTCACTACTTTGTGAGCAAAGTGGAACCACGTGTTGATGATCCGTATCTCTAACTAGGATCATCAATCTTAAATGCGAATGTGTGTGAGATTATAGTGTCTCGTCTTGACAATATTTTTCAATATAGGAACTTTTCTTTATGTTCAACCCAGGTGGGGTGTACTTTGTAAGACCAGTACCACGTGCTTACATAATTGTTAGACCCATCAGATTAACTATCAAAATTATTGTGGAGTTGCACTCTTTGTGTAAACCAAGTTGACCACGTGAAGCATGTGGTGTAATCATCAAAGTACCCCCCAGCTATTCTTTTCGAGAAGATTTCACAGACAATTAGTTTGCATTTAGTATACCAGTGTGTGGTAATTTCATGACGGACAGGATTGTGCTACGACCGTAACTTACTTTTGTGAAAATTGAATCGGTTGGTTGTGGTTGATTTGCTCTTGCATATGTTTCAACGTTCTTCGTGTGTTATTTTATGAATGCAGTGTTGTATGCAGTCTCCCAATCTTGGCTCAATATTTGATGTGTTCCGTAAGATTGAAATTTTAACGGAACAATGATCAATGTTAAAATAAATGTCCAAATATAAATGGATTTATTTCTTTTTATATATGTATGTGTATATATATATATATATATATATATATATATATATATATATATATATATATATATATATATATATCACCGGTTGTCGTAAGATGACTATTAAAAGATTATAATTAATGTTTGCTTGATTGGCAATTTGGTAAACTAGACTGGATACCTGGTGAAACAGTTGCTCAATAATGCAAGGATAACTTCCCCAGATAGCTCACAGCTTTTTACCCGCTTTTATTATCTTGAATGTCAGCACCGCTTTCAGAACAACTTAATGCATCAACTTTACCACATGTAGATGTAGATGTGGAAGTGGTATTGTTACTTTTATTGTTCGACAGAGAATGTCGAGACCATGACATTCACGTAGAACAGCCGTGAGTGAAATTTGGAAGATTACGATAAAATTTCCAATCGATTTCGTGATCACTGAAAATGGTGCAGGACCTCGCATTGATGAGGATGCAGCAGGTCAG
The DNA here is from genome assembly GCF_023864345.2 of Schistocerca serialis cubense. Lineage (NCBI taxonomy): Eukaryota > Metazoa > Arthropoda > Insecta > Orthoptera > Acrididae > Schistocerca > Schistocerca serialis. Next base: position 1,252,929,951 of record NC_064638.1, on the reverse strand, counting down.
ACATTTTCCAGAATTAATACTGGGAAACATCGTAAAACCTATATAAAGATGTTGACATGAAACTCTCTTAAATGCATTGTGCAGTTATTTTGGAAGACCTGTTTTTCATATGATTACCGCGTGTTGTTATGTGATAAGTAACAGTAAGTGACAGTCAATTTCAAAACCAGTCCTAGTTACAGTTAACCGTAAAATATAAGAAGATTACTGGAGTAGATTACGGTTTAATGTGTGTTTACGTTTTGCAATATATTACGATTTTGATATACAATGGGTATCATGAGCTCTCGATATTCCTTATAAGAACAGTTTAGCTCGGCATTAACACGTTCATTAAGCTTCGCTCCACCAGCTACAAACGAAACGCACATTTGGCAAGAACAGCAGAAAACGTTATATCTTGTACCTTAAATCCAGATAAAACCTGTTATGCTGCTCTGATATTAATCGCTCCAGAGGACTGGAATGTTTATCATTCGTCACGTTTCGCGCCGAAGACTCAGCCTGCGTTACATGGCGAGAAATGTCAGCTGACAGCCATTATCCACAGCGCAGTAGGTGATCAGGAGCTTCGTGTTCATTAATAACGAAAATTAATTTGGCGCCGCATTTTAAATTACACGAGCAGATCATAATTACGTTTTGCGTTCATTTTACTCTAATTTAGATGAAAACTGTGTCACGTCGGTAATTATTTGCGCTAACGCGATTAGCTTGCGATATTAAAATATTAAAACAATCTGACTGACGGCAGCCGGAGTTAACATTTTGCCTGGTGGACGGAACCGCTGAGCGAGTACCTCGTTATTTGACGTGGTTGATGCAAAAATCGCGAATCAGTTCAGAAACCAATGTGCATGGGCAGTGCTGTAATTTCTATCGACTACGCTCGTTATCTGCTTGTATCATCTGAGCGATTACAGGTACATGAGTAGATTTCAGCCATTTCAATAAATGTTATTGCTCTTTAACATTTCACGTGTCTTGCAGTCGTAAGTTTTGTCGTAACTCAATCCTATCCTTAGGAAGTGAGCGTACGTGCAGACGTGCAATGTTCTGTGGGAACTGGCTTGCCGTGGTCTTCTTGTGGCCTGTTATGAGGTATCAAGTCTCTGCCTGTGTCATGTGGGTGACTGTGCCTCTACAGTTGATACCTGTAAATTGGCAGATTTCCAGAACGATTTCAGGAGAGGTTTGAAGCGAGCCTGGCGTATAGGAGAGCAATATACTTTGAGGGCCGCATCCCACACAGCTACTACTGGAGAAGACTCTCCCAGATTGACTAAATACAGGGATAGGCGCAAATGCATGGTGTTACGACGCCACTTACCTCTCTCCCAAAACATGAGTCTCTCCCATTCACCCCTTCCAAACCATGCCCCTCCTCCAGACTTCCCCTGTCCACCAATGACAGCCCAGAATTTTACCAGCCGTTAAAACGAAATAACCAATAAGTATGTACCCCAGAGTCGACCGACTTGTTCTCTTCACTCGGGAACGAGTGAAGTTCGATAATCGTATCCCATTTATTGCAACACTTAGTGACTGTCAAATTAAATATCACTATATTATTTCTCCATCTACATTGTCTGTATTGTTTACCAAAAAACACACTAGTTCTTTAACTGTAAAAATCACATGTGGCTAAAATAATATAGTAAGCAGATATGGGACTGATAAGTGACTGTTACAATCACAACAAATAATCATTCAGAACTCAAATAATATCCTGATGCAAGAATCTGACAGGGTTTGTGCCATGACCTGACAAAATGGTTCAAATTGCTCTGAGCACTATGGGACTTAACTTCTGAGGTCATCAGTTGCCTAGAACTAAGAACTACTTAAACCTAACTAACCTAAGGACATCACACACATCCATGTCCGAGGCAGGATTCGAACCTGCGACCGTAGCGGCCGCGCGGTTCCAGACTGTAGCGCCTAGAACCGCTCGGCCACCCCGGCCGGCCATGACCTGACAGTGGGTGCCTGGAAGAGAGCAGTTATTGTGTAACTTACGGGCTAAAACATACTTTGCGCCTGAACAACACTGCATAGTTCCAAATGAATGGCCACAATTCTGTTTTTACAGCTAAAGTATATGTAATATTGTTATATAACAGTACAACACATAATATACTACGCCGGCAAGTCAGTAATTATTGACAGTTTCACTTTGGCGTAAATGAGACTGTAGAAGTGTTGATACAAAAACGAACTTTCATCGTGTGACCAAATACAATTTTAGAACGAAAAAAGTTAATGCGTCATCTTCTATAAGACGAAAATGTAACATAGTTTTTTTTATTACTTTTAGTCTTATGTTCCACTGAGCTACAAAAACAAACTTTTCAGGAAAGCTGTAACATTTACTAGTCGAAATTACGGCGGCTAAGCTGTTGAATAGAGCTTAGAAAATGAATCTCATTTCGTTTCCATAATCCGCCTCTATATAATACCAGGAACTATGATACTTTTAGCTGCAGATATCACATTTTCAGACATTTGAGCACAATCAGCTGTGCTAAAAATTATGCGTTTTGGAGAGCCTTTTAATGCGGCACTGTATCACTTAAACTGCTAATTGTCATAAAACGCAAGTATAGCGTCGAAAAGCGCCAAATTCGACATGTTAGCGTTGTAAACACTAACGTAAACATGGCAGCGGCACGGTATGCCTCTATCAAAGAGAATGACGGACGAAGTTCCACACAGGGACAAGACTGATCTTCGATCACGAACAACGATCTTTGGTTCAAAATGAAACAGCACTTTAAAGAAACCAAAAATTTTCATCATTATTTAACAAAAGACGTAAATACTTCTTCTAGAACAATACAAAACACTAATGGCTCACTTACTGGCTCTACTGATCTAACTTACAGATTAAGGTGTGTTCGTCAATAGTTCGATCTTTCTACCACACTTGGTGCTAGGCACAATGGACGCTAAAATTAAATACCACTATGATATATCCGTGTTCAAATTGTCAGTATTATTTTTGTGTAACAGTATAAAACACACGCCAATCACTTATTGGCACACTGATCTAATTGACAGGTTAAGGTGTACCTTGTAATGACAGACTGTCTTTTGCCGTTGCACGTGGATTACATGGCAGTTCGATGAAATAAGATACTGAACAGTAGTCTGAATTCAATACACACACGTATAGATAAGAAACGAGGGTTCCTTTGATTGCAGCTACCCAATTTCAACTACGTCAGACAAACGCTATAGTGTCCCCATGCTAAGATATTAACTTTAACTTGCAATACGAAACGCTTGCAGTCTTCTGCTGATAATGCTAACTTGCGATGTTGCAGAGAGAAAGCCATAATTTAATACATTATTCCTCAATGTCAAATACACAATTTGTTTTTTTTTTGTTGTAAATCAAAGCTTTCAGTGTGGTATCAACATATTCCTTAAGCAAGATGGGCCTGAAAGTTTCTTATAAATGCATTTTAGAGACACTTTATAAAATCGAGACGATGGTACCTGATACCATTGTTGACTCCTGGACTTGTGATTTGAAATATAAATTTGATGTATATCTTTATTGTGTATCGGAAGCTCTTCCACATTAAACTATGTAGCCCAATTGTCTATCCCTCCTTACAGCCACACTGCTGCTTCCTTGGTAGTCTTCTTGCATATAGAAGTCTGGGTAATTTGCACACCACGAGCTATACTACCTCGAGACATATACAAAGTTTGTAACTTTAATACCTGACTGTCTGTCTTAAAGTTTAAAACAAGATCGTATTTTTCATGAGTAGACTGAGTAGATTGCGACAGCATTTTAAATTTTTAAATTCGATCAATAATTATGTGAGATATAGAAAATCAATTTTATTACCACTGGAAGGTGTTGGATAGGCAGTCTGCATCTGGACTGGGTGACCGTTTCAGCCATGTAGCAACATGGATAGAAAACCTGAGATGACATAACGGAAAATGGGCAGATGAGAGCAGAAAACTTCTAGGAGCAACATTGACACATATGCATAGCTGGAGACCTTATTGTACATAAAAGCCTAGAAGAGGACTTGACCCAGCAGTAGACATCAGATGGTTGCAAAAGATGATATATGTAGTAGAGAACATCAGTAGACTCTTGTAGTTTGTGCCTCTCCTTGCTTGCAGTCTCTCGAATAGGTCTACTGATTTTTATTATGAAAGCAAAAGGAAAGAAATGCCATTTACCTTTCCTTATAATACGTTTGCACCTTCAGACCGTTTGTTATAGACGTCTCTTAATTTTCTTGTTCCATTTCGTGGAAACATGTAACAACATTACTGTATTGTCTTAAACTAGATCCAGCCAAATTTGCGCTAGTGAAATGAATGTTATTTTTTTTCCTTCTGACCGTAGTGCCTGCCTAATTTCAAGTTCATAAAACTGAGTGCGCACTATTCTGTTGGATTAAACACATAAATTTATTGAACTTACAAATAATTATTATAAGATGAAATAGATAACTGTTATATACATATTAAAACTGCAACACAAGGAAGGGAAGTAAATATAGAAATTGTACCTTTGTGCGTATTTAGTGTAATAGGAAGAAGATGTGATTGAAAATGGTAGGTCATATAGCTATATACACAACATGCGAAATTTAGGACACACAGCCGCCTCCTCTGGCTCTCACCCGGCTGGGCATCAAGTCGCACTCGGATTGAATGACAGATATGGGAGGTTCATTCTATATTGCTTCAACTCTGTCACAGTACAACAATCATAGTAGCTGGCAATCTGTGGCGCGCTAGACTCTCTTCAATCCATGACCAAACTTTTGCAGTGAGTGTGAGATCTGGAGAACTATAGACCTATATCTCTGACGTCGATCTGTTGTAGAATTTTAGAACATGTTTTTTGCTCGAGTATCATGTCGTTTTTGGAAACCCAGAATCTACTATGTAGGAATCAACATGGATTCCGGAAACAGCGATCGTGTGAGCCCCAACTCGCTTTATTTGTTCATGAGACCCAGAAAATATTAGATACAGGCTCCCAGGTAGATGCTATTTTTCTTGACTTCCGGAAGGCGTTCGATACAGTTCCGCACTGTCGCCTGATAAACAAAGTAAGAGCGTACGGAATATCAGACCAGCTGTGTGGCTGGATTGAAGAGTTTTTAGCAAACAGAACACAGCATGTTGTTATCAATGGAGAGACGTCTACAGACGTTAAAGTAACCTCTGGCGTGCCACAGGGGAGTGTTATGGGACCATTGCTTTTCACAATATATATAAATGACCTAGTAGATAGTGTCGGAAGTTCCATGCGGCTTTTCGCGGATGATGCTGTAGTATACAGAGAAGTTGCAGCATTAGAAAATTGTAGCGAAATGCAGGAAGATCTGCAGCGGATAGGCACTTGGTGCAGGGAGTGGCAACTGACCCTTAACATAGACAAATGTAATGTATTGCGAATGCATAGAAAGAAGGATCCTTTATTGTATGATTATATGATAGCGGAACAAACACTGGTAGCAGTTTCTTCTGTAAAATATCTGGGAGTATGCGTGCGGAACGATTTGAAGTGGAATGATCATATAAAATTAATTGTTGGTAAGGCGGGTACCAGGTTGATATTCATTGGGAGAGTGCTTAGAAAATGTAGTCCATCAACAAAGGAGGTGGCTTACAAAACACTCGTTCGACCTATACTTGAGTATTGCTCATCAGTGTGGGATCCGTACCAGATTGGTTTGACGGAGGAGATAGAGAAGATCCAAAGAAGAGCGGCGCGTTTCGTCACAGAGTTATTTGGTAACCGTGATAGCGTTACGGAGATGTTTAATAAACTCAGGTGGCAGACTCTGCAAGAGAGGCGCTCTGCATCGCGGTGTAGCTTGCTCGCCAGGTTTCGAGAGGATGCGTTTCTGGATGAGGTATCGAATATATTGCTTCCCCCTACTTATACCTCCCGAGGAGATCACGAATGTAAAATTAGAGAGATTAGAGCGCGCACGGAGGCTTTCAGACAGTCGTTCTTCCCGCGAACCATACGCGACTGGAACAGGAAAGGGAGGTAATGACAGTGTCACGTAAAGTGCCCTCCGCCACACACCGTTGGGTGGCTTGCGGAGTATAAATGTAGATGTAGATGTAGATGTAGATGTGTTGGCCAAGGCAACAGTCGAACACACTCCGTATAGAGCAGGGCCAGCGAATGTGTGCTAAACTGCACGCGAGCACCATGTGCTGCATGTGTGGGAGTCGAGACGGGCTATCTTGGCTTTGCTCGGTACTGCTCTGACGTACTCGGTACAGAGCGACATTTTACTTAGTATTGCGGTGTGGCATGTTTCAGTCAGCACGACATTTTTAAGTTCGGCAGATTCGTGGAGTCAGCGCTATTTACCCTTCAATTTTTATTCGTGGTATAAAGGAAGTTGAGTGGTTCGGTGGCGGTTTGCACAAAAAGTCGCAGTCTAATGGTGAGATCTAGAGAGACGTACTAGCACTCGCCCCAGTTGTACGGACGACTTGCTAGCGACTACACTGACGAAGCCTTTCTCATTTGCAGAGAATATAGTTAGAATAGCCTTCAGCTAAGTCAATGGCTACGACCTAGCAAGGCGCCATTAACAGTTTATAGTCTTGAACGTACCGTCCAGAACGATGTATTCAAATGATGGATTAAAGTTAAGTATTCCAGCAGCTACGAACTTTTCTTTGTAGCATTCATTACGTATCCTGTTTCAGACCTCACGCCAGCCTGCTTGAGTTTAACGCGTGCATTTCGGCCTTCTCTAGCTATACAACAATGACACCATGCAGAAAGACTTTAATATATAGTTGACGATGAAAGAGAAACAAATAACATCCGTCGACGGATGGGATTCATTGTCCTGTACATCAAATTTGCAGATACAGAGCACCTCGTGAAACTGGCAGTACGAATAGTAAATTTTCTGTAGTCGCAAGCATTATTCCACTGTCAGCTGCAACAGTATTCGATGGAACTGAATGAAGAGTATGGAGACTTAATATATTACTGCAAAGTACGAGCCCGCATCTCGTGGTCGTGCGGTAGCGTTCTCGCTTCCCACGCCCGGGCTCCCGGGTTCGATTCCCGGCGGGGTCAGGGATTTTCTCTGCCTCGTGATGGCTGGGTGTTCTGTGCTGTCCTTAGGTTAGTTAGGTTTAATTAGTTCTAAGTTCTAGGCGACTGATGACCTCAGCAGTTGAGTCGCATAGTGCTCAGAGCCATTTGAACCATTTTTTTTTTTGCAAAGTACGAGGATTAAGTGTAGGGGCATACCCGGAACGTTTTTTCGACATAAAACCTGCTATTGTTAAATTAATGAAGGAAAAAAGAAGAGCAAAACGAAAATCAGAACATCACGAATAGACTGAAGACCACGCACTTAATTGTACTTGAGTGCACACAGCCTACAACATTGCAAGGTGAGAAACGACTTATTTCTGATTTGACAGGGATGCATTTAACAAAGAAAATGGCATTGACCAAGGAATAAATTCTGAAAAAGAGAACACTGTCTATTTCCGTGAGCTCACTGGCGTTAAAGGAAAAACAAGAGTTGAGGAATTCATTGTATCCTTGAAAGAATTGCGAGGATAGTTTTCTAAACGTTTTGAGGACACTGACAATGTTGCGTCTGGTTTCGACTTATTTTCGAGACCGTCTGACATTTCAGCTGAAAGCGCCCTTGTCTGTGTCTAGATACAACGATTTATCTGCAATGTAATTCCGTTTAAAAGACAAATACTTTTACGTTATAACTGTCCACGACATGTACACTGTTTTCCTCAGGAACAGTTACCGCATCCCGATAATGAGTTTGCAGATGTGATAAAATATTTGTAACAACATATGAATGCGAAAGATATTTTCCTATTGTGAAACTAAATGAGTAACGATTTCATAGCAACCTGAGAGTGGAAACTATGGAACTGTCTGCGTACGTCCATGTGCCGACAGTCTGTGCCAGAAAATTGTATAAAGTGTTCATCGCGCCGAAAATAATTAAATGATACTCTAAATTTGTTTTGTTTGTGGTCTGTGTTGTTGGGAAATATGAAATATGAAACCAAGTCGCTTGCTGTGCAACTTAATTGCCATTTAAATGTGGGAGGCTCGCTGTTTCCCCTCCCTCCGCCTCCTTATGCTCAGAAAATGCGTCGTGGTGGCGGGGGGAGTGTGCAGACAGAGGAGTTAGCTAGGGAACACAGGCAAGAACGCTGCTTGCGTGCCGAATTCTTAGCCGATATTGGTAAGGAGTTAGGTCAGGACCAACGAGTTAAAATTTCTTAGAGTGGCTATAGGTCCGCCATGTTTGAAACAAATTGAAGTTCTGGCCGCCATGTTTTCTTTAGTCAAAGCATTCGTCTGCTGTGTCCCGCCCCCTTGTAACTGCGTTTGACTTACTTGAAATAGCCCGTACTAGCTTTATTTTTTCTAAAACAAGCAATAGACAGCAGTGATTTCAATGTACACTGACAGCAGAAAGGGATGTTTTTGTCGAAATATGGCTAAACTTTTCGATGTAGATAACACTACAAGACAACTCAAATAAGTCTGTCCATCCACTATAACGTTACTTGTTGCCCATAAATTAATGCAATTAGAGCAGGTACCACCAGAATATTACGGTGAAACTTCTAAAAATGCTGTGGTTAACTATTAGAAACAGTAACGGGCGCAGAAATGCGATATTTTTGTCGCTATTTCAAAGTAAACAGTCAAAGCCTCAAAAACCAGTACACTGTGAACGAGAATTTATTTGAAATATGTGTTACAAGCAGTTAACACAAGCATAGTAAGTCAATAACAAAGTCGAAGCGTTCTTGGGTGGGGTAATTTCACAAATTTTCGTAAGTAGCTGTACGCCTTGGCAGAATAAAAGTGTAGGGTCAGGGCAAATTTCCTTATTTGCTGAGAATAATTGCATACTTTAGCACTGTACTGAAGTTCCAATAGCTCCTTCAACAAACCAACTACATGTTCACTGTTTAACATATCAGAAACTGAACTACATAGCCTTCTTCTCAAACCATCAACTAAAGTCTGTAACTGCACTATTCTTCTTTTGTATCGTACACTATGTTGCTTCATTTGCTTTATCCGCTTCTTTAGTCGCACATTCTCTGCTTGTACTCTGTTATATTGTGTTTTCAACTTCTTAGGGCTTGGTAGACAGTAATTGTGGTCAGCAGAAACAGATGTGGGTCCGACAGGCACTGAAAGAATGTAGTTACATCATAAGTTTATAACAGAGTTACACCATTAAGATTATAATAGAAAGTATGTAATTCAAAGTAATAAGAACACGGAGTAAAATTAAATTATTGACTTACTTTGTGCTAATGATGTCACTGAAATAGCACTATCTTGCAAATTGTCGAAAGATCGCTTTCTGGGTTGTGGTCGTAATACTTTATATAGCTTTTGTAAATGTGGTGGAAAGTTAAAGATCGTAGGTACTGCTTTTGACAAAAGGCGCCTCTGGACATTTGTGTGGTACATATATTTCTCTTCAAAATGAGCTGAACAGAGGTAACTGGCTGTAGTGGGAAACCAGTTTTCTCGCTTCATATTTATAACCCATCTTTTTGTAATTTCCTTATCTTTTAAAGGAAATCTGTAATAACGATAAATAAATTACTTCCTGCATTTGTCTTAAGCATAATTACAGTTCCAATGCAAATGACTCTTTAATAAACATTAAAAAACGTGTGTCGTATTTCGGTACTAATATACTTACTTATAATATGAAATATTTGTTGTTTTATCGCTGCGATTTGTGCAGTTGAACGCTGAACACACTGGAGGCATGTTGACTTTATATTTTGTAACAAAAAAGTCAACTAGAAAAGTTAAATATTGCAGTAATATCACAACAGCTGACACACTTCCAACACAAACAACAGTAACGCTTTCCTAATGTTTTGACTAAGGAGAACATGGCGGCCGAGTTAGCGTTGGTTGCCGCTAGGAGCGCTGTAACTAGTATCTCAACCACTCTATGAAATTTTAACTCGTTGGTCAGGACATTACGAAAACAAGCGATCTTGCGTCATCATGCTGTGAGTTAACGTCAGTCGTGGGGACCTCAGAGATATGGCACCGACACTGTGCTTAACGCGTCTTACGAGTAACGACTGCTGTGCAATCTACTGCTTACACAAACCAGCGCTTATCGTGCTGCGTGGTGACAGGCTCCATAGTCCAGTAATGGCGTCACAAAAAAGGCTCTTTGCTTGCAAAAATTGAGGTAGAAGATCTTATTATTTTGTGTAAATAGTTGACGGTATGTTGAATCCAAGATTTCGAGTTCCAAAACCCTCAGGACAACTATTTGTGACCAAAAACCCAAGAAATTTTGTGCATTTTTTTTAGGTTTTCGCATATTACTTAAAATGAAAGAGCATTAAATTATGAGTCGAATGATCTATTTAAATGTCAAAATCGGTGCAGCCGTTTGGCCATAATCAGTTTTTAAGTTCGTCCATTTTTACCAGCTTAGCTAAAAAGCTGTCTCCAACGCCTGTAACTCAAAAATGGCAACTCCAACTGAAAAATGTCCAGTTATCAGAATTGTAAAACATGAAATTTCACGTTAAAAATAATCTAGTTTTTCTCTTGTAGGCACTATTAATCCTTCATACACTTGAATGTCAAAGTAATTCCATTTTGTCGTTTTTCGTAAGTCAAAATTATTCAATGAAATTGAATTTCCAGTGGGAAGACATAAATTTGGCCCACCTTCGGGCACAGAGATATCTATAGATCTCCGTCGACTGACATGCCGTTAACAACCGAGGCTGCCATCCCCCCCGTGTCCTTATTATTGTTCAATTGTTAGCCGCGCCCAGTCCTCCGGCGTTGTGCGAGGGACGCGTTCAAGACTCCTTGTGTGTTGCAAAATTCTAGTTCCTTGATTGAGTTTACTTTCGATGTGCTATCAGTGCATTTAAAATGAGTGCTCGAGATTGTATGGAGGTATATTTTATATGTGACAGAAATTCGGCAGATGGTGATATGGTTAAAGAGAAATAGAAAGGGCTGGAAACGCTACTACAATCCAGTAAGGATAAAAAAAATTGCAGGACATTGTAAGTTATTGAGTGGTCTGGCTGAAGCTGAAGTGCCCAGTGCTTGAAACTTCCTGGCAGATTAAAGCTGTGTGCCGGACCGAGACTCGAACTCGGGAGCTTTGCCTTTCGCGGGCAACTGCTCTACCAACTGAGCTACCGAAGCACGACTCACGCCCGGTCCTCACAGCTTTACTTCTGCCAGTATCTCGTCTCCTACCTTCCAAACTTTACAGAAGCTCTCCTGCAAACCTACAGAACTAGCACTCCTGAAAGAAAGGATACTGCGGAGACATGGCTTAGCCACAGCCTGGGGGATGTTTCCAGAATGAGATTTTTGGAAGGTAGGAGACGAGATGTTGGCAGAAGTGAAGCTCTGAGGATGGGGCGTGAGTCGTGCTTGGGTAGCTCAATTGGCAGAGAACTTGCCCGTGAAAGGCAAAACATCCCTAGTTCAAGTCTCGGCCCGGCACACAGTTTTAATCTGCCAGGAAGTTTCATATCAGCGCACACTCCGTTGCAGAGTGACAATCTTATTCTACCCAGTGCTTGTCAGAAGCAGTACTGTAACCCAAAATTGATTAGATCGTTTTTGGAAAAGCATTTTTCTTTAATAAATAGAGCTTTTATTGTGGTTAGGAAATTGATGCTAATTGGGAGATACTTAGAAAACTTTTCTATGCAAGGCAAAATGTTGTTCTTAAAGTGATAAAACTTGAATCCGCAGATAGTGTTATTGGGGTTGCTGATATGTGAGATAATGACTGGCCTTGCGAGGTGTTGGAACGTAACTGTGACGAGAACATTTGTGCTGAAAATGCTCAGTATCATAGTTTTTCTCAGATGGAATTTCACCGGCCATCAGGGATGTAGGATAACAAGGAAGTCCTGGATCTACACAGATAGATGAAGCAACCGAAATGAATCCTTCCTACATCGAACAATCAGAAGAGTGCTAGTTTACTTTGTACTGGAGGCAAATGTAAGGACCATAAAAACTCGACGCTTCGGAAGTATGGTGAAGAAATTATGATTGTTGACAGACATAAAAATAGCACAGTAGTTTTTTTTTTGAAAAGTATAAGACACTGTTTGATAGTTTCTATCACAGCAAGCTATCGGATCCACGAGAAGAGCGTCTGAGAACCGTACGCGCTGCTGCAGATATACTTCTTGAGGACATCTGCACACTAGCCTATGACACATGGGAAAACCCCCATCTGATTATTTCTTGCCGGATGTCCAGTCAGTGATCCCTGAATCATTGCTTCATTTCTTTGAGTTGCTAAGTTTGAAAAACAAACGATGAGCTCTAGATGATTTGAAAAAAGTGTGATGCTTTGTCACATGCAGTGATTTCTGCAGTAAGACCACTGTCGTTTCTATCTTCAGTGTTGACTGGGCTCAATACATTCATGTACAAAAGATTCAGATCAAGACTTATTGTCGGGCTCTTAGTGCAACTAGATTCGCTGCTCCTTATGTGGAAGCTTCCTTATTTGTGACATCCTCGACAGCACGACCTGAGCAACCTAACATGACCAGTGAAGGATTCATCCAGCTCATCTCCTGATAACGCTGATTTTAACATCTGCACCACTGACGGGGTGAATAATTTCATTTCATGGGAAGAATTATGGCAGTCTCTCCTTGCAAAGCTATGGAGGAGTCTGACAAAAACGTTGGTCGGGATAGAAAACGTTCAACTTATGAATTTTTGTCTACCCAAGTGATGCTTCGCCGTTTAAAGACACCAGGCTCTTCATCAGATATCATTTTCGATGAAGATACAAACACTGCAGTCGCGCAGGAGAAGTTCCCCGCAAGAACCACTTTGTTTTTATGCTCATGAGGAAATTTGAGAATGGAGGTATTCAAGTGCTACAGGCAGAAAAAGATAGGGGTTCAATAATTGTGGAAATAGCTGTTTCCCAAGTTGATGAATATAACAATATGACAATCGTTAGTGTGTACATTGGCGTGCTTGTTCTCCTAACGGGTCAAGGAAACAACAACAACTTTTACTTTCATAAACCGGGAGGAGGGAAATCCGTAGGAGTGTGGTATTCCCGTAATCCTTTCAATTTCGATCCTGCATTTGCCCTTTTCAGCCATGCCTTCACAGGATGTGAAACCACATCCTCCTTTTCTTTTGTCCGAGGAAAAGGGAAATTACTAAACCTTACGGTCCAACCGGTACACCTCAAAGTGCAAGCTGCTGAATCTGTTAAAGCCTCAATGTCTCAAGACTTAATTGCACATGCGGCAGAACAGCTGATGTTAGCACGGCCTATAAATTCCAACTTCCTGTAGAAAATCTTTAAAATATGACTGGCTACGGCCAACATCGGATGCAGCAAGGTGGCACTCATTGCGATCCTGCCATCAAGTGCAATCTTGGCGAAGGAAGAAAACTGACAGTGGGGCTGGAAGAAAAACTTATCATGCTTGGTTCCTGTGGCGATAACGAAAGATGCGACGCCACACACGCTGCTGAAGATGGTTTCCTTCGCATGCAAAACAGAATGTGTATCAGTATGTGGATGTTGCAAATCTGGACTGAACTGTTCCTCGACGTGCAAACACTGTTGTGGCTTATCTTAGCAGAACGCCTTAGAAATGGGGCTCGACAAAGATCAGGAAGAGATGGAAGATATGTTCCAGGACGAGGAAGTGTGAAGGTGCCTCAGTGGATGCTGAAGATCTGATGCTGGACCGGGACATGCCGCAGTCTCCGAAACGACCCCGACAGAAGTGAAATTTGATGAAATGTTAATCTCTGATAATTAAATTTTTTTATGTTGTCGTGCTCTTTTATTTGTTCGTTTGCTCAAACTATTTATATTCCCCATAGGCGTTTTGACCATTACTATGTACTTGGTTTTCATTTTAGCAAGCCACTATTACCAGTTAAGGCATCCATAAAAACGAATAAAAATAGACACGAATAAAAAAAACTTAAAAGATAAACATACAAAACGCATATGTGCTTATTAGAGACAAGCATTTCCACTAGAAATTACATTTCATTGAATAACTTTGACTTAAAAACAACAAAGTGGAATTACTTTAGCTTTCGGAGTAGCTGCTTTTGAGTTGCAGGCATTGGAGACGACTTTTTAGCCTGGTTGATAAAAGTGAACGAACTTTGAAAACTGACTATTGCCAAACTGCTACACCGATTTCGACACTTAAGTAGATCATTCGACGCAAAATGTAATGCTTTTTCATTTTGGGTAACAGGATATCAATGATACGACTCGCTGATGACATTGCTATCCTGAGTAAAAGTGAGGAAGAATTACATGATATGCTGAATGGAATGAACAGTCTTATGAGTACAGAGTATGGATTGAGAGTAAACAGAAGAAAGAAAAAGGTAATGAGTAGTAGCAGCAATGAGAACAGCGAGAAACTTAATATCAGGATCGATGATCACGAAGTACTGTAGATGAAGTTAAGGAATTCCGCTACCTAGGCAGAAAAATAACCAGTGACGGACGGAGCAAGTAGGACATCAAAAGCACACTAGCAATGGCGAGAAGGGGATTTCTGGCCAAGAGAAGTCTACTAATATCAAGTATCGGCCTTAATTTGAGGAAGAAATTTCTGAGGATGTACGTCTGGAGTACAGCATAGTGAAACATGGACTGTGGGAAAACCGGAACAGAAGAAAATCGAAGCATTTGAAATGTGGTGCAACAGAAGAATGTTGAAAATTAGGTGGACTGGTAAGGTAAGGAGGGGGGAAGTTCTGTGCAGAATCGGTGAGGAAAGCAATGTGTAGAAAACACTGATAAGGAGATGGGGCCGGATGTTAGGACATCTGCGAAGACATGAGGGAATGACTTCTTTGGTACTAGAGGGAGCTGTAGAAGGCAGAAACTGTGGAGGAAATCAGAGATTGGAATACATCCAGCAAATAATAGAGGACGTACGTTGCAAGTGCTACGCTGAAATGAGGAGGTTGGCACAGGAGAGGAATTCGTGGCGGGCCGCATCAAACCAGCCAGAAGACTGACGACGCCCCCCCCCCCCCCCCCCCCCACAAAAAAGGGGGTAACATTTTCAGTAGCATGCATAGTTCCGAGTAAAGTTTGAAAAGCAGAAAACAGTGCACAAAATTTCTTGGTTTTTTGGTCACAAAAAGTTGTCCAGAGGGTTTTAGAGATCGAAAACTTGGATTCAACGTACTGTCAACTATATACACAAGATAAAAAAAAATCTTCTACCTCGCACTTTGCAACAAACAGGTACTCCGTGACTGGACTACCGTATACTATCACCGCAGGAGCTGGGCGCGTATGACTATGGCGTTCCCCTCGGAACGTCCGCACACGGCCGCATCCACCGCGATTCTGAATACCGAACCGGGATGATGTGGTGTCGTCGCTGGATGCAGTATTGTCGGCGCGCCTTTCCCTGCTGCCGCTTTTATTGAACGCGCAGCAATGGTCGTAGTACTGACGCCTGTGGTGCCGCAAAAATCGCCACGCTGTCAGTGCGCACACCGATCTGGCTGCAAAGAAGCCGATTTCCTGACTCAAAGACCGTGACGAGACGTTCCGTACCTGCACCGCCGAGTGAGCAGTATGTTTGTGCCCGTAGTCTTGATGGTCCACGATACTGCTGAAGTCGAATTCGGACACATGCTGATAGTCCTTATCCTACTTCGTAGTGAATAGTGCGATATTTTCGCAAACAACCGACTTATGAACGAGAAACACACTGCATAATCTGCGCAGTCTATCTTTATATATGAAATGTTGAATGTCCTACATACCTGTATGGCTGCCCTGAAATACGACGGTTGCCCAGAAAGTAATTGTAGGGAAGCAGCCTACTCACGCCGTAGTAAATTCACAGCAGTCTTTCCATTGTGTGCCAGCCAGTCCGCGATAACTAGCTCTGACGTCATAAAGGTTGTGCAGTACTTTAAAAATCAAATAAATAACCTAAAATGTTTCTAGCATGTCAGGAGTAATACTAAATTAATATGTGTTGAATATCAGTTCGATAACTTTAACCACTTTCGAAATTTGGACGTTTTTCTGTAAAAATCATTGGCGCAACAGAAAAGAGCTAGAGATTTAAAAATTTATATTTAAATTCGTTTTTCATAATTATTTAATAGAAACAGTCTTATGGATCTCACAAATTAAGATTTTAGGTGAAATTCATAATTTTCTGGTTTTTGTCTTAAAAATTAAGGAAGCAAGATAGATTAAGTAGGCTACTAAATAAGGCTAGGATGTTTATATTTAAGTAGAATGGAGATCCGCTATAACCATAAAGATGTGAGAAGTTTCATTTGAATAACTATAAAACTATAGTGATAGCGTATCTCCAAAGGGCAGTTCAGAGCCTGTCTACTGCATGCAGTGTAATTAAATTAATTCTCTCGCCCAAAAGATTTAACTTAGCCACGTCAAACTTTTATTATGATTACTTACCTGTGTGCTGAATGCACATTTAAATTGAGAGCTTCATCGGCCATCAGCAAAAGAAGCTATGATTTGTTCAATAACTTAAAGTGGCGCAATACTAGCCCAGCGGCTAGTTGGGAGAGCCGATTTGATCAGGCGTTCCCTTAGCCGTCCACACCGCAGCTTTATATATAAGAACGCTGCGCGAGGAAGGAAGGCCCCAGTTCTCTCCAGACGCTGAATAGCACGCCATCTGTGTCGGGAGTCGCGTCGGTATCATTGCTATAAACAGCCTCGGATGCCGTATTAAGTTACTCGGGATACGCGTAACCATGAAATCATTTCGAGTCAAGTGTTACTTCTGGGTTGACTTTAATTGTCTATCTTCAGTTTGCATATGTCGTATTTTCACGTGCCGTCGCGGGACAGACATTCTACCATTATTTAGCGTGGCGTTTGATGAACCTAATCATCAAATTATGGCGAGCATTCATTTAAATATTTAATTTGGACAGATAGTTGCATCAGCGCATTAGACTCTGAACTGCTCTGTTAGTTAGATTGTGTCGATTCCTTTTTTTTTTCTCATCTGTGACTTTCAGAATATACTCAACTATGTTAGAAAATCGTTTTTGATTATGAATCGCAGACAATCTCCTAATTCCTCAGAGCTATAAGCTGCAGCTATAAGTGTGTTTGTCAGATGAAGTGGGCACTAGGAATTCTAATTACAGGCTTCACGTTTTGCTAATCACTTTCTGGTTCCCAATATTGTAGTTAGAGAGCCAGTGTAGAGAACGGCAAACAACAGCATAAATAATAGGAACTGGTCTTACAGTCTACAAACGAAACACTTATATAAACAACATAAAATTGATTAAATCCCACCCGCTGCCCCACATAATGCACGGTATTTTTTTCTTGAACAATTATTTATTGAACGTAATGAGAATTGCACACACGAAAGAATGGTGTTTTATCTACACATCATATTTTTTCATGTAATTTCTGTGTCGTTATATTGGTTTCCTCCAACGCGAAACAAGGGCGTGTATGCATTGTCGGTAACAATCCTTGTCCTAGTGGTGGAGCCAGTGCTTCACAGCGTGAATCACCTTCTCATCCTGCTCAAAATGTCTTCCACGAATGGCACCCTTTAACGGACCAAACAAGTGGAAGTCCGAGGGGGCTAGGTCAGGGCTGGGGAAACGACGTCCAACCCTGTTTGGCGATGTGTTTAGTAGGCCTCACACTTGTGCGGGACCGAGTGCTATCGTGTTGCAGCAGACCATCTGGGTTGCTGTGGCGCCGAAGTCGCCGGAAGCGCTCTTTGAGTTTTGTTAATGTGTTCACACATGCTTCTGAATTACTGGTTCCGCCTCCTGGCATCACATCAATGAGAATCAAACTTCCACAGTCCCAGTACACAGTGATCATGACCTTACCGGCGGAAGCAGTTGTTTTGAATTTTTTCTGCTTTGAGGAATGGGAATGGCGCCATTCCATCGACTGTCGTTTGTTTCGGGCTCAAAATGGTGAACTCAGGTTTCATCACCTGTCACAATGCGGGACAAGAAGGCCTCCCCCTCATCTTCAAAACGTTGCAACAAATAGAGACAAATGTTTCTGTGCGATTTGTGATCCACCGTTACACACCGTGGGACCCATCTTGCACACACTTTTGAACATCCAAGAGTGTTGATAATTACATCCACACTTCCTTTGCTGATTGACAGATGCAGCGCGAACTGCCCAGTCGTAATGCGGCTGTCCTCACGAATGACAACATCAGCTCGCTGCAACATGTCAGGTGTGACAGCCGTGGATGGTCCCCCAGACCGCTGAAAATCGTGGAGATCTGCCAAACCACCCCCTGAACTCACCTATCCATGCCCAGTTACTACCTACACCCCTGTCGACAGCAGATGCTCCATAGACTTTGCACAAGCGTTTTGAATATTCCTCGCAGTTTCCTTCTCTGCAGTGAGAAATACAATGAGGACACTTTGCTCGTAACGTACATCACCTACAGACGCCATTTTGAAAGTGTCCTGCAGCTACGCTATCTGTCGGAAGTGACGGAAACTTGCCGCGCAGACTCAGGTGATTTAAAATAATACATACGTAAGGTATCATATTTGTAGCGTTGTTTCCGGCTGAGAAAAAAATGTGTTGCGTTATTTTTTGGGCAACCTCGTACTAGTCATTTGCAAATCCACGTATGCAGTACGTTTCACGTCAGTTAAGTTTGTTGCGGTTACCTTTGTTGAATTTCGCTTTTGTGGTGCATGTAGACATCGTAAATTGTAAGTACCGCATCGATTGGCGTAGCACATCTACACCTTTACTCCGCGAGCTACTTTGCAGTGTGTGGCGGAGGGTAATTTGTGTACGAGTGCCACTACTTCATTTTCCTGTTTAGGTCGCGTATGGTTCGCGTGAAGAACAACCGTTACTGGTAAGCCTCCGTCTGGGTTACAATCTCCATGGACTTTTCTCGAGATATACGTAAGAGGAAGCAATATATGTAGGAATATACTATCTGGGAACATTAACAATTGACAACAGTAGACTGTAAATTGATGCAGAAAGCCTCTCTTGCAGCTGCTGCCACTGCAGTAGGCTGAGCATCACCATGACGCTTTCTGGATTAGCAAATGAACCTGTAACGAAACGTACTGCTCTTCTTTGGACCGCCTATGTTTCCTCTATCAATCCGATCCGGTACGGCTCCCATACTGACGAGTAGTATTCAGATATAAATCGATAGAATATTTTGTAAGTTTCCGGTTACTAATTTATTGATGGACTACATTTTATCAGGATTCTTCCAATAAATCTTCCTCTGGCCTCTGCCTTATTCGCGATTAATTTTATGCGATCGTCCCGGTTCAAATCGCTCCGTATGCAGACTCCTGGATATCTTTTATGAAAGAAACTCCTTCCAGAGATTGTTCTACAATTTTTTAATCGCACAATAAAAGGTCTTTTAGTCTAAGTATTCGAAATCCGCCACATTCATTTATGTTGATGATGAACTGCCACTTCCTGCACCAAGGGCCAATTCCTCTGCTGGTCTTCCTGCATTTCGCTACTGTTTTCTGGAGTCGCCGCTCCCCTGCATACAGAGTGCACCATCAGGGAAAAGCCTCATGCAGTTTACCGTGCTACTATGCCATTTACACATATATTGTGATAAACAATGGTCTATAACACTCCCCTGCGGCATCTACGGAGTTACTTTTACGCCTGAAGACTTCTATCCGTTCACAAGACATTCTCTGTTCTGTTTGCTACAAACTCTTCAATCCAGTTACACTTTAGGTCTGATATTCCATAAGCTCGTATTTTGTTCAACAGGCGGCAGTGCGGAACTTTATCGAATGGCTTTCTGAGGTTAAGGAACGCCCGCATCTCGTGGTCGTGCGGTAGCGTTCTCGCTTCCCACGCCCGGGTTCCCGGGTTCGATTCCCGGAGGGGTCAGGGATTTTCTCTACCTCGTGATGGCTGGGTGTTGTGTGCTGTCCTTAGGTTAGTTAGGTTTAAGTAGTTCTAAGTTCTAGGGGACTTATGACCACAGCAGTTGAGTCCCATAGTGCTCAGAGCCATTTGAACCATTTTTTGGTTAAGGAACACGACGTCTACCTGGGCGCCCGTATCCAGTGCCTTCTGGGACTCGTGGACGAAGAGAGCGAGCTGGGTTGCACACGACCGTTGCTTTGGGAACCCATGTTGGTCCCTACAACGCAAATTTTCGGCCTCTAGAAATGCCATAATGTGCAAGCTTAGCATGCTCCAAAATTCTACAATTGACCGACATCAGGGACAGAGGCCTATAATTCTGTGCGTTTGTTCGATGACCCTCCTTGAAAACGGGAATGACCTATAGGTTTTCCAACCATCAGTAACCCTTCGCTCCTTCAGAGACCTACGGCACATTGCTGCTAGAAGAGGGACCAGCTCATTCGCATGCTCACGGTAGAATCGGATTGGTATCCCGTCAGGTTCTGAGTCCTTTCCTTCGTTGAGAAATTTCAGTTACCTTTCTACCCCTTGGTTGCTTATTTCGATATGTAGCATTCTGTCTTTAGTGCGAAGGTTTGAAGGCGGAACTATAATGTGATATTCCTCTGTGAAACTGATTTGTAAAACGACTTCGGACTTTTTTTTGTCATTCTCTGTTTTACTGTCACGATGTCTGAATAGATTACTTCGTTGTGTTTACTGATTTAACATAAGACCAGAACATTTAGGACCTTCTGTGAAGTAGCTAGAGTTTTACATTCGCATTCGTTGAACGCTTCACGCAAAGCTCTTTTTACCCTAATTCTGGCTTCGTTTAATTTTTGTTTCTCTGTTTTTGTTTAAACTTGCAGTGGTGGTCTCTTTGCTTTCGTAGCGGCTTCCTTACACGGTGGGTCTTTTCTGTTACTCACAGCTATGCTCGGGACATACTTGTAAAGGGTGCGGCATTGTTCATAGTAGGATATTAAAAGCACACCATCAGGCAGTAACTGTAATTTATTTTTACCTCTTATGTCAATTAATAGTTAAGGTATGCCATTTACTAATATTTGAATATGACTCCTGTCAAATGATTTCCCCCTCTGCACAACACATTCATCTAGGTGGCGTTAGAAGCTTTCCGTGACTCGGCGTAACGTATTCGCTATAATATTGCCGACGGCAGTTCTGATGCGATCCTTCAACTACGGAATGGTGGCACAACGTGTTCTGAACACTTCTTGCTTCAGGCAGCCCCAAAGGAAAAGGTGTGCACGTGAAAGGTCAGATGAACGAAGCGGCCAAGAAATGTCACCAAAACGGGAAATTACTCTACCAGGAAATGTTTGTCGCAAGAAATCCATGCAAATTAGTAAATGGCATACCTTTAACTATTAATTGACATAAGAGGTAATAAATAAACTACAGTTACTGCCTGATGGTGTGTTTTTAATATTCTACAATGAACACTGCCGCACACTGTATAAAGCGTATTGTAAGGTACTCCTGAACTTTGTCCATGGATGCTCACCATCGTCAATGCTAGAGATGAAATTTCCGTGATGACCTGTCGCATAATCTGACATGTGTCTCTTGTCGCTGTTGCTAAACAGAAAGAACTTCCTACCTTTCTTAGTATTGCTATTTACAGCCGCATTCAGTGATGCTACAGTGATGCTGATCCACTATTCTACGCTTAGTCGAATATTTTGGGTCCGTTACCAGCAAGTCTAGGATGTTATCTTCACAAGTATGTTCTCTAACTCCTCAAGGTACTTTTGGGATAAGGCACCTCGACCAATTACACATGATTCTCTGTCCCTACTACCCGTCTGAATCACTTGAGCCTCCAAGTCGATAGCTGCTAAGTTAAAATCTGTACCTAAACTATAATATGACCAGGAAATTTACGCGAAATATTCTTCAAGTTCCCCCTCAGCTTTTTCGCCACTGAGGCACGTAGTCTATAGAAGCATCTGATGACCATGTTTGATCCATCTTTAACATTTATCTTCACCCAAATTATTTCGCGTTCAGAGTCTGTACTAATCTTGCAAGATATTACTACTTCTTTTTTATTGCTGTAAACACGCGTCCACCACTAGCTTTCACCTACTCGCAATAAACATTCCTGTCAAAGAATTTCACTGCAGGGTGTATACGTGGATAACGAAAAAAAATTCCCGGATTTCTCCCGGATTTCCCAGTTAAAAACACACTTTCTCCCGGATGAAAATAAACTTTTTCCGTGTTAAGTGACAGTATACTTTTCCTCGGAACTGTAAAACTTATCAATTTATAGAGATTGCAACGCGCTTTTGTAAGCCAGTCGTAGTTCAAGTCACGTGATCTCGCCAGCCGATACAGCGGATATTCGAAGCAAAGGACACGTCATGTCGTCAGCCAATAGCATTATCACTGTTAAGTAGCGCGTACACACAAATAGGAAAAGTTAATGGTATAAATTAATATACATAGTGCTGCTACAAGAAGAGCAAAGCTTTCACATACAATATTGGTATCAACGATTGGCTCTGGCTCTGAGCACTATGGGACTTAACAGCTGTGGTCATCAATCCCCTAGAACTTAGAACCACTTAAACCTAACTAACCTAAGGACATCACACACATCCATGCCCGAGGCAGGATTCGAACCTGCGACCGTAGCAGCCGCGCGGTTCCGGACTGCGCGCCTAGAACCGCGAGACCACCGCGGCCGGCGGTATCAACGATTAATAAGCTGCAAGAGAAGCTCAACTTTCACATATAACGTTGATCTTCTTTGCGCGTGTTACACTTTAAGATACATCACACAAATGTGCCAGTAAAATTTTTAATAACGACATAAATGTAGGATTTTCAGGGCTCGAAATTTTTCTAAATGGTCATCCTCAAAGAGTTGATTTTTAAATGAGAGTCAAACGCTCTCTGATTAAAGAAATTCATCGCACATAGTTCATATTGAGTAAAAGGAAATTTACTTTGGAAGTAACGCTTTTCTCAATCATTCGCAATATTTTCTGGTGACCTGTTAGAAAGAGGTTCGTCTCAGCAGTTGCCAGAGAGCGCCAATTACAGGCGTCACACCGCTTGCGCAGTTGCGATGACGCAAGAAGCCCGTATGTTCGTACGTGTAAAACATTAAAAGATCTTACGTTACGTCATAAAAGAAAGACATCAGAGAATATTCCAAGAGCATCGGAATTTCGTGAACCATAATAACGTGCATAATTCGGTTTAAAGTGCACATTCGTACGTCCAGATTCGGTTGTAAATTTTCTTGGCATAGCAGTACTGTAGTATTTCATTTTTGGTTCTTTATTATGGCATATTGCCATACTTGCAACTTCTTGCTCTTTTGAAATGCAGAGAAGAGTTGAAACTAGCGAATAGTGTGGAATTAAGCATTTCGTTACAAATAAATTGACTGCCTCAGCGGAAAATATTAATAAAAACCACTTTTCTTTAGCAAACAGACAAAAATAACTTCATTGTACTGCAAGGCGATTAATGCTTGACTGAAATTGCCGCCCGGGGCAGATCCCCGGTTAGCTCCTACTGAATATGGCAGCTTGCGCGCGACAGTAAAATTTTTCCGAATAGCATCTTGCTGCTATTCATATATAGGTAACAGACACACTTTAGTACCCGGAAGCGGGAGAAGGTACTACACACCGCGACGCAACTGCGCATGCGCATGGGCCCGCACGCAACTGCTCACACGAATCTAATATAAACAGTTGCGGCGTCACGCTCATAGGGGGCAATTTGTTGTTATGAAGCATTGCATAGTCTTCCTAAAGCGTCTGACACATTTTGCTGATGGCAGATGCTTGTATGAGCACTGTGTTTTGTTGTTGTACATGACACATTTCCTTTGCAACTTAAGTTTTATTTTAGTTTTTTTCTCTCGTACATGTTTTATTGCTGCAGTATTATTCTCCAATAGCGGGATACAGTAATATCCTTTGTTTGAATATTATTTCTTACCAGTCAAAATGACAAAAATTTAACTGAAAACTAAAACAAAAAATCCCGGAATTCTAAAAAATTCCCGGGTATTTCCCGGTTTTCTCCCGGATGAAAAAATTCCCGGGTTTTTCCCGGATCTCCCGGTTGTCCCGGGTCTATACACCCTGTGTCATTAACCTATAGTTTCAGCCCGCTTTCTGTCCCAAGTACTATGCAGGTTTTAGTTCCGGGACTTTTATGTACACCCCTGCATATAGTAGACAATATTTTCTTTAAGACAGACTTTCCTCACTGTCTACCGTTAACACGCCTATGTATGTGCGCCTTCTGAACGTGTTAGCGCCGACTGGCTGGAACAGTTGGGAACTGACTGCTATCTCGCTGCATTCCCAGGAAATTGAAGTCGGCGGAGCAGCTACGGGAGAGAGAAAATTGGAGAAGACGTTTCCAAAGCCGCGAGGTAAAGGCATGCAGATGACACCATTACTCGGCGGAGCGCGGCCCGTGAATTCGGATGTAATACTGCGCGGATGTGTTTGGCTTGGCGTCGCGTCGGAATGAGAAGCAAATATTTGCAGGCGAAAATCTATCAGAATTCTGAACGCGCTATGTAAGTCCGAGGACAGACACATTTCTTTGAATAAATATCCCACTTAATCAGGCGACGCCGAATACTGGGGAAACATTTTGCCAAGACGTAGTGTTTACTGGCGTCAAGTTTATTGTATAATTCTACGACACGGACGCGGGAGGGGGGAATAGAGACGGAATAAATGAGTACTACGGCGTACAATATAGCACCGAGCCTCAGAAAGTGGCTAATGACTGGCACTAATTATGAAAGAGAGTTATATTGTATTTCATCCCTTTAATTTTATTATCTGCTTTCATTCTGAATCATAATGCAATTAAATGAAAGGATTTTTTTCTACTTCCATTTTTCAGTATTTCTTCTGGAATGATGCCGTACTGTATCTTAAACCGGGTGTTCGGGAAGTAAGGACGAATTTGAATTTTGCACCATTTTGTCATATGACGGTTGGCAGCTGTGGTTTTTCGTGTTTGTTATCTGCGATCCTTTCCATTAGGAGCCTGATGACTTTTGTATGGTGAGCATTGATGTTTATTTTCGACATGGAGCAGATGAGAACTGAGCAACGTATCCAAGTGAAAAAAAGTTATTGCAAAAACGTGAATGTCGCATGGCAGCCGTTCGTGAATTGCGTGTGACACACGGACGTAATCTGTTCCAACCGAATCGTCAGTTCTGAAGTTGATTCGGAAGTCTGTTTCAAACGTTAAGAAAACAGGATGATCGCGTTTTCTAACACAAAAAAAGCATTGCTGTCGTGCGTGACAATGTGACCGTAGGCCCCAGAAAATCGGTTCGCCGACGAGCTCAACAACTGAATTTATAGCCAAGTTCACTCCATGAAATCCTTTCAATAGATCTGAAAATGCATGGATACAAAATTCAGCGTACACAAGAATTGAAGCCTGCAGATCATTGGAATAGATATCGATTTGCTCAGTGGGGTCTTGGTTCGACAAGCGGAGAACGAGAAATTAACAAAAAGAATAATTTTCTCAGATGAGGCGCACTTCCACATCAGTGGGTACGTCAATAAGCAGAACTGCAGAACCTGGTGTAACGAAAATCCGCGAGTGAAGATGAGATGCGTTCACAATCCACGATTGTGTGGTGTGGCTTCTTGGCGTTAGGAGTGATCGGCCGGTACTTTTTTGAAAATTGTGAGGGAGCTGCCATCACTGTGAACGGCTACTGTTACCGACACATGCCTTCTGATTAGTTTTTCCTCTTGTTGATGAAAATAATGAATGTAAATATCGTGTGACTAGGGCCTCCCGTCGGGTAGACCGTTCGCCGACTTCGGCGACTTGCGCGTCGATGGGGATGAAATTGATGATGATTAGGACAACAGAACAGCCAGTCCCTGAGCGTAGAAAGTCTCCGACAAAGCAGGGAATCTAATCCGGGCCCTTAGGATTGACAGGCTGTCGCGCTGACCACTTTTTTTGTTTTTGTTTTTAAATCTCATTTTGTTCGTTTTCGTTCGTTGTATCTGCTCGGGGCGGACGTCGCAAGACATCCGTTTCAGTTCGTCGTTGATCCATTAACTCAGTTTTTTTTATTACAGAGGGCAGCAACCGAACACGCTGAGTTACCGTGCCGGCACCACTCAGCTGCCGGGGGCGGATATGAAAATAATGATTTTTGGTTTCAACATGATGATGTGACATGTCACACATCCCGAGAAACGATTGCTGTGCTGAATGGAAAGTTTTCTCAAAAGATTATCTCTTTGCGTGGCAACCAGGAATGGCTTGTCAGATCATGCGATCTTACGCATTGTGACTTTTTTTGCGGTGGTTGTGAGTTCAAAAGTGTACGTGAACAAACAACAAACAATACACCAACTGGAGGATGAAATTAAAATGGATATTAACGGCATCCACCAGATGTTTGTGAATGCGCCGTCAAGAACTTGAACGAATGCATTGACCGTTGCCGCGCGGTCCTGTGTGGTCATCTGGACGATGTAATTTTTCATACGTAAATAAGAGAAGTTACTTAAGGTGGATGAAAAAATTGCATTTTCAATCAATTTTGTATGTTCCGTGGCACTTTAATATTCGCCCTTACTTCCCGGACACCCTATATAGTGTCCTAATTATTTCCTCTCAACGTACAACTCTTAAAATTCTCAACAAACTGTTTTAAATATTCCGATAATATACGAGGGCAGTTCAATAAGTAATGCAACACATTTTTTTTCTGAAACAGGGGTTGTTTTATTCAGCATTGAAATACACCAGGTTATTCCCCAATCCTTTAGCTACACAACACTATTTTTCAACGTAATCTCCATTCAATGCTACGTCCTTACACCACCTTGAAATGAGGGCCTGTATACCTGCACGGTACCATTCCACTGGTCGATGTCGGAGCCAACGTCGTACTGCATCAATAACTTCTTCATCATCCGCGTAGTGCCTCCCACGGATTGCGTCCTTCATTGGGCCAAACATATGGAAATCCGACGGTGCGAGATCGGGCCTGTACGGTGCCTGTAACATGACGAGCAAGCAATTCCGCACGGATGGTTCTCCTTTGCTCTTTATGGTGTTCGGTTAGACAACGAGGGACCCAGCGGGAACAAACCTTTGAATATCCCAACTGGTGAACAATTGTGACAGCACTACCAACAGAGATGTCAAGTTGAGCACTGAGTTGTTTGTTGGTGATCCGTCGATCATCTCGAACGAGTGTGTTCGCACGCTCCGCCATTGCAGGAGTCACAACTGTGCACGGCCGGCCCGCACGCGGGAGATCAGACAGTCTTGCTTGACCTTGCGGCGATGATGACACACGCTTTGCCCAACGACTCACCGTGCTTTTGTCCACTGCCAGATCACCGTAGACATTCTGGAAGCGCCTATGAATATCTGAGATGCCCTGGTTTTCCGCCAAAAGAAACTCGATCACTGCCCGTTGTTTGCAACGCACATCCGTTACAGACGCCATTTTAACAGCTCCGTACAGCGCTGCCACCTGTCGAAAGTCAATGAAACTACACGAGACGAAGCGGGAATGTTTGAAAATATTCCACAAGAAATTTCCGGTTTTTTCAACCAAAATTGGCCGAGAAAAAAAATGTGTTGCATTACTTATTGAACTGCCCTCGTATAATCATTTAAAAACTGTCTTATCGCAGCCAGTGTTAACTTCTGACCAGTTCCGCCTTTTAATTACGGGCCATCATCAGAGTATGCACCATCTGGAGAACAAGAAGGTTCCAGGAGGGCCGTGTCCTGTTATCACATTTCTTCTTCATCTTACCGATCGTTTTTGCAAAAACTGGCATCTACTTACGTATATATCTACGATCTTGTTTATAGGATAAGTCACATTGCAAGAAATGAAGCAAGACATCTGCATAGTGAATATTTATGGGAGTATGGCAGTTCCCACTATAGAAGTCGCACAGACACCAACTGTAAAATTAATGTGGTGTTGCTGGAAGATGTAAGGTGTGGATTTTCCCTAAACGCACCTTACAGTTGTTGTCCGCAAATGCTTTATTCACAACCCCCAGGATTTCTATAGAGCGTACCCTGCAGGAAACAGGAATAATATGGTTTAGGTGTGATCGAATTCAACGGAATTCAGTCATAGCGTTCGAAGTGTCCTGGATATATTTACTTTAACAGATGGAAAGGTAGCGTAGAACCATTTCCATGCCTTGCACATTCAGTCTTTTCATTATTATCAGTTGGGCTACATAAATCTGTTGCTGATGTAGTAGACATAGCTAATGCAAAGGGATTGATTAAAGTATCGTGGAAGTCTGCGAAATCATTCGACATTGGTTGAAATAGTTTGAAATGTTGGGAAAGTCAAAGTTCTTACAATTGCATTTCCGAGTAGAAGCGAATAGGCGACATTTTAAAAATTTGTTATCAGAAACTGATTTCAGGTCTTAGGAAATTACCTTTCATTAATAACACTAGAATGAAAGATTCTAGGACGATAATTTTTTTTGTTAGTTTTCTGTGAGCACCCTGTTCCCCAAATTTGTTAAATTATTACTGAGGCAACTACTGACGTAACTTAATGCACGCGGCATGGGGTGCAGGCTCTGGATGCCGTTTTCGTGGGCGCCGTTTCGTGGCAGGCAGGAACAAAGAGGAGAAGGCGATGGATTGAACGGGATGGAGATGTGGTGAGGAGGATCACGAGGTGATTCGGACTGAAGCTGCCTGCTGTGGATACGACTCATGCTTCCGCTTACCTACCACTCTCAATAAGCCAGGTGAGCTTAAGGGGGGACGTTCATGGAAACACTATTTAAAAGACGCACTAAATCCAGAATTTTGAAGTTACAGCAATGGAATTTTGTACCTTGATTTACACAAAATTAACAAATTTAGTGCTGAATTCCTTGAATTTTGTATATTTAACTTTCACATGGATTTAAAAATTTTATTGTCAAAAATAATGTTTGTACTTTTTCCCAGAAACTATTACAGAGATTCATACAAAACTTCCTCTGTTTAATCTGTTTGCATACTGTAAGCTTCTCTCATAAAGCTTTTTGAATATACCGAATACGATAATTTTAATAACATTATAATAATAATTCTGTAACTATAATACGAAATTCATGCAAAATTCTAAACAGTTTGCCCCATATCTCACTTTACACTCTTAATTTCAAAATTTACTCTTCAGACAATATTTATTGCATTTATAGAATAAGTGTACAAGATTTCATAAATTTCACAGCTTCTGCGAAAAATGTACATAAACTTTGAAAAATATAATTTTGAGGAGATGAATGTCAAGTTCAAGACGAAGTTTTTCTTACGTCACATCTTCAGAAGGCTCAAAATTTGAACTCAGGGACCTCTTTCTCTTCAAGGCTTTCTTTTGGTTTCTCGTTCTTTTCTCTTCTTTCATTTACCGGGTCTTCAGCTGACCTTTCAGCTGCAGAGAGGTACCTTAAATCTATTTTTCTTGAGTGAAATTTCCTATCTTAGGGCCCATTTTCACTAATACCTTTATCTTCCCACGTTCCCATCATTAAATACAAGAACCCCAATGTTGACAAGTGTAGCAGATGAAAAATGGGGTACCAGGACACCGTTTCCGTAAGAGTGAATTTAGATTCTTTCTATTTCTGGGTTTTGCCATGAACACACTTTTAGAACTTAAAAGACATCATAGTCGCCGTTGACTGGATGATATATTTATTATTACGATTGCAATGTCGACCCTAGTGCCATTTTCACGTAACACTGCAAAAGTTACGTTTTGTCAGAATATAAGAGTATCTGGCATGAGTACATGTTGTTGTCATAATGCAGCCTTTTGCCTGCGAGGGTCCAACAAGGTCCTATGAGTACGACACTTATTACATCGTAAATTGTTGTTAAATATGTGTTGTAACACATAACAACATTTTACTATGTAATAAGTGTCGTATTCATCGGACCTTGTGGGGCTCTCGCAGTCAAAAGGCTGCATTTTGATGACGACTTGTTTTGATGTCAGATAGTCTTATAAGGGCGAAATTGCAGTCGTAATAATACATATTCGATGCAGTCAACGGCGAATATATGTCTTTTAAGACATATTGTATGACTGTGAATCCCAACCAAGAGAACTTAATCACACTTTTAGAAGTTCAGGGTCGGCTAGAAACCTTGTGTTTGTTGGGTACGGACGCCCGAATCTCCATAGTATTCGAAGGATAATGAGATTGCGAGGTGCTTGTGGACCTTTAGCCAGTGTAAAGCGCCATTTTCCAGACGAAAGCATGTTTGGAAGGTTGGTGGTGCGCTTTAGTGTATGCGTTACATGTTCTTTTCCGTCTCCCAATAATTCTTGTGATTTTTAAAGTAAATACTGGTCATGTAGTTTTCAATTTCAGGCGCAGTGAAACATTTAGTATTACCATTTGCTACACGGATGTTTAGTTGTTCATGTCAGAATGTGAGTCGGTTTTGCTATTTTACTGGCCTATTTATAATTGGCTTTTGTGGTTCTGGTTTCCTTGAAGTTAATGCTAAGCTAAATTTTAGTCTGTTCCGGGACGCATTTGTTCTCTCCGAACCGCTGTGGACTAACGTGTGTACGAATCAGCTTTGAAGCGCATGCTAGTGTTTTTATGGCTGCTTTAGCTGTTCGCTAAAAAAAAGTCAGATGTTAATATTTTATTGCTGAAATTATTTTTTTAAAGTATTTGTAGCTAGTTTCTTCAGGGTTTTGGTTGTCATGGTTTTTGGAAATAGCTCAGATTAATTAATTTTACCCTAAGAGTTATTTATTTGATGCATGGCTCTGTGTTGGAATTCTAATTAAAATTATTTTTCCTGGAGCTAACTGTCGTTAATAATCTTTTGTACCCAATTGCTGATACGTTATCCAGAATCATGCCCCAGTTACGTCCAGTCGGCTTGCTTAGCCGAGTGTTAACGTCATTTGGAGTGCATAGACTCGGCAGCTCTCGCCGCTATCTGTCTTTAGCGTTATTTCCTTTATCCGCACTACTCAATGTTCCTTGTTCAAGTTAAGATTATACTTCGATTAATTCTTAATTTTGTATCCGTTAGCTTGTGGCCATTACCTTAAGCAAATTTTTATGTACGTTCGGATCCCAACATGTACCTTAATCTGTTGTAACTTAATTGTTGTTGTGTTATTGGAAAGTGTGTTAAATCTTTAACTGATGTGAGTTTCTGAGCCCACAATTGTATTTCCTAGATGTTGGGGTTAAATTGTTTTCCATTGTTTTACGTCAAGCCTAAAACCATGTTTTATTTTCACCATTTTGTAATTAAGGCCGTTCTGATCTGTTCTATTGTTGTTTAGATTTACGTCTGCCTTATTACAACTTACCCATATACACTATGTGATCAAAAATATCCTGACACCTCCAAAAATATACGTTTTTCATATTAATTGCATTGTGCTGCCAGGTACTCCATGTCAGCGACCTCAGTAGTCATTAAAAATCGTGAGAGAGCAGAATGGGGCCCTTCGCGGGACTGACTGACTTCGAACGTGGTCAGGTGATTGGATATCACTTGTGTCATTTCCACACTCCTGAACATCCCTAGGTCCACAGTTTCCGATGTAATAGTGAAGTGGAAAGGTGAAGGGACGGGACACGTACAGCACAAAAGCGTACAGGCCGACCTCGTCTCTTGACTGACAGAGACTGCCGACAGTTGAAGAGCGTCGTAATGAGTAATAGACAGACATCTATCCTGACCATCACACAGGAATACCAGACTGCATGAGGATCCACTACAAGTACTACGACAGTTAGGCGGTAGATGAGAAAACTTGGATTTCACGGTGGGGCGGCTGCCCATAAGCCACACATCACGCCGGTAAATGCCAAACGACACCTTGCTTTAAGGAGCGTCAACATTGGACGATTGAACAGTGGAAAAGCGTTGTGTGGAGTGACGAATCACGGTACTCAATATGGCGATCCGATGGCAGGGTCTGGGTGTGGTGAACGCCCCGTGAACGTCACCTGCCAGCGTGTGTAGAGCCAACAGTGAAATTCGGAGCTGGTGGTGTTATGGTGTGGTCGTGCTTCTCATGGAGGGGGCTTGCATCCCTTGTTGCTTTACGTGGCGGTATCACAGCACAGGCCTACACTGATGTTATAAGCACCTTCCTGCCTCCCACTGTTGAAGGGAAATTCAGGGATGGCAATTAAATCCTTCAACACGATGGGGCATCTGTTCACAGTGCACGGCCTGTGGCGGAGTGGTTATACGACAGTAACATTCCTGTACTGTACAGGCCTGCACAGAGTCCTGACCTGAATCCTATGGAACACCTTTGGGATGTTTTGGAACGCCGACTCCGTGCCAGGCCTCACAGACAGATGTCGATGACTCAGTAGAGCACTCCGTGAAGAACGGGCTGCCATTCTCAAAGAAACACTCCAGCACCTGAATGAACGTATGTCTCTGAGAGTGGAAGCTGTTATCAAGGCTAAGGGTGGGCCAACATCATACTGAATTTCAGCATTACAGATGGAAAGCGCCACGAACTTGTAAGTCATTTTCAGACAGGTGTCAGGATACTTTTGATCACATAGTGTATCATTCTGTGACTTATATAGGGCGTTTCTTGCCTTAAAGAATATTAAGTCATCTCGGATTAAAGTTAACTTCAGATTTTCTGTAAAATGAGTCTCACTGCTTGGGCTTTTAATTTTTTCTAAAAAGGGCTTAATTGTCTGCTATGCGATTGTGTAAAATAAACTCTTGTTCTGCCAGTGAATGAAGTATGTAAAATCCCCACTGGCCCGGCCCCTCGCAGTTTTCCTACTAGGCTGAATTAAGAGGCCGTAATTATCACATTCCATTATGGTTCTGTCTCCAGTGCCGTCTTCGTCCGGCAGGATCTGGCAGCACAGCCTCGACCCTCAGTCACAGCCTACAGTCCACCGGGCAAAAATACGGGAACACCAAAAATGTGTCAACTTAAAATGCATGTTACGGCGAAGGAAACCCCTGGCATTCAAAACAGCGTCCAGTCGTCTCGAAATGGGTAAATACGGGTCGTGCATTTTATTCTTCCCACCAAAGTAGAGAACAAAAGCTCAGTAACATTGAGATCTTTCGACTGTGGTGCTTAAAAAAAGCAATCCTGGGTAGTGCGAGCTCTATTTACAGGGGTCTGTCGTCTTAGAACGCAGCCTCACCAATGGGGATAAACGTAGCACCATGGGATCGACCTGATAAGCCAGATACTCATATAATTCTAGGCAGCAATGTGACCACGCAGAGTATCAGTGGGGTCCTTGTAAGACCACGATACGGCTGCCCAAATCATTACTCAACCCTCACTTCGTTTCACTCTTGAGGCGTAAACTCGGTAAGAAGTTGGAAACAGCGTAAAAAAAGACTCATCCCCAAATAACGTTCTTCCATTACTTCATAGTCCAGGATTTATAGCTTCGGAACCACGTTTTCTTGTTATGGTAATCTGCAGCAGTGGTTTCCGAATTACAGTTCGCCCTGGAGCTCTCTCCTTATAGGGCTCCCTTTGTGTTGGTTTGCTGCTGACTGCGCTCTCGAGTGCGACGTTCTGATATGGAGCTATTTTTGCAACTGACGTCCTCTTTCACTACTGGCCATTAAAATTGCTACACCAAGAAGAAATGAACATGATAAACGGGTATTCATTGGATAAATATATAATAGTAGAACTGACACGTGATTAAATTTTCACGCAATTTGGGTGCATAGATCCTGAGAAATCAGTACCCAGAACAACCACCTCTGGCCGTAATAACGGCCTTCATACGCCTGGGCATTGAGTCAAACAGAGCTTGGATGCCGTGTACAGGTACAGCTGCCCATGCACCTTCAACATGATACCACAGGTCATCAAGAGTAGTGACTGGTGTATTGTGACGAGTCAGTTGCTCGGCCATCATTGACCAGACGTTTTCAATTGGTGAGAGATCTGGAGAATGTGCTGACCAGGGCAGCAGTCGAACATTTTCTGTATCCAGAAAGGCCCGTGCAGGACCTGCAACATGCGGTCGTCCATTATCCTGCTGAAATGTAGGGTTTCGCAGGGATCGAATGAAGGGTAGAGCCACTGGTCGAAACACATCTGAAATGTAACGTCCAATGTTCAAAGTGCCGTCAATGCGAACAAGAGGTGACCGAGACGTGTAGCCAATGACACCCCATACCATCACGCCGGGTGATACGCCAGTATGGCGATGACGAATACACGTTTCCAATGTGCGTTCACGGCGATGTCGCCAAACATGGATGCGACCATCGTGATGCTGTAAATAGAACCTGGATTCATCCGAAAAAATGACGTTTTGCCATTCGTGGTCTCCAAGCTGATAGTCCATGCTGCTGGAAACGTCTTCGAACTCTTCGTGCAGATGGTTGTTGTCTTGCCAACGTTCCCATCTGTTGAATCGGGGATCGAGACGTGGCTGCACGACCCGTTACAGCCATGCAGATAAGATGCTTTTCATCTCGACTGCTAGTGATACGAGGCCGTTGGGATCCAGCACGGCGTTCCGTATTACCCTCCTGAATCCAACGTCGGAAACGTGATGGTATTCATTTCTCCTCCTTACACGAAGCATCACAACAACGTTTCACCAGGCAACGCCGGTCAACTGCTGTTTGTGTATGAGAAATTGGTTGGAAACTTTCCTCATGTCAGCACGTTGTAGTTGTCGCCACCGGCGACAACCTTGTGTGAATGCTCTGAAAAGCTGATCATTTGCATATCACAGCATCTTCTTCCTGTCGGCTAAATTTCGCGTCTGTAGCACGTCATCTTCGTGGTGTAGCAATTTTAATGGCCAGTAGTGTACTTTCCGCCACAGCCCTGTTCAATGACCATCCGTGGCATCACTCAACAGGCACTTTTATCCTCTTTGTGTCTTAGCGGACGATATTTTTCTCCTTCCGCTGTATGTGGTATAGATCTCTGACATGGTGTCTCTTAAACACCAAGCGCTTCTGCTATCTTGGCAACGGGGGCACCCACTGTACCAGCATCCACGTTAGAATTCACGTACCTCCGACATAACAAACTCACAGCTACACAGAACTCAGGTCTGACCACGACTGAACCTTGCAGCGTATTGAGGACTATTCACAAGCGCTGTTCCTGGTCAAATACAAAACCGATGCCTGCAGTCTTGGCTACCATCTGTGTTAATGTTCAAGGGCACTTTTCTCACGGTGTTACCATATTTGCCTCCACCCCTGTAAGAGGACTGTTGCTGGAAACTGTTGCTGAGCCGGCCGCTGTGGCCGAGCATTTCTAGACGCTTCAATCCGGAACGGCTCTGCTGCTACTGGTTCGAATGCTGCCACGGACATGGATGTGTGTGATGTCCTTAGGTTAGTTAGGTGCAAAATGGCCCTGAGCACTATGGGACTTAACTTCTGAGGTCATCAGTCCCCTAGAACTACTTAAACCTAACTAACCTAAGGACATCATACACGTCCATGCCCAAGGCAGGATTCGAACCTGCGATCGTAGCGGTCACGCGGTTCCAGACTGTAGCGCCTAGAACCGCTGGGCCACTCCGGCCGGCGGTTAGTTAGTTCTAAGTCTAGGCGACTGATGACCTCAGATGTTAAGTCCCATAGTGCTTAGAGCCAATTGAACCAACTTAACCCTTGCTGAAGGGATATTGGAACAAAGCAACGCAGGGGAGTGTGTGGGATGCACCGCGTATGCTGAAGTCAGTAGAATATCTGTCAATTGGTTTGAATTGGTAACATGATCAAAACAATGTTAGGATTGACAAGCAAACCCCGATTCTATAAAGAATCGAATTCTGCTGTATGTGTGTGAAACAGCCACAAAATTCTGATTACAAAGGAGTTAGTAAAAATGAGCTACAAAAGCAAAGTCATTAAATTGCAATTTAGCAACGTAAGGTCACGAAAATATCGCCGTATCAGTTTTGTAATGTACGTAAAAATATGTATAATATGTAAATGCCCTTATATCACTTTTTTGATGTACATAAGAGGTGCGTCATAAAATATAAATGCATTTAATTGTACTTTTAATATTACGTTAGTTGATTGGGTTGCCGTGAGGAAAAGTTTTGAAATGCTATGAAACTGTGTGTGAAGTTTGTTGGAAGTCGCTAAACGCTGTCATTCCCAAATACCTGATGAAAATACTCTGGATAATTTGTGCACCGTGTTCTATGAGTATAGTGTCTCGGGACATATTACGCATTTTCTACCCCTAATACTCGACTAATTATCGTAAACCTTTAAAGTAAAGTCGTACCTCTTAATGAGTACTTTATGAAAGCATTTTAAATTTTTGAATTGGTAAATAATTATACAACATACTGAAAAGCAAATCGTTGCCCCTGGAAGCTGTTATTTAGTCAACCTGCAACTGAGACTGGATTGCATTTTTGGGCTTATACTAATACATGTAACACAAATCGCAGTCTACTTCAGTCACTTCATTCGGTGTTAATTGTCAATCTTAGTGTCGCGGTTCCACTTATGTATAGCCAAAGTAGTACCTGATTCAGTATATTACTAATTGTTGGAAAATAGTTTTGAAATCATAATGACTAATGTTACTTATGAAATTTAATTTTTCGTCCGTTCCTGTGTAGACACATTTGTCAATTGTGTCATTCTGGTTATCAAAGTTTTGCATTTCACATACATGGTTTGAACGATATGTGTGTTTCGCGTGTATTTTATAATGTAAGGGTAATATTCAGTGTAGCTCGAGGTCATAGAAGGAATGAAGGAAGCGTAGGCCCTTAATGTCATCATGGGATCATTACAGACATTACACAAGCTGAGGAAGGAAGTCTGCTGTGCCCTTTGAAAGGAGACATTCTGACATTTGTACTGAGCGTTTTAGGGAAACCTCATGGAAATCCAAAATCTGGACGGCCGGATGGAGATTTGAACTGCTTTCCTCCTGAAGGTGAATCCTGTATGTTACCACTGTGGTAGAGATGACGGCGATTATTCTGCCCCACAGCTAACATGGTATGTTAGCAAATATTAAACGAAGCTTTCTTCAGTCAGATGGCAGGATTGGACATGTAGTGTTTTACTAGAACTGGATCCTCCTATTTGAGGTGTTATGCCTGTTCGTAGGTCCGAGTTGTTGACTGTCTTTTCCAGCGAGTTATAGGGGGTTTCATTAAATTCCGGTTCCGAGAAAAAGTAATCCGCTGTAATTTTTAACTCGTTTTTCACTTATTTGGTATTGCCAGAAACTATTTCAGTCGTGACAGGGAGGTCTACCGACCAGAATAAACCAATCATATACAAACTCTGACCTTTACGGTGCACACAATTGCAAGTTTGCCGTCGTCAGAAACTGCCAGCGCCAGAGATTCGCATTTTGTCGCCAACAGAGAAGTTAAACAACAGTTCTGCAGCAAGTTCCCGTAATAGCACGTCAAGAGTAAGCAAGCGGAGGTGGCGGCGGTGGTGGTGGTTTTGCTGAGGGGGAAGGGGGCGGTGCTCAGACCTTCCTCCAGGTTAACGACTCATAGACCGGGAGCCTGAGTTCCCTCACACTGTGAACTACGACTAAGTGCATGAAATTCGCATGACCCTCGTTCGACTCCAGGTTTCTGAATATCTTATGGCGAGCACATAGCTCACTTTTAGCGGATCGAGAGGAGAAGTGACAATGTGATCGATAAAAAGCTTTAGTTGTCAATGGCGGTCGTAGTATACTACAACGTCGTGTTTATCGATTTTTAGAAATTGTTTAGTTTTCACTATTTTACTGTTCTGGAAGAAATTCGGAGTGGATTATGTATTTTAGATACAGATAGCACAAACTCTCACAGGAAGAGTCTCTAAGAAGAAAATCGTAGATCAAATTTCAGAACAATTACTTTGAGTCAGACGATCCGGTGGATTTCCTTCGATCTTTTTCGAATGTTCTTTACTAAAAATAATTTGAAGATGGAGGAAGATCATGAATTAAGGAGGAGATGAAATGGAGGCGCGCTAGGTGGTGTTCTCAAAGGAATAAAAGTGCCAGTGACTGAGCTCTCTCGAGGAACAATATCGATTCAGCAATAAATAAGGTAAACCGGATGAATAAGATAAATGTGATTTTATCACAGTAGATTTCTTTTGAAAACTAAATAGGAAAAAATATTCGAAAAAGAGACCGTGAAAAAATATAAGGACTAACCAGTATGAATAATATACGACCACAGAAAACCTGAGCACTTAGTGGGAAGGTCGAACAGAAAGCGATCAGCGGGCCATCGCAAAATAAGGCCTATACCATAAAACTACTAAAAATGATGAAGCACATTGCTGTGTCCTACGTAAAATGCAACAACTCACGGTAGTTTTTGTTTATTATTGACCCGTTAACTCTTCTGTTTCATTAAAAAATTGTGTCGTCATATGAAGGTGAATAAAAATGTATGCAGCCCATACAAACGACAGATAAACACTTATGTGGAAAATACTATATAGTAAGTAGTACAGTACAACTTGAAATTATCTCCAAGGTTACCGGGCGCAGAATTAACGATAAATGTTGGCCACATCGACTTGATTCCACTGGGTTCCAACATTCGTTAATGACCGCATTCAAAGGTTGGTGACATGGCGGTTTTATATCTTCGTCTTTCATCATGGTCTAGGACATAGGCCTCTTATGTCATCTAAGTGTCCAGTCATCGTTTTCTTAGCCTGCCTACTGTTCTTGTACAAAAAGGTTTAAAATTTAAGGCTTGTTTTGGTAGTTTTGAATCTGACATTTTTTGTAGATGTTTTAGGCGGCTTTATCTAGTAGACTTGACCTTCTCATTTATAGCAAATATCTCAAACTCTGACCATACGTCTTCGTTTCGTAGTATATATATAATATTGTACAGCCCTTAACTCCTGTTATAAATTTCATTGCTGCCCCTCGCATTCTACTTTGTTGCCTTTTTGTAGTTGTCCATGTTTCACTTCCAAATAGCAACGTGGGGATGGTCATCATCTTATAAAACATTATTTTGGTTACCTTTATCACATTATTTTTTCCTTTCTCACATTATTTGTCAATGTTCTACTGATTGTTCCGGATATAATTTGATATTTCTGCTGTTTGTTGTCAGGGTATTATACTATTTAAAAACAGTATATCAAATTATATGATATAAAAGTGGCAAGTAAGGAATACGTAATGATAATTTAATTACTAGTCATCGGAAACTACACCCATGGCCATTAAAACTGGAACGCTGGAATGGATATGCACTGAGGTGACACAAGTCGTGGGATACTTCATAGTATTGTATTTCACCTCCTTTTTCCGGGCATAGTACAGAAACTGGACGTGACGAGTCATTGGAAGTACTCCGCAGAAATATTAAAACATGCTGCCTTTATGGCCGTCAGTAATTGCAAAAGAATAGCCGGTGCAGGATTTTGCGCAGAACTGACCTATCTATTACGTTCCATGTCGGGCGATCTGGGCGGCCAAAACATTCATTCGAGTTGTCCAGTACGTTCTTCAGACCAATCGTGGACGCTTGTGGCCGTGTGACATGGCTCATTTTAAGTCATTAGGAACACGAAGTCCATGAATGGCAACAAGTGGTCTCCAAGTAGCTGTACACACGCCCCTCCAGTCAGTGATCTCACACCATTATGGAGCCATCATCAGCTTGCACAGTGCCTTGTTGACAACGTGGCTCCATGGCTTCGTGTGGTCTACTCCATACTCTAACACTACCATCAGCTCTTACCGCCTAGAACCGGGACTCTTCTGACCAATGTTTTGCAGTAGTCTAGGGTCCAACCGACAGATCACGAGCCCAGAAGAGTCACGGCAGGCGATGTCGCAGAAAGGCACTCACATCGGTCGTCTGCTGCCAGAGCTCATTGACGACAAACTCGCCGCACTTTCCTGACGGACACGCTCGTCGTACGTCCTACACTGAATTTTACGGTTGTTTCACCCAGTGTTGCTTGTCTGTTAACACTGACAACTCTACGCAAACGCCGCTGCACTCGTTCGTTAAGTGGAGCACGTTGGCCACTGAGTTTTCCGAGGTGAGAGGTAACGTCTGAAACATGGTATCCTCGGCATACTCTTGACGCTGTAGATCTTGAAATATTGAATTCCCTAACAATTTCCGAAATGGAATGCCCCATGCGTCTAGCTCCAACTACCATACGGCGTTCAAAGTCTGTTACTTCCCGTCGTGCGACCA
The DNA here is from genome assembly GCF_023864345.2 of Schistocerca serialis cubense. Classification (NCBI taxonomy): domain Eukaryota; kingdom Metazoa; phylum Arthropoda; class Insecta; order Orthoptera; family Acrididae; genus Schistocerca; species Schistocerca serialis. Next base: position 1,252,889,699 of record NC_064638.1, on the reverse strand, counting down.
TAACCAAGTCGGACACCTTTTCGCATAAATTACGACAGTACGCGTGAGAGCTCCACCAATGGACCTGGCCTACTTGTGCTGTAGGGGTAGCGTCTTTTAATTACTAATCAAAATGTTCTCGGTCCCTTGTTTGAACCCCACCATTCCTCGAGTTTTGAATAAAAAAATCATCAGCTTTGGCGGCCGAAGACTTCTTTTACCAGAAGACCTCGTCAAAGAGGGTGGAGGAGCGTACAGATGTTCAGGGCATTCTCTTGCCCTTTGAGTAGGAAACTGCCCCGTAAAGGCGGAAGAATCAGTAATGGTCAATGACATCAGGATCCAGAAGGCAGTGGAAACCACTGCATTATAGACACATCATGTGTATCCACAGGACATTTGCTCTATAACTGAAAACGTGTCATGATGATCTCTTCATTGCCGAAAGATTCCGGAATAGTCTCCCATTCGAATCTCCGAGAAGGGACTGCCAAGGGAGAGGGGACCATGAGAAAAAGATCGAATAACCAACGAAGGGATAACGTTCTACGAATCGGGGCGTGGATTGTCAGAAGTTTGGGCGTGATAGGGAAGCTAGAGAATCTGAAAAGGGAAAATGCAAAACCTCAATCTAGATGCAGTGGGGGTCAGTAAAGTGAAACGGAAAGAAGACAAGCATTTCTGGTCAGATGAGTATATGGTAATACAAACAGCAGCAGAAAATGGCATAACAGGGGTGGGATTCGTTATGAGTAGGAAGGTAGGACAGAAATTATGTTGGTGTGAACAGTTCCGTGATAGAGTTGTTCTCATCAAATCGACAGCAAACCAACACCGGAAAAGTAGTTCAGGTATACTTGCGGACGGCACAAGCTGGAGATGAAGAGATAGAGAAAGTATATGATGATATTGAACGCGTAATTCAATATATGAAGGGAAATGAATAATATTTGGAATACGGTCGTAAGGGAAGGTGTAGAATGGTTCAAATGGCTCTGGGCATTATGGGAATTAACATCTGTGGTCATCAGTCCCCTAGAACTTAGAACTACTTAAACCTAACTAACCTAAGGACATCACACACATTCATGCCCGAGGCAGGATTCGCACCTGCGACCGTAGCGGTCGCGCGGTTCCAGACTGAAGCGCCTAGAACCGTTCGGCAACTAGCGGCCGGCCAAGGAGTAGAAGAAAGGATTACTGGATAACATGGGCTTGGTGTTAGGAATGAGAGAGGAGAAAGACTAATTGAGCTGCATAATAAATTTCAGATGGTAATAGCGTATTCTCTGTTGAAGAATCACAAGAGGAGGAGACATACTTCGAAAATTCCGGAAGATTTCAGCTAGATTACATCATGCCCAGAGAGAGATTCCGAAATCAGATACAGGATTGTAGGACGTACCCAGGAACAGACGTAGACTCGGACCACAATCGTAGTGATGAACAGTAAGGTCAAGTTTAAGAGCCTAGACAGGAAGAATCAATACACAAAGAAGTGAGCTACGGAGTGCAAAGGAAAGAAAAACTACGTTTGAAATTCTCTGAGGCTATTGATACTGTGGTAAGGAATAGCTCAGTAGGCAGTTCAGTTGAAGAGGAATGGACATCTCTAAAAAGGGCAATCAGAGAAGTTGGATAGAAAAACATGGGTAAAGAAAAGGAAAGAAGAATGGGTTTGGCATCGAGGTCCTTAGAGATGGAACACCGGCTCGGATCGTGTCACGGATGGGGAAGGAAGTCGACCGATCCATTTCAAACAAACCATGCCGGCGTTTTGCTGGATCAATTTAGGGAAATTACGGAAAACCTAAATCTGGATGACTGAACGTGTGTTTAAACTGTCATCCTCCCTATTGCGAGTCTAGTGTACTAACCACTGCGTCACCTCACCCGGCCAAGTACAAAAAAGGTAACTGCGAAGAAACCATGGATAACAGAAGAAATCCTTCAGTTGATTGATGAAAGAAGTACAAACACGATAAGGAAAATACAGGAATACAGAAATACAAGCCGCTTGGTATGAAACAAATAGGTAGACTGAATTTCATTACAGTTAGAAAACTGGTAGATAAAAATATAAAAAGGATTAAGAAGACACATGAAAACAAAACTCTCCCCCAAATTGATGAAGAATTTGCTAAAAACAACACAAGGAGCTTTTACAGAACTTTCAAACAAAGGTTATCAAGATACAAAGCACCCATCCTCCAATTTCGAGATGTAAATGGGACCATCGCTCACAACAACACGGAAAACTGCAAAATACTAGCAGGCTACTTTGAGAAACTCTTGAATTGTGAACCCATCCTTGAAAAATTTGAATCCATTCCAAACAACCGTGAGAAGCCGGATTCAGAACCACCGACGACTGAAGAACTACAGAAGGTCATTTCAGAACTTAAAAACAACAAGGCGTCCGGAGAAAATCAAATAGTGGCCGAACTATGGAAAAAGGCTGACAAAAATGCAGTTACATCCCTAAAGTGTGTTTTCGATCAAATCTGGAAACAAGAAGAGATCCCCGCAGAATGGAGAACAGCTCTCATCCACCCTATCCACAAGAAAAGTTTCAAGACAGACCCCAACAATTACAGAGGAATATCACTGCTGGATATAACGTACAAGATTTTTTCTAACTGTCCTTTTGAACAGGGCAGAGCCGCAATTGGATAGATCATGTTCGGAACAAATACTAAACCTCAAAAACATTATGGCATACCAAAAATCAAGGGCTAAGACATACGTAACCTCCTTCATTGATTTCAAAAAAGCATATGATTCGATTGATAGAGAATCTCTGTTATCAGTCCTGCAAGAAATGGGTTTGGATAAGAAAACAACTAATATTATAAAAGCGACCCTTACAAATACATTTTCGAAAGTTAAATTTATGGGTGAACTATCGGAACCCTTTGAAATAAAAACGGGAGTGCGACAGGGCGATGGGCTCTTACCGTTGCTGTTCAATTGTGCGCTTGAGAAAGTAGTCAGAGAATGGAACACAAATATTAAGAGTGGTATAAGACTGGGTTGCAAGAAGAAGAACCTTAAAGTAAATTGCATTGCTTTTGCAGATGATATGGCCCTGTTTGCTGAAACAATGGAAGAACCACGGGAGCAAATCCTTGAACTAAAGAAACAAGCAGCTAAAATTCGTCTTCACATCTCCTCTGAAAAAACTAAGATATTGACAAACATCAAGCACTCATGTAAATACCTCAAAGTTCAAGAACAGAAGATTGAAATAGTAGAAGAATTCAAATACCTCGGAGAATGGATTACTTGGAATTCTGGGGAAAACAAAGCAATGGAATCCAGAAAAAATAAACTTGAATTGGCCTTCCAACTAACAAAAAATACATACAACAAAAAATCCCTTTCATGGGGGTCCAAAATTACACATTACAAGACAGTGATTAAGCCAGAAGCACTGTATGCAGCAGAAACACTTAACATGAATTTCAAAGGCCAAATGGAGAAACTTGAGGTAAAGGAAAGAAAAATTTTAAGAAAAATCATTGGGCCAAAATTTCAAGACAATAAGATTATATACATCAAAAATGAAACTCTCTCCAAGAAAATTGAAAAACTTTCAGATTCTATGCGAAAAAGGAGAATAAATTTTTATGGTCATCTTCTCAGAATGAATTCCAACAGATTAACTAAACAAATCTTTGACTTCTTCCGTAACCGAAAAACGAAGCCCAACTGGTTTAAAGAAACTGAGAAAGACCTAGTGGAATCAAATATTTCAGAAAATTCACTTATTGATCGAACTGCTAAATTAATTACTAAAGATGAAAACATAAGGTTACAAGACAAATCCACACAAAAGTCCAAATCCTTCATCTCGGAAGAAGAGAGGAGAAGAAGATCAGAAAGAATGAAGAAATACTGGCCCTAAGAAAAGAACAACGCACAAAGAAATGATTGATCCAGCGTACCCCAAAGAGGATGAAACGAAAGAAGAAGAAGAAGAAACAAATAGGAAGTGCAGGGAAGCTAAGAAGAAACAGCAGCCTGAAAAAAGTTAAGAAATCGAAAAAGAAATGACTGTCGGAAAGACTGACTCAGCATACAGAAAAGTGAAAACAGCCTTCGGTGACATTAAAAGCAAGGGTGGTAATATTAAGAGTGCAATGGCAATTCCACTGTTAAACGCATAGGAGAGAGCGGATAGGTGTAAGGAGTATACTGAAGGCCTCTATGAGGGGCAAGACTTGTCTGATGTGATTGGAGAACAACAGCGAAGACATGGGGGATCCAGCATTAGAATCGGAATTTAAAAGAGCATTGGAAGGCTTCAACATCAAATAAGGCAGAAGGGATAGACAACATTCCATCATAAATTCTAAAATCATCGGGGGAAGTGGCAACAAAACGACTATTCACGTTAGTGTCTAGAATGTATGAGTCTGGCGATATACCATACGACACACAATTCCGAAGACTGCAAGAGCTGAGAAGTGCGAGAAGTACCGCACAATCAGATTCACATCTGATGCATCCATGTTGGTGACAAGAATAATACGCGGAAGAATGAAAGAGAAAATGAAAGATCTGTTAGATGACGATCAGTTTGGCTTTAGGGAAGGTAAAGACACCAGAGAGGCAGTTCTGACGTTGCGTTTGACAATGGCAGCAAGACTAAAAAAAAATCAGAACGTGTTCATATGTTGTGTCGACTTGGAAAAAGCGTTCGACAATGTAAAATGGTGCAAGATGTACAAAAGTCTGAGGAAAGTAGAGGTAAGCTATAGGGAGAGACGGGACGTATACAATATGTACAAGAGCCAAGAGGGAATAATAAGATTTGTTAAAGTTGTCAATCTTGAAGTGACATCAAACGAAACGGAACCACGTACTTTTATGAATGTTTCCGAGGTTTGGCAGATAACTAACTTACATTTTCCCATATCTGATTGTCATTCTTCAGCACAGAGCAAAAATGTTCTCAGAACGAAGTATGAAACATACGTTGAGTGACACACTTAAACCTTGGACCAAGACGTTTTAAATTAGTGTTGCTGTAAAATTATTTAATTCCTTTCATCCTAGGTACATCTGTCACACTCAAAACATCGGTTGCCGAATGCATAAAGTATCTTTCTTTTTTTTGTAATAGCACGTGCTGAAAATGTAATGTGTCAGTTGCAAATTTTTTTTTGTTTTCGTCTTTCACAGGACGTTCGTTTTACCAATGTAAGCTTTTAGTGTTGCTTGTTACACCGCAGATTTTTGTCGGATTATCAAACAAATTTTAAGCTTACGTACTGCGGTCTTCTATGGACACAGATAATCTCTTGTTAATGAGTTGCCGGCCGAAGTGGCCGTGCGGTTAAAGGCGCTGCAGTCTGGAACCGCAAGCCCGCTACGGTCGCAGGTTCGAATCCTGCCTCGGGCATGGATGTTTGTGATGTCCTTAGGTTAGTTAGGTTTAACTAGTTCTAAGTTCTAGGGGACTAATGACCTCAGCAGTTGAGTCCCATAGTACTCAGGGCCGTGTTAATGAGTAAACAGGTACTGCATAAACACTGATGCGAGTAGGATTTTCACCCTCTGGGTGTTTTGTACAAACTTAATTATGTATACATATGGATAATCTGTAGGTTTTGATGAGCGAGTTTACGAGTATTAAAATGTGTGACATACACGGCTGTATATCTTGTCTGCGTTGGCTTCGAAGAATAAATTTTTATACTGACGGGGGACTGTAGACCTTAGCATCTCAGATAAATTTCAGCTCAATGCCCAGTAGCCGTTTCTGGAAAAGGACTCGGACAGGCAGGCAGATAACAAAGTGATCTCATAGGATCCGATTTTACTGACCAAGATACGGAACTCTAAAAATTAAAGTAGTCTTACGCAGGATGTTTTAAAGAAGTATCACATGTCCCTACAGGATGTATTATGGGTCAAAACTAGAAGGAAAAATCTTGTAATGGTATGTCTGGAAATCAATACCGTCTTCGCAGTGAATTATTTACCATTTCAAATACGCCTATAACTATATAAATATTGTGTCACTTGTGTTGGTCACACGCTTCTGTTACGTCTGCGTGTTGTCGATGGGCTGGGCACGCACCAATATCTATAAATGTCCTCACAGCCAGAACCCAACGGATTCGGCCCCAGAAAACGGCGAGACCAGGCTGCGGACCTCATCGACCACTTCATCGTCCACGAAACGTTGCGGTGGAGTGCTGTCGCATGATCCGAAGAAAGTGGGGGGGCATCATGCATAAAACACAGTAGTTGTGTTTCTTCTGAGGGAACGTCGTCCAAGAGCGCTGGTAATTCTTGGCGCAGAAATCAGTCATGTTTAGAGTATGTTAATCTGTAAAATGTATGGCCCCATGAGCCTGTCATTGACAATTCCTGTCCATACATTGGTACTGATGAGATCCTGATGCCTCACTTCCACGATTGCTCAAAGATTTACATTTGCGTATTGTGGTAATTTATTATGCCATTTCTGAAGAATCCTGCTTCATCTGTACCACCGAATACTAAGTATTATTTGCCTTCTAGATTTGACCAATAGTACCAGCTCTAGAAATATGTGACACGTTTCTTTAAACACACTATAAGAAGTGCAAAAATGTTCAGGGAAATTCAGGAATGCAGAAATAAAAGTCACTGAGGAATGAAATGAAATTCAGGGAAACTATGACAAAATGGCTCCATTTCGAAGAAGATATGATTGTTAGAAGGTTTGACTCAGCATATAGGAAAGTCAAAGCAACCTTTGGTCAAATTAAAAGCAAAGGTAGCAACATTAAAGGTGCAACGCGAATTCTACTTAAATGCAGAGGAGAGAGCGGATATGTGCAAAGAGCACTTTGAAGGCATCTATGAGGGGAAAGATTTATCTGATGTCGTAGAAGAAGAAACAGCAGTCGATTTAGAAGAGATAGGGGATCCAGTATTCGAATCAGAATTTAAGAGAGCTTTGTAGGATTAGCGATTAAATAAGGCAAATGGAGTGGAATTAAAAGTCAAGATGAAAGGATATCAACACATACGATTCAGAGATGAGATTGCTAGCGTCAGTGAAAGTGAAGAAGAATTTCAGGATCTGCTGAATGGAATGAACGGTCTAATGAGTACAGAATATGAATTGAGAGTAAATCGAAGAAATACGAAAAGTAATGAGAAGTAACAGAAAGGCGAACACCGAGAAACTAAACATCTGAACTGAGGGTCATGAAGTAGATGAAGGTAAGGAATTCTGCTACCTAGGCAGTAAAATAACCAATGACGGATGGATTAGATTAGATTAGATTAATTATTCATTCCATAGACCCACAAAAGAGGGGATCCTCCTGGGTGTGGAACATGTTAGATAAACATATTACAAAAATGCAATTAGAAAAACTTGAGTTTCACTAATTTTAATGATCCTCCGTCAATAAACAGTAAAATTATGTACATGAATTAAAATAAAACTTCTGTTATTTACCGGTTTACTACTTATATCTGCTTTCATTAAACCCATCATTCACACAGTAGCTAGTTACTTCGCTATTACAACCAAATATTAGCAAAAATGAAAGTAAATTATTCATTTCTGTGATCCTCAGTTAAGAACAGTCAAATTACGTACAAGATTTAAAATTAAACTTCCACTATTTACGGACTTAAGACTTACATCTGCTTTCCGTTCATCTAGCATTCACACAGTAGGTAGCATAGCAAGGAGGATGTCAAAAGCAGACTATCACTAGCAAAAAGGGCATTCTTGGCCAAGAGAAGTCTACTAGTATCAAACATAGACCTTAATTTGAGGAAGAAATTTCTGAGAATGTACATTTTGAGCACAGCATTGAATGGTAGCAAAACATGGACTGTGGGGAAACCGGAACAGAATCTAATAGAAGCATTTTAGATGTGGGTGCAACAGACAAATTTTGAAAATTAGTGGACTGATAAGGTCAGGAATAGGGAGGTTCTTCGCAGAATTTGAAAGGAATATGTGGAAAACACTCATAAGGAGAAGGGACAGTATGACAGGACATCTGTTAAGACATCAGTGAATGACTTCCGTGGTACTAGAGGGAACTGTACAGGGCAAAAACTACAGACGGAGACAGATATTGCAATAAATCCAGGAAATAATTGCAGACATAGGTTGCAAGTGCTACTCTGAGATGAAAAGGTTGGGACAGGAGAGGAATTCATGGCGAGCCGCATCAAAACAGTCAGAAGACTGACGACTGAAAAAAAAGTGATATGACCGGTGGTGAAGCGAGTGGCTGTTGACCATCAACATAACAAATGTATCTTATTGGCTAAAATAAATGGAAAGCGTTACTGCTTGAGTACAGTTGGTCGAAGAATCATTGAAAACAGCAGCAAACGTAGTATATCTATAAACAGAGCGCCCTCAAGTGGAATGAGAAGGTAAGACCGCTTATATTAAAAGTAGATGCCTGACAGATTGATTGGAAGAATCGTACAAAAATATACGTAGCCCATGAAAGAGATAGTTTCTGAGAGGTTCTTGAGGATTCTCTTTAGTCTACGAACTCACCAGATAGGTATAATGGAGGTAATCCGACGGAGTGCGTTTCGCCAATAATTTGTTTGGTTAGCATGAAAGTGAATGCAGATGTTCATCAAACTCCAATGGGAGTCGCTACAACAGAGGCGTTATGTGTTACACAGAGTTTTCCTGTCTAAACTCCAAGAGCACACATTCCATAAAAAGCCAAGCACCGTATTATGTCTCCCATATATATATTGTTAAATGATGATGACGGGAATTACAAAGAAATGGGTGCTCATCACCGCCACTTCTCTGAAACATGTAGGGTGTCAAACAAACAACACACTTTGCATTGAATTCCCGAAACAATTCCAATTAACTCGATATGCCACATGATAGAATACGAATTTTATTAATATGCAAATCCAATAAAGAAGCAAACTTTTCGGGCCTATAAATCTCTAACACTCACACTAGTAATTGCATGCAACTAATTTCCCAGACCCGAGCTAAGAGATGCAGTTCTCAAGGATGGAGAAATATATGATGGCAACGTCCATTGAATGTAGGCCAAAGCCTTTGCCGCGGGATACCTAGCAGACACAATGAGGCGCCAGAGCCACTGCCTAGCCCATTGGAAAAAGCTGCCCGTTGTCCCTGCATTTAACGACGAGCCTCCAGAACGCCTTTCTATGGGAACAACGCAGGGGATGCAAGATAAACGTCCGGAGAAACCCAATTCAAAACACTGTTGACTCACTGTAGCCACCTGTGTTAGAACTCACATGAAAAAAAAAAAAAAAAGCTGTTTATCTCAGTATTACGTAGCAGAAATTAAACTCTCCCCTATGAAAAGAAACGACGCCTGTGATAGGCTACAAAAACTGTAGTGGGTGGAGTTATAACAAGTACGAATGCTCTGATTGGCCAGAAAGAAAACGCGTGGCCACCAGCTTTGATACAAGCAAATTGCAGCCTGAGTAATTCGCTTCTTCTCTTGCAGCAAATCGTCGCATGTTTGAGCAAGGCGACTCGCGCCGCACTGAGACTATTGCGAGAGTCATTATGTGAACACTTTTTCACAGGCTCGTCTTAACTCGTAAGGAATTACACTGCAAAGTCTCCTAGTATGGAGAATCACACTGAGCACTGACAGTTAACGATTACGAGCGACTTTAGGGCAATGACGTATGCGCTATTTCACCCAAATAGCGTGTATCACGCCAATTAACTTATGTAGGGAACAACTAGGAGTCTCTGCTTCACCAAAGACATAGGAAATGTATCAGAATGGGGTTTAACAGTCGAGAAAGATTTAGAATAGATTCTCAGGTTCACATCTCACATCGACAGCAGCCATTGTCGCCGCCTACTAAAATGGCTCTGAGCACTATGGGACTTAACATCTATGGTCATCAGTCCCCTAGAACTTAGAACTACTTAAACCTAACTAACCTAAGGACAGCACACAACACCCAGTCATCACGAGGCAGAGAAACGCCTACTAAAGGTAAAAACACACACGCTCACACTATGCCAGCAATTGACATTCAATGGACAATCACAACTGCAGCTGTCTTGTAACAACAACAACGTTGTACTATTGTACATATAAATATTATGTTTTTTTTCTTTTCTGAATTTTCCATAAATTAGTGTAATCGATGTTCTGATTTCATTTCTTTTTTGTTTCATGCCATTATGTTAAAGAAACTGTAAACAATTTTCGATGTGAATATTAATGTTTGTGTCAAATTTCAAGCAATATTATAACAGAATTGAAATGTAAGAAACGTTGAAACTATTGTAAGATGTTAAAATTGTAATTGTGCGTCTGGTCCATTCATAGGCAATGTATTAGGATATGTAGAATGCAAAACCTCGGGTGAATACCCTGTCTGTAGGGGAGCGGTAAAAGGTGGATGGCAGGTGAGCGCGGAAAAATGCACACGGGCACTACACGGCATAACGGGCTCAGCAGTAGTAGTCGGAGTTGGGCATTGGTCTGAGCCACACGTCCTGGATCGAGGAGGCTCTCCTGGAAAACGTAGTTTCATTGAGCCTCGGATATGCCGTTCCGACGCCTATACAGCATGGCAAAATTCCAGAGGCACTAAATGGAAAAGTATTGCGACGCTAAGAAGAAGTAGAGTGCCGATACGTCAAGAGCCATTGCTGTGATTGTATGTGTGCTCTGTGCCTCGCCATCTCGCCGCCCACTAACTGCCGCATCGATACGAACAGGTTGAACTTTTTAGTACTGTATTCATATGGACCAGTGTTACTTTTATTCCATACTGTTCAATAACAACTTAAATTTTACCAGAACTGTCCTATCATTTAATTATCCTCACAACTAACCTAGACAGGGTCCTTTCCAAATGTTGTGCAATCCGAGTGTCCCGAAATGAAGAATTAAAGTTTATGTTAATAATAATTACCTGCAGACCTAGCTATGTTAGAATGATGTTTAAAGAACTTTTTTTGTTAATGAACTAATAGACGAATAACAAAGGTCTGACAAAGTTGGAAGATAATTTTGATATTGATTTAGTAATGAAGCTTAATTATTTCGAGACAGATATAATGGTATTTAAATGAGCAGGAAATGAGGCAAAAAGAGTAGTAAATCATATATTGGAAATCTTGAGGGCATAATGATTTCAGTAATTAATTGTTTTAATACAGTGATCATAACAGTTTCAGGGTCCCCCCCCTTTTTTTATTCATTTGAATTCTGAAGTGTTCTAAACTGATTTGACCAGCAAAGTCAAAGCCAAAATAGAAACCAAAATTTATTAGTGTTTTACCTTTATCAAAATTGACATTGTGTGTGTGTTTCGAAAGTGCTATTTCTAGGGTAACCTATGCCCGATTTTAATCAGATCAATAGACAGTACGAAGTTTTGTAGTAAACATTATAGTGCAATGTTATGTATTCATGCTTTATACATATTAGTACAGAAAGTGAAATTATCAGTTCAGTAGATTTTCTGGTTCTAAAATTTATCATATTATGCAGTGTTATTACGTGTGGTTTTGCATGAACGTGCATCAACTTGTACAGGGAAGAAACTCAGTTAATGCCTAATTAGGCTGGCGACCGTATTATTAACAAATTGGTAGCATCTTCTGTGTTGTTTCTTGTCCGTCCTGACGTGTAGTTGCATTTAAGACTTGCTTGACGTATCATTGTTATTACAGAGTGGGTGTAAGTCTGATTTGCCTCCATTCAGGTACACGCGGTCAATTTCTATACAAAAAATCCTTTCTCATAAGGTGAAGCCCGTCAACTTACCATATTACAGGCTTTAAGGAGTATCGTGTGCCCACAAGCGCAGCATTACAGTCTCCATCTTTACTAATTTTTGTACATTCAACTATGACACGTAGTGAAACATATTCATAATTGTCGGGCTTAACTGAAGTAGAAACGCAAGATATCCGATCTAAGGAAAAGGGTTACTCAGCCACTGCAGAATGCTTTATACTCTGAAATTACTGAACTGCTTTAATTGTGCAATTATCTTTACAGTGATATTTCCATACCCTATACAGACCCTATTCAATTTTGGATATTTTCATCGTGCATTTTAGCGTAATTGGCATCTCTGGCCCCAACTGTATTTAATTTGTTTGTATTTTTATCGACCACAGACAAGATCATATGATCATCAACCATCTTATCGTTAAAGAACCTTACAACAGTTAGGAAATTTGCTTCATAGTTGTGAACACCCAATATCAATATTTTACCATTCTGTACGTAATATTGCTAACATTTCTATGTCATGAAGTCATACTTAGAGTAAAAATAAACCTTAATAATAAAAATCTAATATTTACATTTTTGCTGATATACAGTTATGCTTGAACCCGTACATTAATTTCTGTTAGTGGTAACGTTTCCTTTATAGGGAGTGTAGTGGAACCGACATTGAGATCATTGATTCCATCACAGTCCATACTGCTGCACTCTTCTGAACTCTGCATTTGTGAGAAGGTATTTTCCTACTTTGCAGGCCGTAGGCTCTACACCAAATTCCTAAAAGAGTCACAGGGCGTCCTTGCGCAACTGTGGTAGGATGATAGATCAGAAACACACACACGTTTGAAACATTTTATAAATAAAAGAATAATGACCTACTTGGATAAATGTGACCGCTTCCATGTCAATCAGCATGAAACACGAAAAAATTATCATGCTTTCTTTCATGTTTTATGTATGAAGTTTAAGTGAAAAGTTGTCAGCGACGAGTGAAAGACTTTATTTGTGACTTTATTTCACAACAGTATGTAACTACTATGTACAAGGCGTAGAAAAAGAAATTCATTGTTACGGTGCTGTGAGGGTTCAGATTTTGGGAAGGTTTGGGTTACGACCATGGGTGATAATTTCACTAACGTACTGAAGAACACACAGCAGTCCAGTAACTTTATTTCACAGTGTACAACGGTAGTGTAGATAATGCAGCACACGGAGAAATAAGTACAGCTGTGGGATCAGTATTTCAGTTGCAACATGAGCTTCTTTGATGTTACATGAGCAGCATTGTACTAAATAGGAAATAATCAAGAACTGTATCGCCAAATCATCGTGGTGGGCAATCTTCTACCAGTCCATCGATTTAGGTGTTGAGCGTCGAGCTGGAGCCACAAATTCACATCAAAGTCAGCTGCTCAGTCGTTTTGGAACCGCATTACTTGACTAACCCGCAGCGGCACCTCACGCAGTAATACAGGACGAAAACCTGTTAGGAAATGAGGTAGATCGGTTTGTTTGTCTGCTTGCCAAGAGATTCTGCTCACTAACCTAATCGAAAATTGTCCCTGCCCGTACATTCACAATGAGCTTCTATTAGTTGTACGTTTGTACACGCATATTTTCGTCTGCCTCTTGAAATGTCGCTAGTTTCTGTCCCGAACTACATCTGAAGCATTGTCCGCGTTTTTCAATACGTGAGCACAAAGTTACCCGTGATGATGTCGAAGTATAAAATATTCTTATTCTTACTGCATTTATATGCTGTGTAGATCTGTGAGTCGCTGTAGCTCATACTACTTTTAAAGTAGTCACGTTTAATACACTCGTATTTTATTAAAATCAGTTAACTGGAAACCATTGTCACCAGAAATTCTGTTTCGGATGGTTTACCGCCATTTTATGACTGCTCGCGAACATTATGTTCAAAAAAAGACAAAATCGATTTCAGATGCCAGGTATTTTTTTAAATTTTTTATTTATTTATTTATTTATTTGTTTATTGGCGACTCCATGGAGTGTGCTGTGCACCACGACCATATAATGGGTATACTTGGAAGGAGAGACAGCATTGGTCGTATTTTTTGTTTTATTAAACGCAAAATCGATTTTCGGTCACTTAGTGACCATCTTCAGTGCTGTAATATATAATTTAAATTGGTAGGCACTGGTGACACAAGCTTACAGCGATCACATCAACTCATGATCGCTGTAAGCTTGTGTCACCAGTGCCTACCAATTTAAATTATATATTACAGCACTGAAGATGGTCACTAAGTGACCGAAAATCGATTTTGCGTTTTTTTTTTTTGTGATATGTTACAATACAGCATCACCGGTCTATTGCGGTCTAACTGTGTTGGTGAGGCAGTAAATTTCCACAGGGCAGTGACTGCGTCACTGCAATTCACTTTGGAGATGTGGCGGTGGGACTTGTAGTCCCGTACCACCCTCTGACGGTGACAGTACTACATGAGTCAGGCAGAAAAACTTAGCCTAACATGGGCACGTATGATTGGAAAGTATTGGACGTAGAATGGGGGCTAGTCCCGCCAAGGGATGCGTCCGTGGTGGGCGTGCCAGACCTATCGTTAGCCATGGTCGGAATCCGATTCCTCTAGGATGGTTAGGGGAACCGGACGTCGATGCCAGCGGCGTGGAAGTGTGGTCCCAACGTGGCGTAACCCATGGACAGTGTCCCGCAAGGCATCCACTTTCTCACAGAGCCGCCGCGCGTTGTTGCGTATGGTCGTCTTTAGGGGGACGATATCCGCTTCCTCGTGGAGAGTGACAATTCTCGTGAGTGGCGGGGCGTGCAGGCTCCACCTGAGCACCTTGTTCGTGCTGTGGATTACCTTACCGCCAAAATACAGAAAGCAGTGAAACTCTCCACCTCCACTGCACCTCGAAATTTAACACCCCTGGACGACTTGCCCCCTCTGTTACGAGAGCTGGAGGTGCAAAAGAACCGCTACCGCCGGAGGTGGAAGCAGTTTCGTGACCCTCAGGACAAACGCCAAATGAGACGCCTCCAACGCGAATTCAGCCACCGGCTCGCCGAATGGAGGTCTGAACAGTGGGAGGACAGGATGTCCACTTTCCTACTCCACCAAAAATCTGACTGGGCTGTCATTCGCACCCTGCGGCGTTCTAAGATGCCAGCTAGGTTATGGCCAGATATTTATGGTGTCCAAACGGGATACTTCTTCCTGATTGTCTAACGCAGGCTAAAACAACACAGTTCAAGATTTTTCTGAGCGGATTGTGGCAGGTGCTACAACAATGAGAAAAAGAAATTTGAAGCAAAAGTGGTTGGTATGCCAATCATAATTACTATATTTGGCAATATCCGATTGCCATCTATCGTAACAGCAAAGGATTGTTCAGTGGTAAAGATCAGGAAACTATAGGAGGCAAAGTACGCTACTGGCCATTAAAATTGCTACACCACGAAGATGACGAGCTACTGACGTGAAATTTAAACGACAGGAAGAAGATGATGTGATATGCAAATGATTAGCTTTTCAGAGCATTCACACAAGGTTGGTGCCGGTAGCGACACCTACAACGTGCTGGCATGAGGAAAGTTTCCAACCGATTTCTCATACACAAACAGCAGTTGACTGGCGTTGCCTGGTGAAACGTCGTTGTGATGCCTCGTGTAAGGAGGAGAAATGCGTAACATCACGTTTCCGACTTTGATAAAGGTCGGATTGTAGCCTATCGCGATTGCGGTTTATCGTATCGCAACATTGCTGCTCGCGTTGGTCGAGATCCAATGACTGTTAGCAGAATATTGAATCGGTGGGTTCAGGAGGGTAATACGAAACGCCGTGCTAGATCCCAACGCCCTCGTATCACTAGCAGTCGAGATGACAGCCATCTTCTCCGCATGGCTGTAACGGATCGTGCAGCCACGTCTGGATCCCTGAGTCAACAGATGGGGACGTTTTCAAGATAACAACCGTCTGCACGAACAGTTCGACGACGTTTGCAGCAGCATGTACTATCAGCTCGGAGACCATGGCTGTGGTTACCCGTGACTCTCCATCACAAACAGGAGCGCCTGTGATGGTGTACTCAACGACGAACCTGGGTGCACGAATGGTAAAACGCCATTATTTAGATGAATCCAGGTTCTGTTCACAGCATCATGATGGTCGCATCCGTGTTTGGCGACATCGCGGTGAACGCACATTAGAAGCGTGTGTTCGTCATCGCCATACTGGCGTGTCACCCAGCGTCATGGTATGAGATGCCATTGGTTACACGTCTCGGTCATCTCTTGTTCGCATTGACGGCACTTTGAACAGTGGGCGTTACATTTCAGATGTGTTACGACCCGTGGCTCTACCCTTCAATCGATCCCTGCCAAAGCCTACATTTCAGCAGGATAATGCACGACCGCATGTTGCAGGACCTGTACGGGCCTTTCTAGATACAGAAAATGTTCGACTCCTGCCATGGCCAACACATTCTCCAGCTCTCTCACCAACTGAAAACGTCTGGTCAATGCTGGCCGAGCCACTGGCTCGTCACAATACGCCAGTCACTACTCTTGATGAACTGTGGTATCGTGTTGAAGGTGCATGGGCAGCTGTACCTGTACACGCCATGCAAGCTCTGTTTGACTCAATGCCCAGGCGTATCAAGGCCGTTATTACGCCCAGAGGTGGTTGTTCTGGGTACTGATTTCTCAGGATCTATGCACCCAAATTGCGTGAAAATGTAATCACATGTCAGTTCTAGTATAATATATTGGTCCACTGAATACCCGTTTATCATCTGCGTTTCTTCTCGGTGTACCAATTTTAATTGGCAGTACTGTATATTGCGAGCAAGGATCACCAGATAAGAGCGAGAAATTAGTGCTAACACGGAGGCGCATACAGAGTAGTTGTTCCCTCGCTCTATTTGCGAGTGAAACAGGAAAGGAAATGGTTCGTAGTGTTACAGGGTGCCCTCCGTTACGCACCGTGCCTTAGCTTACGGTGTATCTGTGTAGATTTAGGTGTAGATGTGGATGGTTGGTACATCGGTGTGTGAAAGTCACTGGTTCTGTTCCCGCCTCCTGTAATTATTTATCATAAAACATTTATACTTTCTGAATGGTTCTGGGACGTACTTATTTAGCGAATATTGCAGCTCGCTAGAACATTCCTTGTAGGTGTAAATAGCAGCTCCATCTGCTGAGGCAGGCAGCATAGCTCCTCTTTTGTTTAGGATGGACTTAAAAGAAAGTGATTTCTTCTCGATAACGAACCTACACTCGCCACTGACAATTGATATTGGATTCTACGTAACAATATTGTAAATTGACAGACTTTACCTACTCAGAAATAAGTCTTTCAACAGTATTGCTTGCATGTTAACGAAACGGCAGAAGTATAATGTGAACAGTTCACTGTTATTCGAGCGATTAGTAGAGGTTCATCTGCAGTTAAGAGTTTAGTTTAGAAGCGTTGCCTTATTATGTTCAACGTGGCGAATCTACAAATACCAGAGGCAACGTGTGCTGGTAATTAATGGAAGCGGCTAACAGTGCTCTTTATTCGGGTCTCTGGGCTGAGGAAGCTTTCCAGGTGCACGGTTTTTGCCCCTGTGTAAATTACAAGCACGTCTCGGCTTTCTTGTGGCCGTGTTGTTCCGTTTAGGCGATTACAGTGCTAAACCGAGGAGGGAAGCGGGGCTGAAAACCGCCGAGTAAGCTACCTGTGCCTTCTCCCGCCACAAGCAGCTCGTTAGCTGAGGGAACTCTGGCAGCAAAACGGATTCAGCAGAACACGGGCGAGCCGCTCTGCGCACACAGTCGCTGCTCCATCGCAGAAGAGGTGCACGACACGGAGCAAACTATATCTGGGAATTCAGAGGTCCTTAAAAAGGTAACACAGCTTCGGTGTAAGTGATCAGCCCTGTGGCCTTCAGCAAAGTTGCATAAGAAGTACGAAATTAAGACATTTGTGGGGAAGATGAAAAATTGTTTGACATTATTGTCTGTCCGCATTTACCGGATAACCCGGACGTCCTTCTGGAAGGACGACGTAACTCCCTGTTGAAATTATTTATTTTTGCGAATAACGCATTGTTGCAACGGACTGTGACACATTGTTATATGAAATAGGCAAAGTCAGTTGCGCGCTGCGATTGTCAGTTTGATGCTGTCGTTCATAGTGAGTGAGAAACTGTGTCTTCAAAATGGGGCCGATTTTACCATGGACGAACTGACTGACCCTGTCATCGATGGGTATGTATATTTTCTTTCATATTGCGTCCATAATTCTGAAATCTGTCATGTAATATCTTAAAGAATTAACCTATATTATTTATGGGCTCATATTACGATTGAAAGTTTTCAAATGGTTCAAATGGTTCTGAGCACTATGGGACTCAACGTCTTAGGTCATAAGTCCCCTAGAACTTAGAACTACTTAAACCTAACTAACCTAAGGACATCACACACACCCATGCCCGAGGCAGGATTCGAACCTGCGACCGTAGCAGTCCCGCGGTTCCGGACTGCAGCGCCAGAACCGCACGGCCACCGCGGCCGGCGGAAAGTTTTCGTCAGTTGTAATTCAATAATGTTTTCAACCTTCCTTCCAGTAGGACGTCAGGGTAATATGTTGTCATTTTGTGTTCACAGAAAACTATGTACACTTATGGAACTTTTGGACATGTTAGAATCAAAAGATGAGGAAATACCTAATACTGGTGTGAATGTAATATTACACCCTCCTCTAAATTCAACTGATGACGTAACGGATGAAGATTTGGGTGCTGAAGAAAGTCCAAGTGTAGATAAATTACCAGCAAGTCAGCTCAATGCTACTGCGCTACATGACCTAAAAGAGAGGGGCGTGGAAGCAACAGAAACAATAAGAAGAAACAGAGTTAAGAATTGTACTCTACCATTTGTAGATAAAATGATAAAAGAAAATAGAGGATCGTATGAAATTTGTTCTGACTCAGCATCTGGGATTTCCATTGTACATTGGAATGACAACAATGTTGTTACTGTAGCCACCAACGTTGACAGAGTGCAACCACTACGCTCTGTAGCAAGATTTTCCCGGGAACAAAAGAAAAGGATTAGCGTGCTTCAACCTAACTTATTACACTCCTACAATACTCATATGGGAGGCATAGATCGAACTGACCAAAATGAATCCCTATATAGATGCTCTACAAGAGGGTAGTATTTCCCGATCATTGCACATTTTATAGACATTGCAGAGCAAAATGCCTGGGATCTTTACACGCACAACGAAGAACCCATAGATCATCTGACATTTCGTCGCCGAATTGTCACTGCAATTCTTGAAAGTAACAAAAGAGTCACTACCAGCAGAGGAGTTCCTAGTAAAAGGGCAAAACTAGATTCTAGATTTGATGGAAGAGAACATTATGTTGCTGAATTACCAACGGACGAGATAACAAAAAAAGAAGAAGCAGCTGAAATGTTGAAGTTGCCACAAAAAAACTACTACTATGTGCGTAAAATGTGACGAACCACTTCGTGTTTGTTGCTTTTTGTCTTATCATCATAGTGCATAAAATATGTGTATAGGTTATTTTCATTGTTTTTTGTATTTATTAGCTGTTGTAGCCCATAATTCAAATTTATTTATGTTTCTTTGAAAGTATAAAAACCAAAACAAGTTAATTGTACGATGTCATATACTTTAAAAGCATGTTCCCTTATTGTCCTGACGTCCTTCTGGAAGGACGCCCATTTTTGGAAACACTAAATAAAATAAATACTCAAAATTGTTTTTACTTTCTTCCTTACAACCTTTTGAATGAATGTAGATAAGACATAAATCAGTTTTTGAAAAACAAATAATTCAGGACTATCTGGGTTAAGGTATGCACCCAGTTTTCCGAAAGAGTGCATAAATAGCTGCTTTTATTATTATTACCGACTACACAAACATCGTGAAAACTCTCTACATTAGCGAATTTATTTATCTTTACAGGAGACATCAGGTCGCGCTCCACTAATCCTTTGTGATTTTTTGGGTTTTAAAACTCCTAAGTTCACTCACAGTTCATTTTCTTACGAAAATCCCGGAAACTAACAGCCTGTATGTGTTCCCCTTTCATAAACCTAAACGCAAATTTCTTGCAATGAAGGCTGCACAGGCAGTGTGTACCAGATTTATAACCGTTTCTTTAGTGGCAAACGTAACAACCACACGTTACCGGTTAGAATCTTGCTGACGAAATACGAGGCTGATGTTGGCCTTTTTCTCCACCTAAACACAGTCCAAGATCTATTTGTAAATATAACAAAGCAACTGCTCGTTCTGTCAATGTTCATGGTTAAACTTGACATTGTTATATATTTGTGTATAATTTTGACATGTTAAAGTTTTAAACATGGCTGCGTGGTCAGCGATAGTTCATAAATTAAAATTAAAAGCATTACAGCCCTCGGTCGCAAAAAATTAAGTCTTTTGACCTGGTTTTGACACTTCTACGAGTGCCTACATCAGAAATAAAATATTCAAACTGGGATGTCACGTATAAAATAGATATCAAGCAATAAAGCTTTAGTCACAAAACTTCTTTAAAAAAGAAGACATGGAAGGCAAATCATTATGGGCTGCTCACGCAAGTCAAGGCACAGGTAGAAAAAGGCTGTGCCTTTTAATCTTGACATGATATATCTGATATTTCGGAAAATACCGTTTAGTTTGTGTGGATGATTTGAAAATCGGTTCAGGGAACTCGGAACTAATCATCAGTTAGATAAAAAATGAATCTCTTAAGTCGGCTTCTATAGCGAAGAGAAGTTTGTGGAACATCAGAAGATATGGAAGATTATAAAATAAGTGCAAATAGGGCTGATACTCATGAAAAAAGTGACAAATTATAAAGCTTTCGTGTGGAAATACATGTGACGCTGGATAGAGTAGCAGCCTACCACGTCAATACCAAAAGCTTAAAAACACACATACGCAGACGTAAGAATCACCGATATGTACCTCAAGATACAAAAGAGATCGACACCCAACTTGTCATTTCGTTCTGTGTTTCAGTAATTGGCGCCTGTTGCCACAAGTACGATCTTCATCTTTATATTATTCTAGATGGGACAAGCGACTGCCAGATAATGGTAGAAATATGTTGAAAATGTTGTAATAAGTTTCCCTGAGACATTTAAGTCTCTTTTCATTATCTACGAGAATGATCGAAGCAAACGATATGAATTAAAATTTGTGCCGCGGCCGGGAATCGAACCCGGGTCTTCTTGCTTGTTAAGCAGAAAAAGCTGAACATTACACCATTGCAGTACGATGGTCAGCAAGCTGCACGAACTACCTAAGCTAAGTACCCTCCCCAATAACTTCCAATTCTTTTTTTTTCCTTCCTGCAGCACTGTCCACCATCGTACTGCCGTGGTGTAATGGTTAGAATTTCTGTCTAACATGGAAAGTGACTCAGGTTTGAGTTCCGGCCGCAGCACAAATTTTAATTCACTTCGTCTGGTTCGATCATTATCGTAGATAAAAGAAAGAGACTTAAAAGTCTCAGGGAAGCATTTAATTACAAGATCTATAAGATCATCAATGATACAAGGACGTCCCTTTAAGTCGAATGCTACGATGCTTACCAATATCGGAGAGCCCTCGCAATAGTGACAATATGTAAGGGAAAAATGAATATAAGTTTGTGTTGGAGAGGGCACTCATATTAGGTAGTTCGTGCATCAGTAATGGCCATCGTATTGCGTTCGTGTAAAGGTTACCATTTCGGCCTAGCAAGCAAGAAGATCCGGCTTCGAGTTCTGGCCGCAGTACAAATTTTAATTCATTTCGTCCGCTTCGATCATCAAATTCATTACAGTTCAGGATCTTTAGAATCTCTAAAAAAGAGTAATGTGGTGTCAACTTCATGTTGCTGCTGCAATTTATTGCGCTACAAATGTTGCTGTTTGTAAAAACCATTCGATAAACCAATTTCTATAATTGCGATTCGCTTCCGCTTCACTGGGTCTCGCCGAACTGAACACCAATCACTTGCTTGCCGCTTGGCGCGCTGCTATCGCAGCTGGTAACGAAAACGTGTCGGAGTGTCGCGAATGTTAAGCCGTCTCCACACGGGACAAGTTGGCTAACGGTGACGTGGCGCCCTTCGAGTTCTGTGACGTCACTCTGTGCCGGCTGGTTTCCTCCTCCGCCGATCTGCATTTGGCGCCGTTGCTGTTCTACCACAGTTCCTCCGTTTCGGACGGCGTGTAGGTTGTGCCTAGGTGCGCGAGTGACGGTGCGGTAGCGCTAGCGGCGTCAAAGGTGACGACGGTGTGGAGTAGCGCAGGCTGCGGTGTTAGAGGCGCAATGTGACACCGCAGCGGCGAGGCAGAGCTGTGCTGGGCAGGGTAGCGGCTGCGTGTATCTTGGCGTTAAGCTCTGCCAAAGTGTTGAAATACGTCTTTGATGGTTTAGTTCCTCGTTGTTGTTCATCGTTTGGGCTGTTAGTTGGATTCAGTCAGGATACTGGAGTGAGTAATTCGTAGCCAGCATTTGTGGCTCGGCTCGGCTGATCGTTCCTGTTGGCTTTCTTCAATGTTGCCCGCCGGGTTCGGTGAAGTGGTGAATAGCGTCGCTGTACAGTTTAAATCTACCTAAGAAGACAATGCAGTTAGACGATGCAGACGATAGATAGCTGTTTGGTGTTGCCAAGTAGTTTAGTACGAGAATTGGCTAAGAAAGCTGCATTGGTTATAACACTATAACCGGCGTTCCCGATCGTGTGTGTTACACTGTTTCCTAATAATGGAACTTGCAAACCTGTCACAAGGAAGCCAAATATAACACAAACGCTGCAATTTGCCTAAATATGACTTAAACGCACGGTATGTATTACCCTCTGAGAGGATTTTTGAATCCGACCGTGTGTTACTAACAGAAAGAGAGTATCGAACATGAAATTCGTAGAGGTAGCAGTTGGTAGACAACAGAAACACTAAAAACTTGGTAAGAAATTACAGTCACAGATTTAATATAAATGAAATAATAAAACGGTGGCCAGTCTAATTTGGCATAATAATGTGGAAAACATTATTTTCAGTGAATTTGCATACACTCTTGCAAAAGTGAGTTTCATATACTCCTTCTCAGAAAAGTGCAACGAACACCTGCAATAACCAGACGAACCACACAGAGGGAAGCAATAGTTATCAACAGCATATTAAGCTATCACAGAAATGGAAAAGAGACTTTATCCTTGTTAACCACAATCTTCAATTCAACCTTTCACTAATTTGGCACACGAATTGTTTCCTAGGGCATACACAAGGCTAAGTGGCATCTGGTGAGAATTAAAGTTTGACTGACACACATATACACATCACAATTGCAATAAGATAAAGCTGTACACATACCTTTTATATAAACTCCTTTAAATAATAACTTTTGAATTCTTTAGATAGAAAATAACTGTTCAGTCTGTTTTTTTTTTCCTGGTATAATAGATTGGAAGCGGGAGGGGGGGGGGGCGGCGGAGGGGGGGCACAAACTATCCCTTCTTTATATATGCAAACTATATATACTTTTCATAAATATTTTGAATTATGATGAAAGCTGAATTAGTTCCCCACTTAAGATCATTTATCTTGCAATATTTAATACCATTTGCACTGACAGTACTCTCTACAAACTTTAGAAAACACTTCAATTAAAAGTTAACTTCAGACAGCATCTAAACCAAATGCTTTATAACGCCACCTGTGAAGCAAGTGATTTTCACTGACAATTTTTATACTGCTGAACATTAAAACAATGATATTTGTAAAACAGAAGCAAACCAAAACGCAATGGAGATTTTTATAAATTCATCGGTAAGTGTCTCCCTTGATTTCAATGAAACCATTAATCTGACTATCCACATGTATATATGTTTGCATTCAGAAATTAGGTTTCATCAAGTAACACATATTATTATCAGTTTTCACACACAGGATATTCGGTGTTTAATAATTATGAGGAGAGGAACCTGTTAGTTACCATGAAAGGAGAAAATTCATCGTTCGAACACAAAGTTCAGCAATATTTGAATTATTATTGCAAATTAATTCACACAAACACTGGTTCATACTGTTATACAGTTCTAACCTTTTGAATCCCATGAAGTGGCGGCGCAATAGTGGTGGCGAGCACGTGGCGGCTACCTGGTCTCTCCTTTGCCAATAATATGCTCTATGAAGTTCTTCTTGGCGACGTGAATATAATTTTTAGAGCCATTTCCAATGCGAGACCACCATTCTACAGCCACAATTACACCCGAGGCCATTCCATCTCAGATTAGATCCTGGATGGCTCGCTCGGCACCTGTGCTGCTGACTGGTCGGTTGCTGGCTACTGACCGCCTCTCTGCGCTCTCACTTCCCGCCCAGACTGAGCGCCAATTCCACCTTTTAGCTCGCACCACACCATTTCCGTACCGGAGGGGAATCACTATGTCTTTTATATTATATAATGCAAAATCCCTAAGTATGAACCAGTTGTTACATTGCAGTTTTTCATACATAAACAAACATATTTAATAAAATTCCATTATGTAAGCACAGAGTTATAATTCTACAAAACATATTTCGTTAAACTCCACTTCCTTATAGTAATGAAAAGACATTAATCAGTAAAGAGCAAACACTTTATACTTCACATAATAAATTACACTACATAAACTACTCACTATCGATTATGTTGTTACATGGTTCGTTAGCTTGTTTCTGGTGTTTCCTATAGTATTAAAGTGCCGGTAACGACTGCGAATTGTTAGCGATATTCAACTGTGGGCGACATGTTGATTCCCTTGTCTTGTTTTGTGCTGCGGCCGGTGCGAATTTATTACAAGGACTGCCTCCAGCAACAGATGTGCTTGATAACCAACTTGTTGCTAAAGAGAACTACAGAAGCACGTTCACTGTAGTGAAGAGATGGAAAAGACCGTTACAGAGAAGCTGCGTACGATTCTCCTTGTCTTCTTGTGGTGTAGTGAGGCCGTTGTAACATCTTTTAAGGATTACCTCCGGAGGCTTTGTTGCAACGGAGTACTAGCACATGGACCTGTCCATGCCTGACGGAGAGGACCGTCATTCAGCCGTGATACCATTCTTCTTTGTTTCTATTCTGGAGCGTACGTATCTGGTTGCTCCTATGTAAGGGAGCATTAATGGTGGTCGGTCGCGTGGGTACGTTGTGGTTTTTTAAACACTGAGACTTGGACCGTGGAAAGTTGAGACGTCCCTGTGCTGTGTTGTGTGGTCAGTGTCCTGGCAGTGCAGGGCTTCGTACGGTCAGGATTTTATCGTATTGTTTCTTTGAAATGACTCTAAAGTTTTGATTGTAAAGACTGTATGTTGCCCTTTGAGGAATTTGTATTGCAGAGTGAGTTCTTTGAAGTGCTGCACTTCTCTTATGTAAAAGTGGTGCACCACCGCAGTAGTAAATTTTAAGAGTACTAGACCGCAACTGATGAGCTGGGTACGGTTGCACGGCATTATTTAACATTGTTTTGCGTAGCGTCTTACTGCCCGCACGGCTACAGCTTGGCCAGTGTTCGGCCTCGCTTGCGTGGCTACGTCCCGTTAAGGCTAAGCTATCGCAATGCGATTGTGGCCCTGTGAGCACAAAGCGCCTCTGGGTTACAGTGGCTTATTCTTTGCATGTAGTGGTAATTTATTGTGGCCAGTAATAAGTTTAGCAAGTTTTAAAAGCCTCGTTGCTAAATTCTGTTAGCCTATTCTGTTTGAATGTAATAGTCATGCACTTTACCACTAAGGTTAAGTTGTAAGAATCTTTCCGCGCGGGGTGCCGAGCGGTCTCAAGCGTCTTGTCACCGTCAGCGCGGCTCCTCCCGTCGGAGGGTCGAGTCCTCCCTCGGGAATGTGTGTGTGTGTGTGTGTGTGTGTGTGTGTCGTCCCTAGCGTAAGTTAGTTTAAGTTAGATTAAGTATGGTGTAAGCTTAGGGACCGATGACATCTGCGGTTTGGTCCCATAAGACCTTACCACAAATTTACAATTTTTTTGTAAGAACCTTGTTGTTAAAGCTTGACTGTGTGTTACCTACCATTTGTGTTGGATGGTTAAACCTTACCTTAGCGTTAAAGCTGCCTACTGCCCTTCCTTGTTCTGTGATAATTATATTCGTTGTGCTAAGTAGTTGAGCTTCGGGCATGAACCAAGTCCTTTAGAGCTAAAAGGGGCCGATTAAAAACCTAACTGTTCATCGGAAGCTTAAGTTGTTAAGCCCGATGCTAAGTTTCTGCAAAACTACTTCCAGGACGGGAGTAATGGTTGTGGTCTCAGCTTCAGGGATACTGTCGCAGCGTGTTGCACGGTGGCCTTGGCGCAAGTCTCGCCACCCTCTCTAGCGGGAGGTCTTTCTGCGAGGTCGGCCAAGATCCAGTGCTGCACCAGGACAGAGACGGCGTTCGCTTCCTGTCATCATACAGCGGGCGACGGGTGTTGAACATCAAAGAGAGCTTGATTTTTAGTTGCTGAAACCCATTTCAGTAATTTAAAAATACCGATTCCATTCCAGCCCCGACACTTGATAATCCATCCCTCCAGTCCTACGGTATCGCGAACAACTTCTTATTTGAGGAGCCATTTCGTCATGTGAAACACAAAATTTCTATGATGTTTCGGCAACGTGTCCTTGCTTCCTAGCAAAAACACTCCCTATGTCCCAAGAGAACGGATGACGACTGCAGAAAGCAAGATTTGTCGTGATCCGTAGAAGCAGTAGAGGCCCATATGCGGTTGGTTCTGCTGTTACTAAGCTCCAGCACATTCAGTATCTCTAGAACGAATGGTTATCAGTATGTTTTGCTGTAATAAAACGAGAGGAAATGTCATATTGATGGTTAGAGGGTTTTTGTATTTATTTTTGCGGTATAAGTGGCAACAGTACATTGAAGATTTTTGAAACATGTGTCGTTCTTGTTAAGATTTATTATAATTAAATTCCAGTTACTAATATTTCGGCGATTAAAGTTTTTAGAACACTGTTAACATAAAATACAAGAACATTAACTTGATAGCTTTAATATAACTTAGTGAGTGGAAGCGTCACCTTATGGGATAGATCGTATGTCGGTAAAGGTTTAGAATCCTGCAATATCCAGTTTCCGTTTTTCATCTTCTCGTTTAGTAAAACGTTGCGGGAGTTAATTATGAAATACACAGAAATAATTTCTGTAATACGTGATGTTACGTAAATCTAAGTGTACTGTCAGGAGTGAGATCGCTCGATTTGGTGAAATTTTACAAGCTGAAATCGTTCCTAACATCGAACAAGCAATGATGGAAATGAAAGAAAGGGTTAGGAGTGGAATTAAATTTCAAGGTGAAAGGATATCAGTGATACGATTCGGTGATGACATTGCTATCCTGAGTGAAAGTGAAGAGGAATTACATGATGTGCTGAACGGAATGAACAATCTAATTAGTACAGCATATGGACTGAGGGTAAATAGGGGAAAGACAATCGTAATGAGAAGTAGCAGAAATTAGAACAGCCAGAAAGTGAACATCAGGATTGGAGACCACGAAGTAGATGAAGTTAAGGAATTCAGCTACCTAGGCAGTAAAATAACCAATGACGGACAGAGCAAGGAGGATGTCAAAAGCAGACTAGCAATGGTAAAAAAGGCATTCCTATACAAGAGAAGTCTACCAGTATCAAACATAGGCCTTAATTTGAGGAAGAAATTTCTGAGAAGATACGTCTGCAGTACAGCATTGTACGGTAGTGAAACGTGCAATGTGGGAAAACCTGAACAGAAGAGAATTGAAGCATTTGAGATGTGGTGCTACAGACGAATGTTAAAAATTAGGTGGACTGGTAAGGTAAGGAATGAGGAGGCTCTGTGCAGAATCGGAGAGGAAAGGAATATGTGGAAAATACTGATAGGAGACAGCATGATAGGACAGTTGTTAAAACATGAGCGAATGACTTACATGGTACTAGAGGGTACTGTAGAGGGCAAAAACTGTGGAGGAAGATAGAGGTTGGAATACACACAGCAAATAATTGAGGACGTAGGTGGCAAGTGCTACTCTGAGGTGAAGAGGTTGGCAGAGGAGAGGAATTCGTGGCGGTCCGCATCAAACCAGTCAGCAGACTATTGACCCCCCAGAAAAAAAATCGTTTCTGAACGGACATGTATCTTTCCTTTTTGTTTTACAAATGTTCACAGGACAAAGTGACTAGCATACGGACAAGGGGGAAACCTAAGTTGTAATAGAGCTAATGTAGGAGCTTTACTCAAGTCATTTTCGTGAAACAACGTGTATTGTGTGTGAGCCAAATACAGCCGGAAACTGCCGCTGGAGGCACGTTAACCAGATCATCCAGTGCGGCAACCGCGCTGTCTCGCGACGGTGGACATCCAGTCTGCGGCGCACTTCGGTAGCTGCCTCGTTCCGTGTGCCGACAGCTCTACGTTATACTGTGGTTACACGGTGCCTTAGCTCGAGTCTGGCGGCTCTGTAAGGAACACTTGTCCAGCACCCCCTATAAACACACGGAGTTTATGGAGAGCCGACAGCGCGTCGACACTTGGACCCCCGCCAGGCAGCGCCGACGATAACCGCCAGCTGGCGTACGTGTCGTTCCGCTGGGCGTTTAAATTAACTGAATTATTATTATCCGAACTGGTTACCTGGAGCCGTCGTGTTAAAGCTCCAGAAACAGGGAGGAGAGGCAGAAACAGCGTGCAAGCAGGTATCCTCACTGGTAGGCGCTGCCACACACTACACGTAGGCCTATGTACGTCAGTGTCCCGTATAGCGCAACCGATAAACGTAGAGGCACGTTTGACACCACTCTTAATGGAGTAAATCACTTCGTCAGCATTTGCTCAAGGAATAACAGGTACGAATCCGTTTTACCTAAACAAATCCCTGGCCAACTAATTCTTATGCCTCACATTTTCGTAAAAATCTAATGTAGATTGCTGTTTTGAAACTGTCATCTCGTTCGTCTGAGGCACAATAAAAAAAATTTCATGAACAGAACATTTTCTCAAATGGTGGAAGTTGGGAGAGGGGGGGGGGGGGGGGGAGGGGGGACAGAAACAGCCAGCAAGCCGTTCACACTGGCGAGTCATAGCGCAGAAGCTTCACCCTCAAAATGGTTCAAATGGCTCCGAACAGTATGGGACTTAACTTCTAAGGTCGTGCGGTTCCAGACTGTAGCGCCTAGAACCAGAACCGCTCGGCCACCTGGCCGGCGCTTCATCCTCCATTCTTACAGGAACAATATTAACAACGATGATGTAGACAAATGTAAGGTGCTGTGGGTCATACACTGCTGGCCACCGTAAATGCAACACCAAGAAAGACAAGAGGTAGCACAACAAGATTTATTTTGTAGATAACATGTTGACCAAGTATCAAATGATTACGTTTACAGACGTCTGTGACATGTGGTTCCTGCCAGAATCAGTAGCCAGAGTAGCCGCCATTGTTGGAGATCACCGCTGCCACACGTCTCGGCATTGAGTCAAAGAGACGTTGGATGTGTTCCTGGGGTACAGCAGCCCAAGCAGCTTCCACACGTTGCCAAAGATCATCTGGTGTGGCAGCTGGGGATGTAATCTGAGTCACTCGTTGAGCAACCATGGACCACATGTTTTCTATCGGCGAAAGATCCGGAGAGCGAGCCGGCCAGGGAAGCAATTCAATCTGGTTATTGACGAAGAACCTTTGGACAATGCGTGCCACGTGTGGTCGCGCATTATCCTGTTGAAATATGGCTGTGGCCGAGCCCTGAAGGTAAGGAAGGACAACTGGCTCCAGCACCTCGGATACGTCGCGCCGGCTATTTAAAGTACCGGCAATGCGTACTAGAGGCGTGCGAGAGTATTATCCAATACCGCCCCATACCATAATACCCGGTGCAAGACCAGTGTGGCGGTGCATAATGCAGCTGTCCAGCATCCTCTCTCCACGGTGTCTCCACACTCGAATCCGACCATCGTGGTGCTGCAGACAGAAGCGTGCCTCGTCAGTAAAGACAACGTCATTCCATTCTGCCGTCCACATCCGTCTGTCATCACACCATTGGCGACGGAAACGTCTGTGGTTCTGCGTCAATGGTAGACGAAGCAATGGACGTCTTGCGGACAGACAACTCTGCTGTAAACGGCGTCGATTGGTAAGCGCAGACACTGGATGATGCGTTACAGACGCAATGTGCTGTGCTATGGTTCGGGATGTCACTGAGCGATCCGTCACTGCCATGCGCACAATTTGCCTATCAGCACGTGCAGTGGTGCACCGAGTTGAATGCGATCGACCACGTTGGTCCGTCGTACCCTCCTGCATCCAACGGTCACATACCCGCATTACAGTTGTTTGGTTTCGTCCACCACGACTAGCGATTTCTCTGTATGAAAATCCACAATCTCGGTAAGCCACCATCCTTCCTCTGTCGAACTCGGATACTTGATCAAAAGATGTTCGCTGTTGTCTACGAGGCATAACTGGTCGTCTTGTGAAACAACCACAAGGTAAACACACGTGCCGAACATACACTCGTCGAAATCGCCAAGCCTTAAATGGCGCTATGAGGTGGCGCCACAGGCGCGCGTGATGTGCGTCTGCGCTGAAATTCTAATCAGTTGCATATCTCATCGCTGCAAACCCATGGTGTAAATTTCGCTTGATTCGGATGCTTCCTTCAGGGTGTTGCATTTACGGTGGCCAGCAGTGTAGTTTCTATGTCGGTTATTGAATATGAAATCATTTGTATTTTATCTCTATGTCATCTGCGCTGCAGCCAACGCAAGGTGGTTATCACTGGCGTCAAAACTGAAAGTAGAGGATGATGAAAAAGACAAGATAAATGCTATGGACCTCAGCGTACTAATTTGCAACCTCAGACACTACGCTACCGTGCTAGCTATCAGGCTGATTATTTCAGTAGGCAATAAGTAAATTTATGTCGTCGACACGTCTAGAATGAAAGCCCACTAGTATAAACGGTTTTGTGGTAAAATTGTGGGTGCTTTAACACACAACCACTCAACCTCTGATCACAGTCCCCGAACCTACTCCTCCCCCTGTCAGAGTTAGCTAGTTCTGAAGTCCAGTCCAGTAAAACAGAATCTGAGAAGTTCTAGTAAAGCTGTCATTTGCATGTATTGTGCCCAATATCGCAGACATTTTTAAATGTCATCCGAAAGTGTGTGAAAAGACGAGTACCGTGAAAAAATGCTTGTCTGAGACTGAAACTCTTCGCAAAATTATGCTAGAAACATTCTAAAATTGAAAGGAGAGTCGGCTGAAGTCGGCCATTGTGTTATAACCACGCTCATGCCAGGTTGCGTGGTTGTATAGAAGCTTCTGAATGCTTACTTTGTAAGTAGGCTGTTTAGGTTTTTATGTTGGTAACGCCACGTGGCGCTCTCTACTAAAATCGCCAACTGCGCTGTGTGTAGTCTGTGTCTGATTGGACTCGTTGTTGGAAATTATTCGCCAGTGTATACTTTCGAACACTATTAAGGTAAATACATTGTTCGTTCTTTATCAAAATCTTTCATTTGCTAACTGTTTTAAATGTGTGTCTATTAGAAATTATCGCCTTCAGTAGTCAGAATCTTTTACTTAGCTGGCAGTTTTGGCGCTCGCTGTATTGCAGTAGTTCGAGTAACAAAGATTTTTGTGAGGTAAGTGATTCATGAAGGGTATAGGTTATTGTTAGTCAGGGCTATTCTTTTGTAGGGATTATTGAAAGTCAGATTCCGTTGCGCTAAAATGTCGTGTGTCAGTTTAGTAATGATCAGAATAAGGAAAGAGAAATCTGTCTCAGTACGTTCAGTTTCCCTCTGGAGTTTGAAAATTAAGTAACGTAGAAGTTTTCCCAGCACAGTCATTCGTTTCATTCAAACGGGAAGTTTCAACTTGTCGGCGCTAAAGAACTAGCAGGATCTGTGTTGTCTGTCGGTAGGTCATTTCTGCTTCAACAGTTCCTGTATGCAGAGATCTACACCAATGAGGAGAAGCTAGACATGCTAATTTTATACGGCCAATGTCAAACAAATGCTTTCGCAGTGGTAACGGAAAACTGCCTGACGAAAATGTATTTGTTCCCACAAAAACCCAGAAACGTACGCACGTTTGAAACAGCTTTCGTAAGCCCCATCTGATGCGCCAGAAACTGGCACACGACGCAGTACGACATACAAAAATCATAGCTGATTTTACATTTATGTCGTATAGGAAATGAGGTTGCGTAAGCCTGCCTTGCTGTATACAGTGTGAAGAAAAATTCGCGCATTCGGGCTACGCAGCGCGATTCCTCACATACTAGCAAGACAAAAATGACTCTCACAAAATTTCGTCCTACACATATCTAGGGCAATAAATGGACGTTAGATTTTCAGTCTAGCAACACTGCAATCACGTGTCCATTAACTATGTCTGCTAGGAGGCGGCTGCAGTGCTGTGCAGTTGGTGCAGTGGATGGCCTTTTGGGCGAGGATGCAGGAGATCGAGGGTTCGATTCTGGCTCGAGGCTTATTTGTTTTTATTTGCTAAAAATAGTGTGCATGTTGTGATATCTGGCGACTTAATCGTTATATAGCGATTACAGTGCTTCTTCTACAAAACATTTGCAGTTAAGTACTACGAACACAGAAATGGAAATAAAATCATTTTCATTGGTGAACTTTTAAAGACACCTTTTGATTGTCCTGGACGCGAATTGTTCGCACCACTGCACCTACTAGATTCCAAACTTGTTTAGCGTATACCCTCCCCCTAATGGTCCTATCGATTAATACGAACTATTATTCTTGCAATGTTCAGGTCCATTACATTTCGTTGGGGCCTTACGTAACCAACTGCTTTGCATAATTTCGTAGGGCCCATTCGGGGAGGGTACACAGAAATGTTCGTAGCACCTAACTGCAAATAATTTGTAGAAGACAGAATGTAGTCGCTGTACGGCGGTTAAGACGCCAGATATCGTACCAAGCAGACTACTTTTAGCAATTAAAAACAAATAAGCCCCGACTCTTCCCTGATAACCCAAATCGCTATCCAACTACACAGCGCCGCTCTACCTCCTGACAGAGGTAGTTACCGTACATGTAATTTGTGTCGCAAGATTGCCAATCTTTAACTTACATTCACTGCCAGAAATATGCTCAGGACGAAATTGGCGAATTTCTGTATCGCCATTATCTGAGGAATCGCGCTGCAAAGTCTGAGTGCGCGAATTTTTCTTCGCCTTGTATAACCATGGAACCAAGAATGAGAGCTCTAAATGGCGGTGTTCACACTGCAATTGACCGCTCTGACGGCACTGTGTTCCAAATTCAGTGCATTTGTCGGGAACCTTTGTGAAAGGTTTCAACGTCAATACTAATAAACTCTGTGTCATTGTCTTTTCAAGAGCCATTAAATGGAACTACCCAACTACACGGTTCCATTAAAAAACCAGTACTTGTTTCAACAGCTCGGTTGATACCAGCGTTCAGAGCATTACGTGCCCCTCAGCACATTGTCAATTGTGGAAAACCACGTTTCCATATCTAGAACCGTTCAGGAAATAAAAGGGGTGTTACGTCTAATGTGACTCACCTATATGCTGTGTGCACTTTGCCGCATTTTCTTTGGGGTAAATTGATTCCAGGCATCTCATCATCGTATTCCTTGGAACAATACAGTCAATTCAAGACATTTACGTTTAAGACAAACACTTCCGTAACATGAAGACGCAGTCATTTTTGTTCGTTTGGTTGCTAATTTAATTTAAAAATTGTTTGATTTATTTTTCTGTATGCGCCAATGCTCTATAAATGTAACTAGTAGGGCCATCTGTTAGTGCCGCAGGTTTTTATTGTTTGTACTACACATTCTCTCAAAAGGTAAACAACATAGAAACAGCAGAACGTATAGGAAAAACAAAACAAAAGTACATAAACATTTATTTATGCCTGTAAGAATACTGCACTGGTTAGAGACTGTATTGTAACAGCATCGCGTTGACTGCCTGTGATCAGCTCATAGTGTGGCGGTATATGTTGACTGTCGTGCGGTGACACTAAATATTATCTAGATGAAAAGCATGGTCTGTCCTAATTGCAGGGGCGATATATTAAACAGGGAAGAAAAATATATTTCCTTGGATGACGAGAGGTAGACTTGCGAGAGGAATGCTACAAAATGGCAACCACATCAACACTGCATTGAACAAGCTATATTTGTCAGGAAATATTGTAAAGTTGAGGTCAACGAATAATTCTTACTTTCTATGCAGACTCACTAAACATTAAGAAATGAACTCGCTTCCTTTTATTCTGAAACATATCAGAAAATGGTGGTGAGTTTGTCACTTAAAACTGTAAAAGGCCTCTTCATGAAAATTCTTCGCCACTGCAGTAAAATGGATTTCATTAGACGCATGGTGTACGTCTTACTAATATCGATGGTCCTTAATATATCATTATTAGCGTAGCCTGCATGAATGATTGTTGGATTACTGTTCTTATTACGATGCCATATTTCACTAGTGCCAAAGAAACTGGTATAGGCATGCGTACCCAATTGGAGGTATATGTAAAGAGGCACAAGACCATGCTGCTGTCGGCAAAACCTGTACAAGAAAAGTGTCTGGCGCAGTTGTTAGATCGGTTACTGCTGCTAAAATGGGAGGTTATCAAGATTTAAGTGAGTTTGAACATGGTGTTATAGTCGGCGCACGAGCGATGGGACACAGCATCTCCGAGGTAACGATGAAGCTGGGATTTCCCGTACAACCACTTAATGAGTGTGCCGTGATTATCAGGAATCCGGTAAAACATCAAATTTCAGACATCGCTGCGGCCCGAAGAAAATCCTGCAAGGACGGAGCCGACGACTACTGAAGAGAATCATTCAGCGTGACAGAAGTGCAACCATTCCGCAAATTGCTGCAGATTTCAGTGCTGGGCCATTAATAAGTGTCAGCGTGTGAACCATTCAACGTAACATCATCGCAATGGGCTTTCGGATCCGAAGATCCACTCGTGCACCCTTGACGACTGCACGACACAAAGTTTTACGCCTCGTCTGGACCCGTCTACACTGACATTGGACTGTTGATCACTGGAAACATGTTGCCTGGTCGGACGAGTCTCGTTTTAAACTGTATCGAGCGGATAGACCTGTACGGGTATAGAGACAACCTCATGAACCCATGGATCCTGCATGTGAGCAGGGGTCTGTTCAAGATGGTGGAGGCTTTGTAATTGTGTAGGGCGTTTTCAGTTCGAGTGATATGAGACCCTCGATACGTCTAGATATGACTCCGACAGGTGAGACATTAAGTATGTCCTGTCTGATCACCTGCATCCATTCATGTACACTGTGTATTCCGACGGACCTGGGCAATTCCAGCAGGACAATGAGACACCCACACGTCCAGAATTGCTACAGAGTCGCTCCAGGAACACTCTTCAGAGTTTAAACATTACCGCTTGAGCATATCTGGGATGCCTTGAAACGTGCTGTTCAAAGGAGATCTCGAACCCCTCGTACTCTTGCGGATTTATGGACAACCCTGCAGGATTCATGGTGTAAATTCCCTCCAGCCCGTTCTGTTGCGGCACTTCTGCATGCTCGCTGGGGCCCTACACGATATTTGGCTCTTCAGTGTACTATCGGCAGCTCGTGGTATTGTGGCTAGCGATGCTGGCTCTGAATCACGGAGTCCCGGGTTCGATTCCCTGCCGGGTTGGGGATTTTTCTCTGCCCAGGGACTGGCTGTTTGTGTTGTCCTCATATTTCATCATTCATCATTCGTGACAGTTAGATTGGACTCTGTAGAAATTGGGACTTAGGACGGGCGCTGATAACTGTGCAGTTGAGTGCTCCACAAACCAAACATCACCATCACCAGTGTATTATGCGATTCAGTGCTACCGTACATTACGTCATTACTAATACATCTATCACCATTACAAATTCGTTATTGTATTCTTTGCATTTGGAAATTCCAATTTAAAAATTCTGCAAACATGCAATATGAAGTTAGATTCTACATCTATACGTGCTTGCAGTATATTCCTCATAACAAGGTGTTGGTTGTCCGGTGCACTGAAAGTGACTTTTGGTTAATTAGGACAACTAAATAGTAAATCCTTACGGCAGCATTTCTGCCTGTTTTCGTAACGTTTTCACTTACTGTCGGTCTTTTGGCTGCTAACGAAGTCATGGGGAAGGCATGAGCGGAACCTCATCTACTTAATCCATAGCCTCTCCACGCTATCCAGCAGTTGATGTCAGTGTCTCAACAGTGCTGCACTCTGCCAAAACTACGCTTCGGTAGTATTGGTACAGTACGTGAATGACGTAGTAAATGGTAGGATTACAGGTGGTGCTGGTAGTACTGGGGGGGGGAGGGGGGTGGGGGGAAGAAACGTAAATGAATGTCTGAGAGAGAAACTGGGAGTCGATGACTTCTCTATGTGTTTTTTTTTGCATATACTTAAATCCCTACATCCTTCAGTGTTAGTCCATCATGTATTTTATTTCGGTAGTAATCCATGAAGTATTTTATGTCAACTGTATTTTATACGTAATAAAAATTCGTTGGTCGTGTACCTTACGTAACCAATGCAATTACTTTTGATGCAAGTATAGTTTACATGCACAAACATAAAGTCCATATAACTTATTTTTTACGCAACTGAATGTTCGTCGTCATGATCAAACGCGAGAATTTCCTCTTATTATTCATATGTGCTAAAGTGTTTACAAATAACAGAAATATGTTTTACGTGAGCTCGATGAAGTATTGAAGCTATGATTGACATATCTTTGTTTTGCGTTTTTTTATTTTACCTTTTTGTTGAGGAAATTGCGTTTTCTGGCTCTGATAAATCTAAATTTTCATTTTTACTACAACATCCCTCTTTTTAAAGCTATAAATCAACAATTTTTGAATAAAACTTGAAATAAACTGAGGTGTAGCACCGTATAACGATCCTGCCTTGGAGGCAGAGCTGGATAGTGACAGATGGTGACGCGAGACTGGACGCGCACGTAGTTTATGTATCAGCCGATAGAGGACAATATTGGATAGGGGGACTGTGATTTTAGTTTCGATTGTGCCCACTAGAGTGCACTAAGGTAATAAAATGTTCTTCATAAACTGTTCGAGTATTTTCATAAAGTGTTATTATGTTTTTTTGTGTATGTAAAATGTTATAAACGTGTCTTAGCAGTATGAATGAGCGTGTGTGTGGTTTAAGGTTAATATGAAGATAATTGTTTAACGAGTTATGTAGTAGAATTTAGTGTGGGAACATTTCGAAGAAGTATGGATGTGGACAAAGGGGATTTTTGTAGAATAGTTTTTTTAAAGTAAGTTTATGGTAAAGGGAAAGTTAATTAAGGTATAAATGAAAATAGTAAATAACTTTATACATAAGCAAAATTTCAGCTTATTAGATAATTACGTCGGTAAAAAGTGCAGTCGTTAGGTTTACTATTTTGCGATTGATTATTGATGAAATGCGCGGACTGACGCTGGAGAATGGTGTTTTGCTATTGGCTGTTGAGTAAACTGACCAATGGTAAAGCAATATTCTTCGCGGGCCTTTATCTGCTGGTAGAGAAGACTTAGAGTATTCTAGGGAAGGGTGGGAGCCTAGCCATTAAACAGTTCTGACGTGTGTAGTAGTAGTTCCAAAGGAAACGGTAAGTTGCCCGATCTAGCAGTGTTTCATACATCAAAAGTGTTGTAAAGTGACGGCATAATTATTCCGATGTGTGTGTATAAATTTCGGAATTTTTAAGTGAATTTTGTGACGAGAAAATACATATATTCCACATGGTGTATTGAGCAGGTCGGTGGCTAAAAACTGTGATTGCATTAATTACCGACAGACTTAATATTTGGCGAGCATTCTCAATCAAAATCAATCAGTATTTTTGTAGCTATTACGTTTTCGGGAAATGCAACACCATAAACTTGCTAACGTGAGTGAAAGGGATTATGAGTGACTGTGTTAAGACTAGCACAGGCTTGGCAGTGATACCTGTTCACCTAAGTTTCAGAATATATTAATTGAGGATACAATTTCTAACCTTTCATTTGTGTGAAAACTTTCTTCCGAAACGTAGATTAGTGACTTAAATTGCAGCCTGGTTCACGTCGAAGTACAGTAGGCTTCACTCGGCTTTCCTACTGATGATCTGCTGAGACAATGTTCACAAGTAGGTGCAGGTTCGTCGTAATAGGACGGAAAGAACCGCGCCGCCGCAAAACGCTGAAAATTTCAGTTTTGCTCTAAATATTGTTACTTTTATGGTAACGTGGGAAGGTAACTATACAGAACAAAACTCTTCCGTAGGTTACATGATCCTCATAGACCCTCACTAAGTATCTAGATCGCAATTGCAAAGATGCTGATCGCAATACGATAGCCGCTGATAGGTATGCAACATTCTTATTGTACACGTAACGCAGTTCCGATCTTAGCTGACCAAAGCTACCATGAAACCTACTGTACTCCGGTCTTACCTCCAGTAGCCAACAGTAGTTTTACAACTGTAATCTTAACAGACACTACATGCTCCGTTCGCCACCTCTGACTGCCACTATTGAGTATATTTTCTTTTAATTATTTTTTTTATCTCTTGTTACATGTTCCGCCGCGCAGAATGGCCGCGTGGTTCGAGGCGCCATCTCTCGGATTGCTCGGCCTCTCCCATCGGAGGTTCGAGTCCTCCCTCGGTCATGGGTGTTTGTATTGTTCTTAGCATACGTTAGCTTAAGTAGTGTGTAAGTCTAGGGACCGATAACCTCTGCAGCTAGGTCCCTTAGATATTCACACACAGATTTTGTTACACGTCCCTGTTAGTCTACAAATGTCCTTATACCTCGGAGAATGGTTTGAACATGGTCTACAGAATAGACTGAAACTGGCCACCATTTTAATAAACCTGTTTAAGTGATGATGACTGATTTAATTTTTTTAAAAGAATTAAAATTTTGCTGCGCGTTTAGCCACCATTTCCATTTCTCTGCATGTCCATGCATACCACTACTTTCTCCTTCGCATCGCCAACAAATTTATTTTCATTTTTTTAAATTTCTCCACATTGTAACAGAAACTCTGAAGTGTAACATCATAATAGAAATTAAAAAGCGATTGTTACGAACTACACGTGTAAACATGTTAACCATATAAACTTTGCTCGACCCTAGATTGAAGAACACACATGTTTCAAGATGCTTTAGGAAGTAAGAAACCAATAAAAAGAATGGGAAATACTTTGAAACATTTGAGGGAAAGTGAGAAACCAAATCTGATTTCTGGACTCAACATCATAAATCAGCACAAGAAAAGAACAATTTACAAACAGGAATGGACGTACCACCACAGTCCAGTTACTATCTGTAAGATCGCCTTCAGTATCTTAAACAAGGTCCGTTAAAGTACGATATGACGTACGTATTACCTATCCAAAGCTAACAAAAAATTTTATTTAAAAATTTGACCTATATAGCGATGTTGTCAGTTTCTGAAAGGTTCTCCTCAAAATCAAGATATACTCTGTCGAAACCACAATACACTCAAGGGGGAACTGTTCTCAAAAATATTATTTTTGTAGTCTGTACACAAAAGGTTGTAGGGTTAGTAAAGCTAATTACTGCTGTAGTTATTGATTAATACATACAGGGTGGTCCAACGATAGTGACCGGGCCAAATATCTCACGAAATAAGCATCAAACGAAAAAACTACAAAGAACGAAACTCGTCTAGCTTGATGGGGGAAACCAGATTGCGCTATGGTTGGCCCGTTAGATGGCGCTGCCATGGGTCAAATGGGTGTTAACTGCGTTTTTTTAAATAGGAACCACCATTTCTTGTTACATATTCGTGTAGTGTGGAAAGAAATATGAACGTTTTAGTTGGACCACTTTTTTCGCATTGTGATAGATGGCGCTGTAATAGCCACAAACGTTTTAAGTACGCGGTATTACGTAACGTTCCGCCAGTGCGGACGGTATTTGCTTCGTGATACATTATCCGTGTTAAAATGGACCGTTTAACAATTGCGGAAAAGGTCGATATCGTGTTGATGTATGGCTATTGTGATCAAAATGCCCAACGGGTGTGTGCTATGTATGCTGCTCGGTATCCTGGACGACATCATCCAAGTGTCCGGACCGTTCGCCGGATAGTTACGTTATTTAAGGAAACAGGAAGTGTTCAGCCACATGCGAAACGTCAACCACGACTCGCAAGAAATGATGATGCCCAAGTAGGTGTTTTAGCTGCTGTCGCGGCTAATCCGCACGTCAGTAGCAGACAAATTGAGCGTGAATCGGGATTCTCAACAACGTCAGTGTTGAGAATGCAACGTCAACATCGATTGCACCCGTACTATATTTCTATGGACCAGGAATTGCATGGCGACGACTTTGAAAGTCGTGTACAGTTCTGCTACTGGGCACAAGAGAAATTACGGGACGATGACAGATTTTTTTGCACGCGTTCTATTTGGCGCTGAAGCGTAATTCGCCAACAGCGGTAACGTAAACCGGCTTAATATGCACTATTGGGCAACGGAAAATCCACGTTAGATGCGACAAGTGGAACATCAGCGACCTTGGCGCGTTATTGTATGGTGAGGCATTATGGGAGGAAGGATAATTGGCCCCCATTTTATCGATGGCAATCTAAATGGTGAAATGTATGCTCATTTCCTACGTAATGTTGTACCGATGTTACTACAAGATGTTTCACTGCATGACAGAATGTACTTCCAACATGATGGATGTCCGGCACATAGGTCGCGTGGGGTTGAAGCGGTTTTGAATAGCATATTTCATGACAGGTAGATTGGTCGTCGAAGCACCATACCAGGGCCCGCACATTCACCGGATCTGAGCTCCCCGGATTTCTTTCTGTGGGGAAAGTTGAAGGATATTTGCTATCGTGATCCACCGACAACGCCTGACAACCTGCGTCAGCACATTGTCAAGGCATGTGCGAACGTTACGGAAGACGAACTACTCGCTGTGGAGGGGAATGTCGTTACACGTATTGCCAAATCATTGAGGTTGAGCATTTATTGCATTAATGTGGTATTTACAGGTAACCACGCTGTAACAGCTTGCGTTCTCAGAAATGATAAGTTCACAAAGGTACATGTATCACATTGGAACAACCGAAATGAAATATTGCAACGTACCTACGTTCTTTATTTTATTTTAAAAAACCTACCTGTTACCAACTGTTCGTATAAAATTGTGAGCCATATGTTTGTGACTATTACAGCGCCATCTATCACAAAGCGAAAAAAGTGGTCCAACTAAAACATTCATATTTCTTTACTACACGAATATGTAGTAAAAAAAGGGGTTTCCTATTAAAAAAAAAAACGCTGTTGATATCCGTTTGACCTATGGCAGCGCCATCTAACGGGCCAACCATAGCGCCATCTGGTTTCCCCCTTCAAGCTAGAGGAGTTTCGTTCTTTGTAGTTTTTTCGTTGACGCTTATTTCGTGAGATATTTGGCTCGGTAACGATCAATGGACCATCCTGTATATTAGATTTTTACGTTGACATTTTGCCATTGTACAAATTAATCATTTAATATCGCTGTTAAAAACATGGACTTTTGGGGTAGAATTTTATCAGCCTCAATGTTTAGACGTCGATGACGAAATCGAAATCAAGAGCGATGATTTGCCAATATTGCCCATTCCTTGCTGGGACATGTAAATGCCACTCAGAGTATGAAGTTGTCCGATTTGTTCATGTATCAAACGTGTCTACAAGGAAAGGTGTATATATCACAGATATGTAACACGGTCTAAAGAATGCTGGTTGTAAAAGATCGAGAGGGATCTAAGGTGAGTTCCACAGCTTGACAAGGAGAATCTGATTCAAACTTGACAGGAACTGCTGCCGTCAGTGAAGTTTATCTCTCTGTTTCTGAACGAGACTGCGAAGGAAACTGTATGTAATGGACATTTGGACTGCGACTTTTCATGCTTTCCCCACGGACTTACTGCAAATACACTTCTCCGGTTTGTCGCCGGATTGTATTGTGTAGCTCGCACAATATTTCGTCGATGCAGCTGCTCGAAATCATCAGGTGGTGGTTGCTGCTGCTGTCGCTGCTGCAAGACGCGACTTATGATAATCGCCCGGCGGCGCCGAAATTTATCATGCCAGGAGCAGGCAGTACGCGTGTAAGGGAAGACGATCGTAGTGGGAGGAAAGCGGCGCTGCTACTGCCCCATGCTGGGAGCCGCAGAAAGGTCATTCGAGCTTTCGCTAAGGGCAGTGACTGTGCTGCCGGCTGTGGTTAAATGCTGAGTTAAATCTCGTAGTGCGTTGCGTCGCGTGATGAATCAGAAGTTTTTTTTCCCGCTTTGATTTAATGGCAGCCAGTGCTGGATTCCAGGCGGCGCTTATTTGGAAACCTGCATCCCTGATGATAAGATTGTCTTCCGTACGGATATGTGTGGCCTCCTTAACAACACAGTCGCAGAAAGATGACGCTGGAGATAAAATGCAGTCTTTTCATAAAACAAGCGATGTCCCGTGTGCAGGCAATGCTCCGCTACTACAGATTTATCATGTTGCCCCAGGCGTGTATGACGATGGTGTTCGACGCAACTTTCTTGCTCGGTTCCGCATGTCTGCCAATATAAGATTTTTCCACATCGGCATGGGATTTTATACACGCAACGTTTTCTAAGGCCAAGGTCGCCTTTTATCGAGCACAATAAATTCCTCAGTTTTGCTGTTGGCCGACATGCACACTTGATATCGTGCCTTCTGAAGATTACTCAGCGGTGCTCGCATTGGTGCTGTTTGTAGGTTTCCGCCCTCTGTTGGAGGCCAGACCGTATCGTTTGGTTGCCATCGTTGCGGTTGTTTTATATTCTCGTGCTGACTGGCGTCACTCCGTTTCGCAAGCGTTACCTGTCCGCTAGTGATAGCAGCGGCGGTTATGGATATGTAGTGACTGTTGCCCTATCTTTGGGGAGACGTCGTCGTTTTTCCGTGTCGTGTGAGTGTTGCAAATTCGGTTGGGGACTAAGGAGGAGCCAGGTCCGCGCAGAGCGAGAACACGCCGGAACAGCAGGCGGCACGCATGGACTGCCAGATGGAAGGGCTGTGGTCACGGGGGTGCATGACCTCGTCGTAAACTGGATCCTGCACTTGAATTCGAGAAGAGAATCCTCCAGCATTGTGATATCTGGCGATTTTACAGTGACTTGGGTTCGTGTTGCTGCTCGTAGTGTCGCTGAGGCGAAGAGCAGCGAGTGGAGTGCTTGGGGAAGGCGGATCTGACTAGCTTTTCTTGACTTCTTATTACTATTTACTGCTTTCAGCTTGTTATAGTTTGTTAAGTTCAACCAGCAGTATTTTTCCTGCCTGGTGGCCGCTAACGCCCCAGCTACCTGTCCTGGGGGTTGGTCCTCGCCTTGTCGCTGCTGTCCGGTAAGGTGGGTAGTTTTGACAGTTTTCTTAATTGTAGGCCGTTGGTGATTTTTTCTACTCTGGTGGTAGTGATTCCTTTCTCGTTCCGGGCGCTCTAAACACTGTATTCTGTGGACGTAGTGCAGACCGCGGGTTCCGGCTTTGGCGTCTTGTTCCATCGTTGTATTTGGTTTGTCGGACGTCAGGTAGCTTCAGCAAATTATCATTAGTCACTCGTTGGAGTACCACAAGTCTGAGTTACCATCTTGTGAAGTGAATGCAATTCTTGTCTGACTATCTCATCGCTCGCGAAAGTGTTTGTTCTCAGAGATCGATTCCTGGAGCACCGTCTGTGAGTGGTCCTTGTGTTTTATTAATAAATTATTTATTATAATACCTTGTAATGCCTACATTAAAGGTTATGATGCCTTCTGCTGTGTTTGTGGCTACCCACCTGTAATATTTTAATATTTGTAAGTTGTAAATTACAGCCAATTCTTAAACATCCTTAATTTATTGCCATCCTTGGCGTATAAGGCCTTCATCCGTGATCACAGTGGCTTGTTTTTATAACATTATCTATTGTATATGTATTTTAAGTGTAACAGTTGTCTTACAAGGTTTACCATCATTTTATTTTACCCGTTTCGTGATCAGTTGCCTGTTTCTTTTTAATTAACCTTTGCTATTGTATTTGTTGTTTTATGGCAGGTTTCTAAATTTTTTTATGTAATTGCCGTTCCTGGCGTGTAAGGCCTTCAGCCTTAAAATTTTAATTTGGTATCGGTATTTTTAGCAGTAAGCCTTAAAACCTTATTTACTGCCATGTCTGGCGACTGGTGCCTGCTGCTGTATTTATGGCTATTTACCTATAGTATTTTAATATTTGTAAGCTGTAAATTTCAGCGAGTTCTTAAACATTCTTAATTTATTGCAATT
The DNA here is from genome assembly GCF_023864345.2 of Schistocerca serialis cubense. Classification (NCBI taxonomy): domain Eukaryota; kingdom Metazoa; phylum Arthropoda; class Insecta; order Orthoptera; family Acrididae; genus Schistocerca; species Schistocerca serialis. Next base: position 1,252,845,574 of record NC_064638.1, on the reverse strand, counting down.
CTTGGCCTATAAGACCTTCGGTCGTAATCACAGTGGCTTATTTTTAAAATATCATGTGTTGTATCTGTGTTTTATAATGATTGCTAAATTGTAACGCCCTGAAAACACTATTATTTTACATAGTTATTCATTTCTTCATTAATAACGTGTGGTTTTTTTAATTTATTGTTGAGTCTGGAATTTTTTTTTGAAATAAATCTGTATAACAATAGAAGGCAACCAATAGTAACTGACTACGGCCCCGTCCACAATCGTAGCCGAATCCTGTCTTCCCCTGACTACCAGGTCTCAATTATTTCTATTCTTGAAGACATGCCGCCAATGTAGGACAAGAAAGCTATTGCAGTGGGTGCCTACGCATCTTCATTTACATCCCTGCTTCGCATTTGCTTTGAACGGAATGCCTGGCGTACCTATCTATCGGAGGCCGTGAGGCCACGCTACAAAGGTATCGTCTTCATACCGCCAGAAGCAGGAAGGTTTCAACTTGCCGCCTGCAGTGCTTTTTCCTCAAACTCTTCCATAAAATAGTTGGCCACCATGGGAGACAGAGGACTTCATAGGACGCCTGAAGACACTTAAACTACAAGCGTCAGATATTTTGGTTAGCTTTGACGTTGTATCTTTATTTACACTGTCCACTTGTTCAAAGTACTGGTCACTGAATAAGAAATAAGTTGAGGTAAGCACATGTTTAAATAATGGCGCAATGACTTTCTCAAACTGGCTGCTGATAAGCTCTAACGAATCCTGCAGAGGTACTTTCGCAAATAAAGATACACCGCCAAAGCTAACCAAAATATCTGACGCATGTAGCTTAAGTGTCTTCAGGCGTCCTATGAAATCCTCTGATCACACTTGCCTGTGAGAGGTCCCAACAGTGTAGTAACATGTTTGGCCAGAAAATTGGTAGCAGCTCCAATGTTGTTCACTATTAGGTGAAGAGAACAAGGGGAACGCCACCATCCTTCTCTCACGAGCTGACTACAACAGCAAGATGGAGGCGCTGCTCGACGATTCTTCCCATCGCAGGCTAAGAAAGGATCCGACTGGCAAAGTCCAGAGAAAAACATTAGATCCTCTCAAAGATAGTTCTATTCCTTCTAAAGTAACTAAGAGCCTACACCAACAGGCTGCAGTACATCCAAGACTGTACGCCCTACCCGAGATACGTAAGGATGGAACTCCTCTTCGCCCAATAGTGACCAACATTGGAGTTCCTACCCATTTTCTGGCCAAACATGTTACTACACTGTTGGGACCTCGCATATGGCCCGGTCGCTACTTCAATGTACATATTTATGGATTGTTGATAGTGACTACTCAGCTGAAAGAGCTGTATCCTTTAAACAGTTTATGTGAGCGTGCAGTGAAATGAAGTTTATAATGAAATATAGTATGCTCATTGACACACTTTTACAATAACGTGGAAAATGCGAACCGTAATACAAAGCTGCACGATTTATAGTGTGAAAAATCTATTCGCTTCTGTCGTCAAATGAGCGAGACTGCTTTTAGTTTTATGACTTGAGAGAAATTTAGAATACAGCTAGAATCGAACACTGAAATAAATGCGATGGCGACAAATGAAAATTTGTGCCGGATTTCCCGTTTCATGCGAGCGGTCACCTGAACCACTTCGGCGTGCTTTTCGTCCAACCCAAATTCTCAAGTTGTTGCACACTACACACGTAGCATCCACTGACCGTTATCCTCATTGCTTGCAGCTTCATCTGATTTCAACAATACTTCGAATGCTGTGTGCATATGAACTGAAGGTTCCATTTTTGTTCATTTTAAGATACAGAGTCCTAAAGTTAAATGAGCGCTGAAAAATCTTCAGTTGAGATACCAGAAATATTAAAGCATATGGCTTCTTGCTATAGATGACCCTTTCCTTCTGTTTGTTTGGATCATTAATGTCAGAGGCACTATAATCAGAAAAGTGGAAGTAATGGACTTGTACCACTATTGAAATAAGCCATATATATATATATATATATATATATATATATATATATATATATATATATATATAGAGAGAGAGAGAGAGAGAGAGAGAGAGAGAGAGACAGAGAGAGAGAGAGAGAGAGAGAAATGGAAAATCCAACGAAAATAATGTCAAAAGTCAGAGACTGTTTGTGTATTTGTGTGTGTGTGTGTGTGTGTGTGTGTGTGTGTGTGTTTGTGTGTGTGTTGGCTATTTTCGACGACCGCCTTGTTGGTCGAATGCTCACTTTCTGAGAGTCTTTTTGTTGCGCCTCTCTGCGACTCAGCATTTCCGCTTTATGGTGAGTAGCAACAATCCCCTTCCAGGCCTGTTTTTACTTCAATCTGATGATCGCCGTTCGGAGCGCACTACGGGGTAATTCGCCACGCTCTGTCCGGCTCTGCTGCGGTCATATGACGGCAACCCGTGCTCTTTTCCCCCGGCCGTTCGCCGACTTACTCATCACCCTGTAAGGTTCAAGGTATCGCAGATAGCAAGAGGTAACCGCCGGTTAACTGATCTGCTGATAAGTTCCTAGTTTCGAGACGCGGCAGCCGCTGTTGGTGTCTTTTCCGAGGCGGAGAGAGCGGGAAGCCTGTGCGGTACTCACCAGCGCGGACCATGATGTCCCTGCTGAGCACTGCGCCAGCCAGGTTGGACGCGCGGCAGCGGTACGTGGCGGAGTGTACTTGCTCCCGGTAGTCCTCCGCCCGGAACGGCGGGAAGTACAGAGTGCCGTTGCTCAGAGGCTGTCTGTAAAATGAAAGAGGATACTGTGAGAGCAAAACACTTTCAGTCCAACTCCTAGACTTTGTTTATACGCTTTGATGTTGTGTCATTTGGTCCTCAGTTCGATGCAGCTCTCCATGCAAGTCTGCCTCGTGGAACCTCTGCTTCTCTGCGTTAAACTACAACTTACATCCATTTCTAACTGCTAACCGTAGTCTACCCCTGCTCGCCAAGTATATTTTTAGTCCTCCATTAACAAATTGACGACTCCTGTATGCCTGTTCTTTAGGCTAGCTGTCTTGTAAATTTCTCTCAAATTCACTACATGAGCTATTCGATCTACCTATCCAACTTTCAGAAGTTTTCTAAAGCATTGAAAGGCGTTCTTTATGATCAGCCATCTTCCACATATTCTGTTTTTACCTAGGTTCATCTCACGAGCAATCTTTCCTATTGTATCTATGTTGTGTACATAGTTCCACGTAGTCAGCGCGTACACAACTTTCCCACTAGAGCGCGCCCCGCTAAGCACAACAGCGCAGGCGCAGCGCTCGTCCATCTCCGCAGTACGCGATGGCGCTGCCATAGAGACGGACCAAATTCTGCTTCCACCAGTCCGCGTATTAATATGTAACACAGTCAGTGAGATTGCTGCTAACGTTGAACTTTTTCTCCTCACAGATCACACTCGCGCAGTGATACATGAACGCGCTAGGTATTATAACGAGTGTACAGACCTCCGATTAGGCAGTCTGCATTTGTCTGCAACAGTCTGTACGAGCTCTACATTTGTCTGTACCAGTCTATAGTCAAGTTTCAGTCTGCGCCTAATAAGATTACCATATTCCTGTACATAGCCATGAAGATGAATGTATAGACACTTTTGTCAAGTATCAGAGATATATTTGATAATAAGATTAACGTACCAATACCAAAGCAACTTCAGATTGTCAATTGTAAATAGCATCCAGAACCAAGTTAAATAATTTTTATGCTTGTTGTTATTTCAACAAATGTGTGTGAAAATTAGTCAAGTTCTGTTTAAAGTTGGTCACCGTCAATCTGCTACTCTAAGAGTATAAGTGGCATTTCTATCGTCTGACCTAACGGCAGAAGAAAAACACGCCACGATAAGACCACGAGACATATTGCTGACACTCGCCTACTTTGTTAGAGCGACAAGTCAAATAATCTGATGGTGTGTGTACTGAAGGTCTTACAGTACGCACACCACAATGTATGGCATATTCATGGCTGCTTCGGGCACAGGGCTGTATGTGCCCGTGATCTTTTAGGCGAGTGTGCCTTCAGCCGATGCCCAGCGAGGGGTGACCGTCACACATGCCTCGCTTTGAAGGAAAACAAGACGTTCTGCATCAAGCTGTTGCTTTAGAACTGCTCTGAAAGGAAGGCGTGTTTTGTTGAGAGTGATACAGTGTGGTACGGAGTGTGACTGTAACTGCATAAAAGCAGCAATGGGCTTGTATTGATGAGGTGATAATCTGAAGCATGTACAGCATGTACAGTTCCTCTCTACGCACATATTCTGCAACAGAAGGTGATATGATTCTTTACGAGCTGACGAGCTGTGTTGGAACTTGACAATGTTATAGAATGAACTGCGGAGTGGCACTTGCGGTTCCGATCAAAGTGGGGCGGATTACGTTTTCTTAACTTCTCGGTTCTAGTTCGTGATCGGGTTGAGCAAGCCGATATCTCATCCACCAAATTGGTTTTGCGTTTTCTGTGTCTTTTCAAACGTATGTTAACGAACTGGTCCTTGTACGGTTGCAGTGAGAGTAGTACGTGATCTGAGTAACTACGTAAAGGTTTTTTGAAACACAATAGTAATTATAATGTTAATCCGAATCTCGCATCTTTATTTAAAATTTGTACTTCTCATAAATTAACTGAAGTACTAATTTCATCAGATATTGGAACCCAGCACTCATAAGGCGTAGCACAATGCGTACATGGAAATAATTAAACTTAATATCTTCCTGCATAATCCAAATCAGTTTTTTCAATGAAAACCATTTGTGCTCATATCAGATGTTCATAAAGAATCATTCTGTTGACTGACAAATTATATTCGGATCACATACGGTAAGTTATCTTGAGAGCTTTGAAACGGTGGCTGCTTGACATTTCATTTACTTATTTTGTGCAAGGCCATTCATCGAAATATAACAACTTCATGTATTAAAGCATAAATATGAGTTTCTGAATTGTTATTACGCAAATATTAAATATTGACAGGAGGATTCAAGTTGTATTCAGCAACCGGAAGGTTAAGTAAGAGGCTAACTAACACTTTGTAATGCTCTACCGTCACTTCTACATGCTCGTAATTCTCTAGCTCGGTTGTTACTTTATAAACGTCGAAACACATTTATGTCGTGACTTTTGATCTAGATATATCCTTTGTTTACCTGTGGAAACTTTAGATCGAGTCTAATGAACTCTTTTCCTTGTTTACATTAAAAAATATTTCTGTGATTTTTCGACATAGTCAGGTCGGAGATAAGTGATCTATGAATGTTAACAGTTGCTGGATTCTTATAAAAAATAGTTTATTGTTCATGATCCTATAAACTATTTACAATCAATGATAACTAGTTTCGGGTAAAATAGATAACTATCTTCACCTTCGAAATCTTACATATAAAATAAGACAAACATTGCTGTGTCTAATCACCAAGCTGGTAGGAGATACATTTTCATCAATAAAATACATACTTGCGCATAAGAACATTCATAGCTCAATCAATTTGCGCCTGTACACTTAGATGAATGTTTATACAAATACCAATCAAAAACTTTACAATCCGAAAACAAAATATGACGCAATGTGGCAATATATCATTTCAAAGGTTGACAACTTATCATCCATACGAAAAGGCATGAGATCATCCCAAATATTCTTCAGTAACATTGCATCAACTATTAACCACATATGCAGAGCGCTCATCACAAACCGGTGGACAAAGTTTGTATTTTATTGATGATAACCGGCCTGGTGATGAGACGCAGCAATGTTTGCCTTATTTGGTATGTGCTGACTTTGCGTTATGTTTGTCGTAACGATAACTTGTGTCTCTCTCTCATGTGCAATTTTCTATAAAATTTCAGATGTAAAGGTGGCCAGGTGTTTAAGCCGAAAATAGTTATCAATGATTATAAATAATTTTTTGATCTCGAATGATAAAAGATTATTTATAAGAATCCAGTATTTGTTTGTCAGTTGTGGTTAACTAAAAGTTAGTATTTGGTATACAATGCCTCCCAATTATTGAGACAAGCATGACATTTTCTCGGTGTTACGACTCGGTCGGGCACACGGTTATTCCTATGCACCAGCATCCCACGATTAACCTTGAGAAGTAAATGTAAGGAAGAGAAATGTTAAACAGTATCGCGAATGATGTGTTCGAGGCTACATGTAACGGAATCTTTTTGCTCCGGTTCCAGTTGTTAGCACAGGTGGTCATGTAAGGTGTTTCGCCACTTTCTGAGCGCCACTTCTAACTGTGGCCTAATATTCACTCAGTGAAAAACATTGAAGTGTGCACAGAAGAAACTAAGCAGAAAATACACGCAAGAATACGTGGCCGATCTGGAATAATGACATTCCAACATTGTAAGAAGTCAAACCTATTTTTAATGTTGGTATGAAGACAAAGAAAAAGAATATACCAAGAAAAAAATCATCAAAGGAAATCCATCTGGATCTAGTGAGATACCTGTACGTTTCTATGCAGACTATGCGAAGGAAATTGCTTCCCTTTTCGCAGAGATTTTTCGTTGGTCACTGGAACAACGAAAGTTCCCAAGCGATTAGAAACAAGTTACAGGACCTCCACATTTTCTAGAAATGTCTTCCGATACATCCGCATAAGTACATGCTTACGTCACTGACGTTAGTCTGTTCGACAGAGTAGATATACCTCCACAATTTCACAGGTGCCAATTAACGTTTTGTTCACCTCCAGGCAAAATTTCACGTTGGATTGTTGGTCTCCTATTTTAGGAGTCACAAATATTTTCACCACGACGTTGTCGTCTTTAGCTCAAATAACAATAGCTCGTAAGCTGAACCATGTATCAGAAGTGTGGTTGCTCTGAAAGCTATTACGGACTCAGTGGTGCCAATAGCAAGGCGCTAATGCGCTTCGGTCCTGCTTAAATATAATGTACTGTTATTTTTTGAACGGGCATCGTGTAGGAAAGAGGCTGTGAAGGGAGGAAGCTTAGCGTAAAGAAGGCACTAATCCGTGAGTGGCGAAACGGAAGACAAGCTCACCGGAAGCAGCAGAGGACGCGAAAGAGAAGAAGAAGAAGAGAGAGAGAGAGAGAGAGACTCTTGCAATGTCGTCTGAGGCGAAGGCCGGCCATTGCCCTCCTCCTACGCACACCTTCCTAAGAACCTCTCCCCCCACCCCTGACCCGCCATCGTTTTCTCCGCTTCATATCCTGTGGGAGGCTCCGTAATACGTGGTCGCTCTGCACCCCGGTAAACGACAATCTAGTGTGACCCTCGGCCTTGCCTGTTCTCGCTATCCCCGCAGGACGCGACCCCCGGGGTCAGAAGGGACACATCGCTCGCTGTGTACACAGCCTCCACAGCACCCATCCTCAGGAGAAATCTGCCGCAAGAGGTCTGCAGCACAGAGGCAAACAGAAGTGATGGCAGGTCAACGCAACATTAGGTACTCGGCTGGAGCTGATGCAAGCAATGTATCAGCATGTAATTAATCACACTGTTCAACGCATAAGACGTTACGTAAATGAAAGAAGCGAATGTCATTAACGTCATGCCATTGAATATGAAACTAACGGGAAAATTCGCATATTGGCTGCAGTTTTCGTAGCTTTTTACAGAATAGCATGTTTAAGCAAATGGCAGCAGTGACTTTATTCATTCCGAAAACAGGTTTGACCCGGTCCCCACGCTAGTCTTTCACACGATAGCCTTCTCTCCTCTGCATAACTGCATCCATCTGAACATCCTTACTGTAGTAAACCTTCATCTCGATCTGCAATTTTTATCCCTCAAACTTTCCTCCGTTACTTGAGTGACGATTTCTTGATGACTCAGTGTGTGTCATCCCAACAGATCTCTTCCTTTAATCAAGATCTGCCATAAATTTCTGTTCTTTCCAGTTGCATTCAGTACCTCCTCATTAGTTATTCCATCTCCTGACCTTGTCCTGCCTGAACTACACTACTGACCATTAAAATTGCTAAACCAAGAAGAAATGCAGATGATAAACGGGTATTCATTAGACAAATATATTTATAGAACTGACATGTAGTTACATTTTCACACGATTTGGGTGCATAGATCCTAAGAAATCAGAACCCAGAACAACCACCTCTGGCCGTAATAACAGCTTTGATACGACTGGGCAATGAGTCAAGCAGAGTGTGCATGGCACGTACAGGTACAGCTGCCCATGCAGCTTCACCACGATACCACAGTTCATCAAGAGTAGTAACTGGCGTATTGTGACGAGCCAGTTGCTCGGCCACCATTGACCAGACGTCTTCAATTGGTGAGAGACCTGGACAATGTGCTGGCCAGGGCAGCAGTCGAACATTTTCTGTATCCAGAAAGGACCGTACAGGACCTACAACATGCGGTCGTGCGTTATCCTGTTGAAATGTAGGGTTTTGCAGGGATCGAATGAAGGGTTGAGCCACGGATGGTAACACATCTTAAATGTAACGTCCACTGTTCAAAGTGCCGTCAATGCGAACAAGAGGTGCCCGAGGCGTCTAACCAATGGCACCCCATACCATCACGCCGGGTGATACGCCAGTATGGCGATGACGAATACACGCTTCCAATGTGCGTTTCACTGCGATGTCGCCAAACACGGATGCGACTATCATGATGCTGTAAACAGAACCTGGATTCATCCGAGAAAATGACGTTTTGCCATTCGTGCACCCAGGTACGACTTTGAGTACACCATCGCAGGCGCTCCTGTCTGTGATGCAGCGTCAAGCGTAACCGCAGCCATGGTCTCCGTGCTGATAGTCCATACTGCTGCAAACGTCTTCGAACTGTTCGTGCAGGTGGTTGTTGTATTGCAAACTTTCCCACGTGTTGACTCAGGGATGGAGACGTGGCTGCACGATCCGTTGCAGCCATGCGGATAAGATGCCTGTCATCTCGACAGCTAGTGATACGAGGACGTGGCGATCCAGCACGGTGTTCCGTATTACCCACCTGAACCCACCGATTCCATATTCTGCTAACAGTCATTGGATCTCGACCAACACGAGCAGCAATGTAGAGATACGATAAACTGCAATCGCTATAGGCTACAATCCGACCTTTATCAAAGTCGGAAACGTGATGGTACGCATTTCTCCTCCTTACTCGAGGCAACAGAACAACATTTCACCAGGCAACGCCGGTCAACTGCTGTTTCTGTATGAGAAATCCGTTGGAAACTTTCCTCATGTCAGCACGTTGTAGGTGTCACCACCGGCGCCAACCTTGTGTGAATGCTCTGAAAAGCTAATCATTTTCATATCACAGCATCTTCTTCCTGTCGGTTAAATTTCGCTTCTGTAGCACGTCATCTTCGTGGTGTAACAATTTTAATGCCCAGTAGTGTATTTTGATACTTGTAAACTCAATCATCAATACGTATAGATATGTCTATATACGTAATTAACTTTGTACTGAACGCTCAGATTGCGAATCCTACCTGCACTTGACCGCTTTTTCTTTGGTAGCACCATGTACGTTTCCTGTTTCACTGGAAACAGACTTCGAAGTGGGGTTCGATTGACACGTATAGTGAAACGGTATTCTTATGATATTTTGTATGGCATCTCCAAGCGAATCATACAATGAGGTGACAAATGTTACGGGATGCCTCGTAACATCGTGTCGGACCTCCTTTCGTTTGGCGTAGTTCAGCAGCTCGGCGTGGCCTGGACCCAACATGTCCCCTGCATAAATATTGAACCATGCTGCCTTTACAGCAGTGGAAATCAGTATACAGGTATGGGTATTTATAGGAAAATTAATATTGTCAATTGGAGTACTTGCGCTTAGTGTATATACAATGCTATGAGATCCAGCATACTAACAAATGCCGTCAGATGGTATTGTATTTTATAATATCAACAATTCAGATGGTAGAGTGTGGAACTCGATATAAAAGCAGTCGGTTCTGTGCGGTTGTAGTGTGATTCATACCTGCCTTTCCCGTAGAAAGGAAACACGCACCATTAGTGACAGTGCGTATTATGTACATAAAGCACGATTGTACATAGCCTCGCAGACAAGAACAATGATGTGATGATATAGCAAAACGCGTGGAAGGAAATGGGACTCTCTAATCGTCAAATCACCAAAAAGTTGAACCGTTTAAGTATAGTGGTTTACAATTTTGTCCGCACGATGTAGTAAGAACCGAAAATATGGACAAAGAAGAAAGTCATGTGAGGCGTAAAACTGTTATTGTTGTGCAAGGTAAGGGCCACAAACGGTTACTCTTCTCAACTCTTGCTGATTTACAGTCGCCAATAACTGCCAGATGTTTAAGACAAATTTTGTCGAATGGAAATATCTTGCATTCAAGAACGTCTTGTAGAAACCTGCCCTAACACCTGAACATAAACAATCTAGATTAGAGTTTGCTGAAAAATATATGTCATTGTTTTGAGAATATGATAAATGACCTTCGGTAATTAGGAGAAGTTTAATTTAGACGGTAGCAGCAGGTAGGAATGAGCAGAAATTTTGATGGTGAAAGTGTTACAATGAGGGCAGCATTCTGCACTAAACGTAAATCACATATTTCTTGAGTGAACGGTACAAAGAACTCTAAAAGGTAGACTGAGATGCTACAGACGGAATGGATCAGGATGTATGAGGAACGAGGGGACGAGAGTCTAAGGTTTAAAGAAGATAATGCACCTGTTCAGGTTTCTACATAACAAAAAAGTTGTTTTAAGGGAAAGATATTGATAGCTTGCCCTGCCCTTCACGTAGGCTAATAATAAATTCGATACGTGCATGATTCACACATTGCATATTACACTAATTGCCATTAAAATTGCTGTACCACGAAGATGACGTGCTACAGAAGCGAAATTTAACCGACAGGAAGAAGATGCTGTGATATGCAAATGAATAGCTTTTCAGAGCATTCACATAAGGTTGGCGCCGGCGGCGACACCTACAACGTGCTGACATGAGGAAAGGTTCCTACCTATTTCTGATACACAAACAGCAGTTGACAGGCGTTCCCTGGTGAAACGTTGCAGTGATACCTCGTGTAAGGACAAGAAATGCGTACCATCACGTTTCCGACTTTGATAAAGACCGGATTGTAGCCTATCGCGATTGCGGTTTATCGTTTCGCGACATTGCTGCTCGCGTTGGTCGAGATCCAATGGCTGTTAGCAGAATATGGATCGCAACGGCCTCGTATCACTAGCTGCCGAGATGACAGGCATCTTATCCGCATGGCTGAAAAAGGATCGTGCAGCCACGTCTCCATCCCTGAGTCAACACGTGGGAAAGTTTGCAAGACAACAACCACCTGCACGAACAGTTCGACGACGTTTGCAGCAGCATGGACTATCAGCTCGGAGACCATGGCTGCGGTTACCCTTGACGCTGCATCACAGACAGGAGCGCCTGCGATGGTGTACTCAACGACGAGCCTGGGTGCACGAATGGCAAAACGTCATTTTTTTCGGATGAATCCAGGTTCTGTTTACAGCATCATGATGGTCGCATCCGTGTTTGGCGACATCGCGGTGAACGCACATTGGAAGCGTGTATTCGTCATCGCCATACTAGCGTACCACCCGGCGTGATGGTACGGGGTGCCATTGGTTAAACGTCTCGGTCACCTCTTGTTCGCATTGACGGCACTTTTACATTTCAGACGTGTTACCACCCGTGGCCCTACCCTTCATTCGATCCCTGCGAAACCCTACATTTCAGCAGGATAATGCACGACCGCATGTTGCAGGTCCTGTAGGGGCCTTTCTGGATACAGAAAATGTTCGACTGCTGCCCTGGCCAGCACATTCTCCAGATCTGGTCAATGGTGGCCGAGCAACTGGCTTGCCACAATACGCTAGTCACTACTCTTGATGAACTGTGGTATCGTGTTGAAGCTGTATGGGCAGCTGTACCTGTACACGCCATCCAAGCTCTGTTTGACTCAATGCCCAGTCGTATCAAGGCCGTTATTACGGCCAGAGGGTGTTGTTCTGGGTAGTGATTTCTCAGGATCTATGCACCCAAACTGTGTGAAAATGTCATCACATGTCAGTTCTAGTATAATATATTTGTCCAATGAATACCCGTTCATCAAATGCATTTCTTCTTGGTGTAGCAATTTTAATGGCCAGTGGTGTACTTTCGCAGGTGTCATTGGGTCAACAAACACGTAGTGTTACTGTACAGCTGGGCCTCATGTTCAACGACGTACACTGAACGGCGTATTGTGAAACACTTGTGCCTGCGGCAGCATTGTAGACTGCCAAAAATCGCCGCATATCCTGCTTTACACGCTTTACACTTGCACGTCTTGTGATGTTGACGTCCAACACCTTGTCGCCTATTCGTGGTTCCTTTATCCGCTTTACCAAACATACTCGCTACAATAGCGCCTGAACAGCCGAATAGCCTTGCAGTTTCCGAGATGCTCATTCCCAGACGCCAGCCCATAAAAATCTGCCCTTTTTCACAGTCGCTGATGTCAATGAATTTATCTATTTGCAGTCTTTATCGCCTCTGGAATAATTCCTCAATCTTATGCACTCCCTCTATATACATTCCTTACCACGTCACGTGGTATCGTGATGGCAGCACTCATAAAGTTTTGGTTTATATGTGTAGATATTGTACGTTCCATTTACAGGCTTTAATATTATGAATAGCGAGAGTTCGGTTTTTTTCTTGTTGCAACAGACGTTCAGCTCAATATCTTTGAATGTAATATCAGCAGCCACAATTTAATGCAGGGAGGTGGCTAGAGATGAAGCACAGCTTGTAAGAAAACGATTTATGAACTGTTATCATCCCCAATTCTGTAAGAGGGGGGATGTCTGAGGTGACACTCGTAGGACACTGTTATTTTGGAGGGCAGTGACTGAAATCGTTGTCCGCTAATCGATGGTTAGGTTTACCGTGATTTCCCTAATACGCTTGAGGCAAGCGTTGGCATGGTTCATTTGAAAAGGCACAGCCAATTTATCTAACATTCTGCGAGGCCATATTTACAGCTGTCTGTTACGGGCCACGTTCTTGTATTGTGTTTGGTGACCTGGGTTTCAACATCGTTCCAGTGCGGGAGACTTTCCGGGCCGATGGATCTCGACTCTGCATTACGCGCGAAGCGATGCCCCTGCTCGTGCTGCAACCAGCGCAGCAGAACTACGCATCGGCACATTTGGCTGCGTCCGCTAATTAGCATAAGGTGCGTCAACCTTCCGCACTGTGACGTCACAACCAGGGCCCTGAAGCGTGTAGGAACAGCAGCAGCTCACCGGTGACACCGTGCTCGTAACGTGACACGTACAGCGGAAAATTGCGGGACGCGTTAAGGTTAAATGAAACGTGAGAGTGTGCAGAAACTTGCACTCCTATTTGAGGTTGCGCAGCGTTGTGTGAGGGCAGAGATGTACAGGAAACAATGAACACATTGCACATCTAGAGGCATGAGATGGCTCTGCAATGCAAAGGATCAAGCAATAGGCTGGAGTTTAAAAAAGTACGGCAGGGCAAAAGTTTTCTATGATAGTTCAAAAGATTGTATCACATATTACATTACATGAATCACATGCTACAGGTTGCACAAACAGAAGCCTCAGGACTGTGTATAAAAATCAACAGTGTACATTTCGTTTCTGTGCCATTTACCAGGAAGACAAAAATTTATGAAATACTGTAACAAGACTTATCATATGAATTAATCTTATATAGAGGACTGTTCAGAAAGAAGGAACATATATCAAACATTTATTGCTTTCAAACTACAAAAGATAGAAACAATTCCAGCGTTACTGGAAAGAGAAAAGTTCAAATTTACGTGCATTAAATGTGAGCATCTTGTGTTACATGACAAATATCAAAACGGTGGCTCATTTCCTGCCATACATAAAGCAGATGGTCTCTCGTTATCGAATTCACAGCTTCAACAGTGAATTTCTAGGGAGTCAGGCATAGGAGGGATAAAAAGGCGGTCTTTTACGTAATCCCTAAGATAAAAGTCATAAGGTGTGATGTCTGGAGGCCTGGGAGGCCACCGGCGATGAACTTCATCTTCTGCCCTCCTCTTCCAAACCAGCAGCCTGGAGTGGTGTCATTCAGATAACGTCGGACGTGCTTGGAGAAATGAGGCGGGGCACCATCTTCGATGATGGTGACATCACCTGAATCAGCTTCAAGTTGAGGAAATAACGAGTTTTGAAGCATGTTGAAATATGGTATCCCGGCTGAGGCACAAAGTTGAAATATGGTATCCCGGCTGAGACACAAAGCTGAAATATGGTCTCCCGGCTGATACACAAAGTTGAAATATACTCACTATTTTTTATTTACTTAAATTTGGCATATTTCGTGGAAGTACCTTTTCCGTTACATGTTTACAAGGCGGTATTGGTCTTGGCTTCAGTTGTCTAGTGGAAGTATGATTCCACAATGCATCTTTGTCGGCTGCAGAAATGACCTGGTTCAATGTGTTTGCCTCATTTTTGGTGCTTCAAATACCATTTCTTCGAATGTAGTTTCTTCTTAAAGTTTATATAAAAAAATAAAACATAATTCAAAATTATTTATGACGGCGATCTGCACATTGTTCTACCGTCAACACACACCAAGAGTTAACTGCCGACTGACTACAGTCAAAGACGACTCTAGCGTCAAAGACATTTTACACAACACACAAGCTTCCACTTGTAATCAGTCTCTTTGCTATTCTTCGACACATTTACTAATAGTAATCAACATGCTTTCACTCACAAAAATATAAGTAAATTAACATATAATAAGGCAGATTATAATAAAAAATTCTGACAAAAAATATAAGAAAACATTTACAATTTGGTATCGACAAATCCGGTAAAAAAATAACAGATCTCCCAGATCCATTACAATGTCTAGATAGGTTAGTGCTGCCACAGTTTTTTCCATAAAGGAGAAAGCAACAACGCCAATGCTGCCGTGATTGGAACGTCTACTCGAAATGTTTAAATTATTGTCTGTTCAGGAGCGTTGGAATTATGGAACTACCTTTTCTAATTTGGGTGATATAAATATTTGAAATTTGTTCCTTCTTTTTGAATAGCCCTGTATAGAAGGCAGGGTCCCGATAGACTGACTCAGCGACTCATCATCACACATCCCAAACCACTAAGAGACGGAAACTTGAAATTTACAGAGGGCATTGATATTACACTATAGGTGGCGTTTAAGAGGGGATTTTTGAAATTCCTCCCATAAGAGGGTGAACCTACCATGAACCATGGACCTTGCCATTGGTGGGGAGGCTTGCGTGCCTCAGTGATACAGATAGCCGTACCGTAGGTGCAACCACAACGGAGGGGTATCTGTTGAGAGGCCAGACAAACGTGTGGTTCCTGAAGAGGGGCAGCAGCCTTTTCAGTAGTTGCAGGGGCAACAGTCTGGATGATTGACTGATCTGGCCTTGTAACACTAACCAAAACGGCCTTGCTGTGCTGGTACTGTGAACGGTTGAAAGCAAGGGGAAACTACATCCGTAATTTTTCCCGAGGGCATGCAGCTTTACTGCATGGTTAATGATGATGGCGTCCTCTTGGGTAAAATATTCCGGAGGTAAAATAGTCCCCCATTCGGATCTCCGGGCGGGGACTACTCATGAGGACGTCGTTATCAGGAGTAAGAAAACTGGCGTTCTACGGATTGGACCGTGGAATGTCAGACCCCTTAATCGGGCAAATTCAAAAAGGGAAATGGATAGGTTAAAGTTAGATATAGTGGGAATTAGTGAAGTTCGGTGGCAGGAGGAACAAGACTTTTGGTCAGGCGAATACAGAGTTATAAATACAAAGTCAGATAGGGGTAATGCGGGAGTAGGTTTAATAATGAATAAAAAAATAGGAATGCGGGTAAGCTACTACAAACAGCATAGTGAACGCATTATTGTGGCCAAGATAGACACGAAGCCCATGCCTACTACAGTAGTACAAGTTTATATGCCAACTAGCTCTGCAGATGACGAAGAAATTGGAGAAATGTATGATGAAATAATAGAAATTATTCAGATAGTGAAGGGGGACGAAAATTTAATAGTCATGGGTGACTGGAATTCGGTAGTAGGAAAAGGGAGAGAAGGAAACGTAGTAGGTGAATATGGATTGGGGGTAAGAAATGAAAGAGGAAGCCGCTTGGTAGAATTTTGCACAGAGCATAACTTAACCATAGCTAACACTTGGTTCAAGAATCATGAAAGAAGGTTGTATACATGGAAGAACAGGAACCAGGTTTTAAATTGTAAGACATTTCCAGGGGTAGATGTGGACTCTGACCACAATCTATTGGTTATGAACTGTAGATTAAAACTGAAGAAACTGCAAAAAGGTGGGAATTTAAGGAGATGGGACCTGAATAAACTGACTGAACTTAAGTAATTGCAAAAATATGGCATTTCAAGGAGAAGGGACGTTGATGAACTGAAAGACCCAGAGGCTGTAGAGAATTTCAGAGAGAGCGTTAGGGAACAATTGACAGGAATGGGGTAAGAAATACAGTAGAAGAAGAATGGGCAGCTTTGAGGGATGAAGTAGTGAAGGCAGCAGAGGATCAAGTAGGTAAAAAGACGAGGGCTAGTAGAAGTCCTTGGGTAACAGAAGAAATACTGAATTTAATTGATGAAAGGAGAAAATATAGAAATGCAATAAAAGAAGCAGGCAAAAAGGAACACAAACGTCTCAAAAATGAGATCGACAGGAAGTGCAAAATTGCTAAGCAGGGATGGCTAGAGGACAAGTGTAAGAATGTAGAGGCTTATCTCTCTAAGAGTAAGATAGATACTGCCTACAGGAAAATTAAAGAGACCTTTGGAGAAAAGAGAACCACTTGTGTGAATATCAAGAGCTCAGATGGAAACCCAGATCTAAGCAAAGAAGGGAAAGCAGAATGGTGGAAGGAGCATATAGAGGGTCTATACAAGGGCGATGTGCTTGAGGACAATATTATGGAAATGGAAGAGGATGTAGATGAAGATGAAATGGGAGATATGATACTGCGTGAAGAGTTTGACAGAGCTCTGAAAGACCTGAGTCGAAAGAAGGCCCCAGGAGTAGATAACATTCCATTACAACTACTGACAGCCTTGGGAGAGCCAGTCCTGACAAAACTCTTCCATCTGGTGAGCAAGATATATGAGACAGGCGAAATACCCTCAGACTTCAAGAAGAATATAATAATTCCAATCCCAAAGAAAGCAGGTGTTGACAGATGTGAAAATTATCGAACTATTAGTTTAATAAGTCACGGCTGCAAAATACTAACTCGAATTCTTTACATACGAATGGAAATACTGGTAGAAGCCGACATCACTGCGAGATATCTGGCATTGCTGTGTTGTTATACTTGTGTAGACCGATGTGTTCACCCCTTTCAGGTGCTCATCTGAGTTTCAGCTTCGTACAGCCATCACGTGGTTTTTGAGAGCACCATCAGTAAAGTTGTGTTTTTGTTTTGCATTGCGAAAATGGAAGAGTGGAATTTAGAGCAACGTTAGCAATTAAGTTTTTTGTTATACTTGGGTAATCTTGGTTCAAATGGCTCTGAGCACTATGCTGACCCTACGACTTATCTTAGAAGCTAGATTAAGGAAAGGCAAACCTACGTTTCTCGTATTTGTAGACTTAGAGAAAGCTTTTGACAATGTTGACTGGAATACTCTCTTTCAAATTCTGAAGGTGGCAGATGAAAAATACATGGAGCGAAAGGCTATTTACAATTTGTATAGAAACCAAATGGCAGTTATAAGGGTTGAGGGGCATGAAAGGGAAGCAGTGGTTGGGAAGGGATTGAAAAAGGGTTGTAGCCGCTCCCGAATGTTACTCAATCTGTATATTGAGCAAGCAATGAAGGAAAGAAACGAAAAATTCAGAGTAGGTATTAAAATCCATGGAGAAGAAATAAAAACTTTGAGGTTCGCCGATGACATTGTAATTCTGTCAGAGACAGCAAAGGACTTGGAAGAGCAGTTGAATGGAATGGACAGTGTCTTTAAAGAAGGATATAAGATAAACATCAACAAAAGCAAAACGAGGATAATGGAATGTAGTCGAATTAAGTCGGGTGATGCTGAGGGTTTTAGATTAGGAAATGAGACACTTGAAGAAGGAGTTTTGCTATTTGGGGAGCAAAATAACTGATGATGGTCGAAGTAGAGAGGATGTAAAAGGTAGACTAGCAATGGCAAGGAAAGCGTTTCTAAAGAAGAGAAATTTGTTAACATCGAGTATGGATTTAAGTGTCAGGAAGTCGTTTCTGAAAGTATTTGTATGGAGGGTAGCCATGTATGGAAGTGAAACATGGACGATAAATAGTTTAGACAAGAAGAGAATAGAAGGTTTCGAAATGTGGTGCTAGAGAAGAATGCTGAAGATTAGATTGGTAGATCACATAACTAATGAGGAGGTATTGAATAGGATTGGGGAGAAGAGGAGTTTGTGGCACAACTTGACTAGAAGAAGGGATCGATTGCTAGGACATGTCCTGAGGCATCAAGGGATCACCAATTTAGTATTGGAGGGCAGCGTGGAGGGTAAAAATCGTAGAGGGAGACCAAGAGATGAATACACCAAGCTGATTCAGAAGGATGTAGGTTGCAGTTGGTACTGGGAGATGAAGATGCTTGCACAAGATAGAGTAGCATGGAGGGCTGCATCAAACAAGTCTCAGGACTGAAGACCACAACAACAACAAGGGGGTGAAACACAGCATGAAAGGTTTTTGAAAATATGTCTCTATTAATGCACTTTTGAAGCTAGAGGTACGACAATTGGTATTTGATTTCTTAGTCAGAAAGAAAGAAATACGTGCTTCAGCATTTTTGGGAATTTAACTCCTAAGCATGTAAAATAGCTGGTGAATTTTTTTTTGAAAACAAGTCGTTATTAAATTACATCTATCATTATTGGTATATGACTTCTCGATTAGAACTAAAAAATACGTCTTTCAGTGTTTTTGTAAATTCAGCTCCTAGACAGATGAAACGGGTGATGAAAGTTTTTATAGAAATATTTCATTACGAAAGCATTTTCAAAGCAAATGTTTGAAAATTTGTATTTAGCTCCTCGGTTGGAAGATGTTGAGACTGTCCCAAATCAAACAAGAAAAAATGGAGGACGCAAATGATGAGAACTTTGTAGACGACAGCGGTTATGTGAACAGATCAGTTAACATGTTTGATTCATCACAAGTAAACCGAAAGAGGCATATGAGGTGAGTCAGAGAACGAAAATTCAGTAGAAGTAGAAAGTAGACAACCATTGAGTGTGACTGACTATTGAAACATGATGTCTGCTCAAATGAAAACATAGATCAGTGGTCTTGACTACCAAATTGCAAACCAGATTAAAACGCAGGTTAGGGATCTCAAAAGTCAAATGAAGTTTCATAACGCAAAAGTAAGTCAACAGATTAAACAGGTAGACCAAAACGTAGGTACTTTAACTTGTACTGTCACTGAAATGAAAAATGAAATTAATTTCATAAATGAAAACATCGCTAATATACAGGACAAATTAATTATATAAATGCGAGGTTCGATGATGAAATCTTTACTATCCAGGAAAAAAAATAGAACCTTTGGTTGTGAAGAAAATAGACGAAAAAACTTTTCGTCTGTAAACTAGACGAGTTCAAGAACGAAATGCCACATTTGAAAAGAACCGTTTCAGATAGAGAAAATGTTTTAAGTAAATAGTTGTTGAATACGAGCAAAAGCGTGATCAAAACACTTCAAAAAATCGAGAAAAAATTTCTTACCTTGAATGTAAAGTATGAGGCAGACCGTATAATTAGTAAGATAACATGAATTAACAAGTAGTTGGAAGACGAGGAAAGGTTCGATCCCGCCAAGAAACATAACGCATGACATCCATTAGATTTCGTAAAGAATTACGAAAGTATTTTTCCTGATTATGTATCTGATCAAGAAAAGGTAAATGTGATGATTAGCGCCTTGGCAGGTGGTGCCAAGCGCTCGGGACTTAACGTGAATACTGAGAAAATGACTTTTGACAAATTTAAACAAAAATTCACAGACGAACACAGGTCTGAACAAAAGCAGAACTGTTTATGGTGGGAGTTTATCGTGGCTAAACTCCTTGACAGTAGCGGAAGGAATTCTTTAAAGATTTCTGGAAATACTGGTATTGGAAGTTGGCGCACTTGAGATGTAGAAGATCAGCGTCCGGAATTATGTGGGAACAATGGAGAAAGATTCTAAAAGATACACAGGGAGCAAACACAGAAGCTTCTTAGCATTCTTAGAAAGGGTTAAAGAGAAAGACATCTGGCAGGGAAACAGGGATAACCGCCATTATAATACTAAGAGAAACAACCGTAATCATGGCGAACAAAACGACGGCGATGTGATTCAAAGAGATAGAAGTAGGGGCAGAGTAGTAGGGAAACTCTGCCACTCGCGGTAGTGGTTTTTCTGCACGAAATGCACACCAGAGCGATACAGAAAACTGAATACCACCTATGTTGAGGGCTTAACTGTAGCACACAGAATTTACCGGCCCAGACGAAGTAACTTTTACCGAAGTAGTTTCCAAATAATGAAACAGGAAAGCGGTCCCGCGGCAGAGCGCGACGCAGCACGCACGACAGGTGCGCGCTCCCATGTTTCCACGATAGCAGTCAGCAGGACCGGCGTTAGCAAACTTATAAGCTATCAGGAAGCAACGACCGGTGCAAATGTTCCAGCTGTTCCGAGAGAAGCCGTGTGTGAGGTGGCGGAACAGAATGTAAACGTCACAGTAGATAGAACCGAAATCGCTGCTGCAAATAATAATTCTCTTGTCGAAGAAGAAGCGGGCGGATTCGTAGATGCAAGACAAAGCGCGAGTAGCAGTACAAATAGTAGTATAACTTGTGCAAATGAGTTTTTATAGGAGACGGAATGGTGGGTGCAGATGGACGATCTGTACAGCGACCTCACACAACGCGAATGAAAATATTTTAAGAATGTATATGCCAGCAAGAAGTTAATTGAAGGTAGTAGAGATAATAAGGACGTCGATAAGGTCACGTGGCCCGAAAATAAGGAGGAGGAAAAAAAAAGCGCCGTGCAAAGCTAAAAAGATCAGCAACAGGGCGAGGGCAACAGGGCTGCCACGACTGCATCGCTGCCGTGTTAACAGCCACTGAAAATTACGCCACCAGTAGCACCAGGCTTGTTTGGCACACTATAAATCGACAAGGTATTTTTGAAATTTGGTTGATTTTAATGATAATCGTGGTGTTCCTAAAAACTCTGTCTTACATCCATGATTATCCCAAACCACAAACCTGAACAGGAATCCTATCCTAGTGAATTTAATTCCGAGTGTCATAATTTATTACGGAAAGGTTTATTTGTCAGCTGTACAAATAGTTATTATTGCTTTCTTATGTATGGAGCTGTAAAGTTTAAAAATCAGTTTTATAGTATGAGAAATACTACACTTCCAGTGCATTTTTAGACCGGTCTGCAGTCATTTCCTTAAATAATTTGCTTTACTTGAGAAGTAAGGTTAATCTGAATGTACACTTTGATCAGAATTACAAAGTTTTATCAGTCTTCATTTCATGAGAAAGTGTTTGAACTTGAATTTAATGCTGTGTTGGCATTTGCACAGCCAACTATATTTTGAGTAGGTTAAAACACTGCTTGTCAAACCACATTTGTTATTTAAAGAATTATAGTTTGTGGTGCTTTACATGACCAATAATGAAGCACAGCAAAGGCTCCTTCAGACCAAGTGTAGCTAGATTTGCATTCTTTTTAATTGCTTCAAAGCGAGTTTAAGAAAAGAATATTTACTTTGTTAGCTATTCTGCTTCAAGTTGGTTAATGTACGGGCATAGAGACGCTGTACTAAGGAATGTTGTTATACAATATGATCATTAACATACCCCCTCATTTAAATCAGAATCATTTCTTGCTCCTTCGTGTTTAGTATTGCTAATAGTTTCATGGGTGTTAGTGATTGGTTATACAAACTGCTGGATCTAATTCATTTAAGTTGCATGTTGTTGAGAAGCATACGTTACTGTTTGCTAATAGTTTCATCGGTGTTAGTGATTGGTTATACAAACTGCTGGATCCAATTCATTTAAGTTGCATGTTGTTGAGAAGCATACGTTACTGTTTGCTATCTCATTGACTATTTGTTTGTCTATCTTCCAAGGCAGTAGTACATTTATCTGTGAGGTTAAGTCACTGTGTTGTAGTGTGAGCAAATGTAAAAGAAGAGTTTAGTGCGTGTGTCAAGGAAGGTCAGGTTGCCCTAGCACTGCCCTCTGCCTTTTATTTTATTATATTGCTTGACACTAGAATTCCTAATTAGGCTGGCGACTGGTATTAATATGCAATGTTACAGCTTGCTTCTTTGCAGGGCGAACATGTTTTCCCTGACTCATTTGTTTACTTTTAGTTGTACTTTGTTGCGGTGTTTCAGAAACTAATCCCAGTTTGAGTGTTCTGTTTCCATTAGGTTATCTCGATGTCAGCTTTCTCAAAAATTCCTCAGAGAGGTGTAACGTTAGCATAGATTGTCGTTTCATAAGGTCTGTGTTACCGTAACATTATAAGAACACTAGACATGTTAATTGTGTAAATTCTCATTAGCAGTACAGGTACATTCAAAGTTGCTCGCCATTTAGAGTGTCGTCTAGTAACGTTTTCAAATTTTTTCGATCTGATATCGAAGTAAGAGTTGGGTATAGAGGTATTGTGCCATTGTACATTCCCGCATGCTTTTAAAATGCAATTCCTGGCATTTCCATTTTGACCCCAGTAACTTTTGTGCAAATGAATGTGCAGTGATTAAACGGAAAAATGTGCCACAGGAGTTGACACGTTTTCATTTTGTGTCATGTCTGTCGGATATACTAGTGGCAGCTGTCAGAGATATTCGGAGCAACAACCGTGCCATGTGTTTGTCGCAGCTCTTTACTACACTGTCGTTCTGTCTACGTGATGGCAGGAAGACTTCAGTGCAGTCGACACAGCGGATGTCTACACTCTGCCTCTAATGAATACCCGATTTCAACATTAAGTTTTTCCGTCATGACTCTGCACTATCGTCGTGCTTTGTTTATCTACTGTCGGTTACACTATTAATGGACATAGGAGTTTTTCATTCTAGTTATAACTCTCAGTGCGAGATCCACTCTAATCCTTTTCCCAGCATGCAGGGAATTAGTGGTGTACTTGCTGATACTGTGATCATCAGTACCTTAATATGTTACCACTTACTTGATGTTCTCTGCATCGTTGTAACTGCACCACCAAGGCCCGTTTCACACTGGCACACTGGTGACGGTCACCAACATACATTCGTTTGAACTGGAGGATTCACGCAGGGACACTTCACTACCTTACGGAGCCACTGTGACGCAGCAGTGACTCACCCTCGCCACAAGCGACGAACAAGGTCACTGTGTTTACAGTTGTCACCGCCGGACATGCATTAGTTTGAATTTGAGTGTTCGCTCTGGGACACAGATCACAGACAGACTGCTGCAGATTTGCCAACAGACGGTAGTCATTTTTGAGACAGTGACGCGAAACATTCGTTCTACATTATACTGTACCCACTGTAGCCATGAGTTTAGATTTGATTAACACGAAAGACTTTATAAGCGAAGTAGAAAGTCGTCCTACTATTTGGGATGTCAAAAGCGATGCCTATAGCAACAAAGTAGTGAAAACGAATGGGTGGCAAGAAATTATAGCGAAGTTAGTGTCTGATTTCAATGAGAAGACCATGGATGGAAAAAACGAAATTGGTAAGTTGTATGTTCTTTTTTCAAATTTAATACCTTATTTTTTCGGAGCATAAAAGTGTAGTTGCTACGCCTTTAAAGGCTAGGAGGGTAGTAACTTTCAAGCACATTTGGATCCCTGATCCCTTTTCTTTTGAATTTACCAGTATTAAGTGTACCTTTACTCAGTCGTAATGCGATAAGAAGGGACAAAATGGATGAGCGTGGAAACCATGAACTCACCCCTACAGGGCGAATGAAGAAGAAATCTAAACAAAACTTATATTTCAAAATTTTCATAACAAAATGAAGTATGTGTCTTATCGTCGTCCGAAAAATACAGTTAAAACATTATTGTCCATTTCTGAGATTTCTTCTTTCACTTCTCTTAGCAGTTAATCAGATGAAGTTCTCGACATTCGAAAATACTGAAAAAACTTCTTCTCATCTTGTCTCAGATAAAACAATACTTTCTCCAGCCGATCTCGTAGCAGTGAGTGTAAGTGTAATGAACGTTTTGTCTTCATTCTCCTCCTCCTCCTCCTCCTCCTCCTCCTCCTCCTCTTGCTTAGGAGTACTCAAAAAAGTTCATCGAGTCACTTTCGCTAACTAATCAGTTGGCAATACCTGTAGTGTCGGACACCAGTGATCCAGGAGTGTTTATCACAATTACGAGTGACCCTCACTGGCGACCGTCACTAGGCTCCCAGTGCGAAACGGTCCTAAGTAGACTGCGCCTGTGAGTGTAGACTTACCGTTCTGCATGCAAGTGTTGACACTCCAACATCTGACCTGCTGTCCAGGGGAAAATAAACACAAATGCCTTGCCATGTGTTGGTTGGTTGATTGGTTTGGGGAAGGAGACCAGACAGCGTGGTCATCGGTCTCATCGGATTAGGGAAGGATGGGGAAGGAAGTCAGCCGTGCCCTTTCAGAGGAACCATCCCGGCATTTGCCTGGACTGATTTAGGGAAATCACGGAAAACCTAAATCAGGATGGCCGGACGCGGGATTGAACCGTCGTCCTTCCGAATGCGAGTCCAGTGTCTAACCACTGCGCCACCTCGCTCGGTTTGCCATGTGTACCTGGAGGTAGCAACTAACGTAAAAACATGCTACTTCTTACAGCTATAATTATTATCACGCAAATGGAGCAAATACTGATGTAATGTTGTTCAGTACACTGTCCCCAGTCATAAATAAATGCATCTGCACTTATACCCCTAAAATCTGTTTATGCAGTCTAATGCAGTGCTGCTTCATCCAGCTTATTCTTCGTCGTTGTTACATTACATCTGTCGTATTCTACAGAGAGCAGTCTGTGGGATGTGGGAAAAGTCAAAGACGAATATTTAATTTGAGTGCAATGGAATAAAGTGGCTCAGTATTACGCAACATCGTTTCCTACACTTTTTTTGATAATTATAAAACGACTTTAAACAATTTTCTACGAAGCTCATCAGCTATGGAGTAAAAACAGTTCTCCAAACCTAGATGTCAAGCAGTTACTGTATTTTCTTTATGAAGCCTTCACAAAAAAAATGCAAAGGTTTGAGGGTACCTCCTTCGTGTCCCCTACGAAAATAATATTAAAATGGTAGACTAACTGAAGCAAAATATAAGCCAGTGTATCGAATTGAAAGATGTTACACTTCCTGTAAAGTGAGTTTGATTTCACAGGTACACAATTCACGGAGCCGCAGGGCGACCATCTTCATCATACACTGACATTAATGGATAATGGTACTCCATCAGACACTAGTTCGACAGTTATCAAATTTCGTTGAGACATTCATCGCATAATGGCATTAAATTACAAATCTTTCAATAGATGTGAAACTGATGCCTATCATAAACATCATTTTGAAGTTTGATCTTCAATGACATTTTAGAAGTAGTTGTTGTAGCCTGGAAACAAACAGCCTCCGAAAGTCATAATCAAGAATTTCTGTCCGTAGATGAAATATATTTGTCAGTTTGTGGATGGAGGCTGGTACGAAACTATTTCTCTCCTTTGCATCTGGGACGTGCTCTGTGTGTGACAGATAACTGGACTGTGCAGGTCACTCACAAACAAGTAGACTGTGATGTGAACTGCAGTGTGAGATCTTGCTTTATCAAAAATGGTTCAAATGGCTCTGAGCACTATGGGACTCAACATCTTAGGTCATAAGTCCCCTAGAACTTAGAACTACTTAAAACTAACTAACCTAAGGACATCACACACACCCATGCCCGAGGCAGGATTCGAACCTGCGTTCGTAGCAGTCCCGCGGTTCCGGACTGCAGCGCCAGAACCGCACGGCCACCGCGGCCGGCTCTTGCGTCATTCTCCTGGAATATGTTGTTCAGTACCTCTATCATGAAGGGTCTGACAACAAGTTTTTTATTCTTAGATATACCGGCCTTCCTACAGAAATTACCAAATCATTCCTGACGTCATATCCAACAGCTCCGTATGCGATGGTTACAGAAGTTAGACAGTCACGAGTCAAGTGAGTAAGGTAATGATATCACTGCGAGATATCTGGCATTGCTGTGTTGTTATACTTGTGTAAACCGAAGCGTTCACCCCTTTCAGGTGCTCATCTGAGTTTCAGCTTCGTACAGCCATCTCGTGGTTTTTGAGAGCACCATCAGTAAAGTTGTGTTTTTGTTTTGCGTTGCGAAAATGGAAGAGTGGAATTTAGAGCAACGTTAGCAATTAAGTTTTTTGTTATACTTGGGTAATCTACGAGTGCGATCTTTAAAAAGTTGAAACAGACCTATGGGGAACATCCCATGTCAAAAGAAAAATTTTTCGCTCTCAGAAATCAGTTTTGGAAGCAGAACACGGTGGAGATGAACCTCACATAGGGAGACCTTCTGATTCAAAAATCAACGAAAATATCGAACTTGTTCGTGCTCTTGTCAGATCAGTCCTTAAAAATTAAGATGATGCGTGACCTGCTAAACTTAAACACTTTCATTGTACATCAAATTTTGACCGTAGATTAGCAAATGCGAAAGATTTGTGTCAAAAAATCTCACCTGAGCTGAAGGACAATCAAAGAAACGTGTGCGCTGATTATCTTGAGAGCATTGCCAGTGACCACGAATGGTTCAGTTGTGTGACCAAAGGTGTTGAATCATGGATTTTTGAGTTAAATCCTGAGGCAAAGTGTCAATGTGAGGAGTGGCACACTGAGGCATCTACTCGACCGAAAAAAACTCGAATGATCAAATCAAAGGGCAAAACAATGGTGATTTGCTATTTTAACAGTATGTATATCATACCTGAAGAATTTGTTCCTTGAGGACAAACGGTCTCATTGAGAGGCTGAGTAAAAGGCTGAATCGAGTGAGACTGGACAGTGCAGACACGTGAATGCTTCATCATGACAACGCCCCATGTCGCAACCAATTCCATCAAGGAATTTTTTGGTTCCAAAAGGCATTCCTGTTGCTCCATAGCCCCCCTGTTCACCTGATATGAGTCCCTGTTACCTTTTTCTTTTCCAGAAATTGAAAAATTATTTAAATGGACTTTTATTTTGGGAATGTGGAGAACATTCAGAAAAGTGTTTCCGACATATTAAAGGCCCTACTAATTGAAGATTTTCAGCGCTGCTACTAGTACTGGGAACAACTTCTCCGCTGACGTATAGCTGCCTAAGGGAACCACTTTGAAGGGGCAATGTAGTTGTCACAAAAAATCTTAACTTTGGTAGATAAAAAACCAGTTCGTTGCTTTTATTACACACCTTGTATGTGTCTCTAGAGCCGCGGCTTCGTGTGACCTCCAGTCAGACCGCATACTCTTTTGCGTTGACTTGACCGTCACAAACAGAAACGAGACTCCCAGTTGACTTTGAGCCTAGATCATGAAAATCTCTGATGTCAGTGGTGTAACGTCAGTGGTGAACGACACGTGGTACCTTGAGCTCTGCAAAAGCTTTCAGTAATCTTTTCGAGGTGTAGTCCCTTTGGAAGGACCGGTGTCTATCCATCTTGTCGCACAGTTGTACAGGGTCGATCCCAACACCTCTCATTTTGCAGGCATTGCACTACAGGCAGTTGTTGGGCGTTCTATCTGAGTAATACTGCGTCATGCTAATGATTAAACCTTTCTAAAATGGTTGAAAATGGTGATAAGCTGCACTTGCACGTCTTATGGGCTTACTGTACTTAGATCTCCAGCCGAAAAGCTTAAGTAAAGTGAGTCATATCCAGGAGCCAATATGTACCAACACTTTTCTACATCCGTCTGTCCACTGGTGGCAGAGCGTTTACGAGGTGCCGAACTTCGATTGTAGAAACTGAAATATGGTAATCAAAACCTCATTCCCAAAATCGACAGGAGCGCAATTGGGAATTGATTTATGGAAAACTGGATTTGGACGAGTGTTACTGAGACTTCGCTTTTGGATGACAACTGGGGCTCCTTGTATTGCGCAAGACGGCTTGATTTTGTAATTTCCCTTTTCTACACTAATTTTCGATGGCAAATCTACGCTACACCCACAGAAGGGGGGGGGGGGGAGGGGGGAGGGTCAGGCAATACTATAGGTTACTTTTACCAAGGAGATACATACGATCTGGTCATACTAATACTTAGAAAAGTTGCAATTACCGTCGGAACAATGGCGCAATGAAGTCCAAACGTCTAACAAAACTTGTGTAGGAAACAAGATCTAAGTGCGAGCACCAAGAAAACTGTTGTAACACTTTTCATGAGAAAGCGTATCTGGTACTCATGTTAGACTCTTAAACTCTTGGCCGAAGCTGTATTCGTAGCTTGGAGTGTGGGGGGTGGTGAAATTCCTGGGCGTAACCATAAAATTGGAATCGAAACAATCATGGAGCGCAGATGCTGCGTTCAATACTATTAAACGTTATACCTGTCAGAACGTCAACTAAAGTTTGAGGTAGTACATATTGCCGTTACACTGATGTTCATAGAACAACTAGTTTCAACACCAACTGTGTATTTTTTGTGCTCTTTGGTTCCCAGAATCGTGCCAGGATTTCATACAACTTTCATTCCGTCTTGTAGATCGTAAGAACAGCGACAGCTTGTACAGTAATGGTCTTCATCTCAATCTTAGCTTAAAGTGAACTACTCGTTATCGGTATTTTCGACATCCTTATTTTAGCGGGCTCCTGAATTAACCAGTATTAGGTAGGTAGCACCAGCTAGATACTGATTTTGTTAGTTCTCAACTCATATGCTCCACTGAGTGCCCAGGAACATCTGAACTTTTCTGACCTTATCATGCAAGGAGTCTCTACTACATGTGAAATTCGACACAGGAATGAAGAAAGTTTCTGTATTCACAGACCAAGATCGATTTGAAAATCACAAAGCAGTTTCTGCATTTACGTATGTTGGTTCGGAAATAATCCTTTCTCGTTCAATACCTTCAAGATCAGATTTTATTATTCGTGTTTGTTGCTAGTTTCGGCTAAAGTTGTTAGCTGCCCTTAGATCAGAGGACAAAATTTTTTTGTGCGGTCTCCAACCGGTACGACATATTGTCATAAATTCTGTGCAAGCTCCATAGCTCAGTATTATTATAAAACTCGAAAAACGTTACTTTAAAATCATCCAAGGTAAGTTGTATAACAACGTACGGATATGGAGCTTACACAAAATTTAGAACTATGTGTTCTACCAGGTGGTGATTGCAGACAAAAAAATTGTATTCTGTTATCTGAAGATAGTTAACAACTTTAGTCGAAATTAGTAATCGATCAAAGTAATAAATTGCCAACTTGACCAGTAAACTATTTTTCCTGAATTCAATAACTGTAAACAATTCTAGATTGCGTATCTCCAATTTGATCATGTTTTGAGAAAACAGTATATATATATCACACATAAATCATCGACCAGCACACAGGATAACCATCATAAACGAGAATGTTACAGTTCCTACCTGAGTCCTGGCACTGCAGTGACGGGAGATCCATTGGGGTGTAGCCAGGCGACGTCGGGGGGTGGACTTCCTCGCGCTGAGCAGCTGAGTTGCGCCCCGGTAGAGTTGGAGAAACGCAGACGCGCCGGAGGCTCCTGCACCAGCACTGGCGCCTGCACTCCCAGCTGCCCGTGGCACAAGCCTGCAACAGGTGGAGAGGCACCCGATGAAGGGTAAGCACTGTGTAAAAAGCTTGGTGCGAGTCACTGCCGAAGTGGCAGATGTTACACAAACGCCATAGTCTTCTTTGCATATCTACACTTGAAAAAAAACAGTACCTACGAACATTGAAAAAGTTTATTTCCATACATCTACATCCACATGGATACTCTGCGAATCAGATTTATATAGCGTGCGGAAAAAACGAACACATATATCTTTCCGTAAGAGCTCTGATTGCCCTTATTTTATCGTGGTGATCGTTTCTCCCTATGTAAGTCGGTGTCAACAAAATATATTCGCATTCGGAGGAGAAAGCTGGTGACTGGAATTTCGTGAGAAGATTCCGTCACAACTAAAAAAGCCTTTGCATTAATGATGTCCAGCCCAAATCCTGTGTCATTTCAGTGACACTATTTCGCGATAACACAAAACATGCTGCCCTTCTTTAACTTTTTCGATGTACTTCGTCAGTCCTATCGGGTAAGGATAAACGACAGCGTCATCTGTAAACAACCTAAGACGGCTCCTCAGATTGTCTCCCAAATCGTTTATACAGGCAAGGAACAACAAAGGGTCTATAACACTACCTTGAGGAACGCCAGAAATCACTTCCATTTTACTCGATGACTTTCCAGCAGTTGCTACGAACTGCGACCTCTCTGAAAGGAAATCACAAATCCAGTCACATAACTGAGACGATATTCCATAAGCACGCAATTTCGCTACAAGCCGCTTGTGTGGTACAGTGTCAAACGCCTTCCGGAAATCCATAAATACGGAATCGATCTGAAATCCCATGTCAATGGCACCCAACAGTTCGTGCGAATAAAGAGCTAGTGATATTTCACAAGAACGATGTTTTCTAAACCCATGTTGACTGTGTGTGTCAATAGACCGTTCTCTTCTTGGTAATTCATAATGTTCGTACACAATATACGTTCCAACATCCTGTTGCATATCGTCTTTAATAATATGGGCCTATAATTTAGTGGATTACTCCAACTACATTTCTTGAATATTGGTGTGACTTGTGTAACTTTCCAGTCTTTGGGTACCGATCTTTCGTCGAGCGAACGGTTGAATATGATTGTTAAGTATGTAGCTAAAGCATCAGAATACTCTGAAAGGAACCTAACTGGTATACAGTCTGCACCAGAAGACTTGCTTTTATTAAGTGATTTAACTTTCTTCACTACTCCGAGGATATTTACTTCTACATTACTTATGTTGGCAGCTGCTCTTGATTGAAATCCTGGTATATTTACTTCGTCTTCTTTTGTAAAGACATTTCGGAAGGCTGTGTTTAGTAGCTCTGCTTTGGCAACACTTTCTTCGATAGTATCTCCATTGCTATCGCGCAGAGAAGGCAGTGATTGTTTCTTGCCACTAACATACTTCACATATGACCAGAATTATTTTCCGTCAGGTTTAGATACACAGTTTTGTTGTGGAAACTGTTATAAGAATCTCGCATAGAAGTCCGAGCTAAATTTCGAGCTTCTGTAAAAGTTCGCCAATCTTGGGGATTTTGCATCTGTTTAAATTTGGCATGTTTGTTTCGTTGTTTCTGCAACAGTGTTCTGACCAGTTTTGTGCACCAAGGACGATCAGCTTCGTCGTTTGTTAATTTATTTGGTATAAATTTCTCAATCGCTGCCGATACTATTTCATTGAATTCAAGGCACATCTGGTCTAAAGTTATATTATTAATTTGATGGAGTCTTTCAAGAAGGCGTCAAGTGAATTTTTATCTGCTTTTCTGAATAGGCAAATGGGCATTTTATTTTTGGTGGATTTGGGGGCTACAATATTCTGTCTCGCTACGATAACCCTGTGTTCACTAATCCCTGTATTCGTTTTGATGCTCGTTATTAGCTCAGGATTATTTGTTGTTAAGAGGTCAAGTGTGTTGTCACAACCGTTTACTATTAGAGTGGGCTCATGAACTAACTGCTCGAAATAATTTTCAGAGAACGCGTTTAGCACAATTTCGGATAACTTTTTATGTGTTCCGCCGGAATGAAACATGTATTTTCGCCAAAATATAGGGTAAATTAAAGTCACCGTCAACTATAGTCGTATGAGTCAGGTACGTGTTCGAAATCAAACTCAAATTTTCTTTGAACCTTTCAGCAACTGTATCACATGAATTGGGTGGTTGGTAAAAGGATCCAATTATTATTTTATATTGGTTGCCAACAATGACCTCTGTCCACAATAACTCACAGGAAATATCAACTTCAACAAAAACGCCACTGCCAACCGTGTTTAGCTTATCCTTTCGGAACACCGTTAGCTTCTTCGCAAAAATTTTGGCTGAGCTTATTCAAATCTTACCTTTCTTTCCTTGTGCCTTACCATCAACTCTGTATGTAAGAACAGCAAATGGATCATATACAAAATTACAGTATTCTTCTATATTAGGTGTTTAATATTATTTCAATATTCTTTTATCTTTCTGTATATTTCATATTTATTTTTGTCATGAACATATTTGTTATTTTGAATTCTTTATTGTTCTCAGAGCATTGTGATCGGGGTATAGTCGATTTATTTTCGAAGGTAGTGTTACATCTGTGTGGTTAAAATGTCTTCACTCAATATGGATCTAGAACACGTAACAAAACTAATTTTCTCTTTGTAACTACCTGAAATACGTTCTGTGTACTTTGGTAAACTTACCCATTCTATTTTGTTTTAAGTTCATTTTTTAGTTCTTGCTCCTACGAGTAATACCTCTAGTATATCATACTCATTATTCATTGGAAACTATTTAAGCTGAGACAAAAATTGTAGTCAAAACGCTTCCGCTAAATGTATTTGGACATTTAAAGGTACATCTGTTAACAAAGACATTCCTGGTCATATCATCTATCAATCAGTCTTTTGTTTTCTTAATACTTGGAACTATAGCCAAAATACAAGAATCAAATGAAACAATTGTTTCGATTTGCAGTAGAGTGTGGCATTTTTCATTATTGAAAATTTTGTCCAGTCAGTCATTTTCAGCATACATGATGTGATGATGTCATGTGCAGTCTGGTAAAGCAACAAGTTTCAACATATGTACATGCGCACTTGAAAACGGCTGGACTGCTGAGATTGACCAGAGGTCTATTTCGAAAAAATTTATTACCAGAAAAAATTTAACTTTAATTGATTTGTTCTCCTATTTCCGGTTTCCCAACACATTTACTACTATTTTTTCTGCAAGATATTTAAACTGTCTTAGTTCTCTATCTTTCCACATTTTCACGAATTTGTATCTTGGTTATTTTCTAACACTTTTCATTAATATTATCGTTTCTACAGGAATTTTTGCACCTACTCTATTCTCTAGTCTCTCTGATGAGAGTGCATTTACCTGCATTCGATTTTATGAAAATATCTTTAAATTATTTGAAAAAGCAAGGTAGTGTACTCCAAGTCTGGCCAGTTTTCTTTCTTCTTAAACAGCATGTTTCAACTTGTTAGTTGGTGTGACAGTTTCCTTTTCTTTTTCTCTTCCTAAAATCTCTTCATGAATTTGCTGTGTATTTTCTTGAGTTCCTCGTCCGCTGTTTTACAATGAGCTTTTAAGTTCTTTTGTGAATGATTGCTTTACAACTAGGCCACCAAAGGTTTTGCGTCCTCTGATGGTATCATCTGTGACATTCATTTCTCGTAACTCCTGCTTAACGTCTTCTCACCAAGAGATTTTTGCCTTTCGTGAGCTTATTATATTAAGTAGTTTTACTGTTGATCTAATGTCGCCTATTCTGCAGACGTGATCACAGAACTTCAAATGTCTTCTACGTATTTCATCAGTGAATTTTGTATTGCTGTTTATAGGTCTGTAGTTTTTGTTTTAATCCATATGCAATTTATATCACTGATTTAACTTTCTGGCTTTCAAATTCCGATTTCCAGACCACTGCAGTCATATTCCAACACGAGGTTGAACAGTAACTTTCATGAACTATCAGCCTGCAATACATCAGTTTTTTTTCAATTGATCGCTGCATTTCTCTCCTAAATATTACTTTATATATTGTATTGTTAGGTTATCACAAATTATGTTTATTGATTTTCTCTTAACGACTTCTTTGACAGTTTTGTTTATTGTTTCCCTGTCTAGAGTATCGAAATCTGTAAATTACACAAGTAAGCTGTTTCACATTCTACGAGGCTTACTGTCACCTCGTGGTTGTTTAGGATGCAGACTCCCATTGCACTCTCCAGAGGGAGAGAAGCGAACTGCGCCACTCTGCCGGCTGTTCCCCCTGCAGCTGAACGGACGCGAACAGTCCTGAGATCTGCTTCCGGCCCCACACTACGGGCTGGGCCATTAGCTCTGCACCCAGTCGCCGCGACCATAACAGCAACCACAGCCGCTACGGGTGCGGCGGCGGCACTCAGCACCCAGTGCCAGAACAAAAGGCCCAGGCGGCGGGCTTCAAGGCGACGCGGTCCATCAAAGGCGGAGGCAGTCGGAATGGAAGGGAAACGGCCGCACAAAGGGCGACACCTTGGCAGCGTTCTAGCGCCACGTGTGCACACTCCACTGGGGGATCTCTTGTTCCGTCTGAAAGCCGAATGCTCTTTAGGCAGACATCGAAGGGTCCCTGATTCACACTCCATTCTGCTAAAGCGCATACAAGCAGCACTAATGTCAGCCGTTGCTCTCCCTGACGAGAACCTTGTAGAGTCTGAGTCGTGTTCACCGTCCGTGTGTAGGAAGCAGTTTCTACAGTCATTGACAGTACGGTGGCGCTGGAAGACTGTCTATTCAAGCGTTTCCCCACATTGACCTCGCCACACCTTTTTTACTCTCTAGACGTTTGTGAGAATGGTCAGACCACTACTGCTCCAACAGAGAGAGGAATTTCATTCCGACTGTCACCAATTGCCATTTCTGTAATTAAGGAGCAATGGAAGAAAATTTCGTGCAAGAAATACTTATCAGTTGATCAATACATGCAAATTCAAAGTGCATCTACAATCACAAATATATGAAAGTACTGTCGAGCATTCTAATTTGAGAAATAGTAAAAGTTCTTGTAAGCCATTCGAGATTCTGAATAATTCAAAACCACATATAATATTTTCAGAGTTCAATTGCTAGACAAAACTGAAACAATGGGGTTTGTTTATGAAATAACTTCTTGGCTGCCAGTTTTCGTTTGATTTATATTTTACACTACATGTTTCGCGAAATAATTTCCGTTTTCAAGTGTGTTTTCTACGTGTTGTGCCATTTGTCTGTGACTTTTCCGATGAACGAGCTCCTGCATGCCTCTGTTGTCTTTACAGTGTTACATAGAAAAACACGAGCAATTTTTAATTAATGATCGATGTTCATATAGAGTTAGTGACGAAATTTGGAAAGAACTACTTACTATTTTCTTGTGGTCCACTTGTGTAGAAGCTCACACATATTAAACATCATATCCGATTTCATGAGCACATTATGCAATGAAAAAACCAAAACTACGTAAACAAAGATATTTTTAGAAGTAATCAACAGAGATAACGTTATAGATCGTCCATAGAATATGTGTAGTTCCATACGGAAGGTGTTTATCTTAATAACCTTGATCATTATCTGGTGATGTATATTTACAATGTTATTTATCTTTATGTACCATTGTTTTTATTTAAGTATACTGTCAAAGCAACTGAAGAAATTCGTAGATTCACTTTGCAGTTTTTCCTGTAACAGTTTGTCTTCAAATTTTTTTGTGAATGTTATTTCAAGTTCTTCCAACAAATCCATGTTTGACCTTTATTTAGTCGTTGGAGTCTTTTTATATTTCGCTCTGGTTTCCCGAATGGGTGTCCTGTATCGTGTGATCGTGTGTGTGTGGCTGTTGATACTAATACGTGCGTTATTTTCAGTGTGCTCTGTATACATGGTGCTAAAATCTCGGTCTGTTTGTCCTAAGTAGAACATGGAGAATTCTTGGTATGTTATTTTGGTATACTCCAGAGTCTGAATATGGGTCATGATTACTCTTTGTGTTTTTTTTATGAATTTGGCCAGGTATGGACCGCATACAACTTAAGACTTATGGTGTTTCTTTTTCTTCCGTTCTTCCCAGTACTTCTTCATTTTCTCGCCAACTGTTCGTCTCTGCTCATCTGTCCACACTCTCTTGGGTCGAGATTTTGGCTCATCTTCTTCTTAGTTTGCGTTTTCTATAAGTAGCCTAAAGTGATTCCTGTCACGTATTATTTCTTCTGTAACACCTATTTTGTTGGCGTCTTTCTTTACTGCTTCTATCTATCCTACAGTTTTTTCAGCTTACTAACGTAATTAAAAATTTTCTTTGTAATCCGTGTTTCTTCCATTCTTTTTAAATGTCCATAAAATTTTTGCCGTCTCTCCTCATTGTATCTGTGATCTTTTCTGTACATAACTCTTTATGTTATGTATTTGTTTTTCGTGTTTGTTTATTAGATGCCGAAAGCCTAATTTACAGTTTGTTGTCTTCGAAGGTATTTGTAATCCTTTGTGATGTTCTGGTAAAATATGAAGTGCTAGATGCAGATTTGCTTTTGTTGTGTGTTTTGTGTATTCTTTACTTTGTCTAGTACTGAGACAATCATGGAAGTAATATAGGCACTGGCAACCGCAGTCTGTGTCTCGACGTACGCTTCTTATTCCACGTTTTCTTGGTTCACTGGCCCGTATGCTACTTGTTTATGAATATTGATAGACATTAAGCCGCAGGGATTGTGGTCTTTGTCATTGTATTCCTGCAGTAAATTTTCAATGTACACGTTGTTTCTTGTGATACAAGGATCTAGAACGAGCCTTGTCGGTCCTTTCAGACCATTCATTGACGAGCCTACTAGAACAACAAATTAATTTAGCGCAACGTTTACAGATTCGCTCGCCGGAACTAGTAGACCATTCAGTGACGAGGCTACTAGAAGAGCACATAAATCTAACGGAAAGTTAACAGTTTCGCTTGCCGGAACTAGTGGACCATATATCGATAAGCATACTAGAACAACACATTAATGTACCAGAACATTAACAGGTTTCCTTGTTGGAATTAGCAGGACGTTCATTGTTGACCAGCCACCATGTCATATGCTACTGGCGTCATTCAGATGCGGCACTGACGAGCGTTTGTTATCAGCAAACTTCCCTTGCAGCCGTTGTTTGCTTCCTAGACATTGGAGCCATTACTTCGCACTCAAGTTGCCTCCACGAGGCCAGGAAAAATACTTGGTGGTATTGAAAATTGAACCTGTATCCTCCTTGTGCTAGATACACACTGACCACTCAGCAACAGAGGTGGACAAGCATTTCCAGAACGAGGTGAAACATATAAGGTTGCTTGAAAAAATTTAAAAATCAGCCATTTTCATGTAGCTTTACTTATGCTATGATTCGGACACTGACCCATCTTCAAAAGGCGTAGTACATGTATATCTTTGTCTATATATTACACTAACTGAAGATTGGTAAAACCCTGAAATGCTACATTTCTTCAGGTTTTACAACCATGGGACTCAGCCACCACTATCATGGATAAAATAATGTATGAGGTTCATCTCTGTTTCATGACGAACGTGAAGTTCCCCATAAGCATAAATGTAATCAATCCATTCTCAGACAGTTGGAAAACGGGAGAAGAATGATAACCAACAAAGCGTCAAGAGGACGGAAATCCGTAAAATTTATGTTCAACTTGTTAACATCAAAGTAAGAAATATAAATTCGGCATTGTGTTGAAAGCCTTTCAAAGTTTATGTTCTAATTCAATCCATTTGTGTGTTAAACGACATTACCCCCAACTGTGATGGATTATTCTCATAGCATCAATGCGCTTACAGCTTTATAGCAAAGCAAAGAGTTACTAGAACAGACGACATAATATATTTAGGATTTTCTTTGGACATATTTCCTTAAATGGTCTCACATTTATTTGCAGTATAGATATTGCACTCATTGTGAGTTACGGTGCATAAACTTACATTTGCAACATTTTTGCAACAATTGTTTCTGATAAGAATTGATTTTAAAACGTTAAACTGTTTTATGCATTTAGCTAGGTCTGAACTCACTCAAATGCTAGCTATTATTATCTTCAGTTTCATTATGCCTCGGATAGTGCGGCGCCATTCCAAATTAGTAACTGTTGTGTGATCCCAAAGGACACAAAAAAATGTCGTGGAGTGATAGAACGTAGTCTCAATAGGCCGTGATCTTTCCCTTGCCAAGATTTGCTTTTACAAAGTTACGTTATTTTATTTCTATAGGCACTTAACTGTAATTTTAAGATATCTTGGCGATGAAGGATGAAATAAGTAATCAACAATTTACAGCCACTAAACCGTAACAACATTAAGCATTCTTAACTGTCAGACCATCCGCTCATTCCATTGCAGAACGTCTTAAAAGTTTAGAGAGTTTTAATGGTTTGGAGTTTTGAATTATAGATAACCGATGACTACGAGATTTAAAATTACTCTTGCCGAAAATCCTGTACATTCATCGAAAACGACGTATTTTGCATTCTTTGCTTAATTAATACTGTCAGATATCTCAAGTTAGGACAAATATGAGGATGAGTAGGATGACGAATATGAACGTCGATGATGTGTAAGGGGTCTGGGGTGAGGGAGGAAGGCACAGTTTAAGAAATATTTGTCTGTGTGTTGTCAAGACACTAGTAACCGGAGTGGAATAAAGTGTTTTCACATTCTACTACTGAAATATAGACGGTAAGAATTCAGTGTCATGTCAGGTTTGATATGGGAGATATTATATGTCGGTTGCGATGAAGCTGTTACAACAGTTTGTGTACCACTGAGTTAATCGGTATATAATGTACAGAACAGGTATTTCGAATTTGCATCCGAGAGATTTCAAACCAGCATCCGGCATTTCTGATTAAGGTTTCCCGTGATTTCCCTAAATCGCTTCAGGCAAATGCAGGAATGATTCCTTTGAAAGGGCCCGGCCGACTTCCTTCCCCATCCTCACCTAATCCGATGGGAGTGATGACCTCGCTGTTTTGTCCCCTTCCCCCAAATCAACTAACCAACGAATTTATACCGTATCACCAAGGCCTTTTGTACTACAGGTAGACGAAATCATGACAGTTTTTGCGGTTTGTTCACTTCAGAAGAACTCCTCATTCGATTGCCTTGAATAAATTCGTAATTATTACTCGCAACCACTGCACCAAAACCCGCTAGTCATATTGTCGACAACTGCATATGAAGTATTTTCAGTCCATAACTATTAAACCTGCGAGGAACGAGAAGGAAGCGTCGAAGTGATATTGTATGTTTCTGGGACCAAGTGCAGAGTTTAGTACTCTTAAGTACTGTATCAAAACAGCACCTAATTTTGAGTCATCTCTGCCAGAGAAATTCTGGGGTGGTGCCAGCCTACATGTAACGTGGCGGATTGTTCATTTGATCAAACACAGAGGTAGCTCACAAGACGATTAACTTCATTGCTCATCAGAAAAAAGAGCCATAAGAAGAGTGTAAATTTACTGTAGTTATTAAGACAAGTTTTTGTTCGTTGTATACTCCACTAGATGGTAGAACAAGAGAGGAAGTGACAATTTATGATTTGGAGTAAGCACAATAGCCCAGAGAGCATACTTGTAGAGCGGCCTACCAGAACTACCTCGGGCGTGTCTGTGTTCCGGCGACGGCCCGCAGAGCTCGCGGCTTGGGAACAATGCGGCAGCCCGCGGGAGACTTGTGGCCAAGTGGCCGCTTTGTCCGCCTAACTGATGCCCGCCCCAGGGAGCGGCTAGGCGCCTGGTGCTAGGCCGCATAGCTCGCCCCTGCCGCGCCAGCATCCCGCCACACAGGAATCCACGCCGCTAGCTGCTGGCGAGGGGACCCGCTTTGTCTCCCTTCCGCTAGCTGACGCCTCGCTCCCAAAGTCTGCTCTACAATACTGCACTACGTCTTTGTTTCAGCTGAGCATTCAAGAAAAGGATGGAAGCCAGTTTGCCACAGCAGCTAATGCTACGGGAGCTAATAGAATGGTCTTCTCTTGTTCTTCACCCCAAGTGTCAGGCATTTCCCTATTGAAGTACTCTTCGTTTTCCTCGGTCTTCCTTGACTTTTTTTGTTTCTTGCGGTTTCGGGGGCCCATCTGTGGCTATTCATCCTGCTAACGTGTTCATTCCAGTTTGTTTCGATTTCATGCATTTCGTTCGCTAAGTCACAGATGATCAGTTCATTTCTAATGACACCATTCTTAATTCAGTCTATTCTACTACATCATTTTACTAATTTCTGTCCGTGAATTAGGCTGTCTTGTCATTTATTTGTGAACTACGACACACCTCAATTCAGTAGAGTAGTTATAGTACGGTAGCAATGGACAGTACACTAGCAAAATTTCAGTTGTGTAGCTTTCCATCATTTGTTTCTCGGGCATTCATTTCTACTTTTATATATACTTGAGAATTTTGATAACGCATTCTCTGTATGTGTATCACATCCACGTGTAATACCAAATTTCAGATAAAATACTCTAGTTGACAACAAGAGTGAAGCACTCAGATGATACGGTGATTTATTTTATTTTCACTTATTTCATTAACAGTACAGAGTAAATCACGGCCCTGAAATGGAAGGTGGGTGGGATGCTATTAAATTTAATAACAAAGACGTCTTATTCTTACAGTCTTATTGGTAAGTAGTTGTTAATGTTATTTTAAACTGTATGAATAACATAACACACAAAAATTTCTCTAAGGTTATACAGAATTTAACGCTTTACAATTGTTAAAGTGGTTGTATATGATTTGTTTCTACCTATTTGAGGAGAATGTAATTTATTATTTATATAATTAAAATGTAAAAAAAAGTAATACAGTAAGTGTGGCAAAAATAAGTTGCAATGTGTAGAGGGAAGTAATATACTACATTTCATCATGTAATATAGTCTAAGTAGCTTGTTGGTTGATAATAGCCTGTTTCTGCTTATTTCAGTTAAAAAATCCCGGTAGGACCTCGAGCTATTCTCATCTGGAATAGTGTGCGTCTATGAAAGATTGTTGTGTTTGTGTGTACTGATATATTACTTGGAGTGTTTCGTGTCAGGACTTGTTTGTCTAGTTGTTGGTAGTTGAGGTATATTCTGTGTGATACCTTAGGTAGATACACACCTGGTTTTATACAGATTCTATACTAATTGAACATTTGATGCATGGAATACTTGAATTTTAGCTTTATATGGAGAATAAAGTTATGGTTGTAAATTTGTTGGTAGAAATAGAATATAGTTCATTGATACTTGAGTGGAGTATTGCTTAAATAACTGATGCAGTCCTAGATAGCGTGTGGCCTGTTTCCTCCGTATGCTAGTATTGTTTGATTTTACAACTGAGTTCCTCTAAAGCAGTAAATATACAATTTTGTTGAGTGCTATAATTAGTTTTTTTTTCCTTTGCATCAATTATTCACTTTCTAAAGCTGTTGCGTGCCTTTTGTCTCTAGTGCTGCTGTCGAGGCGGCTGACACAACTACGAGCAGGTCATCTGTCTTCGCCTCCACACCTCTTACCCTATTGTCACCGCCCAGGGTGTTCAGCAAGGGATCGACTGCTGTATTCTAAAATATTGGTTCGCAGATCGAGCCCTGTGGACATTCCTTTGTTTTTACATTGCGTATGTCAGCCTTCTACTCCGCCACTCTGCCTCTGGAGTAGTTGAGGAGGCTATTGTAGAGGGAAGCTGACAGCCGCATTTCCCTTAACCTAGCGAAGAGGGACGGCCACCACAGAGTGTCAAAAGCCTCGGCTATGTCGATTAGTTTGGTGGTCCCGTATTTCTAGCTGATGTTATTTCCTGCTGTCAGTGCTTGATTAACTACATCTTCTATTGATCTAGCTTTCCTGAAGCCGAAATGATGGGTCGATAGGCCGAAGAGGCGTGTATGCGATTGTAGGCGGTGACACAGGACTCTTTCCTGTACCTTGGCGAGAGTGTTTAAGGCGCAGATCAGTCAGTGTGTTCTGGGGTCTGCTGGCTCTTTGTCTTTTGATTTCCTGATTATTACTACATTAGCAATTTTTCAGAAATTTGGAATTCTGCCTGTTAGTAGTGCCTTATTGAACATGTTCCTAAGAAAACGTGTGATTGGTGTTCCTGTTTGTTTTAATGCTTCTGAATGTATTTTGCCTGTGTTGGGTGCTTTTTGGTTTCTAAGCCCGCTGATTGCCGTCACGACCTCTTCTTATGAGTATGGTACGGTTACACTGTCACTGATGCATGGCTGCCTCATCCTCACTCTTAGGTCAGTGTGGTTTCTCTCGTCTTGCATGGAATCGTCATCTGGAAGGAATCTGTTCAGGAGATAATCTGCTGTGCTTCTCCATCCATTGGTCATTGTGCCGTCAGCTTGTTTGAGTGTCGACAGAACTGTAGGTGTCCTAACTGGTTCTGTTTCTTTCCTGAATGGTTGTCCCCAGATGTCGTTTTGAATTAGGTATTGACGAAATTGGTCCAGTAGTCTTATTTGGTTGTCTGTTTTTGTTTTTGGTCTTTCTGTTTAGCGTCACGATAGAGGTCGAGTCTTATCTATATTTCAGGAGCTGTCTTTTCTTGTTGGTAGTACTTTCTTTTGTCTCGTGAATCCTTCCTTAATCTTGCCAGTTCTGTCGGCCATGGTTATTTCTGTCCGCAACTAGTGGTTGACCGTGTTATAGTGCTCTTTCTAGGATCTCTGTCGGAACATGCGTTTTTTAATTTATTTTACCTTGACGACGCGTCAAAAACATCTGGAACTTTTTGTCAGTCGGGTCTTCCTATGAGTAGCTGCTGCTGTTCATGCTCCATGTTTTGTATATTGACATATTTGCCTGTCATTATGACGATTGCGTTGTGGTCGCTGTGTGTGGCTATGTCTAATACACCCCTTGTGTTGACTAGTGAAAGAAAATGGTTCAAATGGCTATGAGCACTACGCGACTTAACTTCTGAGGTCATCAGTCGCCCAGAACTTAAACTAATTAAACCTAACTATCCTAAGGACATCACACACATCCATGCCCGAG
Source organism: Schistocerca serialis cubense (assembly GCF_023864345.2). Taxonomy (NCBI): domain Eukaryota; kingdom Metazoa; phylum Arthropoda; class Insecta; order Orthoptera; family Acrididae; genus Schistocerca; species Schistocerca serialis. The sequence goes on along the minus strand of NC_064638.1, from coordinate 1,252,802,684 downwards.
GCAGGATTCGAACCTGCGACCGTAGCGGTCGCTCGTCTCCAGACTGTAGCGCCTAGAACCGTTCGGTCACTGCGGCCGCCTACTAGTGAAAGAGATTTTCGTTCCATAGAGAAAGATCACGAAGAAAGATGTCAATGTAACTTCACACATGTACACACAGGATCATAGTATTGGGCACCAAACACATTGCAACACTTTCTCATCTGCGTTTGCCTTGTGAGAACAAGCAATAGACTGCCTTCAGCGTTCTTTGTTATCCTACACCATTGGTCAGCGTGTAGGGAAGCAGCCTACTCACGCTGTAGTAAATTCACTTCAGTTTCCATTGTGTGCCAGCCAGTCTGCTGTAACTAGCTCTGACGTCACAAATGTTGCGCAATACCTTAAAAATCAAGCAAATGAACTAAAACTTTTCTAGCAGGTCAGGAATAATACTAAATTAATGTGTGTTGAATATCAGTTCGATAGCTTAAGTCATTTTCGAAATTTGGACGTTTTTCTGAAAAAATCATTGGCGCAACAGAAAAGAGCTAGAGACTTCAAAATTTATATTTAGATTCATCTTTCATAATGATTTAATAAAAATAGTACTTTGGATTTCACAAATTAAGACTTTAGTGGAAATTCATGATTTTCTGGTTTTCGTCTCAAAACTGAAGGAAGCAAGATAGATTAAGTAGGTTAATAAATAAGGCTAGGATGTTTAGATTTAAATAGGTTGGAGGTCCGCTATGACTATGAAAATGTGGAAAGTTTCTTTTGAATACCTATGAAATTATAGCGATAGCGGATCTCAAAAGGAACAGTTCAGAGCTCATCTGCTGCGTGCAGTGTAATTTAATTAATTCTCTCGCCCAAAATATTTAACTTAGCCACGTCAAAATTTTATTATCAATACTTACCTGCGTGCTGAATGCACGTTTAAATTAAGAGCTTCCTCGGCCATCAGCAAAAGAAGCTATAAATTATTATGTAACCTGAAGTGGTGCGTTACTAGCCCAGCGGCTAGTCGGGAGAGCGGATTTGATCAGGCGTTCCCTCAGCCGTCCGCACCGCGGCTTTATATATAAGAACGCTGCGCGAGGAAGGAAGGCGCCAGTTCTCTCCAGACGCTGAATGACACGCCATCTGTGTCGGTAGTCGCGTCACATCAGTGTATCTGCTACAAACAGCCTCGGGTGCCGTATTAAGTTACTAGAGATACGCGGAACCATGAAAACATTTTATGTGAAGTGTTAATTCTGGAATGATTTTCATTATCTAGCTTCAGTTTGCGTATTGTCGTATTTTCACGTGCCGTCGCGGGACAGACATTCTACCAAATATTTAGCGTGGCGTTTCATGAAGTATTTTCATCAAATTATGGCGAGCATTCTTTTTAACATTTAATTCGGACATTTATAGTTGCATCAGCGCATTAGATTCTGAACTGCTCTGTTAGTTAGGTTGTAGGGATACTTGTGTTTTTTATCAGTGAATTTCAGAATATACTCAACTATTTTGGAAAACCGTTTTTGATTAGAAATCCCGGACAATCTCCTAATTCCTCAGAGCTACAAGCTGCAGCTATAATGGTATCTCAAATAAAGTGGGCACTAGGATCTCTAACTACTGGCTCCACGTTTTGTTAAATCACTTTCTGGGAGCTAAAAAGTAAATAGAGAGCCAGTGTTGAGAACGGCGAAAGACAGCATTAACAACATTCTAAAAGCCAGAAACTGATTCAACTTGCAAGTGTTTATACAGCAATTAGATAGATTAATTTTTACAAACTTATTCGCCGCCCCACAAGCGAGTAGCAGCAGATTGGCTAACAAACGATCGCAAGGAAAGAAACGGCACCGATTGGAGTGATGATGTGACTGGGAAGCATGGACTGCTCATCAATGTCGTTGCATTGGGATTAGTGATGAATCATGGCTCTGCACTCACCTGGATGCCAGATGACAATAATCGGCGATTATGGTGGCACCGTGGAGAGATATCTCACACTTCAAATGTTTGCAGAGGCACAGTGATGTTATTCCTGGGGTTCAGATGTAGAGAGCCACCTAGTATGGCTTCAGGTTACAGCTCTGAGATAGACAAGGGGAAAACCTGACGGCACAATTGTACGATGCAGACATTCTGTGGCCTCATACATCTCTCATGCGGCAACATCCACACACGGTATGTGTCTCTATGAAATTTGTACGTGGTGTTGAGGTACTCCTGTGGCCAACAAGATCTTCTAATCTGTATCCAATAAAACTCGGATGTCAACTGCATTCCAGTGCCGGTATCCAGGATAAGGTCATCTGTCCTTAGGATTACACACACTGCTTAATGTAACTTAAAATATCGTACGTTAAGGACAACACACAAACCCACGCCCGAGGGCGAACTTCAACCTTAGACGGGGGGAGCCACGGGAACCGTTGCAAGACACTGCGAGACCGCGCGGCTACCTGGCGCGGCTCCAGGATGTCAATGATCAGTTACAACAGTTGTTGGCCTGGTTGCCTCAGGAGAGGATGTAACAGCTTCATGACACCCTTCCCACCCAAATCGGTTTACGCAGCCAGGGCAGAAGGGTTCAACGTCATACTGATAAGTAGACTTATACTGCGAATTTTCCATGTTCCCTTCTAGATGCTTCACTTTTTTCTCAGGCACTGTATTTAATTTTGTCTAATATTAACAATAATTATCTGTTAGGGCTTTTTCGCTTACAAACCATCGTTTTCAGTTTTCTGTTGCTGTATTTGTAATATATGTTTTATATATAATAAAAGTAGTATTTCATGTTGTTACCGTTTCGGCCATCTAATAACAACACTAATTCAATTATGCTTTTGTATTCCTTGCACCTGGCTTTACCATTACCCTAGTATTCGCATTGTCACTTTTTACTCTGTTCTTTCATCCCTTTAATCCACATTTTGCGGTTTTAGTTTTGACTTTTCGTGCTATAAAGGTTCTCTTCGACTTTGATCTTGAGCGGAATACGTTCCTGGATATCTGTGCTGTACGTGCTTCTTTAAGTTATATTTTGTGCCGTGGTTAACATTACCTTCTTGGTTTTCTGGTTGAGAATGTAGCGGAAGATTCAAATGCACGTCCTTGTTGTATTCACACCAGAAATGTTGGCATAGGAAAATCTTCCCCGTGTGAATGCTTTGTACATGTGCGTAGTAAGGTTGATGGTTGTATCGTCTGTCGAATTCACGATTTCCTTTGACTGGAACTGGGATCACCATGATGATTTGTATTTCTATCATTTAATTTTCTCAGTCAGACCTTTTATTTTGGAAATAACGACATTTTGTCTATGGAATACGTGATTGATTATTTTGTATTTTTTTTGTTTATTTACGACGCAATCACATGTTTATGATAGAGTCATAACCGGTTACGGCCATACAATGACTATCTTCAGATTCTAAAGGTGGCAACACTGACACAGGTCCATGCGTTGTCAAACTCGCGTTTTATATTAATAGAAACGCGTTTTATGCCTTTTAAGACCTCTGGTCGTATCACTTCATATACGGGCGTAACGTATATTTGGTTAGATTATATTCCGTTCTCTTTTTCCTGATCCGTGACGTGAAGCCTTGTTTTTTTGGAGTTGTTGAATGTATTCACTGTCCTATGAATTTAAATTTCCCCATCTGTCTGTTCCTCCTTCTTCTATCTCTATGTCTTGTAAGTAATAGCAACAATACTGCGAATAAAAATCACGTGTTGAGTGGCGAAATGTGATACTGTCCAACAAGCTTCACATGATTCCAGCCTACAGTGATAGCCGCATATACTTCAGAACCGACTGTGGCTAATCGACCATAGTTCGTTGGATTTTTAGTTTGTTGTCACACGTGATTCGACGTAATTGCCAAGATGTGTTCCATCTGTAGAGCATGTTCAGTGCCTTCCCCTTCCCCGATTTGTAAAACAGGTTCATGAATTTACACTAAAGTCGACTTATTCATTGCGAGAGGACAGCAACTGTATTGACATTTAAAATAATTTTAAAATATCGTTTATTTTACAGTCCAAATTAAACATTTTTAGTACGTCTAGTTTCGTCTATGTATGTCTAGTTTCGATCTCCCTGAATCATCTTCATATCTATGTAATTGCGTCAGCAACCCATCGAATCTTTATCGGAACCACACATAAAAATATTATTCTGATGTGTTGTTTTTACCCAGACAAGACGGGATGCCGACGCAACTACACTCCTCGAAATGGAAAAAAGAACACATTGACACCGGTGTGTCAGACCCACCATACTTGCTCCGGATACTGCGAGAGGGCTGTACAAGCAATGATCACACGCACGGCACAGCGGACACACCAGGAACCGCGGTGTTGGCCGTCGAATGGCGCTAGCTGCGCAGCATTTGTGCACCGCCGCCGTCAGTGTCAGCCAGTTTGCCGTGGCATACGGAGCTCCATCGCAGTCTTTAACACTGGTAGCATGCCGCGACAGCGTGGACGTGAACCGTATGTGCAATTGACGGACTTTGAGCGAGGGCGTATAGTGGGCATGCGGGAGGCCGGGTGGACGTACCGCCGAATTGCTCAACACGTGGGGCGTGAGGTCTCCACAGTACATCGATGTTGTCGCCAGTGGTCGGCGGAAGGTGCACGTGCCCGTCGACCTGGGACCGGACCGCAGAGACGCACGGATGCACGCCAAGACCGTAGGATCCTACACAGTGCCGTAGGGGACCGCACCGCCACTTCCCAGCAAATTAGGGACACTGTTGCTCCTGGGGTATCGGGGAGGACCATTCGCAACCATCTCCATGAAGCTGGGCTACGGTCCCGCACACCGTTAGGCCGTCTTCTGCTCACGCCCCAATATCGTGCAGCCCGCCTCCAGTGGTGTCGCGACAGGCGTGAATGGAGGGACGAATGGAGACGTATCGTCTTCAGCGATGAGAGTCGCTTCTGCCTTGGTGCCAATGATGGTCGTATGCGTGTTTGGCGCCGTGCAGGTGAGCGCCACAATCAGGACTGCATACGACCGAGGCACACAGGGCCAACACCCGGCATCATGGTGTGGGGAGCGATCTCCTACACTGGCCGTACACCACTGGTGATCGTCGAGGGGACACTGAATACTGCACGGTACATCCAAACCGTCATCGAACCCATCGTTCTACCATTCCTAGACCGGCAAGGGAACTTGCTGTTCCAACAGGACAATGCACGTCCGCATGTATCCCGTGCCACCCAACGTGCTCTAGAAGATGTAAGTCAACTACCCTGGCCAGCAATATCTCCGGATCTGTCCCCCATTGAGCATGTTTGGGACTGGATGAAGCGTCGTCTGACGCGGTCTGCACGTCCAGCACGAACGCTGGTCCAACTGAGGCGCCAGGTGGAAATGGCATGGCAAGCCGTTCCACAGGACTACATCCAGCATCTCTACGGTCGTCTCCATGGGAGAATAGCAGCCTGCATTGCTGCGAAAGGTGGATATACACTGTACTAGTGCCGACATTGTGCATGCTCTGTTGCCTGTGTCTATGTGCCTGTGGTTCTGTCAGTGTGATCATGTGATGTATCTGACCCCAGGAATGTGTCAATAAAGTTTCCCCTTCCTGGGACAATGAATTCACGGTGTTCTTATTTCAATTTCCATGAGTGTAGATAGATGAAAATAAACTTCATACTAAATTTGTTTTAGTTAATTTAATTGCTGATATTTGATATTTATTATTATTGTTTCAGTTCTCGTCGTCTTTCATCTAGAGGTTAGACATCTGCTTATTCCACAATCACGAAGTTCGTTGGTGCTTTAATGGCCCCAAATAAGGAAATCCACTGAGGTAAGCGACTTTAACAAAGGGAATATTGTTACGCCCTTGTGCCTGGGAACGAGCGTCTCGGAAACAGCAATGCTGGTCGGCTGTTGTCATGCTGCTGTCTTCAGCATCTCGGAAAGGACGGTGACACTGCGAGTGCACTGCAAGGTGGAGGTCGTAGTTCTGCCTGTTCTCTAAACCAGGACAGGCGACAGAGTTAAGGCACAAGTCTTTTCGCGGCACACCGTCCGGCGCACATCTTGAAATTGTGGTTCCATAGCAGACGACATCTACGTGTTCTCGTGTTGAACCAACGACATCTATAGTTGCAATTCCAGCGATGGGGGATCATCAAGACTAGACTGTGGATTAAAAGCCACAACTCATCTGGTCTAATGAATCACGTTTCTTGTTACACTAGCTCGACTGTTAAATCTGGATACTACGGATGTTCGAAACATGCATTGCGCCAAGGCTGGAAACAGGTGGGAGCAGAATTATGCTATGGGTGACATTCACCTGAGCTTCTGTGCTGCGTGGGTAGTAATTGAAGCCATCTTGATGGCAATGGACTACTTGAACATTACTGAGGATCACTTGCATGCCTTCACGCTTGATGTGTTCTCTGACGTAGATGACATCTTCCAGCAGGATAACTCTCCGTTTCATGACTGACACCAAGTCTTGGGAACCGTTTTCTCTTTTGTTTCGATATTTACAGAAACGCCGTCTAGATCACGACTTTCTATTACCGACTACTGGTTTCAATCTGCGCCGCAGATCATCATTCGTATTTGGTACGCGAGAGAATGACAATGACTTTCCACTTGTCGGTGGCTAAATTGGTGATATCCTTATCTTGTTGATGACGTGTTTTTTACTACTGAAGAATTTTAGATACAGTTCTACACATTTTCTTAGTGAAAAAATTTGAACTTTCTAGATATCGTTTGAAACTGGATACAGTACTTCGTAGCAGATATGAGTCAACATGTTCTTAAGGGGGTCAAAAAGTCAGATGTAAAAATAGCTTCAAGTAGTCGAATGTAAAAATAGCTTCCAGGGTACCCGGTGGGAGTGTTACAGGACCCTTGCTGTTCACCGTTAACGGTATGGTCGATAACGTTGGCGTACCTGATGCTGTTCACTTGGAGGAGGAACTGGCAGTTACCGCACTACGCAAAGGGATGTATTACGCTGCGCAAACATTGACCGAAACACATATTGCTATTTGATTACACTACTGGCAATAGAAACAGTCGTATGACATTATTGGCAGGGGGTGCCCAATGGGTTGTTCAGCCGGCCAATGGGAAAATGGTTTACTCCCCTGCGCATTACGGGAGTTGTTGTAAGTATTGGTTGAGCGTAGGTGGCTGTAGTGGAAGTGTGTGTGATGCGGTGTGACGTTTGTGTTGTATAACGATGTTGAGAAGCGGGTCAGTCTATTTATTTATTTTATTTACTTATTTATTTATTGTTCCGTGGGACCAAATTAAGGAGAAGTCTCCATGGTCATGGAACGAGTCAATACATGAAATTATAACACGATGTTAGAAACAGATAAAATGAAATATAAAAAAACATATTCAGGTGACAAGTCGTAAGTTTAAATGAAGAAAACAATGTAACACTGGAATTTGCTTAATTTTTTAGCTCTTCCAGGATCTCCTCGACAGAATAGAAGGAGTGAGCCTTGAGGAAACTCTTCAGTTTAGACTTAAAAGAGTTTGGGCTACTGCTAAGATTTTTGAGCTCTTGTGGTAGCTTATTGGAAATGGATGCAGCAGAATACTGCACTCCTTTCTGCACAAGAGTCAAGGAAGTGCATTCTACATGCAGAATTGATTTCTGCCTCGTATTAACTGAGTGAAAGCTGCTAACTCTTAGGAATAGGCTAATATTGCTAACAAAAATGGTTCAAATGGCTCTGAGCACTATGGGACTTAACATCTATGGTCATCAGTCCCCTAGAACTTGGAACTAATTAAACCTAACTAACCTAAGGACAGCACACAACACCCAGCCATCACGAGGCAGAGAAAATCCCTGACCCCGCCGGGAATCGAACCCGGGAACCCGGGCGTGGGAAGCGAGAACGCTACCGCACGACCACGAGATGCGGGCAATATTGCTAACAACAAACGACATTAAAGAAAATATATACTGTGAGGGCAATGTCAGAATTCCCAGATTTTTGAATAGGGGTCGACAAGACGTTCTCGAAATTACACCAGATATAGCTCGAACAGCCCGTTTTTGAGCCAAAAATTCCCTTTTTGAATCAGAAGAATTACCCCAAAAAATAATACCATACGACATAAGCGTATGAAAATATGCGAAGTAGACTACTTTTCGTGTTGAAGTGTCACTTATTTCAGATACAGTTCTAATGGTAAATAAAGTAGCATTTAGCTTCTGAACAAGATCCTGGACATGGGCTTTCCACAGCAGCTTACTATCTATCCGAACGCTTGTCGAATAGCACCAAGAGAACTGCTGAGCTCCATGTTCCCATGGGACGAATGAAATACCATCAACAGTATAATATGCTCTCATTCTATGAGAGTTTTTAGAGAGCTTTGGAATTAGGTCCAGGGCATTGGCACAAAGTCTGGTGATCAGAAACTCCGTCTCCTACCCTTGCTTCTTTGTTCAACTGCCACCACTTGAACCTTCTACCTGCAAGTCCAGAGCCATTGCACAGGCACGTGTTAACACCATCGGGTACGGAGGTGGGTTCGAGCCCCTGTCGCGGCACACATTTTCAACTGTCCCCGTTGACTTATAGCAACGCCTGTATGCAGCTAGGGGTATTGTAAACGCGAATTTTCTGTGACCTATACTGGGTCATGGTTGCCTATAAATTTACCTACACTAAAAATACCGTAATATCGTAAACTGTTCAAGATAATAAGCTGTATTGCAGAAACGTCACTTCAGGAAGGTGATCGACTTCCGGTACTGTATCGTGCAGTGGTATTAATACTGAAATCCAAAAGCTAAATACGATTCCTGGAACTTTTCTGGTGTAATGAGTAATGTGTGAGGTTTCGGGCTTGCAGCCGGTTGTGGTCGATATGTGAAAAGCCGTCGTTATGTGGCTGCAGGTACGAAACCTCGTTGTATAAGGGCCACACGTTTTACTTTTACGAATGTGCAAAGAGCATCAGTGGACTTCTACTGCATTAAGTACAGTAGATCAGTATGTGTGAATTAAGACTGTTGTGAATTGGCAGGAACCAATTCACGGGGTTTGGAGGAAGCCGAAAGGCACGCGTTTAAGCTCACGCAGGCGGGCGTGAGGTCTGGAACATTACAAGGAAATGAGAACTTAGAAAAACGGAAGCAGTTGCTGTAATACTTAACTTTAATACATAATTGTAGAACATTGCTCTTGATGATACAGAATTATAATCTCAATATAAACTGGTAATGGCGCCTTGCTAGGTCGTAGCAAATGACGTAGCTGAAGGCTATCCCAACTATCGTCTCGGCAAATGAGAGCGTATTTGTCAGTGTAGCATCGCTAGCAAAGTCGGCTGTACAACTGGGGCGAGTGCTAGGACGTCTCTCTAGACCTGCCGTGTGGTGGCGCTCGGTCTGCAATCACTGACAGTGGCGACACGCGGGTCCGACGTATACTACCGGACCGCGGCCGATTTAAAGGCTACCACCTAGCAAGTGTGGTGTCTGGCGGTGACACCACAAAGACAATGATGAAAAAGGAAATAGAGATTAAAATTTACATACTTTTTTTCTGAGATTAAATTTCGCACTGTGAAGGATCGAAATTTCTGCTTCCAATATCTCAACGAAGTTCAAATAAGGGAAATTTGACGCACCCTCTCGAAAATTCCCGTCGTGCCGTGAACGATTGTCGCGGCCTCAAATATTCTTGTGACACACCCGGACACGTTCGCCTACCGTAGAACCTTCCACGTGCTCGTCATTAATTGACTGTCGTTTTATGGACGTTGCTACCCTAGAACGCATTTTAAAATTACGGTAATCTGGATAATTTTGCTCGATTCTACGTCCTTTAACCAGCTCTGACCGTATTATTAAGTTGTTTTCCAGCACTCTGTAAGTATAGATGTTATTGCAAAACGTCATTAGATCACTTTTACGTTCTTTGTGTGGTTAGACACGGATGTCCACAGTATTGTACAGCTGCGGGACGGTGGATACGCCCTGTGCGACTGTGCCTGTTGGAGCTGTTGGGAGCCCATCAGCAGCAGCTCTTGCAAGCCGTACCTACGCCCGTGGGCTTCCCCGGGGTCTCGCCGTGGCGGCGACACTGCCGTGCCAGACCAGCCACCAGGGGGCAGTGCAGGGGTCGTTCCAGCCTCCGCTATCTGAGCCCACAGCGCCCAGGGGAGCGGGCGAGTAGCGAGGACCCTGGCGTGTAGACAACCCGCCGAGCGAATTCACTGCCTGTGGCGTGGGACCCACCTCTGCTCGTCAAGCACTGTTAACATATCGGTGGTAGACGAAGACGCAAAATGCAGGAAGGACAGCAAATACGGAAATTTTTCTGATTGTGCGTATACATTGTACTAGGTGTAATACTTGTAGATAGCTGAATCTGTAGGTCATTTTAAGATACAGAGGGTGCGAAATCACGAAAACCATCTGTGGCAGAGCCAATAGCTCCAGGCCAAATGGTCATCGAATCGAAATGATTCTGAGAGCCAGGTGTGGGAACGTAATTCATTGTTACTTCAACTGCATGCTAACTGATTCAGCGAAATTAAACCAGAAGCCTTCTAGCGGTATGTACATGATACTTTCGTAGTGTGGCCCCACGGTGAAGAACTGTCACGCTTCAATCCATTAGAACATAAAATATGCGACGGAAGTGGAGAAGGGCGGCTGTCTACTGTTTCTCGATGTCTTGGTCAATCGGAAAGTGGATGGACGCTGGGGGCATTCCCTTTGCCGTAAGCTCACACGTACCGACCTTTATTTGTAGGCATCGAGCTGCCGCCACCGATCACAAACTATGGGTGTCCTTCGAACGTTGGTGCACCGATCCCATGTTGTGTCTGACGTAGACAGCTTTGTAGAGGAGTGGAACAATCTGTACTTATAAATAATCGATATTCTCCGCATTAGATGTGCTCAGTTTTAAGGAGGAAGAAACCTGACAACCCACAAGATCAAGTGGGAAACGAGCTCTTCAAGTCTAGGGCGTTCCTCTCGTACGCAGGCAATATCTTTAAAAATATCATATCAAATTAACCTTACGAGCACCTACAAATATATGCTCTTCTCGATTCGACGAAGGATGATCTGGGACTGTGGAGGGGTGGAATCTACAGAATTCCTTGCCAGTGTGGCAAAACCTACGTTGGTGAGACAAAGCTTACAGTGCGTTGAACGTGATCATTACACTCGCCTTTCCCAGTCCTGTAAGTCAACCATAGCCTAGCACTGTGTCCCCACAGGACATTCCATGAATTATTCTGCCACGAAAACCGGTCTCGACGAGCCCCTTCTGGGATCAATAACTACGGAATCGGTGGAAATAGGTTTGTCGCACGACATTATTAATCGTTATGACGGCTTTCAACTCGATAAGAAGTGAAACCGAATGAGTTTTTGCCATTTACAGAAAGGTAATATTTTATGACTAGTGGCACATTTAGCTACTGTTAATTTTATTAACTAGACATCTGAACTTTAACTCCACAAGCCGCCATTTCGACAGCGAGCAAGCATGTAATATCACCATTACCATTGTACCTGCGCGCCGTAGATAGAGTAGTATTCGAAGAAGGCGTGAAACTCGACAGAGGTCGCTCAGGTGGGAGCTACCTTTTAGCATGAATCTCCACGTCAGTTTTTCGGTATAAAGTTAGCGATGTGAACTAGCGATCTCCAGGGATAAACACTCACCTGAAGATGCCTGAATGATTATCAGCCGAAATATCGTCCAAGAAGTCGACGTCATCCGGCTGCAGTCCCGAAACTTCATGAAATAGAAATTGCTACATTCAAAAATTTATTTGACATTGCTTCATGATAGTGCTATTATGATCCACAGAGTTTGGTCGACTGAAAGAAACTGTACGTGTGTACGAAAAATTAAATTTATTGAAACGGATCTCTACGAAAATCACAAAATTTGAAATAATTCTCATTAATAAGAAACCATGCAAAATTATTAGCTGGAAAGAAAAGGATACAAAATATCAGAGAGATACGGTTACATAGCACAGTACTGGACTAGCATTGGCGATTAGCGGGAATCGAGTTCTTTCTGACTAAAAATGTTTATCTTTTCCGTTGCCTCTCTTAATTAATTTGTCGGAATAACGGGATGATTCCTACGATAAGCATTGGGTTGTTTTCTTTCACCACACTTGTAAACTCCGAGGATTTGTTCCGCCTTTAATGATGTCTTAGCCGATAAGGCGCTGGATCCTAATCTTCTTCTGCTTTGAATGAGTAATTATCATCTCAGCAATTATTAAACCTGAATGAATCAACTTTCGACAACTGCAACATACGTTTAACCTCACTGTAGGAGTATGTTGTATCAAATATTTCATCGAGATACAACGTATTACCTATTACAAAAATGTTGTTTCAGAATAACTGTCTGTATGCAGTGATTTTCGTAAATTAAGAAAAACTCACACAAAACAATAATAACTAACGAAAATATATACCAGGTGATATGAATGTTGATCATGTTATTACAAAAGCAGCTATGAACAAAGCTGCCTCATGCGAATTTCGTTATGTGTTGGTTTGGTAAACACAAAAGCGCGATGATTATGCTCGTCCAAATTTAGTAGTAGGTGCTGGAAATGACACATTACAGAAAGGTTTGCTGTTACAAATGTGGAACATGTGCTGAAAAAAAAGCAGCCGCACACGCAGAAATTTTATGGACAAGTCTCAAACAGAAATTTTATGGTCACATTAGAAGAATTAGTGGATTAGACTAACAGTGAACATTTTCAACTAAATCACGAAGGTAAACACAAAATAGGTCAAAGAAAATTTTAAACATGTGTGGACGAAGATGAGAAAGGTACAAATAAAATACAAAATAAAGATATGTTAAGCCGGTCGGTGTGGCCGAACGGTTCTAGGCGCTTGAGTCTGGAACCGCGCGACCGCTACGGTCGCAGGTTCGAATCCTGCTTCGGGCATGGATGTCTGTGATGTCTTTAGGTTAGATCGTTTTAAGTAGTTCTAAGTTCTAGGGAACTGATGACCTCAGATGTTAAGTCCCCGCCGGCCGAAGTGCCCGTGCGGTTAAAGGCGCTGCAGTCTGGAACCGCAAGACCGCTACGGTCGCAGGTTCGAATCCTGCCTCGGGCATGGATGTTTGAGATTTCCTTAGGTTAGTTAGGTTTAACTAGTTCTAAGTTCTAGGGGACTAATGACCTCAGCAGTTGAGTCCCATAGTTCTCAGAGCCATTTGAACCATTTTTTTTGTTAAGTCCCTTAGTGCTCAGAGCCATGAACCATTTTTTGAAAGATGTTTTTAGTATTGTGTTCGACAACTTCAAGGTTTTCCACGAAGAACAAATTCTAAGTGACAGGATCACGTTATGACGTCACATGTCGGTACTGTCTGATCAGAATTACTGAGTGTGGTGCTCTGGGACTCCGCATCGATGGTGAGTACGCGGCCTGGGAGAGTATGAGTTGTCCAGCTCACAGCGGTCAGTCAGCCAACCAGGTACAGTGTAAATGGAGCCTGTGGCTGAGCCAGCAGGAGCGGGGCACGAGCAGGAGTGTGGTATGTTAAACAAATACACACATACGGAAAAAAATCCAAACACCAAGAAATACACTATGTGATCAAAAGTATCCGGACACCCCAAAAACATACGTTTTTCATATTAGGTGCTTTGTACTGCCTACTGCTGCCAGGTACACCATATCAGCGACCTGAGAAGACATTAGACATCGTGCGAGAGCAGAATGGGGAGCTCCGCGGAACTCACGCACTTCGAACGTGGTCAGGTGATTGGGTGTCGTTTGTGTCATACGTCTGTACGCGAGATTTCCACACTCCTAAACATTCCTAGGTCCACTGTTTCCGATGTGATAGTGAAGTGGAAACGTGAAGCGACACGTACAGCACAAAAGAGTACAGGCCGACCTCGTCTGTTGATTGACAGAGACCGCCGACAGGGTCGTAATGTGTAGTAGGCAGACATCTATCCAGACCATCGCAAACGAATTCCAAACGGCTTATTGATCCACTGCAAGTACTATGACAGTTAAGCAGGAGGTGAGAAAACTTGTATTTCACTGTCGAGCGGCTACCCATAACCCACACATCACGCCGGTAAACGCCAAACGACGCATCGCTTGGTGTAAGGAGAATAAACATTGGACGATTGAACAGTGGAAAAACGTTGTGTGGAGTGACGAATCACGGTACACAATGTGGCGATCCTATGGCAGGGTGTGGGTATGGCGAATTCCCGATGAACGTCATCCACCAGAGTGTGTAGGGCCAACAGTAAAATTCGAAAGCGTTGTTGTTGTGGTGTGGTCATGTCTTTCATGGAGGGGGCTTGCACCCGTTGCTGTTTTGCGTGGCACTATCACAGCACAGGCCTACACTGATGTTTTAAGCAACTTCTTGCTTTCGACTGTTGAAGAGCGGGTCGGGGATGGCGACTGCGTCTTTCAACCCAGTCGAGCACCTGCTCATAATGCACGGGTTGTGGCGGAGTGGTTACACGACAGTAACATCCCTGTAATGAACTGGGCGGCACAGAGTTCTGACCTGATTCCTATAGAACGCCGACTTCGTGCCAGGCCTCACCGACCGATATCGATGGCTCTCCTCAGTGAAGTAGTCCGTGAAGAATGGGCTGCCATTCCCCAAGAAACCTTCCAGCACCTGACTGAACGCATAACTGCAAGAGTGGAATCTATCATGAAGGCTAAGGGTGGGCCAACTTCATATTGAATTGCAGTATTACCGTCGAAGAGCACCACGAACTTGTAAGTCACTTTAAGCCAGGTGTCCCGATACTCTTGATCACATAGTGTAAGTACAGATGAATACAATCAATCATGTCTGAGGAACATCCGAAACTGAGCAATTATACCAGAGGTTGAAAATACCGCTACATTTGTAAGTTCTTTTATTTAGAACACGACTGGTTCGGGCTCGTATACGCCAATTTTCAGGTGTTGTAACTTGGTGCTTTGACTCCGGGCGCCGCTGTGGACGAGTACAACATTGTATGTGTGACTTAAGGTATATGAGTTAGATATGTGACAGAATCAAACCGACGAAAAACAGTCTTGCCTAATCTCGTTTAGTCCTGCAGGATTCGTTATAAAAAACCGCTACCCACCCATGTTTTTAACGCATTTTATTGTTTCTTATCAGTACCGTATTAGAACCACTGTCCATCATCAGACGGCTGTCCATTACAGGACTAAATGTTACTCAGATGTTCGGTGGTATATTGGGAAGGCGCCTTGTAGTGTGAAATATTCAGAAAGTAAATTTTCTCTTTAGGTCACCATGACTCTGTTAACACCGAACATCTGAGGAAAGAGTTTGTCCTTTAATGCAGCTATGTGATAAACAAAAAATCGAAATCGGTAATGGCAAGGAACTATTAAATACATTAAACAAAAAGCCTTTAAATTTGTCTTTAGTAGCTGCTTTTGTTGTGAATTGGCAGGAGCCAATTCACGGGGTTTGGAGGAAGCCGAAAGGCACGCGTTTAAGCTCACGCAGGCTGGCGTGAGGTCTGGAACAGGTAAAGTAATTATACTATCAAGAAAAGTACGTAGCTGCTGGAATACTTAACTTTAATCCATAATTGGTGAACATCGGTCTGACTGTACATGCATCCCAAGATAAATAACGAATGATAATGGTGCCTTGCTAGGTCGTAGCAAATGACGTAGCTGAAGGCTATGCTAACTATCGTCTCGGCAAATGAGAGCGTAATTTGTCATTGAACCATTGCTAGCAAAGTCGGCTGTACAACTGGGGCGAGTGCTAGGAAGTCTCTCTAGACCTGCCGTGTGGCGGCGCTCGGTCTGCAATCACTGACAGTGGCGACACGCAGGTCCGACGTATACTAGCGGACCGCGGCCGATTTAAAGGCTACCACCTAGCAAGTGTGGTGTCTGGCGGTGACACCACAGTTTTTATGAAACGTAATACAACCATCGACTCCTCACATTGTAGACTGCTAATAAATTAGTTTCATTCTGTTAAATAATGTTAACGTCGAGGGACGGTGATGGAGGAGGTAGTAGTCCATTTATCGCTTACCTAAACTTTGGAATGATATGGAAATTTATTGAGATAACTTACAGAATCGGTGGATGTGTCATTGTGTAGCAAACAACAGCAAGTTTCGCATTATTGTGTCAAGTGTCTTTTTGGTTCGACGTGACTACAATTTGTGATGCGGCAAACATTTCATCCCACATTCGTTGCAGCAAATCGGGCGGAACTTGTACAACGGCAGCGTAGATTCGATTTTTCAGGTCGGTTAAATTGTTTAGTAGGAGAGGAACATATACCCGGTCTTTAATCAAGCCTCACAGAAAGAAATCCAGTGGTGTCAAGTCTGGGGAGCGCTGTGGTCTTGCGACTGTGAGGCGATTATAGAGGAAACCTCAAACTTCCTTGAGGAAATGAGATCGCGCACCGTCTAGCTGGTAGTAAACCGTCTCATATCTGTCATCTTCATCGATCTTTGGAATTAAAAAGTTCCATGACGAAGAAAGGGCCTACACTTTCAATATTTTTGATTTTAACTGTGCACTGCGCTGGCGCTCCTGGTGGTGGAAATGGGTACTGATGCACTGTGTGGATCGAATTTGAGGTTCTTTGTTACAACTCCGTGGGAATCAGCATTGGTTTCGCAAAGACGATCGTATGAAGCCCAGGTCGCGCTATTCGTCCACGAGACTCAGAGGGCCATAGACACGGGTTCCCAGGTAGATGCCATCTTTCTTGACTTCCGCAAGGCGTTCGATACAGTTCCCCACAGTCGTTTAATGAAGAAAGTAAGAGCATATGGACTATCAGACCAATTGTGTTATTGGATTGAAGAGTTCCTAGATAACAGAACGCAGCATGTCATTCTCAATGGAGAGTAGTCTTCCGAAGTAAGAGTGATGTCAGGTGTGCCGCAGAGGAGTGTCGTAGGACCGTTGCTATTCACAATATATATAAATGACCTTGTGGATAACATCGGAAGTTGACTGAGGCTTTTTGCGGATTATGCTGTAGTATATCGAGAGGTTGTTGTGGTGTCACCGCCAGACATCACACTTGCTAGGTGGTAGCCTTTAAATCGGCCGCGGTCCGTTAGTATACGTCGGACCCGCGTGTCGCCACTGTCAGTGATTGCAGACCGAGCGCCGCCACACGGCAGGTCTATAGAGACTTCCTAGCACTCGCCCTAGTTGTACAGCCGACTTTGCTAGCGATGGTTCACTGACAAGTTACGCTCTCATTTGCCGAGACGATAGTTAGCATAGCCTTCAGCTACGTCATTTGCTACGACCTAGCAAGGCGCCATTATCATTTGCTATTTATCTTGTGATGCATGTAGCGTCAGACCGATGTTCACCAATTATGGATTAAAGTTAAGATTCCAGCAGCTACGTACTTTTCTTGCTAGTATACCTCCTTTAACTGTTCCAGACCTCACGCCAGCCTGCGTGAGCTTAAACGCCTGCCTTTCGGCTTCACCCCCTAGTGGCTTGGCTGTCTTGCCAAGTCACAACAGTTGTAACAATGGAAAATTGTACCGAACTGCAGGAGGATTTGCAACGAACTGACGCATGGTGGAGGGAATGACAATTGAATCTCAGTGTAGACAAGTGTAATGTGCCGCGAATACGTAGAAAGATAGATCCCTTATCATTTAGTTACAATATAGCAGGTCAGCAACTGGAAGCAGTTAATTCCATAAATTATTTGGGAGTAGGCATTAGGAGTGATTTAAAATGGAATGATCATTGGAAGTTGATCTGCGGTAAAGCAGATGCCAGGCTGAGATTCATTGGAAGAATCCTAAGGAAATGCAATCCGAAGACAAAGGAAGTAGGTTACAGTATACTTGTTCGCCCACTGCTTGAATATTGCTCACCAGTGTGGAATCCGTACCAGATAGGGTTGATAGAAGAGACAGAGAAGATCCGACGGAGAGCAGCGCGCTTCGTTACAGGATCATTTAGTAATCGCTAAAGCATTACGGAGATGATAGATAAACTCCAGTGGAAGGCTCTGCAGGAGAGACGCTCAGTAGCTCGGTACGGGCTTTTGTTGAAGTTTTGTTGAACTTTCACCGAGGAGTCAAGGAGTATATTGCTCCCTCCTACGTATATCTCGCGAAGAGACCATGAGGATAAAATCAGAGAGATTAGAGCCCACACAGAGGCATACCGACAATCTTTCTTTCCACGAACAATACGAGACCGGAATAGAAGGGAGAACCGACAGAGGTACTCAAAGTACCCTCCGCCACACACTGTCAGGTAGCTTGCGGAGTATGGTTGTAGATGTAGATGTAGATGACAAATTTACGCGATGCTGCAATTTCTCTCAATAAATTTCTGTATTACTCCAAAGCTGTAAAGACCTTTTTGTCTCACCCTTCGCACTGAACACGAGAATAATCGGTATGGTTAGACTACGACTTTCCTGTTGAGAGTCTGGTCGTTCAGCTTCTCTGCCAGCCCTGCTCCGCACTCCATTGTCCCACGTGGCCTCTGTTAGCGCCCTTATAGGAGCGCCGGCTTCAGTTTTTCCTGTGCTGGAACGAGCAGCCCTTTCTCAGGTGACGACGCCCCCTCCTGCTCGTTTCTCCAGTTCTCCAGATCCCGCGGCCCCTGGCGGTGCTTCAGTCACCCATCTGGAGGCGGCCTGTCCTTCCTCGCACCTGCCGCGCCTCAGTGCTCGTTGGCGCAACGTGTCGCTTTCTCCGCTGCCACCTTGTGCTCCTCTTCCCTTCTTTTCTGGTAACGGCCGGTATCCTCTCGCTTTTGCCCCCCCCCCCCCCTCCTTTCCCCTTCTCATCCTCTCACGCTACCGGTAAGCGCTTTCCGCGCCATCAGCAATAAATTCGCACCGAACGAGGGGGGCCGCCAACCAGCCATTCTCTACGACGGCGCATTCCATTCGGGAGTTGGCCGTATATCGTCCTCACGCCTCTCCGGGAACATCAAGGTATCTCTCAGTACGAAACTCGTACGTGCGGTATCTGGAGACGGCTCGTTTCTGAAGCGCATTACATATGTTAGGAATTTCCTGACTGCTCACGTAGCCAAATATGCAATAAAGAAAACGAGATGTATGTAAGCGAATGTATACCTACGTTCTCTGCAAATGCAGCCAATCGCACACTAAAATGATTAGTCCTCTGTTCTCAGAGAATGTTCGTGTGGCCTCGTCTCAACAGCTGTTATCAATCTAAAGGTTTCACAAGCAGCAATATTGTCACGAATAAAACAGTGACCAGAGTATAGAATAAATTTCCTTTACATTACGTCTATGGTCACAAAATTTTTGTCATCAGACTATCGGTTTCGGTCTGTAATGACCATCTCCAGATCTGCAGTAAGCCGGCCGGTTGGCCGAGCGGTTCTATGCGCTACAGTCTGGAACCGCGCTACCGCTACGGTCGCAAGTTCGAATCCTGCCTCGGGCATGGATGTGTGTGATGTCCGTAGGTTATTAGGTTTAAGTAGTTCTAAGTTCTAGGGGACTGATGACCTCAGCAGTTAAGTCCCATAGCGTTCAGAGCCGTTTCATTTCAACCTCAGAAGTTAAGGCCCATAGTGCTCAGAGCCATTTTTTAGATCTGCAGTAAAATACGGGAAAACATAAATACACTAACAGATTGTCTACAGTTTAATAAAGTAGACGATAACGAAAAGTGCTAGTGACATACACACTCATTTGTGAGCTTTAAGTGTAAAGAGGCATACCTTTTTTTATAAAGACATGTCCTAATGTACTGCAGCCGTAGTGGCATCGTCGAATATTAAAGGCAAAATCAGCACCAGAATCGTCAATATATATAAATAACAGCATATCCAAGAGTCATCTTGTCAGCAGCACTACTGTTTAGAACAAACTGCCATACAGTAGCCGCAGTATGTTTGTGTTGTAAGTTCACCAGATGTCACTACTGTAGGCATACACACAGTCTTAAAGATTAATTGAACAAGGGAAAATAAAGCGGAGGATACAATCGATAAAGTCTGTAATGAACTTATAAGATATAAGAGACATTACAGTAATACTCGTAAAAAGTTATGAAATAAAACACGACAAAAGATTGATTGTTGGAAAGAGGAAGAGTTAAGAGACAGTAATTTACATATGCTCAAGTGCCAATATTATGGCCGGCAGGAGTGGCCGTGCTGTTCTAGGCACCTCAGTCTGGAACCGAGCGACAGCTACGGTCGCAGGTTCGAATCCTCCCTCGGACATGGATGTGTGAGATGTCCTTAGGTTTAATTAGTTCTAAGTTCTAGGCGACTGATGACCTCAATCGCATAGTGCTCAGAGCCAATATTATAGGTAATGACAAAAATAATAAACAGCTTTTACACTGCACAGAATAGTATAAAAACTATAAAACAAATAGCTAAAGAGGCCACAATGGAAGAAAATGTACTGTCGCACATAATCAGCGCCCCCTGTTAGCCCTAACGCCAGAATTACTCGTTACTCATTATGGGACTCTTAATATTTTATTCCCCCCCATGAATCATGGACCTTGCCGTTGGTGGGGAGGCTTGCGTGCCTCAGCGATACAGATAGCCATACCGTAGGTGCAACCACAACGGAGGGGTATCTGTTGAGAGGCTAGACAAACGTGTGGTTCCTGAAGAGGGGCAGCAGCCTTTTCAGTAGTTGCAAGGGCAACAGTCTGGATGATTGACTGATCTGGCCTTGTAACAATAACCAAAACGGCCTTGCTGTGCTGGTACTGCGAACGGCTGAAAGCAAGGGGAAACTACAGCCGTAATTTTTCCCGAGGGCATGCAGCTTTACTGTATGATTACATGATGATAGCGTCCTCTTGGGTAAAATATTCCGGAGGTAAAATAGTCCCCCATTCGGATCTCCGGGCGGGGACCACTCAAGAGGATGTCGTTATCAGGAGAAACAAAACTGGCGTTCTACGGATCGGAGCGTGGAATGTCAGATCCCTTAATCGGGCAGGTAGGTTAGAAAATTTAAAAAGGGAAATGGATAGGTTAAAGTTAGATATAGTGGGAATTAGTGAAGTTCGGTGGCAGGAGGAACAAGACTTCTGGTCAGGTGAATACAGGGTTATAAACACAAAACCAAATAGCGGTAATGCAGGAGTAGGTTTAATAATGAATAAAAAAATAGGAGTGCGGGTAAGATACTACAAACAGTATAGTGAACGCATTATTGTGGCCAAGATAGATACGAAGCCCACACCTACTACAGTAGTACAAGTTTATATGCCAACTAGCTCTGCAGATGACGAAGAAATTGAAGAAATGTATGACGAAATAAAAGAAATTATTCAGATTGTGAAGGGAGACGAAAATTTAATAGTCATGGGTGACTGGAATTCGAGTGTAGGAAAAAGGGAGAGAAGGAAACATAGTAGGTGAATATGGATTGGGGCTAAGAAATGAAAGAGGAAGCCGCCTGGTAGAATTTTGCACAGAGCACAACATAATCATAACTAACACTTGGTTTAAGAATCATGAAAGAAGGTTGTATACATGGAAGAACCCTGGAGATACTAAAAGGTATCAGATTTAGGAACGAGGTTTTAAATTGTAAGACGTTTTCAGGGGCAGATGTGGACTCTGAACACAATCTATTGGTTATGACCTGTAGATTAAAACTGAAGAAACTGCAAAAAGGTGGGAATTTAAGGAGATGGGACCTGGATAAACTAAAAGAACCAGAGGTTGAACAGAGATTCAGGGAGAGCGTAAGGGAGCAATTGACAGGAATGGGGGAAAGAAATGCAGTAGAAGAAGAATGGGTAGCTTTGAGGGATGAAGTAGTGAAGGCAGCAGAGGATCAAGTAGGTAAAAAGACGAGGGCCAGTAGAAATTCTTGGGTAACAGAAGAAATATTGAATTTAATTGATGAAAGGAGAAAGTATAAAAATGCAGTAAGTGAAGCTCGCAAAAAGGAATACAAACGTCTCAAAAATGAGATCGACAGGAAGTGCAAAATGGCTAAGCAGGGATGGCTAGAGGACAAATGTAAGGATGTAGAGGCCTATCTCACTAGGGGTAAGATAGATACCGCCTACAGGAAAATTAAAGAGACCTTTGGAGATAAGAGAACGACTTGTATGAATATCAAGAGCTCAGATGGAAACCCAGTTCTAAGCAAAGAAGGGAAAGCAGAAAGGTGGAAGGAGTATATAGAGGGTCTATACAAGGGTGATGTACTTGAGGACAATATAATGGAAATGGAAGAGGATGTAGATGAAGATGAAATGGGAGATATGATACTGCGTGCAGAGTTTGACAGAGCACTGAAAGACCTGAGTCGAAACAAGGCCCCCGGAGTAGACAATATTCCATTGGAACTACTGACGGCCGTGGGAGAGCGAGTCCTGACAAAACTCTACCATCTGGTGAGCAAGATGTATGAAACAGGCGAAATACCGTCAGACTTCAAGAAGAATATAATAATTCCTATCCCAAAGAAAGCAGGTGTTGACAGATGTGAAAATTACCGAACTATCAGTGTAATAAGTCACAGCTGCAAAATACTAACACGAATTCTTTACAGACGAATGGAAAAACTAGTAGAAGCCAACCTCGGGGAAGATCAGTTTGTATTCCGTAGAAACACTGGAACACGTGAGGCAATACTGACCTTACGACTTATCTTAGAAGAAAGATTAAGGAAAGGCAAACCTACGTTTCTAGCATTTGTAGACTTAGAGAAAGCTTTTGACAATGTTGACTGGAATACTCTCTTTCAAATTCTAAAGGTGGCAGGGGTAAAATACAGGGAGTGAAAGGCTATTTACAATTTGTACAGAAACCAGATGGCAGTTATAAGAGTCGAGGGACATGAAAGGCAAGCAGTGGTTGGGAAGGGAGTAAGACAGGGTTGTAGCCTCTCCCCGATGTTGTTCAATCTGTATATTGAGCAAGCAGTAAAGGAAACAAAAGAAAAATTCGGAGTAGGTATTATAATTCATGGAGAAGAAATAAAAACTTCGAGGTTCGACGATGACATTCTAATTCTGTCAGAGACAGCAAAGGACTTGGAAGAGCAGTTGAATGGAATGGACAGTGTCTTGAAAGGAAGTTGAACATCAACAAAAGCAAAACAAGGATAATGGAATGTAGTCAAATTAAATCAGGTGATGCTGAGGGAATTAGATTAGGAAATGAGACACTTAAAGTAGTAAAGGAGTTTTGCTATTTGTGGAGCAAAGTAACTGATGATGGTCGAAGTAGGAGGATATAAAACGTAGGCTGGCAATGGCAAGGAAAGCGTTTCTGGAGAAGAGAAATTTGTTAACATCCAGTATTGATTTAAGTGTCAGGAAGTCATTTCTGAAAGTATTCGTATGGAGTGTAGCCATGTATGGAAGTGAAACATGGACGATAAATAGTTTGGACAAGAAGAGAATAGAAGCTTTCGAAACGTGGTGCTACAGAAGAATGCTGAAGATTAGATGGGTAGATCACATAACTAATGAGGAAGTATTAAATAGGATTGGGGAGAAGAGAAGTTTGTGGCACAACTTGACCAGAAGAAGGGATCGGTTGGTAGGACATGTTCTGAGGCATCAAGGGATCACCAATTTAGTATTGGAGGGCAGCGTGGAGGGTAAAAATCGTAGAGGGAGACCAAGAGATGAATACACTAAGCAGATTCAGAAGGATGTAGGTAGCAGTAGGTACTGGGAGATGAAGAAGCTTGCACAGGATAGAGTAGCATGGAGAGCTGCATCAAACCAGTCTCAGGACTGAAGACCACAACAACAACAACAACAAAATATTTTATTATGACGCCGTCAGCAACAAGCAATATATCAATTGTCTTGTTATTTATGCTGGATGACACGTTCGATGCTCTAATAGTGACGTCATTGGCAACTACGTGGGAAGAAGCAGCCCGAGTCGAAAGGAGGCAGTGTGTGGCGTCAGTGTGTAGGATTGGTTCAGGCACAACTACGAGCCACTTTTGTAACGTGAGTACCTTCACTTGGACAATGTTATCATGCTTACGCTCATACTTGCCAGCTCAAATTTTTAGCCAGCGTCTTTGTTACCGAATGGTTTTCAGTCTACACAAGGAAAATAACAGGCATTACTTCTTACTTCTCAGTTTTATTATTCAATGATAATATAACAAAGTAAAAATCCTTCACTTCAACATAAAACAACGACAGTATTAATTAAGTTTCGGCCGCGCGGGATCACCCGAGCGATCTTAAGCGCTGCAGTCATGGACTGTACGGCTGGTCCCGGCGGATGTTCGAGTCCTCCATCGGGCATGGGTGTGTGCGTTTGTCCTTAGGATAATTTAGGTGAAGTAGTGTGTAAGCTCAGGCACTGATGACCTTAGCAGTTAAGTACCATAAGCTTTCACGAACATTTGAACAATTCAATTTGCTTTTTCTCGATCCACATATTTAAGTTTGTGGTAGCTCAAACACCTGACGAATAAACATTACATAGACTGTATAATCATTCAATGGAAAGCTCAAAATAAACTACAACCACTAACTGACGGAATATAAGGATTGCATCTAAATCCAGCCACCGTATTCCATATCTACAAAGGTTTGATCCGATCTAAAACTACTTATGCCAACATCCGCTCTTCTACAGTTCTTTCACTTCCTTCAGTTTCTCTAACGACATGCATTCTACCCTGAATTCCTCATATGTTAATGCTTCCCTGTTCGAATCCTCTACCAGCACGTTAAACTCTTACCCCTCATCGTCTACGCTGGACACCTCTGCATGTCCTGCACATTTTGGGTGATCGACTCAAACTCAATCGTTTTCTTCCTAATTTCCAACTAACATGTCCGCCCCTGTTAGCTGAGTGGTCAGCGCGGCGGTATGCCACTCCAAGGGGCTCGGGTTCACTTCCAGGCTGGGGCAGAAGATTTTCTCCGCTCAAGGACTGGGTGTTGTGTTCTTCTCGTCATCATTTCCTCCCCATCTTCGAAGCGCAAGTCACCCAATGTGGCGTCGAATGCAATAAGTACTTTCCCTCGGCCGCCGAAGTTCCCCAAATGGGGTCTCCCGGCTCACAATGCTGTACTCTCATTTCCATTTTTGCAGCTAACATACTGTTTTGACTTCAGTAGTACATCCCACTGACCCTATACCTATATAATCTTCACGTTCTCTAACGCAGCAGATTGAACAAACACCACCTTCCAGACACTAAACCGGGCGGTGTGGCAGAGCAGTTCTAGGCGCTTCAGTCTGGAACCGCGCGACCGCTATGGTCGCAGGTTCGAATCCTGCCTCGGGCATGGATGTGTGTGATGTTCTAGGCGACTGATGACCTCAGAAGTTAAGTCGCATAGTGCTCAGAGCCATTTGAACCGTTTGAACCAGTGCTCAGAGCTATTTAAACTACACTCCTGGAAATGGAAAAAAGAACACATTGACGCCGGTGTGTCAGACCCACCATACTTGCTCCGGACACTGCGAGAGGGCTGTACAAGCAATCTTCACACGCACGGCACAGCGGACACACCAGGACCCGCGGTGTTGGCCGTCGAATGGCGCTAGCTGCGCAGCATTTGTGCACCGCCGCCGTCAGTGTCAGCCAGTTTGCCGTGGCATACGGAGCTCCATCGCAGTCTTTAACACTGGTAGCATGCCGCGACAGCGTGGACGTGAACCGCATGTGCAGTTGACGGACTTTGAGCGAGGGCGTATAGTGGGCATGCGGGAGGCCGGGTGGACGTACCGCCGAAATGCTCAACACGTGGGGCGTGAGGTCTCCACAGTACATCGATGTTGTCGCCAGTGGTCGGCGGAAGGTGCGCGTGCCCGTCGACCTGGGACCGGACCGCAGCGACGCACGGATGCACGCCAAGACCGTAGGATCCTACGCAGTGCCGTGGGGGACCGCACCGCCACTTCCCAGCAAATTAGGGACACTGTTGCTCCTGGGGTATCGGCGAGGACCATTCGCAACCGTCTCCATGAAGCTGGGCTACGGTCCCGCACACCGTTAGGCCGTCTTCCGCTCACGCCCCAACATCGTACAGCCCGCCTCCAGTGGTGTCGCGACAGGCGTGAATGGAGGGACGAATGGAGACGTGTCGTCTTCAGCGATGAGAGTCGCTTCTGCCTTGGTGCCAATGATGGTCGTATGCGTGTTTGGCGCCGTGCAGGTGAGCGCCACAATCAGGACTGCACACGACCGAGGCACACAGGGCCAACACCCGGCATCATGGTGTGGGGAGCGATCTCTTACACTGGCCGTACACCACTGGTGATCGTCGAGGGGACACTGAATAGTGCACGGTACATCCGAACCGTCATCGAACCCATCGTTCTACCATTCCTAGACCGGCAAGGGAACTTGCTGTTCCAACAGGACAATGCACGTCCGCATGTATCCCGTGCCACCCAACGTGCTCTAGAAGGTGTAAGTCAACTACCCTGACCAGCAAGATCTCCGGATCTGTCCCCCATTGAGCATGTTTGGGACTGGATGAAGCGTCGTCTCACGCGGTCTGCACGTCCAGCACGAACGCTGGTCCAACTGAGGCGCTAGGTGGAAATGGCATGGCAAGCCGTTCCACAGGACTACATCCAGCATCTCTACGATCGTCTCCATGGGAGAATAGCAGCCTGCATTGCTGCGAAAGGTGGATATACACTGTACTAGTGCCGACATTGTGCATGCTCTGTTGCCTGTGTCTATGTGCCTGTGGTTCTGTCAGTGTGATCATGTTATGTCTCTGACCCCAGGAATGTGTCAATAAAGTTTCCCCTTCCTGGGACAATGAATTCACGGTGTTCTTATTTCAATTTCCAGGAGTGTATTTTGAACCAGACACTAGAATCGTCACTGACATTGATCTCTCCTATCAAATCTACGTCACTACTCACTATCCCAGTCCCAAAACATGATTTCCGCTGATTTCCCATTCTTCTCCCTTCTTTCCAATCGTGGCCCAATCGTTGTCATGGTCTACTCCAAACTCACTTCGCACATCCACCCTGCCGTTCTACACTCACCAGCAGGTTTCAACCAACATGACCCATTGCTCCGCCTTATCATTTGACCACACGAAAGCAATCAACCTCCTCTCTCCCACAGAAAGTCTGATTGTAAGTCTAATCAATTCTCTTCCTTAATTTTATTTTAACACACAGAAGTTCCCTACTACTTACAGCAGCGCTACCTGTAATTTCATCGTCTACGCTGGACACCCCTGCATGTCCTACACATTTTGGGTGATCGACTCAAACTCAATCGTTTTCATTATTTCCAGTTTTAAAAACAGTTAAGAGTTCCTGCTTGTATTTTAATATAACCAATTAAAACCACCATTTTTAAGAAATGTAAATACTTCATCCTTTCGAAAATTTTGTTGAATCATTGTACTTTAAAATACGCCTACGCATCAGTGTAATTTACCTGTGTTGTCAGGTCATTCACGTGGTGTCGTGGGCAGCATGCGCTCCTAGTTGCAACTTAATGCAGATTTCACGTCTGCCAATCCTGCACTTGGCTATGTGCCAAGTCTTACGTGACTCCACTGTAGAAATCTTCGCAATACTACCGACGATCGGCAAGAAAGCCTAATTATGTGACGTAATACACTTATGATTAATCGAGGACCGTTTCTATGAGCGCTTGGATCGATTACCGACTGTGCTGGCTTCATAAGGGTGGTCAATCTCGCTTTGACCCACGGGTATAGGTTGCAAATTCACAACTCCTATGCGAATAATAGAAATCCTGTCGCAAAATAATTGCACTCAGTGAGAGTCTAAGTTCCAAGGCAATGCATCACCTCTAAGTGCACACAGCAAGACACTTTAGAATCTTGAAATTTTTCCGTATTCGGTGAGCATATTTGTCGATCACTGTGGATCCCTAAAAGTGCAGCAACATATAACTCTTTTGGATTTCAACTCCACCATTGAGGATTTCGGAAGTTACTGAAGCACTGACGACTTTTAGCCAACCCTGTGATGTTGGGAGTGATTGACTTTTGACTCAAATGTTAGCTTTCTATTTGGCCATCCACATTCTTCCACTTCACTGATAACTGTTGTCCGGTGGTAATAGAATCTATCGTTGTTTTCTCCAACTTCATCTTATTCAAAGAATAGCTACCTGAGGTCACTGGAGACTCCGTAATGTGACTCCATCACCCTCTGACTACAACATGCACTGTCAACCGCACTCTACCTACAATCTTTAGGCGAGTTATGGAATACGAGACCACGTGCTCTCACAAGAGCGACCACACCTAGTCCATGTGGCCCGTAAATGATTCGTAGCATCACCTCCAGACGCCTGTTAGGAACACATACGAACGTATGGCGTCTGTCGGATCAGATTCAAGTTAACGTAAATCCGATGCCACAGTTACACTCCTAGTTAGTTAGTTACTCTTATGAACGCTAGTCGCTATGCACACGGCAATCAAAAAAGTATCAGAAAGCCGAATACAAACTTTAGATGATGATATGAGTGGGAATAAAATTTTTGGAGTAATGAATTGATTCCTTTATTTCTCAGATATATATCCGACTTGAAGCTCAGTACATAACATGTGACTATAAATCTAAAATTCCAGAGCTCGATATCCAATCCGTCCAAGCAATTGTTTTTCGTTATTTATTGCTACTTTGACGCCGGGCAATTATCTGTATACACTATGTGATCAAAAACGTCCTGGCACGCCTTTGCATTTGGGAACAGACCAACTGATGTCACGAGAGGTGAACCCGCCACTGTAAAACGTTAACAGCAGAATTTTTGGGTCGGGAGAGTTCAGTGACCTCGAATGTTGGTCCTGCACGTTTTTCGTCCATTCTAGAGCAGCCCGAGTCAACTGTTGAACTGGAAACATGAAGGAACTACCACTGATAAATCAAGACCTGTCAGACGTCATGTACTGACGGAAATAGTGGTTGTAAAAAGTAGCATGAAATCAGTTGAAGGAGAACTGAGTTCCAAACTGCTGTCAGCATTCCAGCTAGGGCAATGACTGTACGAAGGGAGTTACAAAGAATGGTCGAGCATTTCCTCATAAGTCACACACTACTGTGGTCAGGGCTGAGATTCTGAACGATAAAGCTCCTGAAATGGTGTGGCCTGCCCAGGGTGCCGAGAGACCAACTGAGTATCTTTGGGCTGAGTTTCGAGGTCGACTTAGCTCCAAATCAAGTCCGCCCGGTTAGCCGATCGGTCTAACGCGCAGCTTTCCGGAACAGGAAGGAGCACCTGGTCCCCGGCACGAATCCGCCCGGCGGACTTGTGTCGAGGTCCGGTGAGCCGGCCAGTCTGTGGATGTTTTTTAAGGCAGTTTTCCATTTGCCTCGGAGAATGCGGGCTGGTTCCCCTTATTCCGCCTCAGCTACACTATATCGGCGATTGCTGTGCAAACAAGTTCTCCACGTACGCGTACACCACCATTACTGTACCACGCAAACATAGGGGTTACACTCGTCTGGTGTGAGACGTTCCCTGGGGGGGGGGGGGTCCACCGGGGTGCCGAATCGCACAATAACCCTGGGTTCGGTATGGGGCGGCGGAGGGGTGAAGTGGACTGCGGTAGTCGTCGTGGGGTTGTGGACCACTGCGGCTGCGCCGGGGACGGAGGCTGTCCGTCGTTTCTCGGTCCCTGGTTAACATACAACATACAACGTAGCTCGAAACATGTGCACACATCGCTACCTTCTCTAGTTTCGGCTCAGACATCCAGACACCCCAGCAGAGTTCCAGCCGTCATAAAGGCGAAGGTTGTACATGCCTCATATTAATGTCCAGTAGGTGTCCGGATACTTCTTATGGGATGGTACACGTAAAAACGCAGAGTTGCACCGTGGTTCCATGTCCACGTGAAACTGTAGTTTTCGCTGTTACTGGCTGGGTAAGTCAGTTGGAAGATATGGGGAGGCGAGGGCATACCTGCTGCACCAGAATCAGTTTTAGTTGAGGATTGCGGTAACTCTTCCTGCAGTTTAAAGACGTGTGCCTCACCAGATATCGAACCCGGTGGCCAGCTTACAGAATGAGACTTCGAGACGCGACTCGCGACCCGCCCTCAGTGCTTTACTTTCGCCAGTACTTCGGTTTTCCAAACATACAAATAGCTCTGTTGTGTGCCTTGCTATAGAGGCACTCTTGGAAGAAGGGATGTCACGGAGAAATAACTTAGCCCCAGCCTTGGGGAGTGTGTCAAGTGTGAATCTTTCACTTTGCAGGAGAGCGTGCGCTGTTTCTTAACTTCTTGGTAGATTAAAACTGTTTGCCCGACCAGCACTCCTGAAGAGAATAGTAAGGAGTACCCGAATGAGATGGTGCACTTCCTAAGACACTGACCTCAGTCTCGGAATGGCTGCTTTCAGTTTAAGCCCTAAGCAGCTATCATGATCCAAAGTTTATAAAGTCACTTCAGGTACCTATAACGAGGGAACAGCCGACCACCTGTTCTGTCCTCTCCTCAGCAAACGTGTGTATATTCATATATCCGTTAAATCGAAAAATCCTAAATTATTGTATAATCTTTCATGAGTGAACAAACTACGGAGACGATCCCCTCGGCATACCGTGAAGGCTCATGGGATGTCTACCGGCCACAGTATCGCCCTCCAACTTGCAGCGTCATAGCGGATACGGCCTGGAGGGGAATATGTCAGCAACCGCTATCCAGGCTGTTTTGTAGACTTAGCGGACAGTGAAGCCAGCCCTTCAATTGGAATCGCAACGATAAGTGCACCCCGTACGAGTCCACCCACCAAGGAAAAATCATTCCCAGTACCGAGAATCTAACTCGGGTCCTCCGCAGGGCATCCAGCTATGCTGAGCACTCAGTTACGGAGGCGGGCAAGAAACTGCTAAGACTATATGAAGATGGTATCTGTTCCCTAAGGAACAGTGCAGCTTCTCTAGAATGTTGTTGATATACATCAATGGGGACAGCTGAAAATGTGTGCCCCGACCGGTGCTCGAACCCGGGATCTCCTGCTTACATGGCAGACGCTCTATCCATCTGAGCCATTGAGGTCACAGAGGATAGTGCGACTGCAGGGATTTATCCCTTGCACCCCTCCAGCGAGTGAATGGTCAAACATCTATTAGGACTACTACGAATGTAGGTTGTGGACGGTTGGGAATGTTGGTCTCGCGGGAGGCGTGAAAGGGATAAGTCCCTGTAGTCGCACTATCCTCTGTGACCTCGGTGGTTCAGATGGATAGAGCGTCTGCCATGTAAGCAGGAATTCCGCGTTCGAGTCCCGGTCGTGGCACACATTTTCAGCTGCCCCCATTGATGTATATCAACAACACCTATCGGCAGCTATGGGTTACGATTTAATTATCATTTAATGCTAGGACTATGTTGAAAGTTGGAGTAAGTGTGACTGTGCCTGGAAAGCTCAATCGGTAAGGAAAGGTTCCGGGTTCGTGTCCAGGTTCGGCATGCAGTTTCAATCTGGCAAGGAGTTTAAAACAGCGCATACTTCGCAGCAGAGTGAAAGATTCATTCTAATACGGTGTGTTTTGCGAAATGATGAAACGGCACTACAACTGCTGACTCAGCAATCTTTTACTGCACACACGACCGGTTTCAGAACACTTCATGTCTCATTATCGTTATAGTGTTCCTGGTTGGGTTTCACGGGGGAACGGTTTTTATGGAATTCCTACCTCCCCTTTTATTCTTCTGACACGAAACTTTTTGTTGCGTGACAACATTGGGACGAGGATGAAGTGATTTTATTTTGTACGCCGGATGACGGAACTTTAAGTGTTCCGAAACCGGTCGTGTTTGCAATAAAACAAAGTTGATTCAGCAATTGTCCGGTTTCTTCAGTTTACAAAATGGACTTAAATAGTTGCCGCTGCTCCACCAGGAGAAATCTTTGTGCTAGTACATGTATGACTAGTATCCAAATTGCCAGGAAATTTCAATAAATACTTTGTGTAGGCGCTGCTGAAAAGCTTTCATCGAGGTTAGGAACTGCATCAAGTAATACACAGCTTTATCTATTGATTTCAGTCACATTGTATTTTGGTAGTCCATGTGACATCAAAAACGCATTGTTCTGTCTGCCAATGCAAACATTACTGCGCCATGAACAATTCAGTACTCAGTAAATAAGAGACTTTGGTTGTTTCTGGAACATTAATGTACACATTGGAAGTGCAAGTTTTTGATGTTATGTGGTATAACTGAATGGAACACTTTAAGAATGATTTGTTGTAGCACTTGTCGAATTTACAATTAAGGATCTTTTATGGCCAGAGGATGGTCAGAACGTGACCAAAAAAGATCTATTCATCTGTGTACTGCACATGATGCAATTCCTACAGTTTCAAGGAATTTTTCATTGTAGTCTAAAGTGTATGTTACACTAGAAGAAATAACAAATGAAAATTTAAGTTGAGAGTACCAAGAGGCTTTAGTCGTAAGCACTCTATCAGATATCGACAAAATACGGTCGATACTTTGATGATATCACGTAGTGAATTTACGAGAATAATATCACAGTTTGTAGGTGTGGGTTCTGTTCTACATTAGCAAAGTGGGTGCACGCAGCTGGAGCGTAGTTGGGCGAAGTTTCGCTCGCTTTGTGTAGCCA
Source organism: Schistocerca serialis cubense (assembly GCF_023864345.2). NCBI lineage: Eukaryota > Metazoa > Arthropoda > Insecta > Orthoptera > Acrididae > Schistocerca > Schistocerca serialis. The sequence continues at coordinate 1,252,770,078 of NC_064638.1, read as the reverse complement.
CTCCTCCAGAGGAAGGATGATCGCGTATCGCCACTGGAAGCAGGAAGGCGCCTAGGAAGGAGCCGCCGCCGACCTTACAGGAAGCAGGTGCGGGGGTGGCCAGACGGCCACTGACTGCGCCCCGCCCCCGCATCCGCTCCCGCCTCCGCCCCCACCCCCACACACCGTCCAGGGCCGCCGCCACGGCTTCACACGCGGCCTCGCACCGCCTTACAGAGGGCCCACGATCGATGGCCACTTTGGCGGAGCCTGCCCGGCGCCTGCCATTACGCCCGAGGCTCCCCACAGCCACGTTTCCGGTTCCCGTACAATGCACCGTTTGCTTCCCGCTCTCCACCATTCACAGAACCAAACGGTCACAGCGCACCACTTCCGCTCTGGAGGCAGCTCTATATTTCTGCCCCCACAGGCACTCCGACACGGAGCCTTACTCTTACGCCGACGTCTGAAACTGTCTCCAGAAAGCAGCAACTGCATTTCTTATTCTTTACATTTAATCCAGGATCACAGCGTGACAGATCCTCTCGTGAGTAAGTTCCGCTCTATTTTACTGCTTTTTTGTAAGCACAGTACTCAACCTTCTCTGACTCCATTTGTCACATCGAAAAACTCTGAATACTCATCATGCAACCGTAGAGATGGATGGTGAATACTTGCAATTTTTCGACTGAAAAATGATCAGACAATAACGTCGCCTCAGCTCTGTAACATTTATGAGTAATGCGTCATCAGGGGCGCACTGGGTGGCTGGGATGGAGGAATTTCAATTGGCGTCTCTATCCTTTGTGGATTCTACCGTAATTGGAGGAAGTCAGCAAAAAACTAATAATCTCTTCTTCAGAGTGAAGAGACTATTGGTTTAAATTTTGGTCTAGAGATAAACACGGAAGAGATCAAACTAACAGTTATTAATCGACAAGGGTAATCAGATCCAACATACAGATTGCTTAAAAGCACAGGAGCTAGTGAATGATGGTCTATACCTTGGATCTCTCATCACTGATACTGGGAATTGTGATAAAGAAATAAAATGACGAATCACGCTGAGGATGGTTAGGAAAGTCATTAAAATTTGGTAGAACGGAGAAACTTTCATAACAACGAACATGCGTCTGGTGGAATCTTTGGCGTTGTCTTTGTTCTTGTACGGATGCGAGACTTCCGACGTGACAAGTGCCGAAGTACATCGAGATGTAGTATTTGAGAAGGATGCTACGCGTACCATGAATAGGAAGAATAACTTTGTTTCCATTACGCAGAGTGTTTCACAAATCGTGCTACACATTTCTAGAGGTTGTAGAGGGGACTTAGTAGATCAAGTTTTATATAGGAACCCGTGTTCGGAAACGTCCTCCAACGACGCTACAGTTATAAGCGGCGGCGCCTCTAAGTGTGTATATACACACATCAAAAAAGGTTTTGCATCACCTCTGTTCAGAAAGTTCCGTAACCTGTACAGAAAATTGGAATAGAGATCAACATAACCACCATTTCTGCCATTTTTATTGCTCTTGAAAACCGCACATTGCATGTTGTACCACCATACAGAGCGACCTTCAAAGGCGGTGGACCAGATTGCGATACACACAGGTACCTCTAATACCCAGTAGCACGTTCTCTTGGATTGATGCATGCCCGTATTCGTCGTGTCATAACATCCACAAGTTTATCAAGGCAGTCCTGGTCCAGGTTGTCCCAATCTTCAACGGCGATTCGGTGTGGATCCCTCAGAGTGGTTGGTGGGTCACGTCGTCCATAAACAGCCTTTTTCAATCTATCCCAAGCATGTTGGATAGGGTTCATGTCTGGAGAACATGCTGGACATTCTAGTCGAGCAATGTCGTTATCCTAAAGGAAGTCATTCACAAGATATTCAGGATGGGGGCGCGAATAGTCGTCCTTGAAGACGAATGCTTCGCCAATATGCTGCCGATATGGTTGCACTATCGGTCGGAGGATGGCATTTAAGTATCGCACGGCTGTTACGGCGCCTTCCATGGCCACCAGCGACATACGTCGGCCCCACACAATGCCACCCCAAAACAACAGGGAACTTCTACCTTGCTGCATGCAATCACAGGACATTGTGCGTAAGGCGTTCAGCCTGACCGGGTTGCCTCCGAACACGTCTTCGACGATTGTCTGGTTGAAGGCATGCGACACTTATCGGTGAAGAGAACGTGATGCCAATCGTGAGCGGTCCATTCGGCGTGTTATTGGGCCCAACTGTACCGCGCTGCACGGTGTCGTTGTTGAAAATATGAACCTCACCATGGACGTCGGGAGTGAAGTTGCTCATCATGCCTATTACGCAAATTTTGCGTCGTAACACGACGTCCTGCAGCTGCACTAAAGGCATTATTCAACATGGTGGTGTTGCTGTCAGGGTTCCTCCTAGCCGTAATCCTTAGGTAGCGGTCATCCACTGCAGTAGTAGCCCATGGGCGGCCTGAGCGAGGCATGTCATCGACAGTTGCTGTCTCTCTGTATCTCCTCCACGCCGAAACAACATCGCTTTGGTTCACTCCGAGACGCCTGGACACTTCCCTTGTTGAGAGCCCTTCCCGACACAAAGCAACAATGCGGACGCAGTCGAACAGCAGTATTGACCGTCTAGGCATGGTTGAACTACAGACAGCATGAGCCTCCTTCCTGGTGGAATGACTGGAACTTTTTTTTTGTTACATCTTATGGTATGTGTGTGTTTGACCTTAGGATAATATAGGTTAAGTAGTGTGTAAGCTTAGAGACTGATGACCTTAGCAATTAAGTCCCATAAGATGTTGTTGTTGTGCAACAACAACAACAACAACATCTTATGGGACTTAACTGCTAAGGTCATCAGTCCCTAAGCTTACACACTACTGAACCTAAATTATCCTACAACAACAACATCTTATGGGAATTAATTGCTAAGGTCATCAGTCCCTAAGCTTACACACTACTTAACCTAAATTATCCTAAGGACAAACACACACACCCATGCCCGAGGGAGGACTCGAACCTCTGCCAGGACCAACCGGACAATCCATGGCTGCTGCGCCCTAGACCGCTCGGCTAATCCTGACTGGAACTAATCGGCCGTCAGACCCCCTCTGTCTAATAGGCACTTCTCATGCATGGTTGTTAACGTCTTTGGGCGGGTTTAGTGACATCTCTGAACAGTCACAGGATCTGTGTCTGTGATGCAATATTCACAGTCAACGTCTGTCTTCAGGAGTTGTGGGAACTGGGGTGATGCAAATTGTTTTTTAATGTGTGTTTCAGAGTGATTTAGTGATGATGTCACAAACTTTCGAGGATGATGGATGAGTATGAATGTGTCAGTCTGCGGTAACGGTCCCTGTACTGGAAACGAGTTGAAAGTTATGATACCTCTGACAGTGGAATACACGTACTAGTGCTGTTGTTGCTAAGATTGTAGGGCAGACAACTTTCAGAGGTGGTAGTATGGACCAAAAGAAGACAAAATGTCTGGTAAACGTGTGTTTCATACTTGCGATGATGAACAAGTGCCCATAGCCCCTCAGGTATACATTTTAGAGCTCATGTTTACTAGACTTGTTTTGTCTTGGTCCATACTACCATCACTGGAAGTTGCATGCCCTACATTCTTAGAAACTACAGTACCCATACAAGTATTCCACTGTCCGAGGTATCAGATTTTATAACTTTCGACTCTTTCGTTCCCGAACCAGGGACGCTTGCCTCATATTGATTCATTTATCAGTTTCCATCAACCTTAAGAGCTTGTAACGTCATCACGGAATCGCTCTGTGTGCACACACATTTACAGACTCCGGCGTCAATAACTTCAACGCCCTGTAGCATCGTTTTATGACGTTCCCGGACACGGATTCCTACGTAAAACTTGATCAGCTAAATGTCCTCCATAATCTCTAAAAGTGTGTAACATTAACTGTGAAACGCCCAGTAGAAAGCACCACGAGAAGCTTGTATTCCCGTGCCAGTCATAGCTACAGAGGTTGTACAAAAATACCGGAACATCGCGAGATGTACATGCCTGAATGTCAATGCAGTTTCTCGCCAAGCCTGCGGGCTGCGCTGTTGTATTTCACCTCGGACGGCACCTGTTCATTGTCTTCAAACGTCTCTAGCGTCAGTCGTGGTCAGATCACTGTTCTGTGTTGTTGTGAGGGCATTACATTACAGCTAAGTGAATCCGAACGGACGGCACCTGTTCATTGTCTTCAAACGTCTCTAGCGTCAGTCGTGGTCAGATCACTGTTCTGTGTTGTTGTGAGGGCATTACATTATAGCTAAGTGAATCTGAACGGACGGCACCTGTTCATTGTCTTCAAACGTCTCTAGCGTCAGTCGTGGTCAGATCACTGTTCTGTGTTGTTGTGAGGGCATTACATTATAGCTAAGTGAATCCGAACGGACGGCACCTGTTCATTGTCTTCAAACGTCTCTAGCGTCAGTCGTGGTCAGATTACTGTTCTGTGTTGTGAGGGCGTTACATTAGAGCTAAGTGAATCAGAACGGGGAAAAATAGTTGGTTCTTGTATGGTGGGTGTTTCCGTCACCGAGGTAGTAGCCAAAGTACATGATATTTCAAGAGGCACTATATCCAAGATTTATACCGCGTACGAGGACGTTGACAGCTACTACGGACCTGCTGTTCCAAATGTTTTCAGGCGTTTTCTACGCTATTAAGTTCGCGTGACTTAGCAGGCCGGTCTCGATGCTACAGGGTGCCTTAGTACTCGACAACCTAGTAATGTATGCGTGCGCCCTGAGAATACGGGAATCAGGAGTGCCCATAGTATACTCCCTTTAAAGGTACAGAAGGAAGGGCAACACTTCGTAATCGAAAATTCTGAAATAAAGATTGTGGTTCATGTTCATAATCATTTGAATGTCATAATACTAGAAACGCAATCCCTAGCAATCACCTCTAGCATGAACTACATTCTCTACATACTGCAGACTAAACACCTGATAGGGCCGTTTTTGCATGTTGGAGAGATGCGGCTTTTATTTGCCGCTGTAACCAGTGACCTTCTGCGAGGTTCCCTTCAGAACGTTCGCTGAGAAACTGATAGAGATGCCTTCACTGACAGCAGCAATTTGTGACATTTTTGAATTCATCCGGCGTGTTACATGGTTACAGGTGACACACGTACAAGTAGGCACGTTGTACGCTCTACTTCGATACACCAGCAAACGGGGCAACTTTATACACGGTGTGGTTATGAGCACTTACACACACGCTCCCTCCTTCCTGCTATTATGTTACGTATTTCCGTCTACCCATTCTGCTGTGCTGACTCCATACAATCGACTGGCACCCACTTCACCACCATGACGTACGTCAGCATTAATTTATCGTGGCTTATCTACTGAATATCAGAAGCAGGAGCAGCTGTTCTGGAT